>NC_137156.1:14470094-15670094 GCF_951394435.1 Stenella coeruleoalba
GTGGAATTAGTTCTTTAAGAAGAAGCCAGTCATAATCAACATGTTCATCCTGTGACCTTACAAAGTAATTATTAAATTTGAGCTAAGGCTTCTTTGTTACTTTCCATGATAGAGAAAATTATATCTCTTTTGGATCATGAGCAATAATGTGGCATGTGTAATTCTACTTCACTTGTTTTACAATTGTGATCAACTTCAGATTAAAATATCTTCTGTATCCAGAACTTAGGAGTGGAACAATTTCTAGGTACATTGCTTATAGTGTGACCTAGATAATGTGATGACAGCCTTTGAAAGAACATCAAGACCACTCCATATATGTGCCATCTCAATATGACAGCTTGACTTACACACACAGCTTTTTCTGTATTAATATGTGCCCAACATCCCCAAACTCACTTTAAAACATGGACCAATCTGAGATGTTTTATGGTTGATTTTACAATTTGACCAACTGGGAAAGATGGGCCAGGAAGGTATTCTTGGATCAAAACTCAAAATGAGGGAGGCACAAGGCAATAGGACTTACTTGGTAAAGGTTACTCAAGCCACCATGTGTAGTAGATTTGAGGATAGCACTCAAGTTATAGTTATAAATACCAGCCACGCCACCCAGCTCTATGTGTAACATAGAATGGATGTCAGCTTTTGATTATCAAACATTTCAAAGGCAAAGCCATAAAGGGAGCTGTGGGAACTCCTTTACCCTAGAGATTCCAGCTATTACCACACGTGTTGGTTCTGAAAATTGACATGTTAAAGAAGGATAACTTCAATGGAGTTTAATGGCAGCATAGAATATTTGTATCCAAATTTCTTTATCTGGGCTCTTATTGTTTGGACATTTAACACGCCTTTCATATCTTATTTTCTCCCTGTTGAAAGCAATCTTGTACTGGAAATTGTAAATAAGTCTTTATATACCTACACCATGATTTTCCTGGTGGAACTTTCTAGAATTAGAATGGCTGGGTGAAAGTATTAGGCATTTTAAATGAATGGTTATATAGAATATCTATTTTTGAAGTGTCTGATGTTTAGGAGAGTCATTATCTGCCATACTGGTTAAATTTACCTTAAAGTGAAAATAATCCAGATTAACCTAAATATTAAAAATAAAAAAAGTGAATGGTAGGGGTACCCGTTTGGCAATGTGTGTAAAGAATGTAAAAGCATACTTGTAATAAAGCTGTGTCTAGTAACACTGCTTATTTGAAAAAAAAAAAAAAAGAGTATGCTATCGCCAGACACTAATATATAGAAGACAGCCAGCCTCCTAGAGTTGACCCTAGAAATGAAAACAAGATCTCTATGATGACATTTCTTGTATTTTAGGGGAGATCAGGGTTAAGTATCACACAGCACTTCCTGATAGACACAAACCTGAGTCATAGTTGGAATAAGGCTGTGATAATATTAAGGCACCAATAAATATTTAATTTTAATGTTCGTATCAGTGCCAAATATTGCACCTGGAGATAATAGCTGATTGGATCTGAACCAAGGGATGAATGAATGAACGCTGGCTGTGAACACTGATTTATGAATGTTTTACTTTATTTAAACTATTCTTTCAGACTACTCCTCCAAATCTATCCTGTGCTGTGGTTTGTGACTTTGGTTTTTCAACTGTTTTCTGTTTTTACCTCTACCTTTAGAATCTTTCATGTTTTCCATTCCACCTACTGGGGATAAATGTTTATTGTCTTGCTTTCTGATACGTCTTTCCTTTCCTTTGCATGCTATGACAAATGCTTTGTTTTGCTTGGACACAAATGATACCTGAAACATGTTGATGACATACTAAAGTTTCCTTCTATTTTGTCTCTCCTTAAATATCAAAAGGGATGTTGACCCAAAATACAATTCAGTTACTAAAACCACTAAAAATAAAATGAAATATTCTTTCATATTTGGAGTATTATCAAATGCTTCCTGCTTTTTGTTTTTCCTCTGTCTTCTCTGAAGAGGGAGAGGATTAAAGAAACTGAACTTAATAGAAGGATTGTTCAGAGAAAACATGTTTTTAGGTAACTTTATATATGTGATAAGGTGAATCAGTTGCCACATTACTCTTAAACAATTCCTCTAATTGTACTGGATGAGTCATATCTAAAAAATAGTTTTATTACTTTAAATCTGAAACATGCTGGTTATTTTAAAAACTCAAACTATCAGAAAAGTATAAAGATTAATATGAAAATAACCACATGGATTACTTCACCAAGGGATAACCACTGTTAATCTATTGATGAAAACTCTTTTTGATATCTCTTATGAATGCCTACATACACACATATGTGCCTGTACACCATTTTAAATAATTGGGATCACACTATATATACTGTACTTTATATATATATTTACCTATAGTGTATATTTGTACTGATTTTGAGCATTTTTTCATGACAAGAAAGATTCTATATTACTTTTAATGGTTGCAGGATATTGCCTTATTTATCCTGTAATTAATTAAAGTTTAAGAGAGAAAGAACACATTCTCTTTCCTTTCTCTTTCTTTTTTCCCTCACTCCCTTCTTCCTTTTTTTCCTTTCTTCCTGCTTAGGTGCCAGCCAAAATGGTCTCTAGAAAGGGTATATTAATTGAAAGTTTCATCAACAAATCTTAAGTGCCTGATATTCTATTCCCTTTTCAGTTCAGATTTTGATATTTTTTTACCTTTGCCAATCTACTAGTATGGTATATAGTTGCTTTAATTTGCATCTCTTTTGGTTATAAAAAAGAACATCTTTTCATGATTGCTGACCATTTTTTAACTTTTTCCTTTGAGTAATTGCCTATTCTTGTCATATTACATTATTTATTCTAAAGAATTTCTTTGAGCTTTTTGCATATTAAAGATAATTTTTTTGTCATATGCTTTATGAATACTACTTCCCAGTTTGTATTTTTATTTAAAAAATATGTTCAGTACGCTTCATTTTCCTCTTATAATGAAGTTCTTGGTTTTATGTGGTAAATTTGTCAGTGTTTTTGTTCTATGCTTCTGAGTTTTTATGATATGCTAAAAGATTTTCCCCACTATGTGATTATTTAAAACAAACAAAAAACCCTCCTAAATTTCAGCTAGCAATTTTATGGCTTAATTTTACTCTTTAAATAAATGAGGTAATGTTCCAGCATTATTGTTTTCTCCTCCAAATGAATATTTTTTTGTCCTGAACAATTGGCAATATTTTTCTACCATATGACCAGTTTATTGGCCCAATGACTTTATTGAAGAATAATTGGGAATGTTTTTGAACTCTATTTTGCCAAGTTTTCAAGTTATTTAATTGGGATTTTGAATGGGCATTTGAATAAATTTCTATAATGTTTTAATTGAATTCAGTGTATGACAAGAGAAGTTTATGTTTTTATAATGCAGTTCTATTCCAGAGAACATTTATTCATTTATTTATTCACATCTTTTTTCTCTTATGTCCTTTAGTAGGGTGTTGCAAGCTTGCTAATCATTATGCCAGTTTACTAATATGTTATCTAGTTGCTTTTTTATTTCTTTGATAATAACTGAGAAAGAACATCTTTTTATATTACTGTTGATCACTTTCTTCTTTGGGGACTTGCCAGTTTATATCCTCTTGAGTTTAAAAAACATAATTTGTAAGAATTCTTTGCATACTGAGTCTAGTAACCCATTGTCATATGTTTTGTAAATATTTCCCAGGTTGACTTTGTTTTCCAAATATGTTTGTAGTGCTTTTATTTTTCCGTTGTAAGGAAGTGTTTTATTTTATGTAGTCAATTTATCAGTCTTTTCGTTTAATGTTTCCTGGTTTTTATGATGAAAAAATGTATTAAGTTTATTCTGGTGTGGTGAGACCTTTAAATTTCAATCATTCTAATGGGTGTATAGGGGTATCTCATTGTGGCTTTAATTTGTCTCTGATGAGTAATGATGTTAAACATCTTTTTATGTATTTATTTGCCATCTGTATATCTCCTTTGGTGAAGAGTTTTTTCAAATATTTTGCCTAGTTTTTATTGGATTGTTTTATCTTATTATTGAGTTGTACAACATCAGAATATATTCTAGGTACAAGTTTTTTTGGGGGTATATATTTTGCAAATATTTTCTCCTGATCTGTGTCCTGCCTTTTCATTTTCATTATATGGTTCCTTGAAGAGCAAAAGACTTTAATTTTAAGTCCAGTTTATCAATTTTTTCCTTTTATGGATTATGATTTTTGGTGTCCTACTTTAAATATCTTTGCCAAGCACAGGGTCTCTAACATTGTGTTTTATTCTACAAGTTTTATAGTATTAGCTCTTATATTTAGTTCTATGTTCTTATCTGAGTTAATTTTATATATGTTGTGAGTTGTCAAATTTCATTTCTTTTTTGTACATAGCTATCTAATTAATTGTTTCAGTATCATTTGTTGAAAAGATAATCTTTTTTCCATTAAATGGCTTTGCAACTTTGTCAAAGATCAATTGACCGTATATGTGTCAGTTTTTGTTGTTGTTTTTGAACTCTATTATCTTCCATTAATCTATACGTCTATCTTTATGGCAACCACACTATCTTGATTACTGTAGCTTTATAATAAGTCTTGAAATCAGGTAATGTAAGTCCTCTTTGTTCTTCTTTTTAAAAATTAGTCCAAAACCTTTACCTTTCCTTATAAATTTTAGAATCAGCATGTCAGTTTCCACACAAAAGCCTGCTAGAATTATATCAATTCACATGTTGTGTAAGAATCTTCTAACCATATATTGTTACTCACTTCCCCAGGCACTTTGTGCTATTTTTTGTCATACATTTTACTTCTGCCTATGGAATGAACTCAGTACATTTTATTATTTTTGCTTTAAGCAATTATTCTTTAAGCTGATGTAAAAAATAAGAAAAGTACCTTTTATATCCACCTATATATTTACCATTTCTAGTGTTCTCCATTCCTCTGCTTAAATCCAAATTTCCTTTGGATATCATTTTCCTCTTGCTTGAAGGACTTCCTTTATCATTTTGTATGACAGCCATACATTCTTTCTGTTTTTGTATATATGCAAGTGTTTCTATTTTGCCTTTGATTTTGAAGGACATTTCCTCTGGGTCTATGGTTCCAGGTTGACAGCTGTGTACCTTACAATTGTTGCCCCACTGTGTTCTGGCTTGCATTGTTTGTGATAAGTATGCTGTCATTCTTACTTTTTTCCTCCATAATTAATGCACCATTTTTTCTCTGGATGCTTTTAAGATTTTGTCTTCTTCACTGTTTTGAAATAATTTTATTATAATGTGTCTTTTTCTTTTTTATTAGGTGTCATTTTCTTTATCTTCCTTGTCCTTGGGTCTGTTGAAACTAAATTTATAGTTTTAATCAAATTTGGAGAATATTTGGCCATTATTTTTAAAAAATATATTTTTTTTCTCCCTCTTTCCTATCTTTCTGGAACTCCATTTAAATGTATATTTGAATGATTGAGGTTCTCTCACAGTTCCTCGATATTGTCAACACTTTTTTCTCCCATCTTTTTCAGCTGAATCTTTTGCTTCTTTCAGGCATAAAAATATATCATTTTTTAAAACAATGGTAATTTTACCTTCCTCCTTTCCCATAATTATATTCTCAAAAAGTGTTTAATTGTATATATATATTAAAATGTTAAATAATGGAGTTAGTAACAGAAATTACTATTTATTATTGTCCTTGACTTTCACAGGAATGATTCTGGAGATTCACTATTAACCTTGAAGCTGACATGTACTTTGAGTTTAAATTTTTATCATGTTATGGGAGTATCTTTCTATCAAATGCCTTCTTAGCATCTGGTGAGATAATATTATATTTCTCTGTTGGTCTTTTAATATGGTGAATTTTCATGATACATTTTCTAATAATGAACCGTTGTTGTATTCCTGACATGATCACCACTTAGTAATGATTCATTAGTTATTCTTTCAGTGTACTGTTAGATTCAACTTGCTAATATTTTATTTAGATTTTCTTTTATTTTTTTTTTGCTTTATGAATAGGATTGGTCTTTGTCCAATGCTTGATACATACCTACATGTAATTTGAGTACACAATACTTTGCTGTTAGATATCAATAATGTTAGCACTCTTCCTTCCAATTTTTTTTTTTAAAAGCACTTTGTGTCAGGCACTGTGTTGAGCAAGAGTAATTTAAAGACAAATATGCTTTGGTTTCTGTCTTGGGGGAACACACCATCTAGTAGGGGAGTGAAACAAGGAAATAGACATTTACAAAATGATGTGAAAGTGCAATAGTAGAGGCGTATTCCTGGTAATCTGGGAGTACAGAGTGAATATTTATGGCATCTATGTGGCCAGAACATATGGTTGGTCAGTAAACACTGGTTGAATTGAACTCACCTTGTTTAGAAGAGAATTTTTAGGAGAGGCTTCACAGGAAAGTTGACTTTTGATATTATTGATAAATAAAGTTCCTTTCCCCTGAGAAGAACAAACTACAAAAACCACTAGAAGGTAGAGAGACCCGATTTTACTGTATCTTTCTTTTTTATAATCAGCACCTGCAATTTCAAATGGAAATTTTTTTTTGCCTTTGTGAATTTGTTATGAGTCATAGTTTCTGAAGTGGTTCCAAATCCTTTGTCAAAATCAACTAAACATGGCTACGCCCTGAGTTCAGAAAATAGTTTAATCGGTAAGTGGTTTGAATTCCAGAGGAATTTAGTTGTGATTCTTACCCTTTAATTATTGGAAATTATTTAGATTTAAAGGAAACAATTCACATGTTCTTCATATCCTATGTTTATTTTTCTTATATGTCAGCCTTCATATCTATTTTACCTATTTCCTTTATTCTTTTTCTACTGGTCACATTATATAGGATAGGAAGGGGGAGAAAGGAACAAACATGTATTGGTCATCTATACTGTGATCTATGCTGCCTGACAGTTCACAGCAATCCTTGAAAGAATATTCTTGTTTTCTTCATTTTCTCAATTGCGATTTACTCACGGGCACATGACTTAGTTATGGTGAGCTAGAATTCTTTTTTTTTTTTTTAAACATCTTTATTGGAGTATAATTGCTTTACAATGGTGTGTTAGTTTCTGCTTTATAACAAAGTGAATCAGCTATACATATACATATATCCCCATATCTCCTCCCGCTTGCATCTCCCTCCCACCCTCCCTATCCCACCCCTCTAGGTGGTCACAAAGCACCAAGCTGATCTCCCTGTGCTATGCGTCTGTGAAGCTAGAATTCTAATGCAGATGTGTTGGAGTCCAAAGACTACAGCCTTTCTACCATACCATGGAAAGAATTTGGTTTCAGAATGAAATAGATGTTTTTATATATTTATGATATACTTATGCCTTTATCTATGCAGGTCTAACAACTATTAACAAGCTGAACATGTAAGAATCCCTTGGTAATTTGATAAAAATGCATAACAGGGGTTTACCCGAGACTCTTGATTTAATTAATCACTTGAGGTGCCTTGGAATCTGCATCTCTAAGAAGTTCCTCAGGTGATTCTGATGTCCCGCCAGCTTTGGAAAGGAAAAATTTATGCCACTGTCCCAGTGGTAAAAATTATGTATGGATGTGAACTCATTAATACCTCTTACTGTGATCTTGGGTATTATCTATGGAGTCTTTGTCATAAGAGTTGAAATAGAAAGGGTGAATGTCCCCTGTGAAAGAAAGTGCTGACTCCCCACAGCATCTGGGGTCTTCATGGGTGAACCCAATGTAAAGATGTTATTTCTTAATGGAGATTCCTGTTCATCATCTTTTTCTAGGACAGTTCTTCTCAGTCCTGGCTGCACATTAGAATGGCAATGCCTCAGCCCCCAATAAAATTGGAATCTTTGGGGTGAGGCCCAAACAGCAATATTTCTTAAAATATTCCAAATGATCCTAATGCATAGTCAGGGTTGAGGACACTTTTCTCAAGTCGGGTAAAGTGATTTTGGGAAATGGGCTTCTTTTTTCTTTTGGAAATTGGGAAAAATCCTAATTAAAAATGTTGAAGGGCTTCCCTGGTGGTGCAGTGGTTGAGAGTACGCCTGCCGATGCAGGGGACATGGGTTCGTGCCCCGGTCCGGGAGGATCCCACATGCCGCGGAGTGGCTGGGCCTGTGAGCCGTGGCCGCTGAGCCTGCGCGTCCGGAGCCTGTGCTCTGCAATGGGAGAGGCCACGGCAGTGAGAGGCCCGCGTACCGCAAAAAAAAAAAAAATAAATTAAAAAAGTTGAATATTTTCCTTTTTAATTTTCTTTTTCAAAATCGTATACATTTAAGGTGTACAACTTGCTGATTTGATACACATATATAGGGAATGATTATAGCAGTCAAGTTAACATATTTTCTCACATAGTTACTATCTTTTTTTTTGATGACAACACTTGGAATCTATTGTCTTAGCAAATTTCCAGTGTTCAGTACACTATTATTAAGTTAGTCATCATGCTGTACATTAGATTCTATACTTATTCATCCTATATAGCTGCAACTTTCTACCCTTTGACCAACATCTCCCTGTCTCCCCCTCCTCCTCGCCCATACTCTTCTACTCTCTGCTTCTGTGTATTTGACTTTTTTGTTAGATTGCACATATAAATGAGATCATGCAGTTTTTTTACTGTCTGTGTCTGGTTTATTTCACTTAGTATAATGTCCTCTGGGTTCATCCATGTTGTTTCATATGGCTGAATCTCCTTCCTTTTTAAGGCTAAATTATATTACATATATACATATATGTATACATATATATATATAAAAATATTTTCTTATACATATATATAATATTTTCTTCATTTATTCATCCATAAATGGACATTTAGGTTGTTTTCATATCTTGGCTATTGTAAATAATGCTGCAATCAACATGGAAGCACAGATACCTGAATTTTTTTTTGTTTGCATTATTGACATTTTAAATATGAAAAGAAGTCAGGGATAAAAAGGTAACTAATGAAATAATATGTCTAACTGGAGCTTGTATTCTTCCCATCAACTTTACTCGTCTGAAACTACTACAAAAACACCCCATACTTTTATGCATTCTAAGATGTGTCTTGGGTTTTTAGGTAATCTGGAGGTAATTGTAGATGAATCTATAAGAAACATGAAGTTTATCACTGCTGTTTTAGGCTTAAATTGATCAACTCAGTTTTCTCCCACGTGTGTATTCTACAAATTGTTCATGTCAGCTGTGGGTCAGACACTCTATGGGATACGTAGGGTACAACTGAAAACAACACAGTTGTCGGCCTTGTTGCTTTCTAATGGGGCAGAGAGAGAGACAAATGAGATAAATATTACAAGATAACTAGGGAATGCTATGAGAACACTTAGGAAGAGAACCTCACATAAAAACATTTCAGAAATCCCCCAAAGTTCATTATCTTGCATTACCTGTACAGAGGCAAGAGAAAGAAGATATGGGATAAAATGAGTATTTCTCTGTGACAAAGGATCAACACATAAACACACACAAATACAACTCTCATTGTATGTGTGTGTGTATGTAAATTTTTGAATGATGTCCTAGAAATCTTTGTAATGGTTTTTATGTTCTATTTTTCATTTACCAATAACACGGTTTCACATTATACTATTATTATTCACTGTATAGAGATAAGGCAAATAAGATGGTAAAATCTGCACTGCCATCCCCACCTCTTGCTCTTCCATAATCATTCCGAGAGGTTCGAAGGCTGGGACTACAATTCTTATTCCGTGAGTTTCAGATTTGGGACAAAGCTTGCTGCACTACATTGACTCTTAGAATGAAGTGTTTGGGTTCCCCTTTTTATGTGAATAAACTTTATTGTTAATTTTTATGATATGTTTTCTTTTATTTTACACCTGCTGATTATCTACACATCAAAGGGAAGTTGGATGGCTTATATTTTCGATGATATTTGAAGATGGCTATGCTAACTGTGGTATTTCCCAAGCATTGCAGACATCTTTCTTTTCATTTCTAAGTATTGCAAATGCCCTTTTGTAACACAAAACTCATTTATAACCATTGAAATGTCATTTTTTTCCTAACCTTTTTTTCTTGAAAGTTTGAGTTCAGCTATTGACAAAGTTTTTTTTTTAATGCCCTGAGGATTTCCATTCAGGATAAAAAAAAAAAGAAAGAAAGACCACTTAACAAGAATGGTATTGTCTCCATGAATAGATATGGCAAAAGAATAAAGTCAATGTTAGGATTATCATTCTTGCCAATAGCCTTTCAGGTATATTTTGTAGACTAAATTGAGGGTGAAGGACAAGGAAAGGCTGGAAGGCATAAGCACAGGCATTCTTTTTTGGCTCAAGATACTTCAAACTCAGCTAGGGCAGGATTTTCACTTAAAAAGAAGTTTTTCTTCTAATGATCTCTTTAGGCGAAGATAACCCACCAACTGATACCAAAAAGCTTTTTATATTAGATGAGGGTGGAGTTATAACTGAAGAAGGATAAAAGCAAGTCTCTTCTCCAAAATAGTCTTGGTATTTTTATCCTTTGGAAGCCTACTTGAGTGCCCAGATAAATCTGTGTTAGCCTTCTTTATCTTTATATTGATAACAATATCATTAAAAATTTAAACAAAACAATAGAGGATGTTTTTGTTGAGTTATGAAAGGTAGAAACTTTCCTGTTCTTCTGACAGGTTCTAGGTAGATGCTTCTAAAATAAAGCATTTTGAATACAAAATGTGTACTTGGTTCTGTGTTAGTGTTGACTTTTAGCATAAACGGATGCTATTCCTCAGTCCTGTTCAAAGGGGAAACAACAATTTGAAGACTTTGCTTCTCTATCCATTGAAAATGAATTTCAAAAATTATTCACCTTCCAATCATGCTTATTTGTTAAAATTTATCAAATCAACTCTCTGCTGGTTTAAATTTCTATGTATCTTTTACTTCCACAGTATGACTTTTTTTTTTTTTTTTTTTTTTTTTTTTTTTTTTTGCGGTACGCGGGCCACTCACTCCTGTGGCCTCTCCCGCTGCGGAGCGCAGGCTCCGGATGCGCAGGCTCAGCGGCCATGGCTCACGGGCCCAGCTGCTCCGCGGCATGTGGGATCTTCCCAGACCGGGGCACGAACCCGTGTCCCCTGCATCGGCAGGCGGACTCTCAACCACTGCGCCACCAGGGAAGCCCCACAGTATGACTTTTAAAAATACTGAGGCGTTTTTCTGTGATGCTGCACCTATGAAATGTTCTATAGTCCGGAATTATCGATTGTGGCGAGTCATACAGGAAATGCTAGGTTATGACTCTTTGCCAGTCTTCCCTGAGACTTCCTTTTATCCATCCTCATGTAACGGCATGATACTTTCTCAGCACGGACACTGCAGACAGAGGTGGCTACGTTTCTCCTCCCAGTTCACATCCTGAAGAGGAAAAGAAATGCTCTACAAGCAGGTTGAACTTCAGAGTTTGCTCCAAGAGAGCAACAGTTTACATTTGTCAGAGTAAAAGGAAGACGCACGGTAGAGGGTGAACGCTGGGTGCTTGGAGTTAAGTGCCACTGCCCCCAGTCTAATGGGTAATAGCGTCATTAATTCTGCTGATTAACTTGGCCTTGGGGTTCATGGAAATGACATCCACCTCCTTTTTTTTAAGCTCAAACTGCGGAACGAGGGAACATAAAAAAACAAGCTAATTAGAGAGAAATCAGGAGAAAAGAAGCAGAGAGAAAAGAAAGACGGTTTGAGCATTAATGAGACTTGTTTGGGGAGAGAGTGTGACAGGCTCTTCAAAAGCATTATTGTCAGATGTGTCACTATTTCATAGCTGGCGAGAGCTACCTTTGAGCTTCATGCTGATAGTTAATGATTTGAAACTATAAAAAGATTGAAAAGGTAAAAGGGAATATGTCAGACTCAACTGGATTTTAATGAGCTTATTTTTTTTCCTAAGGAAAATAGCCTGGAAAGTATAGAAAGTTCACGTTCTTTCTATCCCTCACTCTCTGGATTTTCATTTCTTTCTTAGAGATACAGTTGGCAAAGGAACAATGGGCGAAGGATATCAAAGATCTAAACTCAAAGATCTGGGACGTTTTACTTTTCTGAGAAGATGGGTGGTACTGAGGGCAGCACAGGGGTTTGAATGACACAGTAAGGAGAGATTGATGGAGAAGACAGCAATAGCACTTGTTTGTTTTTTGGGGGACGTGCTGAGCAGAAGCCATCTTCACGCTGTGAGATGTAACAAAGAAATCCAAAGTGATTACCCAGGTTCATTTGTCAGTATCACTGCTTCAGCTATTGCTGTGTGCAACGATGAGATGACAAGGCACTTATTGCTGGTGGTTGGTTATTAGTCGCATTATAGGAAACATTAGAGCAGAGTAGGATACATAGACCAGGGAGACAATAGCTTTCTGGGCTCAGAACTCAGCAGGGTAGCCATGTCATTGAATTTGGTAGTGCCAATTTAATTAAAAAAAAATAAACTGGAAAGAAACTTTGAAAATGAATTCTGTGACCCCATTTTTACCTTAATAGTAGCTGTCAGGATTTCACTCCCTGGGCTCTCAGTTACGTGTTAGTAGGCTGAGCACACAGAGGAGGCTCACGTATGTTCAAAAGAATTGAATACTAGTGGGAAAATCAGAACCAAATTTCAATTTTTTTTCTAGATGATCTTCTTGTGGTCCTTGAAACATTAAATTCTGATTATGGTACAGTACCTAGGAACAAATTACTAATCAGGCACCAGGGTCAAATCAACTGCCTTACTAATGAGTTTCTGATGAATTCCTTTCTTAAATAAGATACCTACATTGCTGATTTGAAAGCGGTAGCCCAGTTCATTGCAAAGCAGCAGGGCTGCATATAGAATAGGGACCTGAATTCTTTTTTGTTTCTTCACAATTCCTCTTCCAGCATCCACTGACGCCAATAAATCTGAATTCACTGTGTGCCTGTAGTTGAGCTTGCTATGTCCAAATGTGTATTTTTTGGTCTACTTACCTGTAGAAGGATTGTAAACAGAACAGAATTGGAAATAACCACCTGAAGAAGATTTTGAGGGCAGGAGGGATTATTAAAAAAAAGAATTCTACTTAAAAACTTTCTATTCTAGAGTTTCAGAACACATTAAAACACTAATTCATTCTCAGATCAACCCCATATTATTGTACTAAGATAATTCTGCTCTGGGATAAATGGAGTCATGGAGGTTTAAATAAACTTCACCAGGGTTTTAGTCATTCTCCAATTTAAGACTAGACGCTTAGATATGTATTTCAGAACTTCTCTGACCTGCTCAAGGCACTATGTGTACACTCTTATTAATTTTAAATGACTTTTCTCCCAGATACTGTGGATTATTAAAATAAACTCTTTTGCAATGGCAAGCAAGATGGAGGCCCCTTAAGCCTCTTCTTTGGTGCTGGGTGTGGACAAAGTTCTACATGAAGCGTGGAAGATAGTTTTACAAAGCTTATTGGAGGAAATAAGAGTTGGTTCCAACTGGAAAGGGTGTTGTTTCTTGAGGATTGTTATTTCCCTGATGGCTTAAATTAGGAATTCCCTCTTGAAGAAGCCTTTCCTGATCCCTAAGAGCTCTGTTAAGTATCTCTCCTTTGTGCTTTTCTGTCATTGCACTTAGTGCATTTTATTAAAATTGTTCATTTACATGGCTGCTCTTTTCTATTTGAGGATACAATACTGAGAAAAACATAAGTACAGGTTTAAAATAGTTGATCTCATTTGTCAGCAGAACTTTAAAGGAAGAAACAATAGATACATGTAAGTCAATCTCGGTCTTTCTATCATTTTCCCCTGTTCTTTGTCTTTTTAAACTCCTTGACCTCTCCCCAGTTTCCCTCCGGTCTTATTCACAGAAAGTCTTGGAGACGCTATTCATGTTCCCTGTATTCTCTCTCCTGCCCATCACTGACTTTTAAGTGACATCTAAATTGCCAAACAATGTACGTTTGCAAGCACAAAATTTAATCCTCCATTAGTATCTTGTCTTTCATAGGCATGCTGTAGAATATTTTGAGAATGTTTTTTTGGGAAGAGAAAGTACTTGATTTCAGAAGTGACCAAGATAGTTTCCAATAAGGAAAGGAAAATGGAGGCCCACACATTGCCTCTTTTCTGAGTTGCTTCCATGGGATTTAAAATAAGTTCTTGTTTTAGTTGAGTGACTCGGCAGGCATACATGAGGTGCTGGGTAGTTTACAAATCCCTTCATGAATATTTCCATTAAAATTCCACAGCAATCCTACGAGCCAGGCTAGACAGGATCTTTAATTCCTATTGTGCAGATGGGCAAACTGAGGAACAGAGAGTGTCTGGTCCAGGGGTGGGTAGGCGGGCAGCTGCTGAGCGACGGGGCTGATACTCGACACCTAGTCTTCCTGCTTCGGTACATGTTATATTATACAAATCTAGACACCAAAGTGAGCTCTTCAATTTGCCACAAGTTTACTGTTAAGATATTATTATTATCGGTACATTTTGTACCAGGAGCGCCTCAGAAAAGGGTACTACATAAATGAATCTCAAACATTCACTTTTTTTTGTTTGTTTTTTTTGTGGTGTGTGGGCCTCTCACTGCTGTGGCCTCTCCCGTTGCGGAGCACAGGCTCCGGACGCGCAGGCTCAGCGGCCATGGCTCACGGGCCCAGCCGCTCCGCGGCATGTGGGATCCTCCCGGACCGGGGCACGAACCCGCATCCCCTGCATCGGCAGGCGGACTCTCAACCACTACGCCACTAGGGAAGCTCTCAAACATTCACTTTTTAATGGCTATTCCTAAAGGTAGACAGTCTTTCTTCTAGAGGTGTACAGCTGTTAAATGGCCAAAAATAAAGGCACATGCATGAGTTAAACGGCACTTGATTTAGGAGGAGCTCAGTGTGGCTGGATATAAAGCTGTGTATAATTTCAATTTAGAGAGTAAAAGAAAAAAATAGTTTCTAAAAGTAGTTATAAAAGAAAAAGATCATCTTGACCATCCTGAACAGAATAAGTGTCTTAATGATACAAGGGCTAAGCAAAGTGCCAGTGTGTGTGTGAGAGTGTGAGCATGTTTGTGTGCGTGTTTGTGGATCGATAAGATTTGCCAGATTTTTGCCAGTGGTGCTAACTAGGAGAGTTATTGAGCACTCACGGTGAGGGTTCCAGGGACCCACAGCTGGAAGCTGTGTGGGTGCAGCTTTCTGGTCGCTGGCCAGCAATATTTTGCGATGCGCTGGCAATGACCACTTTTAAATAGAAACATGATTGCACTTTATTTTAATATTTCTCCCTTCTATTTTTTCCCGCTACTGTAAATCAACCCTGCTCTGAGCATGAAGTCCTTGCCAAGGTTTCCGGTGACAGGTTTAGCTCACTGGGATGAGTCTTTTCAGTGCTTGGAAATACACTGAGTTTACTGCAATTGGTTTAGTTCACATGCCTGAGTGAGAAACTATTAACCACGCAAAGCAAACTTTTGTGACATTTGGAGATGAACTGTTTCTCTACTCCCAAGACCATGGCAAGTAGCAGATCACTATGTGACCAAATTAAGACTATCCCCTTCTTCTGGTTTGCTGTCTTGCCCTGTTGGTTCTGGGAGGATTCTATGATAAATGAAGTCATTGGGAATAGAACAGATCCCTCTTCAGAACAGTAATTAAAGTAGCTTATACTTAGGTAACACTCTGTGTCAGACATTATTCTAAAGGCTTTCCATATATTGATTCATTTAATCTTCATACCAACTCTGTGAGGGAGGTACTATTATTATGTGATTGTACAAATGGGGAAACTGAGAGACATGTGAGTTAAGTAATTTGCTCAAGGTCACATAGTAAATAGAGAAGCCAGGATCTGGACACAGAGAATCTAAGATTAGAGTCTGTCTTCTTAACTACTTGGCTATACAGCATTCCATCTTAGAAGTTTGAGACTATCTCTTTTTATACTAAGGCAAGACCAGCTTCCCCACTCTCTTCACTTGCTATTTGTGTACATATTTGTTTCCTCAACAGGACTTTGAGTGTTCTAAGGGTAAGAGATAGGTTTTTAATCTCTGTATCTGTCCTTGCCATCCAGAACTGGGTTTTTGTATAATAAGTATTCCACAAGATATACAAAGCAGACACTTCAAGGATTTGAAAAAACTATGCACCAAAATGTTTGACAGTGGTGTGGAAGATCAAAATAATTAAGAGATTTCTTTAAAGACTTAAAGAGCAATAAATTCAGCATAAAGAGAATTAGCCAATGTGTTAATTTGTAACACATTTTCCCACAGGACCAGGGCTCAAGTAAAGTTTCTTACCTGGTCTTAAACAGACCTAATCAAATCTATTCTTTGTATCACAAATACAAGAACATTATTTCTATGCAGAGGCAGCATCCTTAGCAGTTTTCCTTGGTACTGGACAACACAATTCTTGTTTTTGAAATAACCCCTGTCTTTAGCGAGTTCCCTTGGGGCTTGGCTTTGCCCAATAAATTCATCTTCATTTTGTTCCTCGGAACACTTATTACAAGCCCAAATGACCCATAACTGATAATATATTTTATAAAGCACCTGGCTCTTGCTCCTGGTTCTGTTACCTTAGGAATAAATTGACACGATTTTCATACTGATTTTAGCTGGCTGCTCATATAAAGAGGTCATCAGGACTGCCCTTTGCTTGTAAGCCATTTGAGATGCCAAACCTCTATTAGAACCCGTTTCTCTTATTTTTTTGTGTCAAGTTTGTAAAATACTCATCAAAAATAAAGTTTAAACATGGAAAGTTTTACTTAACACTGTAGAAGTCAAAGCAATGAATTAGGAGTTAAGAGTTAGTGATTTTCATCTCACATTTTCCAGTGATTAGCTATATGACTAGCTGGGTGACCCTGAGGAAATCATAGTGGGATAATTTTCCTTATTAATGAAACCAGACAGTGAAATTAGATAATATCTTTTTAGTCTTTAGTTTTCAATAAACCCCCTTTCCCTGCACTCTTAACACCACCGCTTTCCACCAGAGATTTGAAAGGGATAAAACTATAGTGGGAAATGCAAACTTTGATATGTTCCTTTGTTAAGAATGAAAACCTTCTAACTTTCAAGTTTGTTGAACCTTTCGGGAAGGAGTTGATTGGTTTCACATGTGCAAGTTTACATTTTGGATTTTACATTTCAGAGCACCAGAAGTTGACCTGAGAATTAAAACTTATTAGAAGATTCCTTTCTCTACTGGTGACTTTTTGAATGATCTCAAGGATGCTTGCATGCTATGGTCACTAAGGATCCTTCTAACTCTACGTTTCTTTGTAACTGTATTGTCACTCCTACTCAACCTGGAAACTGACACTGTTTACCTTCCCATGTTCTCCAAATCCTTGCTACTCAAGGTATGACTGTGGATCAGCAGCGTCACCTGGGAGCATGTTAGGACTATAGACTTACTGAAACGGAAGTTTAACAAGGTCCTCAGGCGATTTGTATGCACATTAATGTTTGAGATGTACAGCTCTAAATCACGGAGATTGTTGAAAGTTCCTCTGTCTTAAAATCTCAGTGTTCTGTTTAATGTGGTGCTACCTGAATCAAAATTTATTGGTATACTAGAAACTCAGATCCTTGAGCTTAGTTCCTCCATTAAAACAGAGTATGTGTGGTAGGCGAGAGGGGCTGTAGCCTTATTTTCAGCACATCCTAGGATGCTAGTTTCTCAAGATGGCACAGGCCCACAGCAAAATTTGGGCTTTGATGCATTAGGAATTAATTGACTCAAGTTGCATATAGAGAGGCATATCCAAGAAAGTGCAGTTGTGTAGGCAAGCTGTGTGCGAGAGGGGCAATAACATGATCCAATGCTTTGCAGCTAAGACTAGAGCTGAAGAACCATTCAAAATTTATGTGGCACTTAAAAGCCATTATCACTCCTCCCCTCATGTCATAAAACGTTGGATTGTTTATCAACTAACCTTGTAGGACGTTATTATGTTCCCTCTCTTGTGATCCACAAGGTGCACTCTGACTCCTCTGCTTAATGAGGAAAGAACAATGGGAAAACTGCTCTTTAGCAAAGGGGTCCTTTCTTGGTGTTCTCCTGCATCCAGTTCCAGATTAGTCTTTCTCTTCCTTTTTATCATCACTTTGTCTGATACTCAGTCTCTCCTTGGTGCTCCTGAACCCTGAACCAAGCTGCTGGGCGTCCGGTGCTTGTTTTTTCTCTCCTACTTCTCATCTTCCTTCACTCCTAAAACCTGTTCTTCATTATCCCTCAAATTGTGTCATGTTAAATGACTCAAGGGTCTCTTTTCTCTGGAATATCTGAATTTTAGCAACAAAATCCTGTCTTTCTCCAAGTAATTGTCTCTGCTAGAGTCCTTCAGTACAGGTGAGTGAAGGAGACAACATTGAAAGAGGATGGCAGCAGCAGTCTGTTCCAAATGCCTCTAAAACTCTTTGCCTGGACGTTACCCCTTTGTACTCCGTCCGTGGGTCTGATCGAGTCACAGAGAGGATGGGAAGCTTACTTCATGAAAGCTACACTAGAAGGTTTTAGAAGTGTAAGGAATGCTATGTTTAGATTGAAGATGGTCACTGTAGGACAGTGGACTTGTGTCCTTGGACCACACAGTATCAGAACACTAAGGATATTAAGCAGAATTGGAGGTGGACCTTGATGGGGAAGTTGACCTCCTAGGAAGCTGGTGGATGAGGCTGAGAAGCAGTTCAGAGGCCCGTGGAATGGACTCTGCTCTCCCTCTGACCGCTGCTGAGGGTAGCTTGAGGTGAGTGTTCATTCTTTCCATTAAGGACCTAGAAATGGTTGGTGTGTGCTTCTTTATGTTTTCTTCCTTCGTCCACACCAGGACAAGGGCTCCTGTATCTGGCGAAACCCTTTCTTGTGTGGGCAGTGCATTAACCTGTGCCGCTCCTTGGTAGAGACTCTGGGGTTCATGGAAACAGGTTGTATCTGCCTCTGCTCCTTGTGGCCGTGTTGCCTCCAATGTTTGTAACCTTGGGTAGATTAATTGGGATCTTAATCTAATCTTACAGTGAAGCTGTGTTGTGACTTCTGCCTGCCTTCCTGTGGCCCATCTGAAGTGCTCAAGTCTTTAGTCTTGAAAGAGAACTCTTCAGCCATGTGTGTGGTAAATTTCCAAAATGTCCACATAGTTAAAAGATAATTGATGTTTATGGAGCATTTATACTATGTTGAATAATATCTGAATTATTCGACACACATACCATATGAAGCAAGTTCTACCTTTCCTATGTTACAAGGGAAGAAACCAAGAGAGATTTGAAACCTTGCTTAGAATCACTGAGCATGGTGAGATTGTTTTACTCAGCCGCATTGTTTCACTCCAAAGTTCTGGCCCTGAACCTCATATGCTTTGTCTGTTGGTGTACTAGTTACATTAACACATGACAACAGAAATTCTTAGTCCACATTATTTCAGCTCTCTCCAGTGTCCGTCCTCATTCAGTTCTTCACCTGCTCTTCTCTGGACATTTCTGTAGGTATGAAAAATTATCAAGAAGGTGGTTTATGCCATTAGGAACCCTCTCCTTTCTTGTTCTTGTTTTTATTTTTGTAAGCAGTTACACCCTTATCCAAAGCTAATAAAGTTAATGTAGTTTATTTTAACTGGTTCATTTGGCTTGGGGACTACTTGAATAGTTTTATTGGATGCATTTTTTTTTTTTTTTTTTTTTTGCGGTATGTGGGCCTCCCACCGCTGCGGCCTCTCCCGCCGTGGAGCACAGGCTCCGGACATGCAGGCTCAGCAGCCATGGCTCACGGGCCCAGCCGCTCTGCGGCATGTGGGATCCTCCCGGACCGGGGCACGAACCCGTGTCCCCTGCATCGGCAGGCGGACTCCCAACCACTGTGCCACCAGGGAAGCCCTGGATGCCTTTCTTAATAAACAGATAAGAAGGAAAAAGGATCTACATTCTCCATGCAAAAAATATTTGAGTTTCTACTTTTTTTTGGTAAGGCCTGGTTTTGGGAGGTATGGGGCATGCGTTGTTCAGTCCAAAGTTCTGTGACCAGGTGTGATGGTTAATTTTATGTGTCAACTTGACTGGACCAAAGGGTATGTGGCCCCTGTGTCTGAGAGGGTGTTTTTGCATGACATTAACATTTGAATCAGTAAACTGAATAAAGCAATAGAGCTCCCTAACGTGGGTGGACCTCTCCCAGTCAACTGAAGACCTGCTGCCTGGCTGCTTTGAGCTGGGACCTCAGTCTTTTCCTGCCTTTGGATTCAACCTGAAAACTGAAACATTGGCTCTTCTTGGGTCTCCAGCAGATCTTGGGACTTCTCAGCCTCCATAATCACAGGAGCCAGTTTCTTATAATGAATTTCTTTGTGTGTGTGTGTGTGTGTGTGTGTGTGTGTGTGTATTTATACAGGTATACCTCAGAGATATTGCAGGCTCAGTTACAGACTACTGCAATAAAGCAAATATTGCAATAACGTGAGTCACATGAATTTTTTGGTTTCCCAGTGCATATAAAAGTTATGTTTACACTATACTATAGTCTGTTAAGTGTACAAAAATATTGTGTCTAAAACACCAGTACATACCTTAATTCAAAAATACTTTTTTGCTAAAAAATGCTAGCCATCATCTCAGCCTTCAGTGAGTCATAATCTTTTTGCTGGTGGAGGGTTTGAAATATTGCAAGAATTACCAAAATGTACCACAGAGACACAAAGTGAGCAAATGCTGTTAGAAAAATGACACTGGTAGACCTGCTCGATAAAGGGTGCCACAGACCTTTCATTAGTTAAAGACACAATATTTGCAAAACGTAGTAAAGCAAAGTGCAATACAGTGAGGTGTGCCTATATATATATATATGTATGCATGTATTCTGTTGATTCTCTGGAGAACACTTGTTAATACACCATGTGATACCAAACATACCTTTCAAACACATCTTTCTTTTGTGTCCCCCAGTTCTACTGAGAAGTAATTGACATACATCACTGTACTGTAAGTTTGTACAGCATGATTGTTTGATTTACATATATTGTGAAATGATTACCACAAAAGGTTCAGCTATCATCCGTCGTCCCATAGAAATACAATAAAAAGAAAAGAAAAAATGTTTATCCTTGTGATGAAAACTCTTAGGATGTACTCTCTTAACTTTCCTATATACCACACAGCAGTGTTGACTATAGTCATCATGTGTACATTACATCCCAAGTGCTTATTTATCTTATAACTGGAAGGTTGTACCTTTTGACTGCTTTCCTTCAATCCACACGCCCCCCCACTGTAACTGCAAATCTGATATTTTTTCTATAAATTTAGTGTTTTTGTCTTTTTTGTTTTTCTTTTTATGGGAAGTGTCTGCACTTGGAAGACAGATTGGATGAATTCCAATAGGTTTTGTTTAATGAATCCTATAGATATAAGTCATTGAATAAATCAGTCTGAGGAAAAGTACAATATCAATAACAATTGGCCAGACTTCAGTCAGTACATTGGACAAAAACCTCTTCATGGGGATTTTCTGTGAGAGTTGTGACAAGTCTGAAAATGGAAGACACTATTTCCATTGTCTTCTGAGCTTCAAAAGGAAGGAAGACGTTAAATGCCAACTGCCAGGCCCCAGAGGAACCGTCCCTGTTGACTAACTGCATGGCCAAATCTTCTCTGGGTTGGAAAAGATGATTTAATAGCCTCTGACTGTGACTGTGGCAGACTTTCTCTATAAGAAATACAGAAAAGGAAATGCTGTATCTCTTATGGGTTGGGAGGTTGATTTTTCTAATCAATTAGGCCCTTCTCTCTCAGGGTCTTCAACCCTATTCTAATATTTTTTTAATTGAATGGAATTCATGTAAGATAATATTAACCATTTTAAAGTAAACAAGGCAGTAGCATTTAGTGCTTCCACAATGTTGTGCAACCATCACCTCTGTCTAGTTCTGAGCATTTTCATCACCCCAAAAGGAAATCCCCTACCCCTTAAATAATTGCTCCTTGTTCCTTCCTCCCTCCCAAATCCTATAAACTTTGTGGATTTACCTATTCTAATATGATTTTAAAATAATACTCTTTTTACAAGGAAAAGCAGACAGAATTCACGTAACATAATTGAAGGAGTTAATTCAACTTACGGATGGGTTCATTATTTGTTGTGCATGCTTGTAGAATTCTTGGATAAAGGACTAACACCATATGTGAATTCAGCACTCTTCACATTATGGCAAGATGTGAGCTTGCGAGAATATTTCAACAACCCCTGGTGAGACAGGCAGGCTTCAGTTGGAGCAACTCCGTCAAGTTCTCCCAGGATGAAAACACAAGGAGCAATAATGACCTTTTGGCACCCTCTTTGGCCGCACTTTGGCTACCAGACAAGTCGGCACTCTGCACACAATCTTTAGCATGGATCGGCTGCTTTCCTGCCCTTTGGCTTTTGATTAGTACAGAACCGAGAAAGCTGATAGCGACTTCCGTGTGATGGCTGATTTCTGTATCTGATAGATACTTCCCACAGTCTTTTTTTCTCCTTAGCCATCAGATTTCATAGCTGAGTTTTGGTTTACTGTCTGTGTGTCTCTCTTTTCTCAATTTTAAGTATTCTATTCAAAACAATCAGACATTTGACTGTATAAAGTCACAGGTCTTTGAATATATATGGATGCTTGAATATGATGAAGTCATTGCTGTATTTTCCAAGTTGAGGTCACTGGGAATAGATGAAGGATATCCTTTTATTTGCCTTATTTCACTCCCTAAGTGTTAGGTGCAGTTTTCATAGAACAAGAGGAAGAGGTTGTTGGAGGTGGGAAGTGCCCACTCTAGAAAACTGTTTCTTGAAGGTCAGGGAGGAAGACAGTGTTCTTCACAGGCCTGTGGGATGGCCGTTTAAGATGGACTTTGTAACTCTCGATCCTCTACAGATTGATGTACATGAAAATCATCCATCTCACAGTGGGGAAGAGGGGTTCCTGCCTTGTAGGGCTGTGTGTGTTGTACAGTCTACATCTCAAGAGTGTGCTTTTCACATAGAGAACAGATGTCAGTGGATTTAAAAACCACTAAAAGTATTTATAGTCAATTCCTTAAGCAGTTGAAATCTCCCTCCTTGTCATTTCTATCTGGTTGTTTTGGTTCTGCTCTCTGCAAAGCGTACGGCAAATGGTTCTTCTCCATTGCCAGTCTTTCAGACAAAGGAAGATGGAAATCATGTCCTCTAAGGTTTTCTACCAGTGTGGTCTGACCAGTGAGGATGAAAAAAGGATCACTTCCCTCACTGCTATTCTATTAGGGCCACTCATGGTGGCATAGCTTTATATTAGTTACATCAGGTGTTGACTCCCTGTAACTTAAAAAATCATTTTTTTAGTGTGTATTGATGATAATATTCCTGGCTTTTCCATGGTGTTTTACAGCTTACAAAGTATTTTCATACATTTCATTTGCTATCAACAGTAATTCTGAGTCAGGAAGTGTGGATGTTATTGTATGCATCTTATCAAACAGGAGACTAAGAGAACTCAGATGGCTTGGCCAGTATCAGCAGCACATCCAGTGCTAAAAGAACATAGGCTTTCTGAGCCTCTGACATTGTTTTGAATCATCAAGTTATCTTGGGAAATGATTGTCCAAGTTAGGTCCCCTCAACTTCTACTTGTACATTTGATTTTCTGAAACTAAATAAATCTTATTAGGTTTTAATAATAATTTTGTAAGGGGATAACACCAAGGAAACAGTCTATATTTTCCAGAATCTGCCTTAAAATTTACTTGAGGGAAAAAAATATTTGTCTATCTCTAGTCTTCTTTATACTATCTCCTGAGATTGCAAGGTTGTAACAAAGATAGTACACTACGTCTATGAGTCCTTTTCTTTTCTCTTCTTTTCTTTTCTCTGGGCACTGGAACTTATTCAAATAACCGATGTACTCATTTTCATTTCATTCTTTTGTGGTTTCATTTCTTCCCATCGAGGTTTGTTCCACCTTTCTGAGTTCAAAAGTATAATCTGCATTAAAAGGCACTAGCTGTGATTCACCTCTCACCAAATGCCTTGTATACCTTGTGAAATGCCTTGTGAATTCTGCCTTGAAGAATTTCACTTTTGTTTCTCTCCTTTTTCCCTACCTTCCAATCCCTCTCACGATACTTCCACCATCACATTCATGGGTTTTCATGTAGCATGTATTTTCTTCCCATACAGTATATAATTATAACCCTTAACTGCATTCAGATGTGACAGTGTACGAAGTACATTATGACAAAAACCTTATGTACGTAGGAAAAAGTCACAGCTTTAAGGATTTTAAGGTGGTTTTAGGATTATTATAGGACTGCACATTTCTGATATTAGATGAAACACTAGAGAAATTGGGAGTGTTCTAAGTCTCATTTTAAAAATAATTCACTTGATGTAATTTGGGAAAAAATTGAATACAAAACGTTATCTAAGAAGATAAAAGATCATTTGTGCAAAAATATCTATTTGCTATATTTGGAGACTGAAGATAGATCTTGGAGAACAAAAGGATATAATTTCAGGCATTTGGATTTAAACTCTGGGTTCTAAATTGGGGGCAAAACTAAAGTTTATTTTGGCTCCAGAAATGTTCAGTTTTGCAAAGTCTGTGCTTTTATTGTTATCTACCGCTAACTTCCACACCCATTACAATAAGAGGAGAGGAGCATTTTGTTATATTCTTACCTGGCTGACAAATAATTTAGGGGAAAATGTAAAGTCCTCAGAAAATGGTGACTGCTTTTGAGTTAAGGGAAGATATTTTGCAAATGTCCCAACCAAAAATTGAGGACACTACATTTTACATAACTAAATGCCTGCATATCAGCAATCTGCATCCAGCAGTGGTTCCATAAAACACCTTGGCTGAGTTCTCGTGTAGAATATCGCATTCCTTTCAGGTGAGCCTGAGTAGTTTTTTGCTTAATGTTTTGTTTAATGTGGCTGATAATTGGTGGAAAGATCATAAAATCGAAGTATATACCATTTGAAAATTGTCTTTTATTGTAAATATACTTTATTACATGTATATTTACAAGGTATGTGCAGTTTGATTAATCAACTTAAATACTTATACCCTAGAGAAATCAGAGCACATGTGGAAACAGGGCTTCAATCTGTGCCCTTTTTCATAGTTAAGGCAAATGTGTTCTAACACTGTAATGGATTTAATTCTCTTGAAGTATTTGTGTCATGCCTCTCTACTCAGAGCTTATAACAGACTTGACATCTCTATTAAGAAAGGAAGTCAAAATGTACCAAATTGAAAACAAATGATAATAGTGAAGAAAAATAGGCCATCTTTGAGTTCTTATTTTAAAAATATCCTTATCAGACAAATTTGGAGAATACTGTGGTACAGTTCTTGAAGGTTTGTTGGCCGTCTTTGCTGCTGTCGCCCCAGGGAAAGAACAGAGCCTCTTAGTAAGACAGGCAGGAAAGGAGGATGGCGCGCAGGCAGCCCTGTAAGCAGCAAACAGCCTTGATGATAGCGTGTACAGCATTCACTCTGAATTTTGCTTGATGAACACATGTAATGTGTATTTTTTCTCCCAGAATTTTGTATTATTTTTAGGAGAAAAGTCAAAATGCCACAGTGATGTGAAGAGACAAGAAAAACACAATCTAAATAAACCCCCCTAATTCTGGGGAAGCCGTTGTCCATTCATCTCCACTTAGACATCTTGACCAGCTCACAAATCTCTGCTTCTTCACAGTTCTATTAACGGCTCAAGTTTCCTCCTGCCCTTCCCTCTCCCTCACCCCCGGCTTCAGACGGCTATTGATCCCTTTCTCCATAATGCAGCCAAGCGCTATCCCAATAGGACTTACTAATTCGACGTGGAATCTGAGCAGGCATGCTTCAGGAACCTTCCTATCCATGTCCCTTGCTCTCTGTGGTCCCCCTCTCCCACCTTTGCTCCAAATTTGTATTTCCAGGAGCTCATAGGCCATTCTGCAGTCTATTTCTGCTCCCTCACCCCTTTATCGCTGCAACTCCTGCCACACTGTTCGTTTCAAATGACACTTGGAAGCCAGTTTGCTGGAGTGTGCAATACGTTGAATTGCCACTGCTTCCTGCTGTTCATGTGATAGATGGTACCATAGAATGGATGTGATGTGGTTATTAGGCTGTGATTCAGTTCATACTGAGCTGTATTGATTGGTGTTGGTTCAGTGCTTGCTACACATTTTATCAATTGACCTTCGAGATTGTATCCTGCCTTTGCTGCTTTTACCTCTAATTCTACTTTATCTCCAGTTTTGTGGCTCCTAATTTTCCTTTGGTTGATTTCTCCAGTTTTCTATTACCTAGAAAAGCTTTTCTAATGAAACCATATTTTCCCCTCAGTATGCTTATTTACTTATTTATTTATTTAGCTGGGTTGGCCTTCGTTATTCTGGCATATCACTTCTGTCTTTTGAGTTTCCAAGTTCTAAAATCTTTCTGACTGCACAAAGAAGAACTTTTCCAGAACTTGCCAGTCCCTCAAACTGGCTGTCAGAGCTCAGCAGAGGATGATTTGCTTGCATCAATCTGTAGCTGATAACAGGGCTCCCAGTTAAGGAAGGAAGGGAGGGAGGGAGGGAGGACTGAAAGTTCTAGTTGCCATTATTCTCCATAACAGGCAGTTGGTGCTCTCTAAGCAATGCTTCCTTTCCATTTTCGAAGCCCTTCCTTCCTTCCTTCCTTCCTTTATTTCTTTTGAACATTCTGGAAAGTTCCTTTTCTTCAAATTGTATATAAAAATAGACAAACAAAGGTAGACGTGGAAAGTAGGAACTTTGGCTGCAGAGTGGGGAAGGGAGGACATGAAAAAATGGGGGTAGAGGGTGGAAAATGGAAAAGGAGAAAACACAGGGAAAATAACAAGAGAAGAGGAAGGGACAAAGTTATTTGAGAAGGTAGAGAACAGAGACAGATGTGCTTCCTGTGTAGGAGGCTTGATGGATGTGTTTTATGAATGGATATATATATATATATAAAAAGAATGTAATGGGGTGAGAGTGAAGGTGAAGAGGGGAGGGGCTGGCAAAGTAAATATTGGAAAAGTTAGATTAACATATTTTATAGATTGTAAACCCATCAGGGAAAGTAAACGTTTAATACATTGCTGAGTACCTTGTCAAATACCCTATAATTAATAATAATTACAGACATTATTGTAAAAAATCACAGGAAAATCTGTGTACCTTGAGCAGCAGTGTTGTGACACTGAATTACCTTTGATCAGGAATTTTCCAAGACTTTGATTCTTAGGTTTATTGCCTTTTATTTCCCATAGCAGCAGGAGTTAAATAAAATTTATGACCATTTGTTTCCTTGGACATGAAGCAGACATTGTTTGACCATTTTGTTTGAAAGAACTTGAAATTTTTAATGGTGGTTTTTGCTTACCAAGAGCTGTGTTGGTTGTGCAAAGTAATTGCCCCAAGTGGAACTAATGCATCTTTTGAAGTTCCACATCTGCTTCTCAGAAATTAATTTCTGAGTCAAAATTACTGAGTACCAGCCTCAACAGAATGGGCAAGGAGTGCGTGTCATGAAACAGAAGGTTGTTCTTTTCGTAAGGAAGCACTTCTAATTAAGACTGAAAGTAGTCCAGGAAAAAGGCAGTGTGTCTTGTGTCTCTGTCACAACACCACGCATGCACAGAGCTTTTATTTTTCAATGACCAGCCCTACTTCATGTGTAAAAACGTATATGTTTATATTCCTTCATAATGTCCCTGTGAAGTGGTTAAGAGAGAGTCCCTATTTTATTCACTGAGAGATCTTTAACCTCCTGTCTCACTGAGTGTTCCATATCAAGAGATCCACATGGGGAGTTGGGACATCGTTGGATGTCACAGTATTTTCTAATGTGTTTTGGGGCTTGGGGGAATCCTTGGGCTCTGCCGGCTGAGAACACCTTCTCAGTGCACTCATGCTTGGGACAGCTGTGGTTAGGGCTACTACAAGGAACTTCCTTGACCTGGGCCCTTGACCAGCTACCCATTTGGTACTCTTCTTCATACCATGGGCATGAAGGAGAGGATTCATTCTATATCCTTCTTCCAATTAACACCTCATGGAAAGAATGGGGTGGCACCAACTTCCTTCCTGTTCCCCCGAGTTTGGTTACAACCACACTCACTTATTGTATACTTCTGTCAATTTGAAGAACTTTTTTCATGCCTTTTAAGTCATTCTTTTTCAGTACTGGCCATAATGACCATAATGGCCTCTTTTGCCCTTGAAACTGCAGACAAACAACCTTTCTTAATGTTTGGGAACATGGATGTCACACTGTTTTTTCCCCCCAGCTTTATTGAGATATAATTGACATATAACATTATATTAGTCTGACGTGTACAGCATAATGATTTGATATATACTGCAAATGCCACATTGTTGAACTTGACAATTTGTCATCGTATCTCATTTGTGGAGAGCTGAGGCTTAGCAAAAAATAGTTTAGGGCATCTAGGCTGTGCCTTCTTATGCAAAAGGCCCCTGGAAAGGACCTGATCATTGAACAGCTACACTTTGGGAAGGTACCCACAGATTTACCACAGCACTCAACGAGGAATTTCAAACTCACAAGAGTGACTTGTTTTCACTCAATCTGGGGAGTGGGCATTTGGGGGTGTGGGCTACTGGGGAGGGGTTAGAGGATACTCATGAATAAGGCCCACCAGGTTTTTCCTTCCTTAAACTGCCTCTACATGTCGAATAACTAGAGTCTGCCCTGCTAAGTAACACATGGGATAGCAGCTCAACACTTACCTCCACTGTCTTCATTCAAACTTTGTGAGGACTTACAGGTGAACCAAAAGACCTTCTGAAGGTCACTCTTTATTTTAATCACAAGAAAGTTAATCTTGATGGAACTAGACCACCACATGGGTTGTTTCTTGCCTTTATAACCAAAGTCCTCAGGTTCATGTGCGAGCAAAGGATTAAGAAATGTCATACAGACCAGAGAGTGCTACGTTCTCAAATTGTAGCTTTTTATATCACTTACCTTTTCTCATTGGTCACTGCAGTGGTTAAAATGGAATTTGGTCAGTTATTTTGCGCTAGTGAGGGAATGCTGGTGAAGGCCTGATTGTTGCTTGATTTGTAGTCGGTTCCACATCCCAAGATATTAGAATCCATGGAAGAAAAATAGTCAAAAGATAAATAAAAGAGATTTGTATTTTTCTTTAGTAGTATTGCTATTGCTCTTTCACTTCAAAATTATCTGTTGATTTTAAAATAAGTGATAAGATGATTACTAGTTAATGCATTTTTATTTCTGAGATAAATTAGTCCTTCTAATGTGATGGGAGTTCTCCTAGGAGTTACACTCACTCCAAATATGATGTCACAACACTGAAATTATGGGTTGGGATCTTACTAAGGAAGCCCCTGGATACAATTCCACAAAGAAAAGATGAGGTGGTAGGCCTCTGAATTCTTTCCAGATCTATGTCCTGAGACTCAGGCCAGAACCATCTTTAGTAAATATGAGGTGGATTCAATATCTTTTGTTGAAGTCACTGTATTTTGAAATTGTATAACACGTCCCGTTGGTAATTGAAAATGCTGTTTGAGACTTAATTTCACCCTATGCCACAGCTCAAACACACTGGTAAAGAACATCTCAGTTGTTTAAAAACTATGATGCTTTCCTAGGAGTTGTGGTGGAGTTCCTCAGACTTTCCCATAAGAAAAATATAACAATCCTTCTCATACTGTTTCTGATTAAAAAAAATTTAAAGTAATTATCTCTATAACATAAAGTATCATGAAGATTAATTTTATGTGTAACTTGGCTGGGCCATTGTGCCCAGATATTTGGTCAAACATTATTTTGGCTGTTTCTGTGATGGTGTTTTTTGGATGGGATTGACATTTATATTGTTGGACTTTTTGAGTGAGGCAGATTACCCTCCGTAACGTGTATGGGCCTCATGCAATCAGTTGAAGGCCTTGATAGAACTGAGACTGACCTTTTCCAACTGAGAAGGAATTCTGCCAGCAGGTTGCCTTTGGATTCAGACTGCAGCCTTTTCCTGGGTCTCAACTGGGCCAACCTACTCTGCAGATTTTGGACTGGCATCTCCAAGATCATCTGAGCCAATGTCTTAAAATCAGTCTTCTCTCTCTCTCCCTCCCCCAACCACATCTCATTGGTTCTCTTTCTCTGGAGAACTCTAACACGAGTATTCTTAGAGCTGAAAAGGAACTTGAAGTTATCTAATTTAATGCTCTTTTTAATCATGAGGAAAAGTGACATCCAGAGAAACAAATTGACTTTCCTAAATTACCCAGCTAAGTAATTGCACTTCCCACACATCACATTTATTGCATATGTAAATAAAGCAACACCCAAAGAAGCAGTTTGTTACAGAGAGAATATATGCTTATAGGTGACTGTCTAAACTTTTACTATAAAGACTTCAGTTTTCAGTAGGTAGATTTGAGGAGCAATTAAATAGAGCTTACCACTCAGTAAAATTTGCTTGTCCATCATTAAATTTAGCCTACTAATCAGTGGCTGTCCTTGAAGAAGAGTAAAATACTAGAAAATGTTAACCCACACAAAACTCTGACCTAGTTCAGAAATGCCTTCAATAAAGTTTAAAAAACAATTTCTCGGGCTTCCCTGGTGGCGCAGTGGTTGAGAGTCCACCTGCCAATGCAGGGGACACGGGTTCGTGCCCCGGTCCAGGAAGATCCTACATGCCGCGGAGTGGCTAGGCGCGTGAGCCATGGCCGCTGAGCCTGCGCGTCCGGAGCCTGTGCTCTGCAACGGGAGAGGCCACAACAGTGAGAGGCCCGTGTACCGCAAAAAAAAACACACACAAAAAAAACAACAAAAAAAACCCAATTTCTCCAAGTATGTATCTGGGGGAACTGGCTCCATTTCAATTTATTCAGGATGCTTGAAGCACCTAAAAAAAAGTATGCTTTAAAATCCCATTTCAATTATCTTTAATAAGATCAACTTGTCTGATATAGATGCAACATGAGAGGCAGAGCAAAAGATACTTCCCTTTCCAAATAATTCTTTCTAAAACAGTTATAGTGCATTTTCTTTAAACCACTCCAGGTGGTGAGTCTTATTTGTCATTTTAACTTCCTTCTGTCTTAGGAAGAACAAAGATATAATATCTCTTGGCTCCTAAATGATTTCTATAATGAATATCTGATGGTAGAACCTTGCTAATAACACTATGACAAAAAGTATTTTCGTCCTCAGTGCTTTGTGAACACCTAGATGAGTGGAATAGCGGGGTGGGTTAGGGAGGGTGGGAGGGAGATGAAGAGGGAGGAGATATGGGGATATATGTAAATGTATAGCTGATTCACTATGTTATAAAGCAGAAACTAACACTATTGTAAAGCAATTATACTTCAATAAAGATGTTAAAAAAAAAAGTATTTTCGTCCTAATCTCAAGGATATATTTTTGGCAGTAATTTAAGAGTCTTTTTGTACATGTTTAGATTTTTTATAAAACTTTTTTTTTGCGGTACGTGGGCCTCTCACTGTAGTGGCCTCTGCCGTTGCGGAGCACAGGCTCCGGACGCGCAGGCTCAGCGGCCATGGCTCACGGGCCCAGACGCTCCGCGGCATGTGGGATCTTCCTGGACCGGGCACGAACCCGTGTCCCCTGCATCGGCAGGCAGACTCTCAACCACTGCGCCGCCAGGGAAGCCCACTTTTTATTTTTAAATAACTTTAGATGTACAAAAACATTGCAAAAATATACAAAGAATTCCCTTAAACTCTTCATCTAGATTCTCCCAAATGTTACCACATTTGCTTTATTTCTCTCTATATTGATTTCTCTTTTTATTTTTGTGTATATATATATATATATATATATATATATATATATATATATATATTTGAATTGATTGAGAATAAGTTGCTGACATAAAGCTCCTTTACCCCTAAATATTTCCTAAAGCAAGGGCATTCTCTTACACAATAATGGTATAATTTTCAAAATCAGGAAATTAACCTTGATGTAGTACTTAACTCTACAGAATTTATTCATATTTCACCAACTGTACCACAGATGTCCTTTATCGTAAAATAAAAATTATCTGATTCAGAATCCAAATAATCATTTTGAGTTTTTAACTTTAATGTTTATAACAAGTCAAAGGTTAAAGGTTTGCGTGGAAATTAATAATCTACCTTCTTCTCCACTCCAATTCTGCTCCTCACAAATGCATCAGATTGAACGTGAGTGTATTTTTCAATATTGTCTGACAATATTTTTCAATATTGTCTGTACCCTTTCGCCTGTACGCATGTATACTTACTTGTTTTTGTGAAAACTAGGAAATTTACCACATACATTAAGATGCATCATGGTTTTTCATTTAATTGTGGATTAGGAACATCCTTTGAGAAAAACAGATTTATGTAATTCTGTTTTGTTTGTGAAGCTCTTTTTAATTAAGGTAATATATGGATATTGTTAAAGACAAATGAAAAGGCGTATAATAAAGAACACTAGTACTTTCCTCCATCTATCTCACTTCTCATAGAAAACTACTTTCTGTTATTTTATCTACTTTATGGATTATTCCATTCCACATTATAAATAATATTCCTATACTACCATTCCTTTATCATTTTTAGTAGTATTTTATTAAATCCCTTTCGTGGTATGTGAGGATTTAGCTCTCTTACACCTCTGTTCCTCACTGTATTTCCTATACCTTCTTTCTAATACAATTATATTCCAAATTTTTGATTAAAAATATTTTGAGTGTACATTTTGCAGTTATGAAATAGCATAATATTTCATGAAATATTGTTCGCTGCCGAGTCATATAGTATTTTATGGTCAAGGTATTTTCCTTCTAAAACTTCTTTCCTTGCAGTTAAAAATAGTCTCAGATTCTTTCTTTGCTTAATTTGTATGAAACTAATTCTAATTCTTCTCATATTCTTCTATTCATCCAATAGCTTTTTCTCATATCTCTAGCAGCTGCTCAATACAATTATCAGGTGAACTGTTAGATCCTACTTTTTCTCTTTTGGAGCCCTTAATCCACCTGCTCCAGACTAGAGAGTAACTTTTCTAGACCTACTATATACAGTGATTGTACTGGCACTTCTTTTTCCTTCATTCTAGAGATTATTTTATGCCTTTTCCCATATTGAATTTCTTTTTACCTGGGTCCTCTTCTCTCTTTTGATTTATTCCCTCGTTTAGTTGCTGCGTGACTTTCAATAGCTTTATGTACAAAGGTATTTTGTATACAACTTTTTTAGACCTTACATATCAGTTTATTCTGCTCTCACAGTCAATCGATTGACTAGCTATTGAACTCTGGTTGAAAATTAGTTTCCCAGTGAAATTTGAAGTCATTATTCCCTTGTATTTTGGCTTCAAACGTTACTTTTGAAAATTCCAGTGCTGTTATTATTCCATATTGTTTGCAGATAATCTATATCTACTCTCCCAGGAAACCATTAGGTTTTTCTTTTTATCTCTGATGTCCTGAAAGTTCATGATTATATACCTTACTGTGTGTTTTTTTTTTTTTTAATCATTTTTCTTAGCTCTCCGGGGCCTCTTTCTAATGTAGAAGCATGTTTTCCAGTCTGAGAAAGTTTAGTTATTATTATTTTTAATTAATCCCTCCTTTTTATCTTTTCCTGGAACTCCTATTAGTCAGATACTAAAATTTCTGGACTGATTGTCTTTTTTTTTTTTTTTTTTTTACTTTCTAGCTCATATTACACACTTCTCTCCCTTTTGTTTTACAGTTTGAAAGTTTTCCTCAATTATATTTTCAATCCTTTTAAGTGATCTGTTTCACCAGTCATTTTTATTTTCCAAGAACCGTTTTTGTTTGTCTTCTTCCCTTTCTGCCTCTCTGTCTCCCTCCTTCTCCTTTTTCCTTTTCTTCCTCCTTCTCTCCCTGCCCCCTTCTTCCTCTTGATCCTTCTTTTCTTCTTCTTCTAGAATTTTCTTCTTGTTTCATGGATGCGGTATCTTTTTGTAATCTTTCAGAGGATAGTAATTTTAGTTTGTTTGTAGCTTAACTTTTTGCCTGCCTTCTGAATTGTTTCTATTTCCTTAAAGTTTCTTTCTCTTGTATATTTGCTTTAGCCTGCTTTCCATATCAGAGACTTCGCTCAACTTCTGGTGATCCTTGGCTGCCTGTTCATATGAGAGAGCTGTGTGGTAGGTTTTTGTCAGTGTTCAGAGTTTATTGGCTCATGGGCTTCATTGTAAGGTGGTCAGGGTTTTATTTTGTTTGTTTTGTTTTTTATTCTTGAGAGTCCATCAAATGTCCATTTCTGTAGATCTCTCTTGGTCACTCAGTTTTTTGATAAGAGGGTTGTTCTAAATGCCTGCATTACTTAACTATTGCTGCATAAAAGAGGACCCCCAAACATACTGGTTTGAAGCAACATTTAGTATCCCACAGTTTCTGTATGTCAGGAATCTGAGCATGGCTTCCTGGCTCCTCTGTTTCAGGATCTCTCACAGGCTGCAAACAAGGTGTCAGCTAGGGCTCTAGCTGTCTCAGCTCAACTGGGGAAGGATCTGCTTCCAGGCTCAATTACAAGGTTTTTGTTAAGATTCAGTCCCTCATAGGTTGTTAGACTGAACACCTCAGTTCTTTGCTGTCTGTTGGCCTCCCTGTTTCTTGCCACTTGAGTCTCCCCACATGATGAGTTACTTCATTAAAGTAAGCAGGCCAATCAGACAAGAAAGAACGGCCCAGCGAGATGAGAATCACAGTCTTTTATAAACTAATCCTCCCTTAGTTTTGCCATATTTTATTTATTAGAAGTGAGTCACTAGGTCCAACCCACATATGAGGGAAAGCTATTACATAGAGTATAAGTGTCAGGAGACAGGTATTATTTGGAACATTTTGGAAGGTTATCAACTTCAATGCCCGAGGGGTTATTATCCAGTCTGCAGGCATTTTGGCAACTGGATAGAGGAAGGGATTGTAAGGCTTGTGTCACATTCTCAGTAAACAGATTTACTCTCTTTTTTTTTCTGTCTAGCACCTTATCCTTGCTTTTAGTTGTGCCTGACATTTTCAAGGTGGAGCATTTCTGGTTCAATTTCTTTGGGAAAGAGACCTTACTCCCCTATAAGAATAGGAAACAGGTAGCTTCCTTAAAGTGTGAGGCAGAAGAGGGAACCTGAGAGTTTAACTGCTTCTTAGGCATATTTAAAAAGTCACTTTCCCTTTTCTTACCTCCAAGCTTAAACTTCCTGTTGTGTAATGCCTTATTTTCCAATTACTGAACCTTTCAAAGGTTCTTTGACGATGAATCAGTTTGCTTCTCATTGATACTACCCTCTTGGGGCTCATAGGCTTGTGCTTCCTTTGCCCAGATTTAAGTCAACGTCATTCCTGTATCCTTTTTCTATCTTTTGAAAAGTAGTTGATGTTTCTAGTTTGCTGTCGTCTCCTTCCCATTCCCTTTGTCCATGAGGATTTTTAACTTAAAAAAATCCTACTTTTGTCATTTGGTGGGGTTTGGGAGAGGTGGTAATGAATGCATGCACAATTCTCTCTACAATTCAGTGTTAAGGAAGGGTTTCACTTTTTTTTTTTTTAATGTCATAAAATGGCACATCTATCTCAAGGGAAGTCTTAGGCAGTAACCGGCAACCAAGGGTGCTGCTACTGTGCCAATAGTGGTCGCTATCTAAATAGTGGGAGCATTGACCCTAGGCAAAATTATTTATTTCTGTAACTCTTACCTATCTTGGTACCACCATTATGATTCCCTCCCTCCCTCCCTCCCTCCCTCCCTCCCTTCCTTCCTTCCTTCTCTCTCCAGGAGAAAGTAGCGTGGACAGGGCATATCTTAGTTAATGAGCATCCATTGGAGTCTACCAAATCAAAAAAAAGTACCATGTAAGCAAAGTATTTTGTAATAGGCATGTGGACTAGACGGAGAAATGTGAGATGGAGAGTAGTAAAGTGAGGTGATTTCAAAGATAACTCAGAAACTGAATACATTGTTAGGTCATAGAGATTGATGTCTACGTGGAGGGAGGTCTCTAGCTGAATGCCACTGGGCTTCTATCTATGTATGTCCTATTCACCACATTTCTAAAATCAGGCAACTAAATCAATACTTAAAAAACATGTTTTCTTAACCTGTGGGATGCCTACTTGTATTGTAGGGGAAATCCATAATGCTCGTTTAAAGAAACGTTTTTTTGGTAGCTACCTTGGGTAATCAGGCCTGATTTACTTGAAAAAATGCAAGTACTATTTTCCTAACTACCCTCATCTCCACTCCCATTTTGCACCCTTGGATTTTGGGTTTAAGACTCAAAATTATCTCAGTGGTTAGGAAAAGGAACTGACATTGACAAGGTAAACTATAAATGGATAAATATCAAATTTGATATTTAAGAAATTAGTTGTATAAGTATTTTTAGGTGTGTATGTATCTATATAAAAATAATGTAGATATATTTACATATGCAGATACTTACACACAGAATAATGCCTATCAGAATCACCTGGGCGTTCCAAATGTAATCAAAACCAAACATGAGATTCAAGATTTAAAAACAATCCTGATTAAATGTTAGACTGCACACATAAAAGCATAAATAAGGTTCAGATTATGTGAGAATATTTTGTTATACCTGGAGTGTTATAAGTGCTCTAGGAATTTTATTTAATTGCAAATAGAGATTAAATAAAAAAGTAAGACTGGGAGAGTTGAGCTTGTGAACAGAAAATGTTTAGGAGACATGGAAACACTGGGAGCCGTAGGTACAATTTTTATATACAAGACGAATGATTTTTTTCTGTTACTCTAGATGAGAAGTGCTTCTCAGATTTTCCACTGAAGTATCCTTAATGATACTTGTGAAATTTCCTTGAGAAACCATATTTCACTTAAAAATATTATCCAGATGTTACAATCTACTTCATAATTTGTGTTGGTATAATGTAAAATGATAGGTTTTTTCCTTCCCTTCATATCTTCAGGAAAGAGCATTTGTGTTTATTCTGTACTATCCTGTGTTCTCTGGAGTTCACAAGTATGCCTGGTTATCCATACTGCAGGTTGAAATGAGACCAATGGGCCGAAGTTCCCAGGAGTATATTTTTCACTTATTTTAAACCAAAACACCAAATATATATAACTTTCTTGGCATCTTCCCTGGTGGTCCAGTGGTAAAGAATCCGCCTTACAATGCAGGGGCTGTGGGTTTGATCCCTGGCCAGGGAACTAAGATCCCACATGCCACGGGGCAACTAAGCCAGTGTGCCACAACTACTAAGCTCGTGCGCCTCAACTAGAGCCCACATGCTGCAAACTACAGAGCCCATGCGCTCTGGAACCTGTGCACCATAACTACAGAGCCCAGGCACCCTGGAGCCCGCGCCACAGCTAGAGAAGAGAAAACCCGCATGCCACAACTAGAGAGGAGTCCGCGTGCAGCAACGAAGAGCCCATGTGCTGCAACGAAAGATCCTGCATGCCACAACTAAGACCCCACGCAGCCAAAAAAAATTAAAATAAATAAATAAATAAAAAATAAACCTTAAAAAAGACCACAAAATATATGTAACTTTCTAAATATTGGCTGTGTTGTCTTGAAAATAAGAAACCAAAGCCTGAATAGCCATTTTCAGGTTTGTTTGTTTGTTTGTTTGATTTTGGATCAGTTGTAAAAGGGATTCCTGCTGTAGGTTTAGGCTGAACTGGATAATTCATGAGTCTTTTGAGTCCAGTTTTAAGGTTGGAGATTACATCTGGTATCCAGGGAATGGAAAAAGCGATAGGAGAAACAAACTTGTAAGATACATCCATTAAATGTTAAATATTAAAATTTTGGATCAAAGGGATGAAACTTTTAGGTTAAAAATAATGGTGGAGACTTCCAGGTAGCTTGGGAAAGTGGCTGTTACTAAATTTGAATCTCTCGACACATTCTCCAAAAGACTATACAGGTTGACAAGAACAAATACAATCCACAAAACTCACAATGTCAGCCCAACCAGAAGAAAAATAACACTACCAACTTTAAATTACTTTTAAATAGAAAAATATACACCAAGTGTCAGCACAACAATCAACTTAAGCTCCTGCCACGAGCCTCTTTGGAGAGTGAGCAGTAACCTGATCCTCACCACCTCTCCCTCTAGCCAAGTACATGAAAGAGAAGAGACAGGAGGACAAAAATTTTTTTTTTAAGATTTTTTTTTTTGATGTGGACCATTTTTTTTTAACATCTTTATTGGAGTATAATTGCCTTACAATGTTGTATTAGTTTCTCCTGTATAACAAAGTGAACCAGCTATATGTATACATATATCTCCATATCCCCTCCCTCTTGCGTCTCTCTCCCACCCTCCCTATCCCACCCCTCTAGGTGGTCACAAAGCACTGAGCTGATCCTCCTGCGCTGTGCAGCTGCTTCCACGTGGACCATTTTTAAAGTCTTTATTGAATATGTTACAATATTGCTTCTGTTTTATGTTTTGGTTTTTTGGCCACTAGGCATGTGGGATCTTAGCTCCCTGACCAGGGATTGAACCCTCACCCCTGCATTGGAAGGCGAAGTCTTAACCACTGGACCGCCAGGGAAATCCCCAGAAAGACCAGAATTAAACCTGAAAATTATAAGGCCTTCTTTTAAACTCCTGGGTGAAATGAAAAATAAAAACGGAAATGAGAGAATATCTAAGAAGTAATGAGTATTAGAATATATTAGAACTTACGGTCTACATTTAAACAGTTAGAGGAAACTTCATAGAACTAAAACACTTTTATCTGCAAAGTGAAATAGTGAAAATAGAGGAACTAAATTTTCAGCTGGTAATGTTAGGAAAAAACAACAAAGTAAATAAAAAGTCAAAGAACTAACAAAGACAAAAGCGAAAATCAGTGAGATATAGAAAAACAGTAGATCTAAGTTCTAATAAACTTATCAAAATTTAGTTTTTGGAAAAATTAATAAATTAAAAAAAATCACCATTTAACTTAATCAAGAGGAAAAGGGAGAAAGAATATATATATATACACACACAAATGAAGATACGGTAAAAGGGGCAAGTAAACATTGAAATGGAAGAATTTTTTAAAATATTGAGACTATGTTCATACTTCTAGGCCTATAAATTTGAAAACCTAGATGGATAATTTTCAAGGATAAGACAGTTTACCAAAATTGGTCTCAAAGAAGACAGAAAGCTTAGACCAATTTTTTACAATAAATAAAGTTATCAAGGTAGTACCCCACATAAAATTATGAGACCCAGATAGTTTCACAGTAGATTCTACCAAACTCATATAGTCTCAATGCTATACAATTTGTTTCAGTTCATAGAAATTGATGGAAAGATTCCAAAGCACAAGTATCTAAATCTAGCCAAGACAGTATAGACACACACATAAAGAAATTTATAAACCGATATCACTTATGAATATTAATGCAAAATAATAAATATTAGCAAACATAATCTAAATACATTAGGAAAATAATGGTATACCTGTATCATTTAGGTATGCCATTATTTAACATCATGTACCATATTAATAGATCATTAATAGAAAAATATTCCCCTCTTACCCAATTTTATAACTATCTGAAATTTGCTATTTATTAATTCCTTACTCCAAAATAGATTTACTGTATTCATATGTGTATATTGCTTAGTTTTCTTTAAAAAAAACAAACTATTGAGTGGTATCATAATCCACATGTTTTTTTGCAGCCTGATTTCTTCATTCAGTGCTATATTTATGATAATCATCTACGTTCCTTTGTATAAGTCTCATTCATTCATTTTCATTGCTGTGTAATCATATGTTGTATTTATATTTCACAATTATGCATTTTCTGTTGATTGGCATTTAAATTATTTCAATTTTCTTGCTATTAATATCTTTCTACTTCTTATGTACATGTGAAAGAGTTTTTACAAAGTGTAATAAAGGAGAGAATTTGTTGCATTTTAGGTTAAATGAATCTTAATCTTTACTAGTTATTGTCCAAATCCTCTCCAAAGTGGGAATAACAATTTTTTCTTCCACTGCAAGTGTTTGAAGGTGCAAGTTGCTAATATTCTTTCCAGAACTTGATTTTGTCAGACTTTTAATATTTCCAATGTGATCCATGTGAAATGGAATCCCATAGTGCTTTAAATTTGCATTTTCTTACTTACTGTTAGTTTACTATGGTTTCAAATGTTTACTGTCATTCCTCTTTCTTTCTTTCGTTTTCTTTCTTTCTTGTTAATTGCTTCTTTATTTTGGCAGTATTTTTAAGTTGTCTTTTTCTTTTTATTTATTTTATTTATTTATTTTTTTATTTTTTGCGATACGTGGCCCTCTCACTGTTGTGGCCTCTCCTGTTGCGGAGCACAGGCTCCGGACGCGCAGGCTCAGTGGCCATGGCTCACGGGCCCAGCCGCTCTGCGGCATGTGGGATCTTCTGCACCGGGGCACGAACCCGTGTCTCCTGCATCGGCAGGCGGACTCTCAACCACTGTGCTACCAGGGAAGCCCATCTTTTTCTTTTTGATTTGAAAAACAATCTTTGTATATTCTAGACACTAACCCTTTGTCAGTTATATGCAGATATCTTTCTCAGCCTATGGCATGTCCCTTTATTCTAGTTAAGATATGTTTATGAGGGGTAAATGGCTAATTTTGTTATAGTTTAATTTTCAATATTTTCCTTTGTGGTCATTATTTTGAATCATGTTGTAAAAGTTATTCCCTACCTTGAGGTCAAAAATATTCTCTATTTCCTTCTAAATGTTTTTAGTTTTGACTTTCATATTTGGGTCTTTAATGTAATTAAATGATTGAAGCATATGTATGAGATGAAGATTTAATTTTATTTATTTTTTGGCATAGATAATCAATTTTCCCAGTGAGAACTGTTTATTGAATAGGCTATCCTTCCCTCATTAATTTAGGATTACTCTTAGGTCACTAATAGACTTTCTACATATGTGTGTTCTTCTAGGTTCTGTTCCATTGGTGTATGTGTCTATTTCTAGTCAAAGCCCCAGTATCTTATTTGCTATACCTTAATAAAAACTCTTGATATTAAAAAGGCAAGTCCCTCCACTTTATTATTCTTCAAAATTTTCTTAGCTATTCTTGGTCTTTTGCATGCAATGACTCTTGGTTTGTTGCAGCTACATGTGAATTTTCTTTAACCTTCCCTCTACTTTGTGTTACTCTTTCAGGGTTCAAAGTCCTAAACTAGAACTCTTAATTGACTAAACTCAGGTCACACACCTGCACTCTAATCACCAAGTATGTGAAGAAGTATTTTCTGCCTTCAGTTTTCCGTGGTAGGAAGTGGAGCCCTGTCTTTCAGCTATCTTGGGACTTTCTTCAAATAGGAAGATGAGTATTTCAATTATCTACTGTTGCATGATAAGTTATCCCAAACCTTAGTGGCTTAAAATGATAATCATTTTATTGTCAGATGGTGATTTTTGGGGCAGAGTTTAGGTAGGTGATGTTTATGTTTCATGTGTTATCAGCTAAAGTCAATCGGTGGGGTACCTGGTCAGGTTTGGAGGATCACATGGCTGGTGTCCTGGTGGGAACGGCTGGAAAGCTGGGCTCAGCTGGGGCTGTTCATTAGTCTGCACAGGGCCTCTCCAGGCTGGTGGTCTCAGGGTTTTCATACTTAGATGGGTCTTAGGGAGAGAGTGTTCCAAAAGACAGGAAGTGGAAGGCTTTGGCCTGGAAACAAACCAAGGATCACTTCTGCTGTTTCTATTAGTCAAAGCAATCACAGAGACAGTCCAGATTCAGAGATAACGGACATGGGCCCCACCTTTCGATGGGAGGAAAATTAAAGAATTTTCTGCCATTTTTCTGCCGTAATGAGTTTAGTTGCTGGGCAGCCAAAATGTCAAATGTCCACTAAAATAAGGTCAATATTCTCATTTCTGTCAGAAATAAAAAGACCGTGTTGTATTTTCTTTCAGTGGTCTATCTTAATACCTTGTAAATCTTATCTTGTAGGGCCAACATATCAGTACTTAAATTCATCAATAATGGATTTGATTCAGGAATGAATTGAGTGAATGGCTCCAAGTAGGTTTGGAGTAAGAGGAATTTATCCATATTATTTGGAATAATTAGAAATTAAGTAAATGTTTTGAGTCTTATCAGACTTAATTAAATGACTAATTTCTGTCCTGGCTTTGCCACTGCTTGACAGTGGAAGTCTTATGTAAGTTGTCTGGATCATAGGCTTCTCATCTGAAAATGTGTTTCTTATGTATCCGACCTACCAGATAACACTTTAATGCTGTTGTGAAAATAAAATGTGATAAAAGATGTAAAATCTTTTGAAAATTAAAAGAATACTGATTCAAATCATTATATCCTATCAGTAATATTTATATTGTATATAGAAAGTTTAACTTTGTATTGTTTTTTAGATTCCACATATAATTGAAATCATGCGGTATTTGTCTTTTTTTTTTTCTTTCTTTGCGGTACACGGGCCTCTCACTGCTGTGGCCTCTCCCGTTGCAGAGCACAGGCTCCGGGTGCGCAGGCTCAGTGGCCGTGGCTCATGGGCCCAGCCGCTCTGCGGCCTGTGGGATCCTCCTGGACTGGGGTGCGAACCCGTGTGCCCTGCATTGGCAGGTGGACTCTCAACCACTGCGCCACCAGGGAAGCCCGGTATTTGTCTTTTTGTGTCTGACTTATTTCACTAAGCATGATGCCTTCGAGGTCCATATGTTGTGTCACAAATGGTAAGATTTAATTAAAAAAAAAAGAACAAATAAAACAAAACTCATATATATACAGAAAAGAGATTGGTGGTTGTCAGAGGAGGGGGCACTGGGAGGTGGGTGAAATGGCTAAAGGGGATCAAGAGGTAAAAACTTGCAGTTATAAAATAAATAAGTCAGGGGATGCAATGTACAGCATGGTGACTATAATCAATAATACTATATTGTAAATTTGAAAGTTGCTCTCATCACAAGAAAAAAAATCTGTAACTTTGTGTGGTGACAGACATTGTGGTGATATTTTGAAATGTATACGAATAATTGTGTTGTACACCAGAAGCTAATAGAATGTAGTATGTCAGTTATACTGCAGTGAAAAAAAGAGAGTTTAACTCTGTAAAAGTGAACTACAGTTCCTTAAATTTTTTGACAAATCATACTGCCAGTTTTGCTACGAGACTTGTTATCGCCTCAAAGGCAGACATTTGGAAGTTGAACGAGGTAAATTATTTTATACATATACACACACCACATCTTTTATATCCATTCATCTGTTGATGGGCATTTGGGTTGCTTCCATATCTTGGCTATTGTAGATAGTGCTGCTATGAACATTGGGGTGCATGTAGCTTTTCGAATTAGTGTTTTCGTTTTTTCCAGATACATACCCAGGAGTGGAATTGCTGGATCATATGGTAGTTCTATTTTCAGTTTTTTGAGGAACCTCCATACTGTTTCCCCTAATGGCTTCACCAGTTTACATTCCCACCAATAGTGTACAAGAGTTTCTTTTTCTCCACATCCTTGCCAACATTTGTGATTTGTAGACTTTGTGATGATGGCCATTCTGACAGGTGTGAGGTGATATCTCATTGTGGTTTTGGTTTGCATTTCTCTAATAATTAGCGATGTTGAGCATCTTTTCATGTACCTGTTAGCCATCTGTATTCTTCTTTGGAAAAACGTCTATTCAGGTCTCTGCCCATTTTTTGTTTGGGTTGTTTTTTTGATATTGAGTTGTATGAGCTGTTTGTATATGTTGACCCCCTTGTTGGTCATATCGTTTGCAAATAATTTCTCCCATTCTGTAGGTTGTCATTTCATTTTGTTTATGGTTCCCTTTGCTGTGCAAAATCTTTTAAGTTTAATTAGGTCCCATTTGTTTATTCTTGTGTTTATTTCTTTTGCCTTAGGACAATGGTCCCCAGCCTTTTTGGCACCAGGGACCAGTTTCATGGAAAACAATTTTTGCATGGATGGGGGCGGGGTTGTGGCAGATGGTTCAGGTGGTAATGCGAGTGATGGGGAGCGGCAGATGAAGCTTTGCTTGCTCGCCCACTGCCCACTGCTCACCTCCTGCTGTGCAGCCCAGTTCCTAACAGGCAGTGTACTGGTACAGGTCTGTGGCCCAGGGGTTGGGGACCCCTGCCTTAGGAGACAGATCCAAAGAAATATTGCTATGATTTATGTCAAAGAGTACAATCCTCTAACTGCCCTCTAGGCCTTGCCTCAGGGGCAAGCCAGTGCGTGTATGCTTCTCAGGAGCAAAGTTCAGGCTTCCCACAGCCCTCCTGTTAGTCCCAGTGGTCCTCCAACCAGCCAAGGGGGTTTGCCTCTCCTGTGTAGGAGCTCAGGACTGGGGTGCCCAATCTGTGGCTGTCACTGTTCCCCCCACCCTCACCCCAGGGTGGCTCTCCGCCTAAGTAGTCTCCATTTTCCTCTGAGTCCCCTCCCAGGGGCACAGGTCGTGACCTGAAACTTTTCTTCCCTTCCTGCTTAATTGTATGTAGATCTTTCTTACAGCCTTCATTGTACAGGAGTCTTTCTGTACATGATTAGTTCCGTGTTCTCCTAGTCTGCCATCTTGATCAATCCCCCTCTGATTTAGTATTTTTATACTATTAAATCTAATTAATTAATCAAAAAAGAGGAAACAAAAAGCTTAATGAGCATCTCAATAGATTTTAAGAAGGTACTAAAAGTCAACATTCCTCATTAAAAAAAAATCATAGCAAACTGGGTACCTTGACATTAAAAAGGTGTATATTTTATAGTAGAAGTCAATGGAATACACAGTAATGATAGAGTCCCAGAGAGTCCAGTAACTGTGGTGAAGATGCCTGCTATAATTATCATTATTTTACATTATTCTGGAAGTTCTCATTAAAGCACTGAGGTAGAAAGCCATAATGCCTATCAAAATCAAAATGCCTATGCAAAGGGAGAATACAGAATTCTCACAATTATAGATGGGTAGAACTAGGAATTTCAAGAAAACAAAACTGGTAATCACATTGAAAAATAGCTCAGCTATGTGGCCAGATTAAAAAACAGTCAGAAATTAGTAACCGCACTATAAACTGAAATTAACATTGAGAATATCTAATGAAAAATTTTATTCCAAAGAATAACAAATACAGAAAACATAGGCAGGAAGGAATTAACAAAAAAATGTAGCTGAAAGTTTACTGAATGACAGAAAAATTTAATAAATGGAGTGAAATACTGTGGTAAGGATTTTTAGAGAAGCAGTTTCCCTAAATTCATTTATCATGTGAATACTATTCCAATAAAAATCTAAGCATAATTTTTTTAAACAAACTGCTTCCAAAGTTTATATTGAATAATAAATTGGCAAGAATATTTAAGAAACTTATGGGAAAAGGGATAATAAGGATGGTCTTGCCCTATCAGGTATTGACATTTTTATGTATATTGAAAACATGAGCTTCTGTGACATTATAATAAAATAAGCATCTAATTTACTGAAAATTAAAAGAATTTTGGGTTCTTTTCCTTGACTTCAGAAGGAAATAGATGCTTTTTCAGTAGTTATTGGAACTCTAAATATCAAGCATTGAAAGTCACCTTCAGGGATGATTCTGTCTATAGTAAAAGCAATGGCAAAAGCAGGGTGCTGGTCATTAGGAATGTCTCCCACATTTTGCATATAAAAACATCATGAGTGAAATGAAAAGTCAAATGACAAAAAGGAAATGTATTTGTAACATATGACAAATGATTAATATCAATTAATTGTATATATCATTATAAATATCATTAACATACAAAGGTCACACAAAAATCAATAAAATAGCTTCTTTTTAAAAAGAAAACGTTTGTTTTAGCCCACAAGAATAGCAAGTGGTCAAAGAGTTCATATTTTTTAAAGACTTCATTTTTATAAGTAATAAAGTCAAATTAAATCAAATGTAAATATTTTATAGTTTGAAAATGTGAATGTCCAGTGTTGGCAAAGTTATGGAGAAATATACACTTTTCTTTGTACATTGCTGATAGTAGCACATATAACAATGTATAATGTGTATATATATATATATATATATATAATATATATATATAAAATCTCCTTAATATATATAGGTATGTTCATTTTTTAACTTAGTAAATCCTGTCTAGGAATATATTGAAAGGAAAGAATAAGAAATGTACACAAAATATTTTTTCTTTAAAAATCTCTTTATTGGATATTTTAAAATTATAATACATACTTGTTGTAATACATAAAATGATACAGTACAAAATGTATGGAAGCAAAGTGAATTGTCTTCCCTTGCCTGCCTTCTGCCTATGCTTGTCATTCCTCTGTGGAAATCAATTTTAGTGGTCTGGTATCCTTCCACACCGTTTTCCTTTACAAATGAGTATATAGTATATTATATTAAAGGATTTTAGTTGGTTGATTGTCAGTGCAGAAATGGCTTATTTTAATACATGCTTTATTTTGTAGTGTCCTTTCACTTGTCAATATATTCTGGACATTTTTAGAAGTCAATGAGTACAGATCTAACTTGCTTTTCCTATTTCCTTATGTAGGCAAAAGCACACAAATATTGTATATATATTATAATGATAATGATAACATAATGATATAATCATATATTATATATGACTACATTGTATACGTATTATATATTACATAATATATATGATATACATTTATATATATAACATTTTAAATAAGTCAATTCGTGTCTTTTCTTTCTTGCCTTTTTCTTCTCTGTCTAGTCATTGTGGAATTATTTAAAATACCAAACAACTATTAAAAGAATCTAATAGTAGCAGAATTACTGTGTAAATTATGGGATATTTCTGTGATGGATTACTAGGCAGTCATGAAGCAACCATGCCTTTTGCTCTGTGTTTTCTTAAATTCTGTATTTCTCTATTTCATATCCACCTATCACAGGGCCAACTATATTAGCAACATTTTCTTATTTTCTGTATTCTTGATGCTCTGGCATTTGTAGCCTTGCTAAAGGGAGAGACTATCCATCTCAGGGTAATCTAAGAGCCAGTTCTTAGAGATAACAAAGGACTTGGCCAGGAGCACTTCTTCCATACACAAACCACGAATTTCAAGCTCATATCCCCCAGAAACTTCCTTATCTGTCTCTCACACACCAAGCCAATATTTCTCCTGCCCTAAATCAGCCCAGGGCCAGGTACCAGGAAACTAAAGGCCACCTCTGTGCCCCCAAAGCACCAGAAGTATTCAAACTAGCCAATCCTAAGCTGTTTATCCTGCCCTGCCTTGCTTTTCCTATAGAAATTCCAGTAAAGTCTCTGGCCTAGGCCTTCCCCTCACTCCTGTCTGCTGCCTCCTGACCACCCTGATGGCTTCCCCTGTGGCTCTGCATGACACACAGTGACCACCTCTCTGAGACCTGTGAGTGAGTATACAGGCACACCTCAGAGATACTGAGGGTTTCAGACCACCACAACAAAGCAAATATCACAATAAAGGGAGTCACACGAATTTTTCTGGTTTCTCAGTGCATATAAATTTATGTTTACACTATACTGTAATCTATTAAGTATGCAACAGCATTATGTCTAAAAGAACAATGCAGATAACTTAATTAAAAAATACTTTGTTACTAAAAAATGCTAACCATCATCTGAGCCTTTATAAAGTGAGCTATAATCTTTTTTGCCTTGATGTTAATAGCTGCTGACTGATCAGGGTGGTGGTTACTGAAGGCTGGGGTGGCCGTGGCCATTTCTTAAAATAAAACAACAGTGACGTTTGCTGCATGGACTGACACATCCTTTCACAGTTTCTCTATAGTGTGAGAAGCTGTTTGATAGCCTTTTACCCACAGAAGAACTTCTTTCAAAATTGCAGTCAGTCCTCTCAAACCCTGCCATTGCTTTATCAACTAAGTTTACGTAATATTCTAGATCCTTTGTTGTCATCTCAACAATCTTCACAGCCTCTTCATTAGGAATAGATTCCATCTCAAGAAACCACTTACTTTGCTCATCCATAAGAAGCAACTCCTCACCTGCTAAAGTTTTATATTTATAACAAATATATAATAATAACGAGAAAGTTTGAAATATTGCAAGAATTACCAGAATGTATCACAGAAACATGAAGTAAGCAAATGCTGTTGGAAAGATGAAGGTGATAGACTTGCTGGATGTAGGGTTGCCACAAACCTTCAATTTGTATAAAAAACGCAGTATCTGTAAAGCACAGTAAAATGAGGTATACCTGTAATAAACTTCTTCTGGTGGCTGCCCTGACTTTACTATACTTTACGTGTGTAACACATACATTCTTAGAACACATTTATGTCCCTGGAAAATGGTACAAAACTGTATAAAAATGGACACTCCTGTTTCTAATACATATATATGTGTTTGTATACTAGAAAAATATTAGAAGGAATTGCACCAAAATGTTAATAGGGATTATTGTTGGTGTGATACTGGATGATTTCAATGTTTTTCTTTACATTTTTCTATATTTTCAAAAGTTTCAATAAGTTCAACATGATACATTCAACATGGATATAAATAAGGCTGTTTATATCTCGATCTATCTCTACCTACCTATTATTTTACATTCACAAAACTGAATTAATACTGGCTTTCTAAGTTCCAGAACCTAATTCATATAATAAATTTTCAAAGCTAAGACTTTTAGAATGGCTTATATACCATGTCATCCTCTTAACCCTCTTAAGTCTGATTTCTGATGTTTTTTTTTTGTATCATGACTCTGTCTTCTCAAATAAATAAAAGGGCAAAGAATGACACATATCTCCTGGCCTCCATGATGTAGAAAAGATACCATTGTGAGTATGACTGATGTCTGATAGAGTCATTTAGTTTCCAAGAGAAAAACTGAGTAACAGGATATGATAGAAAGCTCTAATCTAAGAGATTATGACTCAGTCCTTGCTCTCTCTGCAAAATGAACTCTTTGTAAACTATGACCCATCAGTATTCTTGTATGCAGGAAATATTTTCATTTGACTTCTGATTTAATTTTGAATCAAGCTTAATGATTTTCAGTTTGTGATGAGGCCAAGTCCAGTGGTGAGTGGATGCCTGCTGTGGAAAAGGGTTTTATCATTTTAACTTGGACCAAGTGAAATAGAAACTTTAATTGACTCTCAAACTGGTTGATGGGCAAAACTGAACATGAAGATTTGATGCCATATCAATAAGTGAAATTAACATTTAAAAAAAGTGATGAGCTAACAAATTGTGCCAGACTAAAGAATCAGGAGCGGAGTATACGGAGGATGTCCTGTGGCTTCCCTGGTTCTAGAAACTGAAACCCTTAAAAACACAGGCCAGGACATTTCTTGTACCATTGAAAAAATTGACCTAATGCCAGACAATGAGAATTAAATGTATGCCAGATATATTAAATACATGTCAACATCAGTCTGGATGTGAGATTTTAGTGAATTTCCGAAAAACATACATGCTTCTTAATAAATTTTCTTTTCTATACAAGAATCTAATCCTTTTCTAAACAAAATCAGACCATTTAAATCTAAATTACTCAAGTTGTCTTTCAAACTAGATAATTTTAAAATGTTTTTTAAAATTTAACTATAATTGATTTACAGTATTGTATTAGTTTCAGGTATACAGCTTCAGATTCTGTTACAGGTTATTACAAGATACTGAATGTAGTTCCATGTGCTTTACAGTAAATCCTTATTGTTTATCTATTTTTTTTACATTTTGTAAACATTTTTGTATTTCTTTATAATCCTTTTAATTAATATAGTTCTAACCACTCATATAAACTATAGCTTTTAACCAAAAATAACTAATTTCAATTCTCCTTCCTTCCCCAAAACCCCTCCCACACTACATATACTTTTTTATTTTAACATCTTTATTGTAGTATAATTGCTTTACAATGGTGTGTTAGTTTCTGCTTTATAACAAAGTGAATCAGCTATACATATACATACATCCCCATATTTCTTTCCTCTTGCGTCCCCTTCCCTCCCACCCTCCATATCCCACCCCTCTAGGTGGTCGCAAAGGACCGAGGTGATCTCCCTCTGCTATGCGGCTGCTTCGCACTAGCTAGCTATTTTACATTTGGTAGTGTATATATGTCCATGCCACTCTCTCAGTTCGTCCCAGCTTACCCATCCCCCTCCCCGTGTCCTCAAGTCCATTCTCTACGTCTGCGTCTTTATTCCTGTACTGTCCCTAGGTTCTTCAGAACTTTTTTTTTTTTTAGATTCCATATATATGTGTTAGCATATGGTATTTGTTTTTCTCTTTCTGACTTACTTCACTCTGTATGACAGATTCTAGGTCCATCCACCTCACTGCAAATAGTTCAATTTCGTTTCTTTTTATGGCTGAGTAATATTCAATTGTGTGTATGTGCCACATCTTCTTTATCCATTCCTTTGTCGATGGACACTTAGGTTGCTTCCATGTCCTGGCTATTGTAAGTAGAGCTGTAATGAACATTTTGGGACATGACTCTTTTTGAATTTTGGTTTTCTCAGGGTATATGCCCAGTGGTGGGATTGCTGGGTCGTATGGTAGTTCTATTTTTAGTTTTTAAGAACCCTCCATACTGTTCTCCATAGTGGCTGTATCAATTTACATTCCCACCAACAGTGCAAGAGGATTCCCTTTTCTCCACACCCTCTCCAGCATTTACTGTTTGTAGATTTTTTGATGATGGCCATTCTGACCGGTGTGAGGTGATACCTCATTGTAGTTTTGATTTGCATTTCTCGAATGATTAGTGATGTTGAGCATCCTTTCATGTGTTTGTTGCCAATCTGTGTATCTTCTTTGGAGAAATGCCTATTTAGGTCTTCTGCCCATTTTTGGATTGGGTTGTTTGTTTTTTTGATATTGAGCTGCGTGAGCTGCTTGTAAATTTTGGAGATTAATCCTTTGTCAGTTGCTTCATCTGCAAATATTTTCTGCCATTCTGAGAGTTGTCTTTTCGTCTTGTTTATGGTTACCATTGCTGTGCAAAAACTTTTAAGTTTCATTAGGTCCCATTTGTTTATTTTTGTTTTTATTTCCATTTCTCGAGGAGGTGGGTCAAAAAGGATCTTGCTGTGATTTATGTCATAGAGTGTTCTGCCTATGTTTTCCTCTAAGAGTTTGATAGTGTCTGGCCTTACATTTAGGTCTTTAATCCATTTTGAGTTTATTTTTGTGTATGGTGTTAGGGAGTGTTCTAATTTCATTCTTTTACGTGTAGCTGTCCAGTTTTCCCAGCACCACTTATTGAAGAGGCTGTCTTTTCTCCATTGTATATTCTTGCCTCCTTTATCAAAAATAAGGTGACCATATGTGTGTGGGTTTATTTCTGGGCTTTCTATCCTGTTCCATTGATCTATATTTCTGGTTTTGTGCCAGTACCATATTGTCTTGATTACTGTAGCTTTGTAGTATAGTCTGAAGTCTGGGAACCTGATTCCTCCAGCTTCATTTTTCTTTCTCAAGATTGCTTTGGCTATTCGGGGTCCTTTGTGTTTCCATACAAATTGTGAAATTTTTTTCTTCTTCTGTGAAAAATGCCATTGGTAGTTTGATAGGGGTTTCATTGAATCTGTAGATTGCTTTGGGTAATATAGTCGTTTTCACAATGTTGATTCTTCCAATCCAAAAACATGGTATATCTCTCCATCTGTTTGTGTCATCTTTAATTTCTTTCATCAGTGTCTTATAGTTTTCTGTATACAGGTCTTTTGTCTCCTTAGGTAGGTTTATTCCTAGATATTTTATTCTTTTTATGCAGTGGTAAATGGGAGTGTTTCCTTAATTTCTCTTTCAGATTTTTCATCATTACTTTATAGGAATGCAAGAGACTTCTGTGCATTAATTTTGTATCCTGCTACTTTACCAAATTCATTGATTAGCTCTAGTAGTTATCTGGTAGGATTCTCTATGTATAATATCATGTCATCTGCCAAGAGTGACAGCTTTACTTCTTCTTTTCCCATTTGGATTCCTTTTGGATTGCTGTGGATAAAACTTCCAAAACTATGTTGAATAATATTGGTGAGAGTGGACAATAAAACTTCCAAAACTATGTTGAATAATATTGGTGAGAGTGGACAACCTTGTCTTGTTCCTGATCTTAGAGGAAATGGTTTCAGTTTTTCACCATTGAGAACAATATTGGCTGTGGGTTTGTCAAATATGGGCCTTATTATTTTCAGGTAAGTTCCCTCTATGCATACTTTTGGAGGGTTTTTTATCTTAAATGGGTGTTGAATTTTTTCAAAAGCTTTTTCTGCATCTATTGAAATGATCATATGGTTTTTCTCCTTCAGTTTGTTAATATGGTTTATCACATTGATTGATTTGTGTATATTGAAAAATCCTTGCATTCCTGGGCCAAACCCCACTTGATCATGGTGTGTGATCTTTTTAATGTGCTGCTGGATTCTGTTTGTTAGTATTTTGTTGAGGATTTTTACATCTGTGTTCATCAGTGATATTGGCCTGTAGTTTTCTTTCTTTGTGACATCTCTGTCTGGTTTTGGTATTGGGTGATGGTGGCCTTGTAGAGTGAGTTTGGGAGTGTTCCTCTCTCTGCTATATTTTGGAAGAGTTTGAGAAGGATAGGTGTTACCTTTTCTCTAAATGTTTGATAGAATTCACCTGTGAAGCCATCTGGTCCCGGACTTTTGTTTGTTGGAAGATTTTTGGTTTTTTTTATTTGTTTGTTTTTGTTTTTGTTTTTTTTGCTGTACGTGGGCCTCTCACTGTTGTGGCCTATCCCGTTGTGGAGCACAGGCTCTGGACGTGCAGGCTCAGCGGCCATGGCTCATGGGCCCAGCCGCTCCGCGGCATGTGGGATCTTCCCAGACCGGGGCACGAACCTGTGTCCCCTCTATTGGCAGGCGGACTGTCAACGACTGCGCCACCAGGGAAGCCCCTGTTGGAAGATTTTTAATCACAGCCTCAATTTCAGTGCTTGTGATTGCTCCATTTATATTTTCTGTTTCTTCCTGGTTCAGATGGTTGTGCCTTTCTAAGCATTTGTCTATTTCTTCCAGGTTGTCCATTTTATTGGCATATAGTTGCTTGTAGTAATCTCTCATGATCCTTTGTATTTCTTCAGTGTCAGTTGTTATTTCTCCTTTTTCATTTCTAATTGTATTGATTTGAGTCTTCTCCCTTTTTTTCTTGATGAGTCTGGCTAATGGTTTATTGATTTTGTTTATCTTCTCAAAGAACCAGCTTTTAGTTTTATTGATCTTTGCTATTGTTTCCTTCATTTCTTTTTCATTTATTTCTGATCTGAACTTTATGATTTCTTTCCTTCTGCTAACCTTGGGATTTTTTGTTTTTCTTTCTCTAATTGCTTTATGTGTAAGGTTAGTTTGTTTATTTGAGATGTTTCTTGTTTCTTGAGATAGGATTGTATTGCTATAAACTTCCCGCTTAGAACTGCTTTTGCTGCAGTTTTGGATTGTCGTGTTTCCATTGTCATTTGTCTCTAGGTATTTTTTGATTTCCTCTTTGATTTCTTCAATGATCTCTTGGTTATTTAGTAGTGTAATTTTTAGCTTCCATGTGTTTGTATTTTTTACAGATTTTTTCCTGTAATTGATATCTAGTCTCATAGCATTACAGTCGGAAAAGATACTTGATACAATTTCAATTTTCTTAAATTTACAAGGCTTGATTTGTGACCCAAGATATGATCTATCCTGGAGAATGTTCCATGAGCAGTTGAGAAGGAAGTGTATTCTATTGTTTTTGGATGGAATGTCCTATGAATATCAATTAAGTCCATCTTGTTTAATGTATCATTTAAAGCTTGTGTTTCCGTATTTATTTTCATTTTGGATGATCTGTCCATTGGTGAAAGTGGGGTGTTAAAGTCCCCTACTATGATTGTGTTACTGTCGATTTCCCCTTTTATGGCTGTTAACATTTGCCTTATGTATTGAGGTGCTCCTATGTTGGGTGCATAACTACTTACAATTGTTATATCTTCTTCTTGGACTGATCTCTTGGTCATTATGTAATGTTCTTCTTTGTCTCTTGTAATAGTCTTTAAAGTCTGTTTTGTCTGATATGAGAATTGCTACTCCAGTTTTCTTTTGATTTCCATTTGCATGGAATATGTTTTTACATTCCCTCACTTTCAGTCTGTATGTGTCCCTAGGTCTGAAGTAAGTCTCTTATACACAGCATATATACAGATCTTGTTTTTGTATCCATTCAGACAGTCTATGTTTTTTGGTTGGAACATTTGATCCACTGACCTTTAAGGTAGTTATTGATATGTATGTTCCTATTACCATTTTCTTAATTGTTTTGGGTTTGTTTTTGTAGGTCTTTTCCTCCTCTTGTGTTTCCTGCCTGGCGGAATTCCTTTAGCTTTTGTTGTAAAGCTGGTTTGGTGGTGCTGAATTCTCTTAGCTTTTGCTTGTCTGTAAATGTTTTAATTTCCCTGTTGAATCTGAATGAGATCCTTGCTGGGTAGAGTAATCTTGGTTGTAGGTTTTTCCCTTTCATCACTTGTAATATGTCCTGCCACTCCCTTCTGGCTTGCAGGGTTTCTGATGAAAGATCTGCTGTTAACCTTATAGGGATTCCCTTATATGTTATTTGTTGTTTTTCCCTTGCTGCTTTTAATATTTTTTGTTTGTATTTAATTTTTGATAGTCTGATTAATATGTGTCTTCGTATGTTTCTCCTTGGATTTATCCTGTATGGGACTCTCTGTGCTTCCTGGACCTGATTGACTATGTCTTTTCCCATATTAGGGAAATTTTCAATTATAATCTCTTCAAATATTTTCTCAGTCCCTTTCTTTTTCTCTTCTTTTCCTAAGATCCCTATAATTCAAATGTTGGTGCATTTAATGTTATCCCAGAGGACTCTGAGGTTGTCCTCAATTCTTTTCATTGTTTTTTCGTTATTCTGCTCTGCGGTAGTTATTTCCACTATTTTATCTTACAGTTCACTTATGCGGTCTTCTTCCTCAGTTATTCTGCTATTGATTCCTTCTAGAGAATTTTTAATTTCATTTATTGTGTTGTTCATCACTGTTTGTTTGCTCTTTAGTTCTTCTAGGTCCTTGTTAAACCTTTCTTGTATTTTCGGCATTCTATTTCCAAGATTTTGGATCATCTTTACTATCATTACTCTGAATTCTTTTTCAGGTAGACTGCCTATTTTGTCTTCATTTGTTTGGTCTGGTGGGTTTTTACCTTGCTCCTTCATCTGCTGTGTGCTTCTCTGTCTTCTCATTTTGCTTCACTTACTGTGTTTGGGGTCTCCTTTTCACAGGCTGCAGGTTCATAGTTCCGGTGTTTTTGGTGTCTTCCCCCAGTGGCTAAGGTTGGTTCAGTGGGTTGTGTAGGCTTCCTGGTGGAGGGGCCTAGTGCCTGTGTTCTGGTGGATGAGGCTGTATCTTTTCTTTCTGGTGGGCAGGACCACATCCGGTGGTGTGTTTTGAGGTGTTTGTGACCTTTTTATGATTTTACGCAGCCTCTCTGCTAATGGGTGGGATTGTGTTCCTTTCTTGCTAGTTGTTTGGGATAGGGTGTCTAGCACTGTAGCTTGCTGGTTGTTGAGTGGAGCTGGGTCTTAGCATTGAGATGGAGATCTCTGGGAGAGCTTTTCCCGTTTGATATTACGTGGAGCCAAGAGGTCTCTGGTGGACCAATATCCTGAACTTGGCTCTCCCACATCAGAGGCATAGGCCTGATACTCGGCCAGAGCACCAAGACCCTGTCAACCATACAGCTTTTGGGAAGTCTGTGGTCTTCTGCCAACATTCAGTGGGTGTTCTGTAGAAGCTGTTCCATATGTGGATGTATTTCTGATGTATTTTTGGGGAGGACGGTGATCTCCACGTCTTACTCCTCTGCCATCTTGAATGTTTCTTGAAATCAGGATCTTTATTGAAGGAGCCCAGTTCTAATATCAGTTGACTTTCTTAGTTTCAGTGTGATTATAGTAGTCTCCAGTTTGAGGGTGCTGCAAACTCTGGAACTCCCCACTCAGGAGGCCCCCCTTTGAACATCCTGCCTCTCCCCTTCTGCCTATCTAATTTATACATAGTGGTGTGTATCTATTCACCCCATACTCCTAATTTATCCCTCCCCCTCCCCTTTCCCCTTTGGTAACCATATGTTTGTTTTCTATGTCTGTGAGTGTGTTTCTGTTTTGTAAAGAAGTTGATTTTTACTATTTTTTTAGATTCCACGTTTAAGAGATATCATATAATATTTGTCTTTCTCTGCCTGACTTACTTCACTTAGTATGGTAATCTCTGGGTCTATCCATGTTGCTGCAAATGACATTATTTCATTCTTTTTTTATGGCTGACTGGTGTTCCATAGTGTGTGTGTGTGTGTGTGTGTGCGCACACGTGCGTGTGTGTGTGTGTGTGTGTATGCCACATTTTCTTATCCATTCATCTGTTGATGGACATTTAAGTTGTTTCCATGTCTTGGCTATTGTGAATAGTGCCACTATGAACATTGGTGTGCAGGTATCTCTTCGAATTAGAGTTTTCATCTTTTCTGGATATATGCGCAGGAGTGGGATTGATGGATCATATGGTAACTCTTTTTTAGGTTTTTAATCAATCTAGGTAATTTTAAGTGCATCCTGCCAGAATGCTTATCACATAAGGGGGAAAATATGTATGTATAATCTTTTTTTTTTTTTTTTTTTTTTTTTTTTTTGCGATACGCGGGCCTCTCACTGTTGTGGCCTCTCCCGTTGCGGAGCACAGGCCCTGGACGCGCAGGCTCAGCGGCCATGGCTCACGGGCCCAGCCGCTCCGCGGCATGTGGGATCTTCCCGGACCGGGGCACGAACCCGTGTCCCCTGCATCGGCAGGCGGACTCTCAACCACTGCGCCACCAGGGAAGCCCCTGTATGTATCATTCTTTACAAATAAATGCAGTAACTTTTTTTTCTGAAAGCAAATTTTTTCACTGTCTGTTCCTTATATCTGTTACAGGATTCAATGGGTTCATCACTTGGGTGCTTAGCCAATGAACACACTAAGTACTTTCAATGAAAGCAGAAGCATTTATTACTTGGGATAAGCAAGGAGACAGGGAGACAGCTCTCAACTGTCTCCCCAAATGGCTGGTTGGGGAAATTTTAAGCCTGGGGGTCATGCATATTCATGAAAGGGTAGGCATGATCATTATAATGAAGCAAAGGTTACTCTAGGCTGCCCAAAACTGCAAGCAAGTAGGTGTTTGGCTGTTTGTGTGCACTGTGGTATCTTGTTGACTGGAATGCACTGTAACCTTTTTGGAACATCTTGTGTTTGGAACTTTCTACAATTTAACAGTGAGTTTTTGCAAAAACAAGGCACACTTTGATTCAACCCCATCCTTTCCTTACTGCTTCCTAGCTAAGGTATCCTCTCTTCCAAAACATTGAATATTGTCCAGAACCATGAAACGTCTAAGATTTTACTCTACTTGTACAATAATATGTTAGTTTGCCACAATTTCATGGATGCTGGTAGAAGACATGAGAATCTTGGGTCAGAGATGAAGAACAGTTCATTATTCACAGAAATAACAGTATCCAGACTGGTCAGTTTTCCTTTGTCTCCATATTCCATGGGGGTGAAAGCAGATGGATCCAGGTGGATGGATCACACACAGTGCGCTGTGTTCCACTAGAGAAATCTTGACTTGTGGGATCTGAATCTTTTATAGTGGGCAGTATGCATGCCTGTCCTTTGCTTTGGACGGAGATATCTTTATCACACAGGTTAGTGAGCAAACATGTCCTTTGCTCTGGAGAGAGACACAATCTCCATCTTCCAAGGCTGTTTGATCTACAAATATCTTTTAAAAAATAGACTAGAACAAAGGGCAGTATGTATCTCTGCTTACAAGATGTTCAGAAATGCAAGGCACATGGAAAATTGTCTTATAACAAATATGTGAAGATTATCCTTAGGAATGGGTTTCCAAATGAAAGAAACAAGTTGTTTGTTCTAGGAATCCTAGGCTAGTTGGCAATAAGGATTTTATGTACCATGTTTGTCATCAAACGTTAGGCCGCACTCAGGATAGTTTGTTATATATCATAGATGCTCCTTTGCTCTACCTCTATGAATCACTGTTTGTACTTTAAAACATTGCTGTGCTCAACATGTAAGAACAGTGATGGAGTGTGGTAGCTGGAATTCTAAGGTGGTTACCAGTGACCCTCATCTATATATAATCCTCTTCCATGGTGTATAGGTGGGACCTCTGAATATGATGAGATATCACTCCAGTGATTATGTTACATTATATCAATATTACAGAAGGGGGATTATCTGGAGTGGGCATTAGCTAATCAAGTGATCCTTTCAAAAGCATAGAGTTTTCTCTGGTTAATCACGGAGGAAGGAGTCAGAGAAAAGAGTATCACTGATATGGAAGAAAGCAAACATCCCTGTCATAAACTGCCTTAGGGGACCATGTGGCAAGGAACTCTGGAAAACCTCTTGGAGCCAAGAGCAGCTCCTGCCTGACAGCCAGCAAGGAACAGGGACCTCCATCTCATAGTTGGAAGGAAATGAATTCTCCAGTAACTGTGGAAGACTAGGGAAGACCCCAAGCTCCACGTGAGAACACAGATTGGGCAACACCTTGATTTTGCTCTGATGAGGGAGCAGAGAACCCAGGTGCACCCTGCCTGGACTTCTCTGAGCTAACGCATGGGAATTGTTTTAAGCCACCAAGTTTGTGGTGATTTGTTGTGCAGTAGTAAAAACATAAATAGAAGGGAGGACCAAGGTAGAGAGCTCTTGTTTATGGCATATACATTTTAATTTCCTGCAGCTTCCCTGAAGATTTCATTGTATAACCTAAGGTAACCACTCTAATCAACTGTTTTCCTACAATCCTTTTCCTGAACTCTGCTCTTAACTTTTCCTGAGTGACAAATTCTTGACCAATTCAAAATGAAACCACCATTTACTAAGTTTTTACTCTGTCATAAGCACTTACATTATGCTTTTTATATATGATTACATTTAAACTTCACAACAATCTTGGAAGGATAATGTTCCTATATTTAATAAAAAGCAACTGCAATTTTGAGGGTAAAGTATCTAATTAGAATAGACTAACAAGTTGTCGAATTAGGATTCCAGCCTCACTATGTCTGACTTCAAATCATATTTTTATGTGCTGCGTGCTATTATCTCTCAATACTGAAAAAATCACTGTAGTATGCACTACTTATAATTACCAATATCCAGTACTGCTCAACTTCTAAGTATAAGGGGGAATGGACTTGTTACTCTTTTGAAGTTAGGTGTGATCGTGTAACTAGTATTGGACAATGAAATGTTAGTAAATATGATGTACATCACCTCTGGGCCAAGGCATTTAATAGCTGGGGCTTGACTGCAATTTTCTCTTTTCCTACCAGAACTATCCTGGGAGCCGAGAGTTAAGAGGGAGCCCACGTTAACCTTGGTTTCTGAGTGGTTCTGATAAGCAGAACCTCCCATATTGGACTTCTCATATGAGCAAGAAATAAACGTTTGTTGTTTTAAGCCACTGAGATTTCAGAGCTGTATTGTTACTGTGGCGCAAACTAGTCTTTCCTGCCTAGTACAATTACTTGAATTAGCGTTATAACCAGCAGGGTCTGCAATTCTTATTGATATATTTCGTTTGATTTTGGGCGCTAGCACCCATCTTATACTCTGTGCTTTAACTCTACTGATCTGCTTCCAGGTCTTTGAATGCTTAGTGTTTTCCCAGACCTCAGGACCCTTGAAGCCTTCTTCCCTCTGCTTGAAACAGGAAAGAGTTCATCATAGTTTCTGGTTAAGAATGGGCTACGGATTCAGGCTAGTCTAGATTTGTATCCAGAAACATCCACTTCCACTCTGTACTGCTGTGGGCAAGTAACTTAATCCCTATTGCCCTCACTTTCTTATCTGAAAAATGGGATAATAATATTGCATCTATCATAGGACTGCTGTGAATGTTAAGCAAAAAAAAAGAGAAACATTTAGAATAAATGTTATTATTACTATTATTATTAAAAACGTCACTCATATGTCATCTCTTTCAGAAGGTCTTCCTGATTCTTCTAGGTTTGATTAGGTAGTCCTTTATTGTGCTGCTGCAATGGATTGTTAAGACATTTATAAAACTATTTCAAATACTTGTCTGTTTCTTCTTCTCTAATGTCAGCATTTGAAAAATATCAATTAGAAGCAAAATAACGTATTGCTAGCACCCAGTAGTGAATAAATGTTTTCTGAATGAATAAGAAACTTTTGAGTCAATCGCTGTGGGTCTAAGCTAGTAATTAGTACTAAGGAAATAATTATGAGCCTCAAGTAAAATTAATCTTATAAATGATAATTGCATGAATTAATCTAGTTACAGAAGTGTTCTTTTAACTACCTTGATTGATTGAAGCTTCATTTTTTAGAGTTATATTAAATGCGATGTAATTTTAAAAAATTGAGATCGTTTTTAATTTTCTGAAATTGCTAAAAGCACAAAGTTTATATTCTAAATCATTTGAAATACAGCTGATCGTTTTGGCATTAGCAACCTGGATTATGTTTAGAGAGGTACTCTGCCCATCACACTTAGTAATAAATGTCAACAATTAACATTACTGTTTATGAACACCCAAAATTGCTGCAAGGTAGATAATAAGGTTTAAATGTATTGTCTTTGTATTCTAAAATAATATTTTTGCTAATGTCCCATTTATAATCATATGTTGATTTAGACATTTGATAAAACTGAACTTTTAGCTTAGTAAAAGGAAAAACCCCACATTTTTGGTTTTGGTAAGTTTGTAATTTCTCAAAAAAAAAATCTGAAATTTTTTTGTTGGTGTCTGGTTTTTAAGTTGGTGACTTACCTCCCAATGTAAACAATTTTGTAGTCAACAATGCCTGCCAAACAAAAGTAATTCTCAAAGTTAAATTTTTTTAAATATGGGAAATGAATTTCACCTTGGATATTAAATCTTTATCATGCTAAAGTTTGGAGACTTTTTTCTTTAATGATATTTAGAATTTTTGCTCCACCACTGTGGAGCTGTCTTTCCTACTGTCTGATTCCTGTGTGTAATATAGCCTGCTTGCCAAGGGGGAGAGATCCCTTTTTTGATCAGGGGCTGCTGCTAGCAGAGTGGGAAGTTCATTTTCTCATGCTTGTGCAAAATGAAGGTTCTTGAAGATAATTAGGTTCTACTTTTCAGTATGGAAAGACATGATAATAGTGAATAAATAGAGAGAGAAGGAGAGGAAGAATAAAAAGAGATTCATATTATATTATGTAACTTGTGCAGACCAAGAGGTGACAAGGACATGGTTCCCTAGAAATTTAAATACTTAAGAAACAAAATGCATTTTAATTACCAGCACCTTTAGGTTAGCACCTAATGAGACTATTTCAACTAGGTAGGGTGTTCAGTGTTTCAAAGAAACACAAGGTCCGAGCGTTAAAGCCAAAGGTCAGTCCCTTGTTCTACGTGACTGTGTGTCCACTTGAACCTAACTGCCTTTGAATTTCCCTTCAGTCTCGTGAACCAGTGCTCAACCAAGAATGACCCCAGGAGATGCCACTGTGCCAGGTTCAGCTGTGAGGAGGAGACACGTGTGGTCACATCCTCACCTTACCTGTAGGCAGGGAGGGATGCTCCTATGGCCTTTGCGGCTGCCCTTTCTGGGATAGAAGGAAGAGATCTGTCTGTGAAAAAAGAACTCCTGTGTTTGCTTTTCTTTTCCTTCTGTCACACCTGGGCCTATGATTTCTGTCACAGCTGTCTGTGTATGCGTTTCCTTTCTCCACTGTTTAGCTTCAGTTTGGTTGCACGCCCCAGAATGTCCTTCAATGAACCTAATTAATTTTGCCCATTTTCAGAATAGCCCTTTGGGTAAATATTAAGGGGGCTTACAGTCTTGCAAGAAGAAGGTGATTGTTTGCAAATTCCATAAGGTGAGAGATCACTGTGTTTGTTTCAGTGGTGAAGAGTGAGTGATAATCAGTTCTGGGAAGGGACCGAGCTCTTCACTGCTACAAGCTGATGAGAAGAGGTTAGGGGCTGGGCTTGGGAACTGCTCTTCTGGGCCGTCGAATCCCTTGCACATGGGTGGGCAGTGACAGTTTCATGTCTACTCCCCGTCAGAGATACGAAGGCTCCAGTTGGTGTTATTTTTGGTCAGTGAAGGGTTGGGGGCATGAGTATGGTGCTTTGAGCATCCTCTGAATTTTTCTTTGCTCTTAGCTGACCTTAATGATACACATTCCAAAATTTGGCAGTGGAATGTATGCAGGACATTGGCAACTGTCAATAAGACTTCAGCTTATTGTAGTCTATGTAATAAACCAGATTTTAAAAGGCCTATTCATTCTAAATTTTATAATATTTTAACCTGTGTTATTTTCCCTTCCAAGGCATCTAAACAGCTAGAATATCTATGAGCAAATCATTCAGTTTGTCAAAAACTAACAAACAAAATCACACTTTTTTCCCTGTTTTTGTGGCAAATATGTAGTGAACCCAGCACTATATGCCTGTGACTTGTACTGTTCTGTTGGGAGTTATGTGCAACTTATAAAAGTGCAAGGAGGGCTTCCCTGGTGGCGCAGTGGTTGAGAGTCCGCCTGCCGATGCAGGGGACACGGGTTCATGCCCCGATCTGGGAAGATCCCACATGCTGCGGAGCAGCTAGGCCCGTGAGCCATGGCCGCTGAGCCTGCGCGTCCGGAGCCGTGCTCCGCAACGGGAGAGGCCACAACAGTGAGAGGCCCGCGTACTGCAAAAAAAAAAAAAAAAAAAAAAAGTGCAAGGAAAAGCAATTTTCCATTCCTAAACTTTTTTCACAATTATCTTCCACAAAATGTTTCCTTAATTCTTATGTCTAACAGCTGCTATTAAAGCATAGTTTAACTGCACAAAACAGATATATTGAAAAAGAAAAAAGTTAATATGCCATATGTATTTAGCATTTGTAATTTTTTGTTTATCCATAAAAAATTCTGGGATTGATCAAATGGTAAGGTGAAACTAGTCATTTTTTTGTTTTGTTTTTGCTCATACTCCTTACTCTTCCTTCTTTACTTAACATAAATATCATATAAATATCATTTTTGATTCCCCTGAGTTTCTTTCTCCAGTATTTTCTATTTCATTTTCTTCTTTTTACTTTGTTTTTTCTATATTCTTTCCCTTTTTTCATTTTCTAATTTCCTTTTTCCCTGTTCTTTCTTGCTGCCTTTCTTTCTCCTTCTTTCTCCTTTGTTGTGTTTTAAAAGAATAAAGAAATAAATTATGTCCACCAGGGGGCAGTCTGATCTCACACACACACACACACACACACACACACACACACACACACACACACACACACACACACACACACACACACACACACACACACACTTGCGCGCACACACATACAAACTCACCTCCTTTTTTTCCTCTCTTTTCCCTTTCTTTTACAATTCTCTTCCAGGAGGAATGTGAATAAGAGTAGGTGGTAAACAAAATAAAACAAAAAACCCTTTCGTGTATAAACTTCTTTTATTATTGCTTACGTGTGGGCACGTAGTCTCAATGATTTGGCTTGTTAAAGACTCAGTCTTCTCTAGGTTTGTATAAGGAGTATATAGACCCTTACTCTGACAGCCTGAAGGAAACAATAAAATGACTTGGATTTGTCTCAGAAGCTACCAAAATACATGGTGAAAATGAAAACTTGGACTGTGAGGTTTCAAATGTATAAGGCAAGAAAAGTCAGTAGCCTCATTTTATGGGATCCCTGTAAAATGTGTGTGACTCCAGCATTCAAGAATTTTACACTCTCATTTTAAAAATTTATAAGCCAAGTCTTTATTTTTCTCTATTACTGCAATCATCTGGGCCTCAGTTTACTCCTCTGTAAATACAAATACTTTTGACTATGATCCTTGCAGACTTTACATATGTTCCCTGTGTAAGTGGGATGTCAATGTCAAAAAAGAAAGGGCTACCTGAACCACAACTACTGAGCCCACATGCCACAACTCCTGAAGCCCACGTGCCTAGAGCCCATGCTCTGCAACATGGAGAAGCCACAGCAATGAGAAGCTCGCACACCACAATGAAGAGTAGCCCCTGCTCACCACAACTAGAGAAAGCCCATGCGCGGCAACGAAGACCCAATGCAGTCAAAAATAAAAATAAATAATTTTTTTTAAAAAAAGGGCTTGAGCTTTTCCTCTTCCTCACCTTCCTGACCTGTACATGTCTTGTCACCTGAAAGTCCCACTCTGCCCCCATAAGAGGTATGGGTGAATGAAAGGAATTTTCTACATAAAAGCTTGGTGATTTTTGACTTGAGGTGTGCTGAGGTGTGAGAGAAAGTCTATTTTATCTTTATTTTCTAAAACAATGAGAAGAAAAATGAGGGGCTACATGAACACTCTGAAAAAACAGGGGTGCCTGAGCAATCCATTCAAAGGCTGAAATCCTGAGGGCTGAAGGGAGAAGAAAGTTTCATGGCTAGACTTTCAGTTTCTGAAGCCTTCAGCTGTTCCTTATTTGTACAAGGACACAGACTCTGTACTAGTCTTTTTTTTTTTTTTTTTTTTTTTTGCGGTATGCAGGCCTCTCACTGTTGTGGCCTCTCCCGTTGCGGAGCACAGGCTCCGGACGCACAGGCTCAGCGGCCATGGCTCATGGGTCCAGCCGCTCCGCGGCATGTGGGATCTTTCCGGACCGGGGCACGAACCCACGTCCCCTGCATTGGCAGGCGGACTCTCAACCACTGCGCCACCAGGGAAGCCCTGTACTAGTCTATCTTACATAATCAGCATGAACTTTGAAATTGATTGGAAGCTCTCAATAAATTTGATGTTGTAGAGGGGATTTAGAATTCACTAATTTCAGAATACTAGGCTATTAAATTAGTAACATTGAACATTCTAATGTTATGTTGAAATAAAATAGAGAGAGAAAATATCTGTGAATTTCAAGTGATTTTCAGTTGAATTTGAATGTAATGATCTGCTAGTACTCTTTCCAAGGATTTCAGTGGACAATTTCTGCCATAGGAATAATTTCTCAAAAGATTTGATCTTTCTGTGGTACAGAACGTTACTGTATGCATTACTTATCCTAGCGGTATCTGGGTTGGTAGATATTTTGGAATGTGAAGTGTGGTTTTGAGCTTCTGCCTGTACGAACACTGGGGAGATGCAACTGAAGAGGTATTTTCAATGTGGTGCTGATCCAAATTAAAGACTTGCTAAAGAGATTGAGCTCAGAATTTAAAAAGTTCCTTTTTAATCTGAACGTCCCACCAGGCACTAAACACGTTGACTCAAGTAGAAAAGAGGGATCCCTGTCATGAAATCCTAAAGTTAGAAAGAACCAAGATTTCTAAGTGGGTTTCCACATCTTGCATATATGTAACTTAAGTTTGCATATATTTAAAGAAGTTGTTCCATAGTCATAATGGTTATGTGTAATGTTTGGTTCTGAATACTTTTTAGATAAATCTAGAGCTAGAATACCCAGCTAATCTTTGACATAACCATACACATGTATTCAACTACTCCAAATACTTACCAGATCATCGTTCCTATAGCTTGGTCTATGGCTAGTTATGATTTATCCTCTATGAATAAAGACAGTTTCTCAGGGTAAGAGGATGGCATTAAGGAGGCAAGTATTACCGAAGAGAGGCCCTTTTTACTTTACCAGGAACCCCTTATGAACATTGTTGCACTAAAGAATTTCATACACAAAAAATCCCAAAAATTTCAGTTAATGTGATTAAATAAAATAATGATGTTAATGCATATGAAGTTTCATGCTAGTGTTTCAGTGACTTAGGCGATCATGTGTAACAGTTTCTTTGTTTTAAAAGGCAAGGACTCATTATTTATTTTAGGCAATTTGGTTAGCTGTCTCTAGGAAAGTGATTCTCAAAGTATGGTCCTCTGCTTCCCATGAGCAGCATCAACAGCACCTGGGAACTTGTTAGAAATGCAGATCCTCTAGCCCACCCCAGACCTACTGAATCAGAAACTTGAAGAAGGTGGGGTGTGAGCCCAGCAATCTTTGTTTTCACAGCCCTCCGGGTGGTCGTGATGTTCACTCGAGTTTGAGAACCACTGTTCTGGGAGAACCAGGCTGTTGGTATATGAGAACAAACTCTGCTAACTTTAATATTTTAACTTTATTTCCTGTTAAATATATCTGGGTAGAATGATTTTGCCAAGGTTAAATCGTTTCTTTTTATAAGAGAGAAGTATGAAAAAGATGAAGACTTTTTCCTTTTCAGGTTTTTTAATTCCTTTTATTTCTTTATTTGTGGATTCAAAGATTGCTTGTTTATAGCCTTTTTCTTTGTAAGAGTACAGACAGACTCCTCCATGGACAGGCCTGTCTGTGTAGCCACCATCACGTTTATTTTGTCTCTTTCCTAGCTGCTTCCCTGCAGCTTCCCTACTGGAAGCCGCCCATCTCTCCGTGTGGTTCTCTCACTGGTCCTGCTACACACGGTCTGAGCAAGTCAAGATTGTATTGTTCTAAGAAGCTCCACAAAGCCTTCGCCCAGAGTCCAGTGTCATCACACTCCATTACTAGAATGTTCAACATTTCTTCCAGTTAATGATATGAAATATAAAAACCTTACCTGAGTTTCTTGAAGATGGCAATAACGAAGCACTGAAGAAATAGTCGAGGGACTGGGGCTAATTAAAATGCAGCAGGGTACAGAAGTAGAGGTAACTGCGGCTCTCTATGCCACGTCTCTGGTAATCAGCAGTCCCTAGTTTCCCCACGCTAATTGACAGGAGACGCGGTGCTCCTGTGCGTGCACAGCGCACATTAATGGAATAGGCACACACTGCTCTTCCTGCCTGACTTATCTCATTATCGACCTTGAACCAGCAAAGGTCAGTGCTGCTTTCATCAACGTGACAGGTGTCTGAAGAACTTCTCTGTAGTCTAGTAATTTGGCAGTTGTCTTATCCTGTACATGAATTAGTGATCTGATGCTTGAGGTATGATGGATAAAAAGAATGTCAGCTCTGGGTAGGGGATGTAGCTCTGAGCATCTGTGTTAGCCCCCTCACTAATGCAATCTGGGAGGTGTGCATTGTAGGAGTGCCTTTTTTCTCCCCTAGAGAAAGAGTAAGTCTATATGCAGTCATTACATCAAAAGAGCATTTTCCTAGAAAACTGTTATCTATGAAAAAATATTTCACCAAAATATTAACATTCAAGAGTCGATTTCTTTCTATCAAGTAGACATTGACATCTGACACTTGTCCAATGGGGGCATAATGATAATGATAATGAATGTTCTTTGAGAAAACTTAAAATCAATTAGTAATATCTCCTAAGCATCCCTCACGTGCTGAAAATGATTTCAGACACAACGTGGAGATGTAAAAGAGACAGAAGGTGTCACACCGCAGCATCTACATGATACACACCAAGATATGCCAAGTATAAACATATTACAAAAATAAAGAACATATTCAAAGACACATATGTGTTGTAAGCATCTATTTATGTAACAGCAGCAGTGAAACTGGCGACCTCACTTGGCAAAGATCTGTGAACATTTATAAGCAAGGTGCAATGCAGTGGGATGGATACCTTCTTATGGGTGAGCTGCGGAGCAGAGAAGTGAATTGGAAGGATGAATGAATGAGAAAAAAGGCATCTTAATTAGAGGAAGAATTGTGCACTGCTGAGTTTTAATCCAGTTTTTCTAAGAGAGGAAGGATACAAACAGGGAGAAGGAAAAGGAGGATAATTTCTACCAGAGGCAAAACTGATACTGAGGGACAAAGGAAGTATTTCAAATGTTTCCCATTATCATTGAGTGTTCTTTCCTCCCTTGTCACTTGTAATCTCACATTGCACTGCAGAAGTAACCGCTTTGTTCAAGTGTCTCTGAGCCTACCCCAAGGAGCAAAGTTGATCACTCGTTGTCTGTCATTTCTCTGCATTGTGAGTACTTTTAGTATTACCTGTATTGCAGTGGGTTATACTTATTTATTCCTATGCCTATCTGTATTGTGTGATACAGCTTGGTATAATTTAATACATCATAGTAAGGTTAGAGACAGAGCATGGATTTCGGAATCAGAAATTAGACATCCATTTTTCACTAATAGTTATCTTTCGGTGATTTATTTAGTTCTCTAAGCCTCAGTTTCCTCATCTGAAAAAATGGGGATAATGACATCTAGCTTATATGGAGTTTGTGAGGATTACATTAGATAATGTATTCAGGTTTCCAGCAAATGCCAGTTCTGCTCTTACCCTCTGTCTTCTTCCAACTAGAATATTTAAAATCCTAGCGGGTAGGAATCATGTTATATTAATCTCTATAGCCTCATTACTTAATACTATATCTGGCATAAACAGCTGTTCAATGAAAGTTTGCTGAATTAAACCAAGTTGCCTAAAACATTCATGTAGACTGATTGCACTATTCAAATCAACACCAATATGTTTTGTGGACTTGGAAGAGTTTATTATTGGCATTATCTGTTGTTTCTTTTACATATTTTTGTATTATATGCATGGCTGAGGGGATTTTATGGACATTTCACACATGTGTTAAGCCAAAATTATTCTGAAAATATGTTTCCTAAAAATATGAATAAATCGAATTTATATTAATTTATCCAAGACCGAAATAGAATATCACCCCCTCTAAGATTCCTATACTTATATTTAAATATAGCTAACTATTATGGTTACCATAAATATATGGGTATTTCTATGAAATAGTATAGAAATATGAGTATTGCTTTTTCAATGTAGATATCACATAGGAATTATACACTTGTTCCATCAATGTTTGCTTACTTGGGGTATTTCTAAAACATCTCTTTTGAAATAATATTCAGAGATTGTACAATATTCCTAAAATATTTTTATTGTGGTAAAATATGTGTGTTATAGGCTGAATATTTGTGTTCCCCCATTAATATGTTAAAACCTAACCCCAATATGATGGTATCAGAAGGTGGGGCTTTGGGAGATGATTAGGTCATGAAGACAGAGCCCTGATGTATGGGATGACTGTCTTTAAAAAAGAGATCCCAGAGAGCTCCTTTGCCCCTTCTGCCATGAGAAGACAGAGAGAAGAGGGCCATCAGTGAACCAGGAAGTAGATCCTCACCAGACACCGAATCCGCTGTTGCCTTGATTTTGACTTCCCAGCCTCCAGAACTATGAATATAGCATTACATTGTTTATAAGGCACCTGGTTAATGGTATTTTCTTATAGTAGCCAGAGCTAAGAAAAAACATAACATAAAATTTATCATCTTGACCCATCTATACATTTTAGGTGTATAGTTTTATGACATTAAAAATATATTCTCGGGCTTCCCTGGTGGCGCAGTGGTTGAGAGTACGCCTGCCGATGCAGGGGACACGGGTTCGTGCCCCGGTCCAGGAAGATCCCACATGCCGCGGAGCGGCTGGGCCCGTGAGCCATGGCCACTGAGCCTGCGCGTCCGGAGCCTGTGCCCTGCAACGGGAGAGGCCACAACAGTGAGAGGCCCACGTACTGCAAAAAAATATATATATATATTCTCATTGTTTTACAACCATCACCATCATCCATCTCCAGAACTCTCTGTACCTTCAGAACTGAAACTTTGTAACCATTAAACAATAATTCCCTGTTCCCTCTCCCCACAGTGCCTAATAATCTTTAATATACTTTCTGTCTCTGTGAATGTGACTACTCTAGGTATTTCATACAAGTAGAATCATATGGTATTTGTGCTTTTGTGACTGGCTTATTTCAATTAGCATAATATCCTCAAGGCTCATCCATGTTATAACATATGTCAGAATTTTCTTCCTTTTTAAAGCTGAATAATATTCCATCGTATGTGTATACTGAACTTTTTAATCCATTTATCCATTGGTGGACACTTAGGTGTGTCTACCTTTTGCCTATTTTGAATAATGCTGCTATGAACATGGGTTTATAAATATTTCTTTGAGTCTCTGTTTTCACTCCTTTTGGGTATGTACCTAGAAGTGGAATCGCTGGATCATATGGTAATTCTATTTATTTGTTGAGGAAACTCCTTATTGTTTTCTGTAGTGGTTAGCCATCTTACATTTCTACCAGTAGTGCACAGGGTTCCAATTTCTTCACATCCTTGCCAATGCTTGTTTTTTTCTTTTTTTTGTTGTTTGTTTTTGATATTATCCATCATAATGGGTGTGACAGAGCTTGTATAATGTTCTTCTGATTCTTTTCAGTGATTTTTATCCTTTGAAGGTAAATTTCATGATTGCAACAAGATGTAGCCAATTTACTGAATACTATCATGGCCAAATGTGACTACAAAGTAATGAGACCTTTAAAAGAATTCAAGTCATATATTATTTGGCAAGAATCAAAAACTATTTCAAATCATGCTTCTTTCCTACCTCAGTCCAGGCTTCCTTCCTGATTAATTCCTGAGGAAAGCTATTGAGTAGGGCTGAGCAAGGTAGGCATCCACATCTGGGGGCATTTGGAGGGGCACCCTGGCATGGGGTCAGACCCTGAATGTGATGAGGAGTGCACCATGCAAAGAGAGTGACAGAGGTAGAGACCCAGTGCAGGACAATGCAACCCAAGCAGCATGGAGAAGGCATCTGCATGGCAGCAGCCCAGAGTGGATAATCGGAGGCCAACCAAGTAGGGAGGATGATTGCGTGAGTTGCCAGTGGCAGCCATGATGGGAGAATGACCACATTTAAAGGGGATTGATCCAATAAATTAATATATTTTGTTTTTATTTTTTGAATTTATTTATTTATTTTTTGGGTTAAATTTAACATCTTTATTTGAGTATAATTGCTTTACAATGGTGTGTTAGTTTCTGCTGTATAACAAAGTGAATCAGCTATATGCATACATATATCCCCATATCCCCTCCCTCTTGTGTCTCCCTCCCACCCTCCTGATCCTACCCATCTAGGTGGTCACAATGCACCAAGCTGATCTCCCTGTGCTATGCAGCTGCTTCCCACTAGCTATCTATTTTATATTTGGTAGTGTATATTTATCACTGCTACTCTCTCACTTCGTCTCAGCTTACCCATCTCTCTCCCTGTGTCCTCAAGTCCCTTCTTTACGTCTGCCTCTTTCTTCTTGTCCTGCCCCTAAGTTCTTCAGAACCATTATTTTGTTTTAGATTCCATATATATATATGTTAGCACACGGTATTTGTTTTACTTTTTCTGACTGACTTCACTCTGTATGACAGACTCCAGGTCCATCCACCTGACTACAAAAAACTCAATTTCGTTTCTGTTTTATGGCTGAGTAATATTCCACTGTATATATGTGCCATAGCTTCTTTATCCATTCATCTGTCGGTGGACACTTAGGTTGCTACCATGTCCTGGCTATTGTAAATAGAGCTGCAATGAACATTGTGGTACATAACTCTTTTTGAATTATGGTTTTCTTAGGGTATATGCCCAGTAGTGGGATGGCTGGATCATATGGTAGTTCTATTTTTAGTTTTTTAAGGAATCTCCATACTGTTCTCCATAGTGGCTGTATCAGTTTACATTCTCACCAACAGTGCAAGAGGGTTCGCTTTTCTCCACACCCTCTCCAGCATTTATTCTTTGTAGACTTTTTGTTGATGGCCATTCTGACTGGTGTGAGGTGATACCTCAATGTAGTTTTGATTTGCATTTCTTTAGTGATGTTGAGCATCCTTTCATGTGTTTGTTCGCAGTCTGTATATCTTCTTTGGAGAAATGTCTGTTTAGGTCTTCTGCCCATTTTTGGATTGGGTTGTTTGTTTCTTTGATATTGAGCTGCATGAGCTGCTTGTAAATTTTGGAGATTAATCCTTTGTCAGTTGCTTCATTTGCAAATATTTTCTTCCATTCTGAGGGTTGTCTTTTCACCTTGTTTATGGTTTCCTTTGTTGTGCAAAAGCTTTTAAGTTTCATTAGGTCCCATTTGTTTATTTTTAATTTTATTTCCATTTCCCGAGGAGGTGGGTCAAAAAGGATCTTGCTGTGATTTATGTCAAAGTGTGTTCCTGCTATGTTTTCCTCTAAGAGTTTGACAGTGTCTGGGCTTACATTTAGGTCTTTAATCCATTTTTTTAAAAATTTATTTATTTATTTTGCGGTATGCAGGCCCCTCACCACCGCGGCCTCTCCCGCCGCAGAGCACAGGCTCCGGATGCGCAGGCTTAGCAGCCATGGCTCACAGGCCCAGCTGCTCCGCGGCATGTGGGATCCTCCCAGACTGGGGCATGAACCTGCATCCCCCGCATTGGCAGGTGGACTCTCAACCACTGCGCCACCAGGGAAGCCCTTTAATCCATTTTGAGTTTCTTTTTGTGTATGGTATTAGGGAGTGTTCTAATTTCATTTGTTTTATATGTAACTGTCCAGTTTTCCCAGCACCACTTATTGAAGAGACTGTCTTTTCTCCATTATACACTCTTGCCTCCTTTATCAAAGATAAGGTGACTATATGTGTGTGGGTTTATCTCTGGGCTTTCTATCCTGTTCCATTGATCTATATTTCTGTTTTTGTGCCAGTACCATACTGTCTTGATTACTGTAGCTTTGTAGTATAGTCTGAAGTCTGGTAGCCTGATTCCTCCAGCTTCATTTTTCTTTCTCAAGATTGCTTTGGCTATTTGGGGTCTTTTGTTTTTCCATACAAATTGTGAAATTTTTTGTTCTAGACCTGTCAAAAATGCCATTTGTATTTGATAGGGATTCCACTGAGTCTGTAGATGGCTTTGGGTAGTATAGTCATTTTCAAAATGTTGATTCTTCCAATCCCAAACATGGTATATCTCTCCATCTGTTTGTATCATCTTTAATTTCTTACATCAGTGTCTTATAGTTTTCTGCATACAGATCTTTTGTAACCCTAGGTATTTTATGCTTTTTGTTGCAATGGTAAGTGGGAGTGTTTCCTTATTTTCTCTTTCAGATTTTTCATCATTAGTGTATAGGAATGCAAGAGATTTCTGTGCATTAATTTTGTATCCTTCTACTTTATCAAATTCATTGATTAGCTCTAGTAATTTTCTGGTAGCATCTTTAGGATTCTCTATGTATAGTATCATGTCATCTGCAAACAGTGACAGCTTTACTTCTCTTCTGATTTTGATTCCTTTTATTTCTTTTTCTTCTCTGATTGCCATGGCTAGGACTTCCAAAACCGTGTTGAATAATCGTGGCGAAAGTGGACATCTTTGTCTTGTTCCTGATCTTAGAGGAAATGCTTTCAGTTTTTCACCATGGAGAATGATGTTGGCTGTGGGTTTATCATATACAGCCTTTATTATGTTGAGGTAGGTTCCCTCTATGCCCACACTCTGGACAGTTTTTATCCTAAATGGCTCTTGAATTTTGTTGAAAGGTTTTTCTGCATCAACTGAGATGATCGTATGGTTTTTCTCCTTCAATTTGTTAATATGGTGTATCACATTGAATGATTTGCGTATATTGAAGAATCCTTACATTCCTGGGATAAACCCCACTTGATCATGGTGTATGATCCTTTTAATGTGCTGTTGGATTCTGTTTGCTAGTATTTTGTTGAGGATTTTTGCATCTATGTTCATCAGTGGTATTGGCCTGTAGTTTTCTTTCTTTGTGACAGCTTTGTCTGCTTTTGGTATCAGGGTGATGGTGGCCTTGTAGAATGAGCTTGGGAGTGTTCCTCCCTCTGCTATATTTTGGAAGAGTTTGAGAAAGATAGGTGTTAACTCTTCTCTAAATATTTGGTAGAATTCGCCTGTGAAGCCATCTGGTCCTGGGCTTTTGTTTGTTGGAAGATTTTTAATCACAGTTTCAATTTCAGTGCTTGTGATTGGTCTGTTTATATTTTCTGTTTCTTCCTGGTTCAGTCTCAGAAGGTTGTGCTTTTCTAAGAATTTGTCCATTCCTTCCAGGTTGTCCATTTTATTGGCATATAGTTGCTTGTAGTAATCTCTCATGATCCTTGGTAATTCTGCAGTGTCAGTTGTTTTTTCTCCTTTTTCATTTCTAATTCTATTGATTTGAGTCTTCTTCCTTTTTTCCTTGATGAGTCTGGCTAATGGCTTATTAATTTTGTTTATCTTCTCAAAGAACCCACTTTTCGTTTTATTGATCTTTGCTGTTATTTCTTCATTTCTTTTTCACTTACTTCTAATCTGATCTTTATGATTTCTTTCCTTCTGCTAACTTTGGGATTTTTTTGTTCTTCTTTCTCTAATTTCTTTAGTTGCAAAGTTAGGTTGTTTATTTGGTATGTTTCTTGTTTCCTTAGGTAGGATTATATTGCTATAAACTTCTTTCTTAGAACTGCTTTTGCTGCATCCCATAGGTTTTGGACCATCATGTTTTCATTGTCATTTGTTTTTTGGTATTTTTTGATTTCCTCTTTGATTTCTTCAGTAATCCTTAGGTTATTTAGGAGTGTATTTTTTTAGCCTCCATGTGTTTATATTTTTTACAGTGTTTTTCCTGTAATTGATATCGAGTCTCATAGTGTTGTGGTCGGAAAGGATACTTGATATAATTTCAATTTTCTTAAATTTACCAAGGCTTGATTTGTGACCCAGGATATGATCTCTCCTGGAGAATGTTTCATGAGCACTTGAGAAGAAAGTGTATTTTGTTGGTTTGTATGGATGTCCTATAAATATCAATTAAGTCCATCTTATGTAATGTGTCATTTAAAGCTTGTGTTTCCTTATTTATTTTCCGTTTGGATGATCTGTCCATTGGTGAAAGTGGGGTGTTAAAGTCCCCTACTATGATTGTGTTACCGTTGATTTCCCCTTTTATGGCTGTTAGCATTTGCCTTATGTATTGAGGTACTCCTATGTTGGGTGTGTAAATATTTATAGTTGTTATACCTTCTTCTTGGATTGATCTCTTAATCATTATGTAGTGTCCTTCTTTGCCTCTTGTAATAGTCTTTATTTTAAAGCCTGTTTTGGCAGATATGAGAATTGGTACTCCAGCTTTCTTTCTTTTGATTTCCATTTGCATGGAGTATCTTTTTCCATCCCCTCACTTTCAGTCTGTATGTGTCCCTAGGTCTGAAGTAGGTCTTTTGTAGGCAGCATATATACGGGTCTTGTTTTTGCATCCATTCAGCCAGTCTATGTCTTTTTGTTGGAGCATTTAATCCATTTACACTTAAGGTAATTATCTATTTGTATGTTCCTATTAACATTTTCTTAATTGTTTTGGGTTTGTTTTTGTAGGTCTTTTTCTTCTGTTGTGTTTCCTGCCTAGAATAGTTCCTTTAGCATTTGTTGTAAAGCTGGTTTTGTGGTGCTGAATTCTTTTAACTTTTACTTGTCTTTAAAGGTTTTAATTTCTCCATCGAATCTGAATGAGATCCTTGCTTGGTAGAGTAATCTTGGTTATAGCTTTTCCCCTTTCATCAGTTTAAATATGTCCTACCACTCCCTTCTGGCCTGCAGAGTTTCTGCTGAATGGTCAGCTGTTAAATTTTTGGGGATTCCTTTGTATGTTATTTGTTGCTTTTTCCATGGTACTTTTAATATTTTTTCTTTCTATTTAATTTTTGACAGTTTGATTAATATGTGTCTTGGCATTTTTCTCCTTGGATTTATCCTGTATGGGACCCTCTGCAGTTCCTGGAGTTGATTGACAGTTTCCTTTCCCATGTTAGGGAAGTTTTCAACTATAATCTCTTTAAATATTTTCTCAGACACTTTCTTTCTCTCTTCTCCTTCTGGGACCCCTATAATTCGAATGTTGCTGCATTTAATATTGTCCCAGAGGTCTCTGAGACTGTCCTCAATTCTTTCCATTCTTTTTTCTTTATTCTGCTCTGCAGTAGTTATTTCCACTATTTTATCTTCCAGTTCACTTATGCATTCTTCTGACTCTGTTATTCTGCTAATTGATTCCTTTTAGAGAATTTTAAATTTCATTTATTGAGTTCATTATTTTTTGTTTGCTGTTTAGTTCTTCTATGTTGTTGTTAAACGTTTCTTGTATTTTCTGCATTCTGTTTCCAAGATTTTGGATCATCTTTACTATCATTACTCTGAATTCTTTTTCAGGTGGACTGCCTATTTCCTCTTCATTTGTTTGGTGTGGTGTGTTTTTACGTGGCTCCTTCATCTGCTGCATATTTCTCATTTTGCTAAGCTTACTGTGTTTGGGGTCTTCTCTTCACTGGCTGCAGCTTTGTAGTTCCCATTGTTTTTGGCGTCTGCCTCCAGTCAGTGGGTTGTATTGGCTTCCTGGTGGAGGGGACTATTGCCTGTGTTTTGGTGGTTCAGGCTGGATCTTGTCTTTCTGGTGGGCAGGACCACATCTGGTGGTTTGTTTTGGCGTGTCTGTGACGTTATGATTTTAGGCATTCTCGCTGCTAATGGGTGCGGCTCTGTTCCTGTCTTGGTACTTGTTTGGCATGGGGGGTCCAGCACTGGAGCTTGCTGGCCATTGGGTAGAGCTGGGTCTTAGCATTTTGAAGGTGATCTCTGAGAGAGCTCTTGCCAATTGATATTACGTGGGGCTGGGAGGTCGCTGGTTGTCCCATGTCCTGAACTCGGCCTTCCCACATCAGAGGCTCAGGTCTGACACCAGGCCAGAGCACCAAGATCCTGTCAGTCTCATGGTTAATGTTGTGGGTCACACTTGTGATGCAGCATACAGGAAGGACCACCTGGAAAATTGTTGCCACGGATCTCAGCAACTAGGATCCCATCGGCAACATCTATGAATATATTTTAAGTACAATGAAAGTCAGTTGCTCCTGTCAGAGAGAGGAGTTAGAAATTTGGAAAGGGAAAAATGGAAATGAACCCCATAAGATTGGATTGTAATTGGTGGTATCTATGTGAACTCACACTTTTCAATGTATATAACTAATGATAGAAATAAATACAGATGTGAATGTGTATGTGAGGCTCTGTCCACTGAGAAGCCCTGGTTACAGTGACACCCTAATAATAATGAGCACACCCGTTTCCCAGATCATAGCTTGTAAATTCCTTTCTCCACTACAAGGAACCAGAACTCTCTAGAGAAGTGACTGATTTCAGGGTGTGGGCAGGGAAAGTATAAGGCAATCTTGGAATATTTTGTTGTACCAGAAAGCAAAGAAGTGTTTAAAGAATGATAGCAGCACATCAAAAGATAATGAAAACCACTCTGATAGGGCTCCACTGGCCAAGGCTGGGACAATTTGAGCCACAAAATAAAACAAATGATAGTGATAGATTATAACCAATTGAATAAAATAAATGTTTTTGAGGCCATACTGATAAATAAATAAGAGAATAATAAATGAGGGGAAGAAAAAGCTTTTTTTTTTGCAGTAGAATGCCAATTAATAAGTGTAGAAAAAATGATGGTGTTAGAAAATCATCGCTTGGCAACTAGCATAGTGATAATTTGATCAAGAAATGTCAATGGAGGCTAAAACTAATGGGTAAAAGTTTGATGAGGAACTAGATATTCACAGACCCAAAGGACCTCTCCACACATACTTTTTACTCACAGGGGAGAAACAGCAACTTTACAATGGAGAAACCTGGCAGACAAAACCTGAGTCAAAAGATCAAAGTTAACGTGACCAGTAATACAACACAGCAACATCACATGCCACATGTTAAGATGCAATGAGAAGAATCCAGCATCACATCTGTACTGTTCTTGCCCTGAATCTAATCATGAGGAAACTTCTGATAAACTTGAACTAAGGGACATTCCACAAATCAACTGGCCTATAATTTTCAAGTGTCAGGAACTTAAAAGTCAAGGGAACACTGAAGGACTACCTCAAATTGAAGATGACTAGAGAAATGGGGCACCTAAATGTGCTTTGTTTATCTCCATGGATCTTTTTTTCTAGAAAGGACATGATTAGGACAATAGGCTACTGTATTGGAGTCTGTGGATTAGATGGTAGTAAATGTAGCAATGTTAATTTATGTTTGATGGTTGTATTGTGGTTAAGTAGGAGAATATCCTTATTTGTGTTCAGGGGTAATGGAGCATTAGGTAATCAAGTTACCCTTGAATAGTTCAGTAAAAAGGTTATTTGTACTATTCTTGCAAAAATTATTTTAAAAATAAAAAATAAACATATAAAAGTGGAAAAATAAAATGGTGCTACCTTCATTGGAAAATGAAGTCTCTTATGGTGTCATATTCGAAGGCAATAAAATTCAGAATGTAACTTTTCATATGTCCTTAAAATCATTATTTGTATTCAAATGTCACTCTTCACTCTTCTATAATTTTTGAGATATCAGTAGCTGTGAAGAAAGACCATGGGTAAATTAAACCAAGGACACATTAAATGAAAATACAAGATCATCAGTAATAAATCATGATGAAGTCAGGCACCTTTGATATGATGCAATGAGACTAACACTTCCCCTCTCTAGTATTTTTCCTCCAAACCCATGACCTGTCTTACCATGAGAAAACATTAGAAAACACAAATTGAGGGACATTCTACAGAATGCCTGACCTGAATGCCCTTTGGAAATGTCCAGGTCATGAAAGACAAGGAAAGAATGAGAAACTGTCACAGATTGGAGACATGATCCCTAAATGTGTTGTGATGTCCTAGATAAGATCCTAGAACAAATAAAAGGACACTAGTAGAAGAACTGGTGAAATCCAAGTAAAAACTGTAGTTCAGTTAGTAGTATTGTACTGATGTTAAATAAATTTACCATGGTTATGTGAAATGTGAACATTGGGTAAGCTGAATGCAGTGTATATGGGAATTCTCTGTACTCCCTTTGCAACATTTCTGTAGGTCTAAAATTATTTCAAGATAAAAGGTAAAAAATATGTATGTTCCAACCAGAAACAAAGTTATAGAAAATATTTCATTTTTGTTGTCTTAAAAATGCAAACAAAATACTGATGGAATATGTTTGTATTATTTAATTAGGCAAAAATACATGTGACCCTATTATTTTGACCCACAGTGACAAGAAAGGTGCACAGACAGACCCAGTCTGTAACCAGAAATAACACAAACTTAGGCTTGTCTTGTTTCTTAAAATCTATAACAGATCATAAATATTTCTTTAACGCTGACCTCAGCTGTCCTTTCCTTCAGGGTTGAATGTGCAGAATTCTACCTCCCCTTCCATTGTTTTCTCTTCTTCTTCCTTTGGATCCCTTCTTCATCCGGCTGCTGCCTTTTGCATTCAAAATGGGCAGACCCGATTAACTCTGGGTTTTCATATTGTTTAGACTCATAAAACAGATAAACCAGCAAATATATCTCTTCCTAATTAAGTTTTTGTTTTTCATAGCATAACTATGAGGTATATTACCATTCTAGAAGATATTTTCCTTTTAGGAGTGAGAATAAGAAAGAAAAGGGTTAAAGGTGACTGAAAATTCCATCCTGCTTTAATCTGCATTTCCTTGCTGGGTAGGGGTTGGCCCCATATTGAGGAGAAATTCTGTTAGTAGTGAGAGGAATTAGAATTGGGACTTTATTTTCTAATATAAAAACAACAGCAACAGCAAAACCAATGTATACCCTAAATCAAGGAAAGCAAGCAGAACCAAAGAAACCAAATAAAAAAAGGCAAACAGAATAACAGAAGACAACTCTGGAAAGCTAAAGCCCAAGAGGCCTGGAAGGACATCGGGAAGGATATGGAAATGCAAGGTGGGGGTAGGGTATTCTCAGTGAAGCTGGCTCACACACATGGCTGGGGGCAGGTAAAATCACTCTGTTTTTTTGCAGAGCAACTCAGAAATGTGTAACAAAACTGTTACCATGTTTGAACCTTTTGCCTCAATCATTCATATCTGTGAGAGTAGTCTAATTAAATGCTAATTCAAAATATGGAAAAATAAATTCATTGCTGTATCATTTTTAATTGTGAAAAAAGATGGAAATAAAAGTTCATTAAGAAGAGAAGGACACTATAAATCCAATGGCTTGTTAGGAAAACATGAAAGATGATAACTGTGAAGAAAACAACTAGAAACATGGAAAAGTGCCCTGTCCAGTATGGTTGCTGCTAGCCTTTAAGCATTCAACATGGGGCTCATCCAAACTGAGATACGATACAGGAGTGAAATAGACATCCGATTTTGAAGACTTGGTTTGGAAAAAGAGTAACATACTTTAATAACAGTTATAATAATTACTAATAATTATAAACATTATTAACAATTTTATATCATTTATATGTTGAAATGATAATATTTGAGATATGCTGGGTTAAAATATGTCAGTAAAACCAATTTACCCATTTCTTGGAAAATTTGAGCTTATATATGTTGCTTACATTATGTTGCTATTGAAAAATGCTGATTTAGAGCCCCTGGAAGACAGGCTGTAATTCTTGGTTACATAAGCCACATGTCCAGAAGAGTACATGGCTCATAGTTTGTGCTCATTAAATTTTTGTTAACCACCTAATAAATGATGATTGTAATATTTATTTTCAAAAAGATACACAATTGCATGTACACTAAACTTACTACTATAAATTATTTATATGAAAAAAGACAGAAAAGTGATACACAAAATTGAAGAAGTTGGTTGTCTTGGAATGGTGTGATTATAGGCAACTTGTTCTATTTTTGAAACTTTCTATAGAATAATTTTCTTCCCATAATTTAAAGAATTTTCTTCCTTTTTAAGTTAAAGAATGAAGGCAGAAATTGTTTTTTGTTTTCTTATTTGTTTTTTGTTTGTTGTGGGAAGAGAAAGACCTACACATGAACAAAGCCTTTAAACACACCACTGGGTGATTCCAATGGCCTTTCTAATGTGAGGAAGGGTGTATATCTTGTGGTGCATCGTGGGCAGGCGTGATGATTCTTGAGAGTTGCAGCTTGTTGTTGGCGCTGGGTAGTAATCTCTTCGGCCCAGAGCAAGTAAGGAAGATTTTATTATCTCCAGCTTCTGAAAGGAGCTGCAGTTATTTCTGAAGGTCAGGTCAGGGAGCATCGTGAAGATGAGTAATAACAGTCCTCTGAGGGCTTTCCATCCTGGCAATGGTTTATAACCATGCAAAGCTGATAATAAAATAATTCCAAAATAAATAAACAGTGGGTACATAAATGCCATCAGAGATCAGTAAATCTGAGCTCATGAGCTGCCAGTGCAAGAAGCAGATTAAACTTTTTACTTGTAATGTCCTGATGCAGTAAGGAGGATGGTAGCACCATTTCATGGTTTTAGGGGAAAAAGAGAAAAAAAAGAAAAGTGGCTCTGACACGAAGACTGAGTGAAGTTCCCAACCATTTAAAAAATTCTAGACTGTGACAGATTTCATTGATTCAACAGATATTTGTTGAGCCCCTACTATGGGCTATGAATGTTTTTCAAGGCTGAAGATACAGCAGTAAACAATGCTTACAAAATTCCATACCTTTATATTCTTGTGGGATAAATGAAGGCAATAAACATATATAATCTAATATCTATTATGTTAGATGGCTGTAAGTTCTAAGGAGAAAAACAAAGTGAGAAATTAGGGCAAGAGACAGTTGGAGAGGAGGCTGCAATTTTAGATTAGTGGCCAGGAAAGGCCTCCAAGGAGGTGGTATTTGAGTAAAGAAAGTCCTGAAGGAGGTTCAGAAATAAAACACATAGATTTTTTGGTAGAAAAACATCTCAAGAAAGGAAAGAGCAATTGCAAGGACCCTGAAGTAACACGAAGCTTTCCTGGCATATTTGAGGAACTTCAAAAAAAGTCTGTGAGTCTAAAACAAAGAGAAACCTAGGGAAAGTACTAGAAGGTGAAGTCAGAGCTGTGCTGGGGGGTCAGACTGTGCAGTCTTCCAGGTCACGGTAAGGACTTTGGCTGTTACTCTGAGTGACTTGGGAAGACATTGTAGGATTCTGCGTGCACAAATGAGATTTTGACTTATACCGACCAGAATCTGGCTTCAGAATAGTTAAGCAGGGAAATCAGCTTAGAGGCTTTTGCAGTAACACAAAAATTATGGTGGCTTTATCAAGTGGTCATTCTGGCGAATATAAGTGGTCATCTTCTGCAAGTATCTTGAAGGCAGATCTGATGGGTTTTGTTGACTTACTGGATATAGCATACAAAAGAAGTAGAGGAATTGGAGAACACCAGAATCACAACTAGGTGCTGGATAGTCATCGACGGGAAGACACTGGAACTCACCTAAAAAGATACCCCACATCCAAAGACAAAGGAGAAGACACAATGAGAAGGTAGAGGGGCGCAATCACAGTAAAATCAAATCCCATAACTGCTTGGTGGGTGACTCACAGACTGGAGAACACTTATACCACAGAAGTCCACCCACTGGACTGAAGGTTGTGAGCCCTACGTCAGGCTTACCAACCTGAGGGTCTGGCAATGGGAGGAGGAATTCCTAGAGAATCAGACTTTGAAGGCTAGTGGGATTTGATTGCAGGACTTCGACAGGACTGGGGGAAACAGAGACTCCACTCTTGGAAGGCACATACAAAGTAGTGTGTACATCAGGACCCAGTGGAAGGAGCAGTGACCTGAGGGGAGACTGAACCAGACCTACCTGCTAGTGTTGGAGGGTCTCCTGCAGAGGCAGGGGCTGGCTGTGGCTCATTGTGGGGACAAGGACATTGGGAGCAGAAGTTCTGGGAAGTACTCCTTGGTGTGACCCTCCCAGAGTCCACCATTAGCCCCACCAAAGGCCCAGTTAGGCTCCAGTGTTGGGTTGCCTCAGGCCAAACAACCAACAGGGAGGGAACCCAGCCCTACCCATCAGCAGTCAAGCGGATTAAAGTTTTACTGACCTCTGCCCACCAGAGCAACAGTCAGCTCTACCCATCACCAGTCCCTCCCATCAGGAAACTTGCATAAGCCTCTTAGATAGCCTCATCCACCAGAGGGCAGACAGCAGAAGCAAGAAGAACTACAGTCCTGCAGCCTGTGGAGCAAAAACCACATTCACAGAAAGATAGACAACATAAAAAGGCAGAGGGCTATGTACCAGATGAAGGAAAAAGATAAAACCCCAGAAAAACAACTAAATGAAGTGGAGATAGGCAACCTTCCAGAAAAAGAATTCAGAATAATGATAGTGAAGATGATCCAGGACCTCAGAAAAAGAATGGAGACAAAGATCGAGAAGATGCAAGAAAGGTTTAACAAAGACCTAGAAGAATTAAATAACAAACAAACAGAGATGAACAGTACAATAACTGAAATGAAAATTACAGTAGAAGGAATCAATAGCAGAATAACTGAGGTAGAAGAACGGATAAGTGACCTGGAAGACAGAATGGTGGAATTCACTGCTGTGGAACAGAATAAAGAAAAAAAAAAAAAGGGAAGAAATGAAGACAGCCTAAGAGACCTCTGGGACAACATTAAACACAACAACATTTGCATTATAGGGGTCCCAGAAGGAGAAGAGGGAGAGAAAGGACCCAAGAAAATATTTGAAGAGACTATAGTCAAAAACTTCCCTAACATGGGAAAGGAAATAGCCACCCAACTCCAAGAAGCACAGAGAATCCCATACAGGATAAACCCAAGGAGAAACACACCAAGACACATAGTAATCAAATAGGCAAAAATTAAAGACAAAGAAAAATTATTGAAAGCAGCAAGGGAAAAATGACAAATAACATACAAGGGAACTCCCATTAGGTTAACAGCTGATTTCTCAGCAGAAACTCTACAAGCCAGAAGGGACTGGCATGATATACTTAAAGTGATGAAAGGGAAGAACCAACAACCAAGATTACTCTACCCAGCAAGGATCCCATTCAGATTCAATGGAGAAATCAAAAGCTTTACAGACAAGCAAAAGCTAAGAGAATTCAGCACTACCAAACCAGCTCTACAACAAATGCTAAAGAAACTTCTCTAAGTGGGAAACACAAGAGAAGAAAAGGACCTACGAAAACAAACCCAAAACAATTAAGAAAATGGTAATAGGAACATACATATCGATAATTACCTTAAACATGAATGGATTAAATGCTCCAACCAAAAGGCACAGGCTTGCTGAATGGATACCGAAACAAGACCCATATATATGCTGTCTACAAGAGACCCACCTCAGACCTAGGGACACATACAGACTGAAAGTGAGGGGATGGAAAAAGACATTCCATGCAAATGGAAATCAAAAGAAAGCTGGAGAAGCAATACTCATATCAGACAAAATAGGCTTTAAAATAAAGAACGTTACAAGAGACAAGGAAGGACACTGCATAATGATCAAAGGATAAATCCAAGAAGAAGATATAACAATTATAAATACATATGCACCCAACATAGGAGCACCTCAATACATAAGGCAACTGCTAACAGCTATAAATGTGGAAATCGACAGTAACAATAATAGTGGAGGACTTTAACACCTCAATTACACCAATGGACAGATCATCCAAAATGAAAATAAATAAGGAAACAGAAGCTTTAATTGACACAATAGTCCAGATAGATTTAACTGATATTTATTGGACATTTCATCCAAAACAGCAGATTACACTTTCTTCTCAAGTGTGTACGGAACATTCTCCAGGATACATCACATCCTGGGTCACAAATCAAGCCTCAGTAAATTTAAGAAAATTGAAATCATATCAAGCATCTTTTCTGACCACAGCGCTCTGAGATTAGAAATGAATTACAGAGGAAAAAACGTAAAAAACACAAACATATTGAGGCTAAACAATATGTTACTAAATAACCAAGAGATCACTGAAGAAATCAAAGAGGAAATCAAAAAATACCTAGAGACAAATGACAATGAAAACACGACAATCCAAAACCTATGGGATGCAGCAAAAGCAGTTCTAAGAGGGAAGTTTATAGCTATACAAGCCTACCTCAAGAAACAAGAAAAATCTCAAATAAACAATCTAACCTTATACCTAAAGGAACTAGAGAAAGAAGAACAAACAAAACCCAAAGTTAGCAGAAGGAAAGAAATCATAAAGATCAGAGCAGAAATAAATGAAATAGAAACAACGAAAACAATTGCAAAGATCAATAAAACTAAAAGCTGGTTCTTTGAGAAGATCAACGAAATTGATAAATCATTAGTCAGACTCATCAAAAAAAGAGGGAGAGTACTCAAATGAATACAATTAGTAATGAAAAAGGAGAAGTTGCAACAGACACCGCAGAAATACAAAGCATCCTAAGAGACTACTACAAGCAACTCTATGCCAGTAAAATGGACAACCTGGAAGGAATGGACAAATTCTTAGAAAGGTATAACCTTCCAAGACTGAACCAGGAAGAAATAGGAAATATGAACAGACCAGTCACAAATAATGAAATTGAAACTGCGATTAAAAATCTTCCAACAAACAAAAGTCTAGGACCAGATGGTTTCACAGGTGAATTCTATCAAACATTTAGAGAAGAGCTAACACCCTTCCTTCTCAAACTCTTCCAAAGAATTGCAGAGGAAAGAACACTCCCAAACTCATTCTATGAGGCCACCATCACCCTGCTACCAAACCAGACAAGGAATCTATGAGAAAAGAAAATTATAGACCAATATCACTGATGAATATAAATGCAAATATCCTCAAAAAAGATACAAGCAAACAGAATCCAAAAAACACATTAAAAGGATCATTCACCATGATTAGTGGGGTTTATACCAGGGATGCAAGGATTCTTCAATATATGCAAATCAATCAATGTGATACCCCATATTAACAAATTGAAGAAGAAAAACAACATAATCATCTAAATAGATGCAGAAAAAGCTTTTGACAAAATTCAACACTCATTTATGATAGAAACTCTCCAGAAAGCAGGCATAGAGGGAACCTACCTCAACATAAGAAAGGGCATATACGACAAACCCACAGCAAACATCATTCTCAATGGAGAAAAACTGAAAGAATATCCTCTAAGATAAGGAACAAGACAAGGATGTCCACTCTCACCACTATTATTCAACGTAGTTTTGGAAGTCCTAGCTACGGCAATCAGAGAAGGAAAAGAAATAAAAGGAATACAAATTGGAAAAGAAGAAGTAAAACTGTCACTGTTTGCAGATGGCATGGTACTATACATGGAGAATCCTAAAATGCCACCAGAAAGCTACTATATCTAATCAACGAATTTGATGAAGTCTCAGGATACAAAATTAATGCACAGCAATCTCTTGCATTCCTATACACTAATGATGAAAAATCTGAAAGAGAAATTAAGGAAACACTCCCATTTACCATTGCAACAAAAAGAATAAAATACCTAGTAATAAACCTACCTAGGGAGGCAAAAGACCTGTATGCAGAAAACTATAAGATACTGATGAAAGAAATGAAAAATGATACCAACAGATGGAGAGATATACCATGTTCTTGAATTGGAAGAATCAATATTGTGAAAATGAGTATACTACCCAAAGCAATCTAAAGATTCAGTGCAATCCCTATCAAATTACCAATGGCATGTTTTACGGAACTAGAAAAAAATATTAAAATCTGTATGGAAACACAAAAGACCCCGAATAGCCAAAGCAGTCTTGAGGGAAGAAAACGGAGCTGGAGGAATCAGACTTCCTACTTCAGAGTATACTACAAAGCTACAGTAATCAAGACAATATGGTCCTGGCAGAAAAACAGAAACATAGATCAATGGAACAAGATAGAAAGCCCAGAGATAAACTCACGCACGTATGGTCAACTAATCTATGACAAAGGAGGCAAGGATATACAGTGGAGAAAAGACAGTCTCTTCAATAAGTGGTGCTGGGAAAACTGGACAGCTACATATAAAAGAATGAAATTAGAACACTCCCTAACACCATAAACAAAAATAAATCAAAATGGATTAGAGACCTAAATGTAATACTGGACACTATAAAACTCTTAGAGGAAAACATAGGAAGAAGACTCTTTGACATAAATCCCAGCAAGATCTTTTTTGATTCACCTCCTAGAGTAATGGAAATAAAAGCAAAAATCAACAAATGGGACCTAATGAAACTTCAAAGCTTTATCACAGCAAAGGAAACCATAAACAATACGAAAAGACAACCCTCAGAAGGGGAGGAAATATTTGCAGACGAATTAAGGGACAAAGGATTAATCTCCAAAATGTATAAACAGCTCATGCAGCTCAATATGAAAAAAACAACCCAATCCAAAAATGGGCAGAAGACCTAAATAGACATTTCTCCAAAGAAGACATACAGATGGCTAAGAAGCCCATGAAAAGCTGCTCAACATGACTAATTATTAGAGAAATGCAAATCAAAACTACAGTGAGGTATCACCTCACATCAATTAGAATGGGCATTGTCAGAAAATCAAGAACAACAAATGCTGGAGAGGGTGTGGAGAAAAGGGAGCCCTCTTGCACTGTTGGTGGAATGTAAATTGATACAGCCACTATGGAGAACAGAATGGAGGTTCCTTTAAAAACTAAAAATAGAATTATCATATGATCCAGCAATCCCACTACTGGGCATATACCCAGAGAAAACCATAATTCAAAAAGACACATGCACCCCAATGTTCACTGCAACACTATTTACAATAGCCAGGTCATGGAAGCCACCTAAATGCCCATCGACAGATGAATGGATAAAGAAGTTGTGGTATATATATACAATGGAATTTTACTCAGCCATAAAAGGAACAAGATTGGGTCATTTGTTGAGATGTGGATGGATCTAAAGACTGTCATACAGAGTGAAGTAAGTCAGAAAGAGAAAAACAAATACCGTATATTAATGCATATATGTGGAACGTAGAAAAGTGGTACAGATGAACCGGTTTGCAGGGCAGAAATTGAGACACAGATGTAGAGAGCAAACGTATGGACACCATGGGCGGAAAGCGACGGGGTGGTGGGGGTGGTGGTGTGATGAATTGGGTGATTGGGATTTACATGTATACACTGATGTGTATAAAATTGATGACTAATAAGAACCTGCTGTTTAAAAAAATAAAATTAAATTAAAAATAAAAAAAAGAAGTAGAGGAATTGATGGTGATGTGAGAATTTTTATCGTAAGCAAAGAGCAGTGTGCATTTTGCCATTTATTTGTTTGTTTATTTTTAACATCTTTATTGGAGTATAATTGCTTTACAATGGTGTGTTAGTTTCTGCTGTATAACAAAGTGAATCAGCTATACATATACATACATCCCCTTATCCCCTCCCTCTTGCGTCTCCCTCCCACCCTCCCTATCCCACCCCTCTAGGTGGTCACAAAGCACCGAGCTGATCTCCCTGTGCTATGCGGCTGCTCCCCACTAGCTATCTATTTTACATTTGGTAGTGCATATATGTCCATGCCACTCTCTCACTTTGTGCCAGTTTACCCTTCCCTCTCCCTGTGTCCTCAAATCCATTCTCTACCTCTGCATCTTTATTCCTGTCCTGCCCCTAGGTTCATCAGAACAATTTTTTTTTTTAGATTCCATATATATGTGTTAGCATACAGTATTTATTTTTCTCCTTCTGACTTACTTCACTCTGTATGACAGACTCTAGGTCCATCCACCTCACTAGAAATAACTGAGTTTTGTTTCTTTTTATGGCTGAGTAATATTCCATTGTATATATGTGCCACATCTTCTTTATCCATTCATCTGTGGGTGGACACTTAGGTTGCTTCCATGTCCTGGTATTGTAAATAGAGCTGCAATGAACAGTGTGGTACATGACTCTTTGAATTATGGTTTTGTCAGGATATATGCCCAGTAGTGGGATTGCTGGGTCGTGTGGTGGTTCTATTTTTAGTTTCTTAAGGATCCTCCATACTGTTCTCCATAGTGGCTGTATCAGTTTACATTCCCACCAGCAGTGCAAGAGGTTTCCTTTTCTCCACACCCTCCCCAGCATTTATTGTTTGTAGATTTTCTGATGATGGATTTTGCCATTTACTGAGTTGGGGAGGATTATAGGAGGAACAGTATTACCAGGGTGATCAGGTGCTCAGATTTGGATATATTCCTTTTGAAATGCCTTCTAGAAATCCTAAGTGATGGAGACATCAAGTAGGAAGTTGTACATGTAAATCTGGAGGTCAGAGGAGAATTCCAGATATATAAATCTGTAGATATTTATCTGGGGTCATCAATTTATAGATGATATGTAAAGCCTTGAGACTAGATGAGATTGAAGGTGTGAATGTAGATAGAGGAAAGAAGTCCCAGGAGTGATTCCTGGGATACTGTATCATTTAGAGATTGAAAGGTAAGGAATCTTCTCAGGGGAGAAACCAAGAAGTGGTAGCCATGAAGGGAGGAGATGAATCCAGAGAGTGTGACATCCTGGAGGCAAATAAGAAAATATCTCAGGGGACAGGAGAGTCTAGCTGTGTTAAGAACTATTGACATCCTAATTAGGATAAGGACTAAATATTAACTCAGGGTTTTGTAACTTGTAGGTCACCGATAATCTTATAGTTTTTAAACTTTCATATGTGGTAGGGGTAAAATATAAAAATGGGATGAGATAAATTGAAGAAAGTGAGTATAGACAATTTCTTTTTTAGGTTTTACTGCTAAAAGGAGAGAAATTCGGTGATAATAAAAGTGAAGTGGGAATTTCTGGCTCCCACTTGGGATGCAGAATACTGGAAAGAGACCATTCTTACTCTCACCACAACAAAAAGGCAGTTAATTGTTGAATTCACAACTTTTCTTGAACTATCAGAGAGCTTACGTCTCAGGACAAACAAACAATTTAAAATATAAGGTAAGACTGGTGTTTCTAAATAGAAATGGAATGCAACAAGCACTTGCTTTCCTGTAGCAGATATTGGATTTCATTCAACTGTGCAAGAAAGTTTTAGCTAAAAAGTTTAATAAATTCTAAAGGGTGAATGTTGGCTAGCATGAGAGTATGGAAACTGTGAGAACCATAGACATAAGGGTTGTTCAGAAACACTTGCATCCTCTTCTCCATGGGTACTCATGAGAAAGACTGAGGGGCAAGGCTTTCTTGCAGTGCAGGCCCTCTGGAGAGGAACAGCAGCATTGCAGGAAGATGTAATGCCCTTCTTTCCTATTTTTCCTACTGATCAAAAATCTCCAGCTTCTGTGAGAAGGGTACCAAACTCTATTGCCTTCAGGCCACAGTTAAAAACCCATTGCAGCTGGAAAAAGGGAACAACAACAACAACAAAATATTCTATCCCTTAGTGGGGCAAGAAAATGCCCTGGGCCCAGATCATTAGAAATCTCCTGCTACTGGTTGGAGGGGTGGGGATAGTAAGAAGTCTCCACCTCTGAGACCCAGTGACACAGCATCTGTCAAAGACCGAAGCTAAACCAGAACAACAGAAAACATCTCCCTGTTTCCACCACCTGGCTACCAAGCACTGAGTAACAAGTATTGGTGGTCTACAGCTGGGAGAGGGGTATAAGCATGTGAAGAGACCCTCTCTGAAGTGCAAGTGCAAATAAAAGACCTGGAGCTGTGGGTAGAACAAACACTGAGGAAAACCCTCTGATGAATCAACTCCTACCCTAAGCGTAAGATAACACTAAAGGAATTTGAAGCCTGTCATGCACTAGGAATAACCACAGCACAATAAATCCCCAAAGCAACTCAATTCTTGACTAGGTTGACTCACAGCATGCTAGAGACCTAGCAAAGGAAACAGTGTGGCCATTTGCAGGAATACATACTATTTATCCAACCCTGTACACAAGAGATGTTTGGCTTAGTCTACAAAAGATGTTTGGCTTTCAAACAAAACAACACACCAAAAGCAAAAACCAAAATAACAGACAATCAGGAGGTGAAGTTAACAAAACCAGACTCAAGTTATGCCCAATTGTTGAAACTATCAGTTAGGGAATTTAAAATATTTATGATTAATACTATAAAGGCAAGAGTGGGAAAGGTGAACAGCATGAATGAACAGATGGAGAATTACAACCCAGAGACAGAAATCATAAAAAAATCAAATGGAAGTGCTAGAAAATTTTCAAAAAACATGGTAACAGGAAAGAAGAATGTCTTTGATGGGCTCATCCATAGATTTGATAAAACTAAGGAAATAAACAGCAAATTTGAAGATAGTTCAATAGAAATTACCCAAACTAAAACACAAAAAGAAAAAAGAGTAAAACAAAGGAACAAGAGGCTTCAAGAGCTGTGGGACAGTATCAAAAGGTCTGATATGCATATAATTAGAATCCATAAAGAAAAAGAGAAAGTGTACAGGACAGAAGAAACATTAAAGATAAAATGACCAAGACTTTTCCAAAATTAATGAAAGACACAAAAATTATAGATCCAGGGGGCTCAGAAAACACCCAGCTAAATAGTACTCTTCCCTGAAAACATTCCTAGGCAATTTTCATTCAAACTGCTGAAAATCAAAGAGAAAGAGAAAGTACTCAGAGAAAAAAGAAACATTTATACAGAAGAGCAAAGAAAAGAATTACTATAGAATTATCTTTTAAAAACTATGGAATCTAGATGACGATTGACATCTTTAACATGCTAAATTAAAAACAAACTTTCAACCAGCAATTTGAAACCTAGGGAAAATATATTTCAAAAATTAAGGAAAAATAAACACTTTTTTTTCAGATGAGCAAAATATGAGAAAATTCATTGTAGCAGACTACAAGAAATGTTCAAGAAAGGACTTCAGGCAGAGGAATGTAATATCATACAGAAACCTGGATTTACACGAAGGAATGAAGAGTATAAGAAATGGCATATTTGAGGTAAATGTAAATTTTTCTTCGTTTTAATTGTTCTCTACACAAAAAGAGGACTATCAATGTGTTGTGTATTTATATCACAAAACTAAAATGTGTGACAATTTAGGATTTTGGAGTATAATGTTCTAAGGTCTTTACACAATACGTGAAACAGTGTACCATTCAAAGATAGACTCTTTTACATTAAAGATATATATTGTAAACCCTAGGGCAGCAGTCCCCAACCTTTTTGGCACCAGCGATCGGTTTCATGGAAGACAATTTTTCCACGGATGGAGCAGGGGGATGGTTCAGGTGGTAATGTGAGTGATGGGGAGCGGCAGATGAAGCTTCGCTTGCTTGTCCGCTGCTCACCTCCTGCTGTGCGGCCCAGTTCTTAGGCCATGGACTGCTACCGCTACCAGTCCATGGCCTGGGGGTTGGGTACTCCTGCCCTAGCACAACCAGCAAAAAACTACAAACAATAAGCTGATAGTGGAGACAAAATAGAAAATAAAAATGCCTAACCTAAAAGGTAGCAGAAAAAAATAGTTTTCCTGTTATTCCTTCATGCCTTTTTGTAATCTATTCCAAACAGGAAAGAGTATTGTTTTTAATTTACCATTTTAATAGTTCTTAAGTGTACAGTTCACTAAAGCAACACTCCAGAATGTTTTTTGTTTGTTTTTTTTTTTTTTTTGCGGTACGCGGGCCTCTCACTGTTGTGGCCTCTCCCGTTGCGGAGCACAGGCTCCGGACGCGCAGGCTCAGCGGCCATGGCTCACGGGCCCAGCGGCTCTGCGGCATGTGGGATCTTCCCGGACCGGGGCACGAACCCGTGTCCCCTGCATCGGCAGGCGGACTCTCAACCACTGCGCCACCAGGGAAGCCCCCAGAACGTTTTTTTATCTTGAAAAACTGAAATTCTATACCCATTAAACTACCACTCCTCATTCCCTTCTCCTCCAGCCCCTGGCACCCACCATGCCATTGTCTGTCTCTATGAATTTGACTTCTCTGGGTACCTCATGTAAGTGAAATCGTACAATGTTTGTCTTTTTATGACTGGCTTATTTCACTTAGCATGAGGTCCTCAAGGTTCTTCCATGTTGTAACATGGGGAATGAAGGATTTCCTTCCTTTTAAAGGCTGAATAATATTCCATTGTATGTATATACCACGTTTTGTTTATTTACTCATTTGTTGATGGGCACTTGGGTTCCTTCCACCAACATGGGTGCATAAATATCTCTTTGAGACCCTGATTTGGATTCTGTAGGGTATATACCCAGAAGTGCTGGATTATATGATAATTCATATAATTTTTTTTGAGGAACCTCCATACTGTTTCCCACAGCAGCTGTACCATCTTACATTCTCACCAACAGTGCACAAGGGTTCTAATTTCTTCACGTCCTCGCCAGTGCTTATTTTGTTGTTTTTTTTTAAATAGCCAAATAACAGGTGTGATGTGGTAGCTCATTGTGGTTTCGATTTACTTTTCCTTAATGATTAGTGATGCTGTGTGTCCTTTCATGTGCTTACTGACCATTTGTTTATCTTTTTTGGAGAAATGTCTATTCAAGTCCTTTGCCCATTTTTAATAGACTTGTTTGTTTTTTGTTGTTGAATTGTAAGAATTCTTTACATATTCTGGATATTAACTCCTTATCAGATATATGATTTGCAAATATATTCTTCCATTCTGTGGGTTGCCTTTCACTCTGTTGATTGTATCCTTTGATGTAACCATGACTTTTTGAATTCAAAATAGCTTATTTTTATCCCAACTAAACTTCATGGCTTTGCATGTTTTCATCCCTGCCTAGAATGCCCGCCTACCTTCCTCTGTTTGGATAACTCCAGTGCACCCTCAAAGAGAGTATATTTTAATAAGCATGTAAGCCTTGTCCATTCTATACTTTTAAACTGCATTCTGCGTTCCAGGTTCTCCGTTTGTGACTGTTCAGCAACATCTTAAACTGTTGTATTTGCCCTGACTACACTTTATTGTGTTGACCTCTTTTGTTTCCTCTTAGTACCAAACTCCTCCCTGAATCAGAGCCTTCACATTTGATGTTCTTTCTATTAGGAGTGCTCTTTCTCAACCTCTTTATCTGCCAAATTCTCATCACCCTTCAAGTTTAAATTTACATGTTAATTTCCTCAGGGAAGTTTTCCTTCACCCTAGAGACTTAAATCAAGTTAAAGTTTTAAATAGTTCCTCACGACTCTATAATTGTCCTTCAAAACATTTATTAAAATTGTAATTATTTATTATTTTAGGGTCTCTTGAGAATGACATCTGCCTAATTCTGACCATTCTAATTATTTATTTTTTTCTTAATCTTAATTTTTTTGAGTTCTTTTTGATGTGGACCATTTTTAAAGTCTTTATTGAATATGTTACAATATTGCTTCTGTCTTTTGTTTTGGTTTTTTGGCCCTGAGGCATGTGGGATCTTAGCTCCCCAACCAGGGATCGAACCCTCATCCCCTGCATTGGAAAGTGAAGTCTTAACCACTGAACTGCTAGGAAAGTCCCCCTTAATCTTAATTTTTAATCTTAATAAAAGTAAGGATCTTGTCTCTCTTGTTTATCACTTATATCCCAGTGCCTTGCACAGTGCCTGACATAGAGTAGGAGACCAGTTTATAGAATAAATGAATGAAGTACAAAGACGTAAAGAAAAGAAGCATTTTGCTTAAGATGTAGGGGAAACAGCAGTTGAAAAGCACTGATATAATTATGAAAAAAAAGCAGCATATAGTATAAGTGTTTGCTAGATAGGAATTTAGAAAGCAGTCTATTATTTACAAAGGAGGAAACTGAGCCAATTAAGTCATTGCTTGTGACTTAATTCTGTTGTCACACATCTAATAAGTAACAGAATGAAGCAGGCTGAGATTCCATCATTATAAGTACTGTGCTCTTTACAATACACGATTCAGCTTTTATAGCTCCCCAAAATGCTAAATGGTAATGAAGTAAATGGACTTGTATTAAGTCGATCATTTGCACAGGAGTATGGACAAGGTCATCCTGAAATGGACCCCAAGTCAATTTAGCTAGGTGTTCTAGAAGTTCTAGTAGCTTCTGATGTCAATTTTAAAGGTGAGTTCTGTGTGAGTCCTCTTCCTCTAATGGCTTTCTAACTCATAACTTTATCCATAAATTTTACATCACTTTATATTTGCTGCCAGGCTGCTCTCTGCATCAACGGGTTTTTAATATGTATTATCTACTTAGTAAATATGTGCTTCCTTTAATTGTTTCTAATTTGCACTGCTCAGGGAAGAAAGGTTTAGAGAAGCAATCTGGGAGTGTGGAATGAGCATAGGTCTTGCATCTTGGGTTTGAATTCTGACTCTGCCCTCCAAACCTTAGTTCTCTCATCTCTGAAATACAGGGGTAATAACACCTACATCCTAACATAGGTGAAATGAATTAATGTATGTAAAGGCATGACAAATAGAAAAGTAATCATTTAATATTAGTTTCATTCTCAGCCTAGTCTTTATAGATTTGGTGAACTAATCATTTCACTAATGTATCTGTTATGATTCTAGATTTTGATAATGAATCTTTCAACTCAACCTTTACAAATGGCAGAGTCTGAAATTCTTGAGTTCCTGTCTTCACAATGGCACCTGCCTTTATATTTCTGACCATCATAATTGTTATTTTTTGGTCTTCTCTACTTCTGATGTACCCTTATAATATCTTAATCAATATTCCAGGTGTGGGCCACCAAAGTTTAATAGAAGGTAGGTTAAAGTTTCTCAGTGTATACCTGTTGATGATTGATTGTTATAAATATTAAGAAAGAACTTTTCATAAAATTGATAAACTAGGAATTCATCCATTTTTTTCTTAGGTATTTACTGATCATCTCTTTTGTACATAAATTATAGTCGCCCAATTTAGCAAATATAAATACAGGATGCCCAGTTAACTAGCTGTCTTGTATTTTAGTTGGCAACCCTACCATAGATACGAGATAGTCTCGGTATAAGAATAAAAGATTAAGATCTGGTTTCTCTCTAAGGAATTTTTTTTTTTTTAAGTTAAGGATATAGGCATGGACTTAGATAGGTAACCAGGTGATACATGGAAAGAAAGGGTTGCAAGTGGATGGTATATAAGTTCCTAGGGCTGCCATAACAAGGGACTCCAAAATTGATGGCTTGATATTACAGAAATTTATTTTCTTACAGTTCTGGAGGCTAGAAGTCTGAATTCAGAGTGTTAGCATGTTTGTTCTTTCTGAGCGACTCTGAGGGAGAGTCAGTTCCGTGCCTCTCTCTTCTAGCTTCTGGTGATTGCCAGCAATCCTTGACACTCCTTGGTTTGCAGATGCATCACTCCATTTTCTGCCTCAGTCTATACATGGTATTCTCCCTGTATATCTCTTTTCCTCTCCTTATAAGGACACCGATACTATTGGATGAGGGACCACTTAATTACCTCATTTTAACTTGATTACATCTGCAAAGACCCTATTTCAAAATAAGGTCATGTTAAAAAGCACCAGAAGTTAGGATTTCAACATATCTTTTTGGAGGACACAATTCAACCCAAACAGACGGTGTGGATATTGAATGCCATAGAGTTCAGAAAACGAATTATCTGTTTTGGATGGAATGATGAAAAAGGCCCACAGTAGTGTCAAGAATTAATTGAGCTTGACTTTGAAGGGTGGGGAGACCTTGTTGGAGAGGAGGAAAAGGGCTGGAAGTGGATGATGAATAAGAGAATAGTGAAGGGACTCATCTTCAAGGAAAGGAAGATATTTGCTGTAATTTACTAAGGATAATCACAATCATGCTGCAAGCTCTGAGAAAAGCAACAATAATTAAACTTCCTCAGCTCAGAGAAGCAACAGTGTCTTTACAAGACAGATTTTGTTGGTGTCCAAGTTTCCTTTCATGTCTAAAATTCAAATTGCTCAGTGTTAATTAGGTTTTGGCACCAACCCCAGAGATACTAGAGGGACAAGCCTGGGAAACTACTATAGGCAACCTTTGTATCCCTGAAGAAGGCACTAAGCCAGTTATACTGGAACCAACTTGGAGATTATATTTTAAATAAAATATTTATGTAAAATAAGGTGTAAACTGTAAGCAATCAATACATTCTCACTGTAGTTAGAATGCTATTTACTCAATAAATGGTCAATCTTTCTGACTTTTTAGGAGTTATCTGTATAGCAAAGTTGGTCTGGATGAAACAAAGACCAGAACAAAGGCTTTATGAGCTTTATTGATTGTATGAGAAGCCAGTGTAGAAGCATGCTAAGCCGGTTCTGTGTTTTTGTGAATGTGTACCGTATCATGGCACACCATAGAATGTACCATATTTCTATATAGACTGAAGGTTTTAGACCTGGATTTCCAAATTCTTGAAGGAAACAGGTGAAAATCAAGTTAAATAGCAATTCACAGAAGAAATAGAAGATTAAAGGGACAAGCCAGAAGAAATGCAGGCAGTGGGCTATTTACTCTTTTTCTGTTCCTTTGATGGGGACTTTTCTGGATATGTGTATAATTTCTCACATTTTCCCTGCTATAATTAGTCAATTAAGTTTATGTGAAGCTCTTTTTTTTTAAAAAAATGTCAGTTACCTTAGAACTTAGTAAATTACTGAAATGCTACAGGGCTAGGGTTTTCTTTTGGTTTTGTTTCAAAAATTCATTTGAAAAGAAAGGGGAAATCTAATAATTGGGATGAGCTCTTGCTTATTCGTTTTTAAGTTACCTTTTCCCCTTGTTGCTGCCCTTTTTAGTCACTAAAGAAGGAAGTGCAAATACAGGGATGGACAGTGAAAGGAACCTCTTGAATCACTGTGTTACTTACAGTTCTGTGATATTTGCTGCCAACAGAGATTTGGGTTTGTAAGGCTAATAACCACAGATCTACGTATGTTACGTTGTCAGTTGTTCAGATAAACTACCACAAGGCTGGGGTCTTGGAGACTGAAACGGTCAGATGTACTCAGTGAGAAAATAAGGATGTGCCTGCTTTCCCTTCAATATATCATTGTTTACAAAATTAATTTTTAATAAAAGTGAACATAAATATTTTATTCAATTTATATTGTTGAATCTATGTAGAGCTTAGTGCAAGAGTTAATCAATCAATCAATCAATTATGATTAACAAGAAAACTAGATCCAGTTGCATACCTCGTCCATAATCTGCAATTTATATCAGAAAAGCTTCTGCTGTCTTGGTTCTTTCCAGGCATTGGTAAATCTGACTCAGCAGAACTCCAGGAACTCTGTGATCCCCTGCACTTTGGCTGCTGACAAAGCCCCTGGAGCCTTTCTTCTGCCAGACACCTTTATTTAAATAATCCTCATTCTGGAAAGAATGTTTTCCATGCTTACCACTTATCAAGTGAAAGGCAGCATTTGTCTTTCTAACTTTTAAGGATCTCCCCAGGTTCCTTTCTTAATTCCAACGTTACTAGCTTGTGTTAAAATTCTACATCCCCAGGTTATTTGTGATAGATACGCACATAGCTGGGGTCCTTATCTGCACAAAAAGGAATAGCAGCTCAGGATTAAAAAAAATCCTCCTTTCCCCTATGGGACTAAAAAAATCTTTTTTATTTTAGAACATCTTAAAAACATATAAAGGAGAAGGGAAAACAACCCAGAGTATCACCACTTAAAGGCAACTGTTATCAGTATTTTAGTTTATATTCTTCCAGTCTTGCTGCTTCCTGCATATTTTATTTTGTAAACTAGTTGCATTTGTATTCTCTCTAAAATAGTGTGTGTGTGATTTTTTTTTAAGCTAAAGCTTTTCATCAGAGGTGGTATAGCAAGGTCATGAATGCAAGAATGTGAAGACAGAGTGTGAGAGTTCCAATTCTTATTCCTCTGTTTTTGCAAACTCAAGGAAGTGATTCAGCTTCTTCAAATCTTAGTTCCCTCATCCATAAAATAATCTTGGGATAAACATCTTTGTGTGAAAAGGTTTTTCTGTAGTTCAGTATATTTTCTGAATTATCTCAATTCCAAAAAGTAGTATGACTGGGTCAAGTAGGGTGAACATACTGTAAAAATTTCTTTCCAAAGGTGTTGTAGCTGTTGAAGTTTCCATCAGCATGGTATAAACCGGGAGGGATAATCATAAATCATGGTTTTAAGCTTCTCTAACCTTTAGGATGGTTTGTTGTGTCACCGTAGAAAACCAATACAGTGAATTAATACAGAGGAAACACAAGCTCTTTGGTTTGAAATACTCCTTCTTTAAAAATTAGCAGCCATTAAACATTGGAGCTGTCACGGATAGCTTTTTTCAAAGTGGAAATACAGTCATAGAAGACAACATTCCAAATTAACTGATGAGAATGGAGAGGTGAGAAGCAATTAAGAAATGAACAGGATGTAAAATTTAACATGGGGTTGGTGGTAGAGAGAATTAAAAGAGACCTGGTAAAATGGCCATTAAGAATCAGTTTGGTACAGTATGCAAGTCAAGGGTTGAGGTGACTTGGGGATTTGTGGAGTCTAAAAGATAGGGTGTTTTGAAAGGACAAATTAAGGGTTAATTGACTTTTTGCCTTGAATGCCTATTCCCCTATAGATGGATGGATCTTTGTTTGGGTCTCATATAGTATGGGGGGGCCAATATCGGAGGGCAGTGTTGATATATTTCACATACATTGATTTTGTATTTGGGTAATTTAGTAACATAATGTCTATGTATTTCTGTGCTAATGGTGTTTTTAAAAAGTATTATCTTTGTGAGCTTTGGGATGGGTACTAACTCCAGATTTCATTTTGTTATTTAATTTGCAAATACATATAAGTAATTGGAATTTAAGATTATACACTAGAGCTACATAGGATGTAGCAGAATTTAATTGACTTAAAATACACTAAATGACAATACGAAGAACATTCATTTTATTTAGTATTTTATAGTCACTGTTTATCTTTTTGGTAGCCCCCTAACTATACTGAGTTTATGAATATTTCTGAGGAAGGTGGATTGACAAGTTTATGGAGAAGAAATTCTCTTGAAATGCTGCTAATGAAACCATCAGCCAATGTTCTAGACAATTGAGAGGCCAGATCCAACTCCCTTGAGCTTTCTTTTGAGGGATGAGATCTCAATATAAAAATTAGTATTGAGAGACTTTTACTTTTGACATTGGATATATTACCACTTTCTTTCCACTTCCAGTTTGCAATCAAAGTCATGTGTTGCTCCATTGCAGACTGTTTATTTTTTAGAAGGGTTAAGATTTTTACTACATGAACTTAATTATGTAATTACGTAACAGATCTGGTAACTGCTTCAGAGGAACCATTTTAATCTATGGGGTGCCTGAGATAGTCTTTAAAGAACATCTAATTACATAATTACGATGCCTAATAGACTAGAGTAACGGGTAGCAGGAATATCTTTGGAGCCATAAGAGAAATCTTATGGCCTTTAGGTAGGACATATAATATCAGTTATGAAAATAATCCCTCCATTATGTCATTATGTAACAGCACATAGTGGCAAAGGAGATATTAATGCTGGATATAATAAATATTACATGCATTTTGCTCTTTTGACATAAATGACTTTCTTTAATTTAAAGAAATATGTAAAATCAATTGAAGATATCTTTATCCTGTGAGAAAGAAAAAACTATGGTATTTTAGATACAGAATGACAGTGACATTTGAAAGAAAAATTTTAAAAGATTGTAAATATATCAAGTTAGTTACAGAAGCATGCATATTAATTTCAAAACTACAAAAAAGCAGTTAAAATTTCAAAGACAGACAATTTAAAATAGTATATTCATATATTTGAATCTGGCATACTATTCTTCCTGAGTAGTAATGAAAAAAAAATCAGGAATAAAACAAAAACATGCCAGCACCTTCAAATACTATGATTGCTTTAGCTATATGCTGGGGGTGAAGGTTTTGTTGAAATCTGGGCAGTTCATCAGAAGAAAGGTGAATTTTAATCGAGGTTCATGTTGTTCAAACATTTTGGTGTTGGTGATATCATTCTTTAATATCTATTTAGGAATATATAAGCAAATACTAACATTTTGACTCTATTTTATATAACTGATAAAAATCTGTCTTGGTTGTTTTATGAACAAGAGGCTTTTTTGTTGTATGTTTTAAATTTAGGATACATTTTACACAAAAAGCCCAGAATCTATCAAAGTATAACATGGTTGGAGAGTCATTACCCGTTAAAAAGTTTCACACCAAAATATATCTGATGACAAAACAAACAGACAAATAAATACAGGACATGATTGACAATGGGTCCTGATACATACTAAATCTACTTTCCCTTTGCTTTCTATTATTTTTGTTTGGTCTGCATGAAAACTAATACATATGCAGGGAAAATTCTAAAACTGTCTGCCATAAGCATAGGCTTATATTCTCTGAGACCACTGGTATGTAGAGAAATAGTTGGCATCTGTAAATGAACATTTCAAATGTTTCACGGAGCCAGCAATTTTGGGAAGGTTTTTTCAACGAAATTTTGTGATAAAATTATCCAAGTTTTGGTCATGACAAATATTTAAACAGTACATTTTTAAATTCACCTAGGGACAGTTATCAAAATACGGCCAAAGTGTTTACATGCCTTTATATTATATCTTATTTTAAAAAGTCAAGTTTTGCTTGGTATGTGTAAACTCCCTATCCTTACATATCTTTTCTTCCCCCCCAAAATTTGAATGGCGTTCAAAACCCACTATGTTGGATTGAGTTCTGCACATGGGAATATTCATATTAACATCTCAAGCAAATGTAACTTCTCATTTTTGAGGCCTGAAAATATTTCCTTAACTAATAAGTATCAGTTCATTATTCAAGATGGACAGTATATATGAACTATGTTTCACATATGCTAGCCCCACCCTGTGGGGTAATACTTAATGCCCCTCTCGCTCATCAGCGTTCTCAAATAAAACACAGCAACCACAAGCACAGTGACATAGCCTGTATAGTTAAAGTCATTCTTGTACTAAATGAAAAGTAAGAATATTCTGGATATGACTATGAGGGAGTAACAGGACCAGATTTGCTTTCTCACCCTAACCAACTAAGAAACCAGACAGCATATATAAAGCAATTGTTATCAGACATTACATGGCAGATAGCACATGATTATTATCCCTGATTACAATGTAAGCTGTATGACTGCCCCAGTTTACCACCTAGAGCCTGTATACTCTCTGCTGTGCAGGGACAGAGGAAGCAGATTAAAGCCATGGAATCTCACTGAGTTTTAGAGACATTGATTGGAATTTAGGGAGGCCAAAATATTGGAGCAAAGGAAGCTCCACAAAGACAGAGCTTGAAAGATCTGCAGAGATATCCCCTTGAGTCTTTGGCAGAGTACCAATCTGCTCATGAATGAGAATAAACTATCCAAAGCTGGCAAAAGAACCACTGGAAATAAGTAGGCTGAACGATTCCTGAAGCTAACCATGGGCTGAGAGTAGTTTCTGTTTGTGTCAGATTCGTGAAGTTTCATAATAAATGAGGCATTGGGTAAAATACTTAGAAGAAAATTATCTTAGTTGTTGGGTGAAATTATCTGTAGAATAAAGGCTGCTCTGGACCTAACCTAACAAAGCTTCAAAGCAATCCTATACAGAAACAAAGTAAGACCAGGTAATCTAACTGAATCCCAGACAAAGAGGTCAACACCATTTAAAGGAATACAACAAAATCCTCCACTCCACAACATAAAATTCAATGTCCTACATACAAAAGAAAATTGAAAGGCATACAAAGATTTAGGAAAATATTACCCATAAAAAAATCAATCAGTAATTCAGACTCATAAGTAATAGAAATGATCAAATTAACAGACAAGGATGTTAAAAATAACTATTATAAATATGCTCCATATTTGCTCATTAAGGTTGAGATTGAGGAGAGCATGAACATGATGAGAAAGGTAGAAGATATAAAAGGAGTCAAATGAAACTTCTAAAAATTAAAAATAAAATGCATAGAATGAAAAATACACTGGTTTGGATTAATGTCAGATTAAACATTGCAGGAAAAAAAATACACTGGTTTGGATTAATGTCAGATTAGACATTGCAGGAAAACCTTGAAAACACAATAAAAATTTTCCAAATGAAGTAGAAAGTGGGGTGGGGGAAAGAATGAAAAAAAGAAAAAGAATAGAGCACCAGTGATCTAGGAAACTCTCAGGCAATCTAACATATGTGTAATTGGTATCCTAGAGATTAAAAAAAAAAAAAAAGGAAGAGGGGGAAAGAAACATATTTGAAGGAATGATGACCAAAATTTTTCCAAATGTGATAAAAATTAGAAATGTACAGATTGAAAAAATTCATTGTACGCAAAGTAGAGGAAACTAAGAAAAACACACCAAGGCACATCATAATTAAATTGCTGAAAACTTATAATGAAAAGAAAATTGTAAAAATAGCCAGAGAAAAAGACAAAAAGGAACAAAGATAAGAAAGACAGCTGACTTATCACTGGAGGCTACAAAAGCCAAAAGACAATGGAACAGTATCATTACAGTACTAAAGGAAAAAATAAAAGGATCTGTCTATCTGGTGGTGTTGAACTCAGTATTTGGTGACTGGGAGGATGGATTGTGGTAGATTTTATGATGCATGATCCTTCCTACCAGGGCATTATGCAACTCTATCCTGTTCAAATTAGGGGTGGCCATGTGCATGAATGTCTTGGCCAAAGAAAAGTGGTAAAAGTATGTCATATGTCACTTTAGAACAGAAACTGTAAGAATAACATGTATCTTTTCTTTTTTCCCTTGAGACAGGCAATGTTATAGATAGAGGCAGGTCCATCAGCCTGGGATATGGAATAATGATAACATGAAGCTGAGCCATAGCTGACCCACAGGTGACATGGAACGGCAACAAGAGATTTAACTTGTCATAAACCATTTTGATTTTAGAATTGTCAACACAGCCTAAGCTTGACCGTCCTAACTGATACAGGCGGCAAGATTAACTTGGGGAAACGAGGGCATATTCACAGCATGAGACTCTAGAAGAGAATACTCGCACGTCTTGCAAAGCCCTCAAATAATACAGTGCCAACTATGCAAATCTTTCTAATTTAGAAGAATGGTGATTGGTACCTTAAAGAAAGTGAAGCAGATAGCAAAGAGCTCACTTGCTAGTCCAAATTTCAAAAAGATAGAAAAAAATAAGAAGAAGAAAGAAACAGACCCAAGACAAATGTAAGAGAATGAAACCATACTGTAAAGCTTCAGAGAAGCTAGAATACCATATGAAACTTGAAAAATAGCTGAAGGCAATAGAAAGATTTGGTTAGCAAGGAGAAAAGCAACAAAACTGTAGTTTTTATGCTTTGAGTTGATGGTATAATATTAAGGGATGCATAGAAGTAAGCAGTTCTTAAAAGAACTAACTGAAAAGGCCATTAAAGACGTGGAAAAGAAAGGAAGTGTAGGATAGGTAAAGAGGGTACAGAAGTACATAACTGTGTAAAAGGAGTACAAATCCATGGTTCAGAAACACTGTATCCTAGTGCTTTTCAGGGATTATTTCACTGGGATTGCTGAATGGCTGCTGATGACCTTTGATTACGTTCTCTGTTCTTTGTTGATATATAATATAGAAATGTGATTTTTCTTATTTTGTATATTGATCGCATGGCATCGCAGAGCTCTTTAATTCCAACACATTAAATGCTTTTGAATTTTTGAACTAAGCAATATTTGTCAGCCAAAGTGATATCTTTTTTACTTCTTTGCAATTCTTATCATTTAAAAAAACATTTTGAACTGGGTATAATGTTCATTTCTCATTTTCATTTCTAAATTTTAACCTTTAAACATATTGTCCACTGTGGGATTTGTTTTTTTTTTTGACAGATATGAGATTATGGATGTTTCTTCTATTTTCAGTTTGCTAAGACTTTCTTTCCAATCACAAAGAGGTCTTAGGATATTAGACTTGCTTTTCCTATATCTATTTAGATGTTATTTTTTCTCATTTTAACAGTAAAAATGGATAGATATTCAAATTTTAATGAATACTTGCATTCTTGGTATAAATCCAGTTGGGCCGTGATGTTGTGGTGGCTGTTTCTCATACGTTAGATTTCTCATCTGTATTCAAAAGTGAAATTAGCTGGTAATTTTCTTTTCTCTTTGATTCTGTTTTCAGTATCAGGTTATGATAACTTCATAATGAATTAAGATGGATTTATTTTTAAGTTTTCTTATTCCTTAGAATAGTTTATATGAAATTTGGAATTTTATCTTTCATTGATTGATTGAAGCAACAAAAAAAATTATCCAGACTTCAATTTTTAATCTTTTTGGTATAGGTAGTTTTTTACATTTTAAATCAATGTATTTAATGATTATGGCTTTATTCCTTATTTTTTAAAATAGAGTTTGTTAACTTGAGCAGTTTTAGGTTCACAGAAAAAATGAACAGAAGGTACAGAGATTTTGTACATACACTGCCCACACACATGCACAACCTCCTTCACTATCAAAATCCCTCACAAGAGCAGTTCATTTGTTATAATCAGTAAACCTGTGTCTACACATCGTTATCACCCAAAGTCCATAGTTTGCATTAGTGTCCACTCCTGGTGTTGTATATTCTATGGGTTTTGACAAATGTATGATGGCCTTTATCTACCATTACAGTATCAATATAATGTAGTTTCACTGCCTTAAGGTTTTGGGTGGTCATAGTGTTTATTTTAACCCCAGACTTGCTTGGCTCAAATTACTGGGAGACACTGTTTTATCTTACTTGGATTTGATGATGAGACAGAACAGTGTCTTTTTATCTTTTTTTGTTAACAGGAGAAATTTTCTCCAGCCAAAGTCTTGAGCAAGGGTATATAGCCTTGTGAAGATTTAGCCTTTTTCAGTTGGGAACAGGGGGTATTTTCAAGTCACCAATTTGTATGAACTCAAATTTACCACCACATACTATTAAAACTCAAGTCTCCTAACCACTAAATTTCCTATAAATTCAGCTGTGCATTTATAAGAATGTTTGTTATGCTTACTTCCACAGAAATTCTAGTTTCTTATTTTTGGCATGGGGAAATTTCTAATCTGCCAAAATCTTGCAAATAGAAATGCTTTGGGGTCTTAAAAAGTTTCAAGATCCGAAGAAATACTTAATAATGGGGATGCATGATTTATAAAAAATAAGAAAGAAATGAAGAAAAAAGTCTTCCATGGGTTTGTGATTGATTAGCCTGTGTCAGTTCTCCAGAATATTATAAAGACACTATTAAAAGATTGGTAGGAAATACTTAAGGAAAAATCACTAGGGTTCCAATTGACTTATTAAATATAAGTTTTAAGACGAATATCATTTTTGGACAAGGTCACTCAAGTTAGAGAGTGTCAGACAATAAGGACTGTGTCTGCAACATTAGGAAACAAAGAATGATCCAAAAATTTAAAGGAATCAATGAGTGTGGGTGATGGGATTGGTACTTTGTATCTCAATTTGAGGGAGACTTTTGAAAAGAAGTCTCACGCAGTCTTACTGGATGAGCTTTCAGTGTAGCAGATGTTGGTGCCCTGTCCATATCCCCTCAGCACTCAGCATTTTGATAGCTCATTACTGCAAGCACCTGCCACTTTCTGCCTGAGGACTTATCGGTCCCCAGCAGTGTGCTTGGCCCATGTATAGGCCAGGGAGTCAGCGCCTTGTCAACAGCCCTAAGTCATTGAGAGACGAAAGTCCATGGCTCTGTAACCCAGTTTTCTCATCCCTCCACAGAGAGTCCTGTATCGGCTTCCTTGCTTCCCTTCCCTGCTTCACTTCTCACTCTCCTCCACCAGCACTCTCTGAGGAAACTTTCCGAATAAACTACCTTTCTTTAAATCCAGATTCTAAGATACGAAAATCATTTCATAAACCGTTAACAATAATTGTCGTTAATTGGTTTCTGTCAAAAGGCGTGTTTCTAATGATACCCTGTGAATGTAATTTTGCCTTATCTTTCATAATTTCATAAATAATTGAACAAAAATTTAGACATTTTCTTAACAGATTTGGAGATGACATCGTAGAGGTGCAGGAGGAGATGTAGTGAATATGTTAGATAACAGAATCGGGATCTACGTAATTTTTAATAGGCTGAAAAACAGATAAAATCTAACAAGGTTTTATATTGAGGGATTAAGATCCTCCAGTTGAGTCTTCCAAATGTGTGATATTATCATTATGTGATAATATTTTAGAGCTATTGGTTAATAGTAAAATTAAAGATAGTTAACACTGTGTGTAGCTGCTGAAAATGCAGATGTGATTTTGGGTTAGATTAATGAAGCAATATCTAGACCAAAGGAGGTGATAATTATGTTTAAGTCTGTAATAAACAGGCAATGATGTTTTGAATATCATGCTTTTCAAAGGATAGAAACAATCTAAATGCTAGAGGAGGAAGGAGGTTGAAGGCAGTTGGAAATGTTATATGGAAAACGATGAAGTAAATATGGTTGTTAGGCATCAAGAGAAGAAGAATCAGAAAACATGATAATTGTCTTTCACTGTTTAAATATCTGACTGGTGGGAAAGGAAATAGACATGCTTGAATGACCTTAAGAGTTATTCATATCTGTATAACCAGTGTCTAATCCAATGCTTGCATATCGTAGGCGCTCAGTAAATGTTGGACAAATGAAAAATTAATGGTACTGCATGTACATCTCAGTTAACTGTGCAGTTGAGAGAGGACATGTACTCTTTTCATTTTTCTGTGTTTTTCCATCCTTTTGTGTATCTCATATTTGAAGTCATTCTTTGGGTAGTGAAGTCAAGATAGAGGACCAATTTTCTGCTCTATGAAATATCTCCCAATAATAGTGATTCTGTAACTGCACACTGTAATGATTATGAGGTCGATGCCTCCTGATAAATACAGCCTCCAGTTTCCTACTCTCTTTCATATAAACTGTCCCTGAGTTTATTATCTATAGCAGTGGCAAAGGTTTGTGGTAATGTTTGCTTCAGTCTTTTGTCCTGCCTGTTATATTTTCCTTTTGTATTTCCCTTGGGTTATATCATGCTTCAATACATTTAAATCTTAATATAGCAAGTGAACTTATGACATAAGGAAATAAGCCCACTGACTTCTATTATTCCCCACCTCAAGTTTTCCCCTATTTCCCAATCATTTTATGCTTTCTTAACAGCATATTTCAGACTGAGAATCAGATGAAATTGTTTGATGAAAACTGTATAACGCATTTCTTTGTTTATGCATTTTGGAGTCCTTTTCTTATCTAGTCCAGCGAGACAAATGGTGCTTTTTACAGAGGTGGCTACCTTAAATACCTAGGTCCTTGCTCATTGTGGAGTTATGAGGAAGCTGGCATCCTGCTCTGCATCCTTCAGGTCCTGGTCTGATGGCCCTTCCTCTCAAATGTTCCTCATGACTCCCCACATTAAGCTTAGCAGTGTCTCTGATGTGCTGCATCAGACTTTGCATCCCACTGTTTGTAAAGTCTGTCTGCACATCCTACCAGACAGTAAAAGTTGCATCCTCAGCACTTAATACTGTGCCTAGAACGTAATAAGCACTCACTGACTATGTGACGAGTATTTGTTCAGAACAATACTTTTTCAAAAGGTGCTTTTGACTAAAGGAAGCTATTTCTGTTATTCTGTTTCTAATACTCTTTCTCATTTTGTTTTATATCTCAGCATAGTTGAACCTACAGTTATAACCTGTTGTATCCCTTGATTACTATGCAAATTTTCCACATGGCTTTACACTTCTCTCTGTTCCTAAGAGACTGATCCACTCACAGTATTTCAAAAGCAGATTTTGAGAAAACCTAGACTTGGAAGATGCCCCCTTTTTGTTTTGTTTTGTTTTGTTTTTGAGAGCTGTATTCAGAGGTGTAACCTTGCACAAGTCAGCTAGCTTCTATGGACCTGTCTCCTCACCCGTAAAAGAAAGGAGGACTGGATAATCCCTAAGGTGAATTCAAGAGAAAACATTCTTTAATTCTATGATTGAGAACAGTTTTCAGTAAAACCTTTGTAATTCCTTGCCCTTCCCTCCCCACCTCCTGCAAAGGCGCCCTGATCATTTTTCCTTTTCTTTGGGCCTGATTGTCTCTTCTTGTTTATGGCTGCCACTAATTTGCTCGTTTGCTTGCTGGAAAATAGCTAATTAAAACCCACTTCAGCTAACAAGCTGACTGGGACCATGCAAATGTCACTCTCTGCTGTCTGCTATTTCCGTTTGTACTTTACATCATTAGTGTTTTTTTTTCCTCCCTCTGTTATAATGAATGCAAGGATAGATTTAGCGCCCTCTTCACAGGTGTGCGCTGGTACAACGGCCACCGTCCCGGGAAAGCGCTGCCGTTTTACTGCACTTCAGCACTTTGAGTGTTATTACCCCTGACGGTTAATGGTTTCAGACTACATTGCTTGTTAGTGCTAGATTTTTGAACAGCTTCATCTATCTTTTTGTTTTTACAGTGACTGGCCGCATTAAGTATATGTATCTGAGCTATTAGTCCCGTCCGTTCATTGCATGCATTCCATTTGGTGTAGGATTCTTTTTTCCTCTGTAAAATTAGTATGTATTGTCATCCATATACTTCAACACATTGACTTTTGTTATAAGTATGCTGTCATCATTGTGCTTTCACACATTTGCTAATTTATTGTAGCTAAATTAGACCTAATATTAGCAATTTTGCAGCTGTTCCTTTAGAATATACATGGCCGTATATTTGTATGTTATTTAGTAATTATAGTCCACTGCAAAAGAAAATGGACCTTGTTCTCAAGAGGGGGAGAGGGGAAAGATGGAAAAAGGGGGTTCAATATAAACAAATTCACCTGAGAGCGAAAAAGAAAGCAAGGAAATGAGAAAAATGCATTTCAGGAAAGTTAGAAGGAGTAGATTGCAGAGAAAACAAAGAGCAGCGAATGCTTTTGTAGGATTGTGCAGTTTGAAGGGCACGTGTTTTAGGCCTGAGACTCGCAGAGAAGCAAGCATTCTCTGGGAAGGAGTTTTCACTGCTCTACTCTTCTGTTACTGTGAATATGCTACCTACTTGAATAGCCGAGCAAAGAATACCAGGGGGAAATGATGGTAGGGATTTTGTGTGAATTGCAAAGAAAAGGAGACGAGCACAGCCTGTGTGGGTGCTTTCATGAAAACATGGTATTCAGTATACTGAGGTTCAAGGCTTAAATCATTAGGTTTAAAAACATGCCTGAATAGGAGACTGTGAGGATAAGGAAATAAGAATGGTTTGGATCTTTACATTGTTCAGAATAATAAACAGCTTTAAATGCAGGTTTTCACTTTGTATCTGGAGATGATATTTGAAGGAATATGAAAAAGAGTGCCTGCAATGTGTACTCTGTGTGTGTGTGCACACGCGTGCATGTGTGTGTGTTTGTTTTGCATTTTAATTAGGTTATGAGAGTTGGACATGATACAGGCATCTAAAATTATACAATGTCAGTTTTGGTATAGTGTATGAGGCAAGATGAATGATCAACAAGATAGATCCTCCTAGGACACAAACTGCTTGGTATGAATCGTTGGGTATTTTGTAAAGCCACCTGGGTACTGTTTAATATACTGAGTTAGTAATCCATTTAATGGGACCCTCGTGGTCTAAAAGGATTCATGAGTTGTCCCAGGGTTTACGGGCCTATTCCTAGGAGGTAACTTACTAGGAGAACCTAGCTCAATAAGTACTCGTTGTTATGAAAATATTCTATGTTTTAATGGATCCAAAACATTATGTACAATGGTTAAAAACAAAACTTACAATGGCTCTGATGTCTTGACCTTGAGAATATATCCTAGGCAGGTCAGGTCTATTTTCCTAGGGGCAATATGTTACTTAGTATATTAGAGATTTGGGCGTAGCATCCCTCTTTGATATTCATATTTTCATTCCCATCAGGTCATAAGAGATAGATTTCTGTTGCTGACTGTGCCCCATTCTGACTGCCTTCTTCTGCTTCTTCCTTAGTAGGGCTGAATATCTCATTTCTCTCCTCAGTTGATCAAAGCCTGCTCTTCAGCTCTTAGAAAACAAAGCAAATTGAAAGGGCTAAAATATTTTGTAGTGTTAATCCTCACTGGGGTTTTATATTTTTATAAGGAACACTCGATTAAACTTAAAAACATGATGTTCCAGGAGTGGAATTTGAGGGAGAGTCAGTAGGTGGGGAAGCAAAAAATTTGAGGGTTTTGGAGCTTATGAAATCAACACATGTAGAGAGTTATGGATTCATAAACCTGGCTTTTTCCCTTTGAGAATATATGGGTCTTATCAGAACTTGCAAGACCATCAGTGAACCTAACCCCAACCTCATAGACCATGGGGACAATTCCAGTTGGGATTTAAGGCAATGTTGATTTAATAAATAAGGGTTGAAAGTCAGAGACAGCAAATATCCAAAAGCACCAATAGCAAGTGAAAAAAAAAAAAAGCCCATGAGGTCCTCTTCATGCCTTGGTATTGTTCCTTTCAGATCACATTGGATTGAAGCACCATGTGATATGTTCTTTGCATAAAGCATTTCTTGAGTACAGAGCTCAAGTAGAATTGAAATGACAGCAGGAGAGTGCCAGTCATTCTCTCGATAATCCTTTGCAGACTCCAGGCCCTTCACCAGCAGGGATCTACTGCTTTAGCCTACCTGCGCCCACTGGGACAGCTGATGTTGAACACTGACTCTACCACCTGTTTCGAGAATCTAAAATTGATTAAATTAAAGTCCCCCCCCCCCAGTCTACCTCCTCAGGTTCATGGAAACAGAAGACTGCTCCCACTTGACTTTTTTCTCCTAATCTCTATAGCTCCAGAGCAAGCTGCTCACCCAGATACCAGGGCAGCAGAAGATGGTTGATAAAAGCGAACAGTAGACTTTGAGATTTGCCACATTTTTTGAACGATTTGGTGGCTGCTTCTTGGGACAGATTCAGAGACAACATTTAACTCCTTGACCATTCCAGGCCGTATGGCATGTTGTGCTGTGTGGTGATCAGAGACGCTTTCAGTCATTTCTTTTAGAAGATATGGCTTTGGTTTTGGTTTGATTTCTTACTACACCAGCTTTGCCAGTTTTATTCACAGGGCATTGCCATTTTTGCTTTACATGTTTATTGGTAGTTAATTATGGAGTTTTAATTCTATGTAACTCTGGGTAGGATTAATCCACCAAATATTTATTGAGAACTACGAAGTGCCTGGCATTTGTATATCTTTCAGGCAATTATGAGATATCAAAGGCCCTTCTGGCAGAAAATTAGTCTCTGAGGTAATATTTTGTAGGCTTCGTTTCCAACCTTTAATTTTCTGCCTTCACGTGATTTACATGGGCAACATTCTCATCAGTAACCTTAGTCATTACATTCTCTGCTTCTCAATAGGAGGTGAAAATGGAGAATGGGTCAAGATATTCCACCCCAAGGTGATTCAGGATCTCTTGGGCATAGAGAACGTGGGATAGTTTAAAAAATCTCCCTCTCCCCCTGCCTCCAACTTTTCAATGTCAGGCCAGAGATTTTGATCTGTCTCTTTACAGGGTATAGCTGGTGTGTCTATTTTTTCATTTGGAGAATTATGGCACTCTAGAATGGATACAAATTAATATGTGCATCAGTAGGAATTAGCACGTTGGATATTTTAAAAGCAAGCAAATAAGTAAAACAAAAACAAACAGGATATTACCGCACACGGTTTCTAGCATGGGGAAAGCAATGTCCTGCTTGAAGAGGTCAGCCAATGGGTGCATTGTAAACTAGGCTGAAAAGTAAAAAAATAAAATCTATTGGAGTCCTGGTGAGCTGCTGCATTAGGGATTCTGTGAAGCCAGATGGAACATGGCTGCTTACTGGCTGGGGAGAAGCATCAAAACTATAGAAAAACAGTTTTCTGAAAGCTTGTGGGGCCCAGAGGTCTGACCTCATGTTTTTGCTGTAAGTCACCTCTGTTCTTAGCAGGGCACTTTGTGAGGACCTAGCTCTTGAATTTCCACATTTACTCTCTTGGGCCTATTGTCTCAAGAATTTTATGTGTGTGTGTGTGTGTGTGTGTGTGTGTGTGTGTGTGTGTGACATGTCCAAATTATGTATATGCTCATGTTAAGTAGCTAAAAATTAACTAAAAATATCCTCCTGGAGATCAATGTGCTGAAATGAAAACGCAAGCTCATATAGTACCCCCCAAATTCAGATTAATCAAAGGCTAAAAGATCAAACACTTAGGAAACTCTTTGGTCTTCAATTTCTAGATGTCTTCCAAATGTCAAGTTACAGGGTAAAATTACAACACCTTCCTTCACCCTAAGATGTTACCAGAAACGGTGCTTCTCAAACTCTTCTACTGAAGCAATCTTAAAGTGGTCTCACTGGCAGAGAAAAGAGAGCAAAGAATGGTCATCGTGGAGGGAGAAGAGGGTAGTTGTAGTCAGATACCAGCTGCTGCAGAAGAGAAAAAATATTTTTGGAGTCTAATATTTTATCTTAACAATTAATGTGAATTTTTCCATTCTGTTTAACAGTGCATTCATGGTTCTTCTAATTTTAAATGTTTTCAAAAAAATATTTGAATACAGGAAGAAGTCCCATACTTTGGTGCTTTAATGATTAAGGAATGACCTATCTGAAAAAAAACCCACCTGCATAGGCACACTTGTATCCAATTTTGGAAAAACTAACTTAATTTACCATTGGTTTTTTAAGGGAAGTCATGGGAAAAAACTAGAAAGAAGACAGATGAATGGGAAATTTTCTTAAAGATCATTGTTGTGATTGTCTTGGGAACAGAGAATATGACAGCTATTAATTTAGGACTCAGAGTGTACTCCAATAGAGGTAGTTTTATACTGGTCCACAAGATTTAATTGTAAGAGCATTTTTCTTTTCTACTATTTCAAAACTTTCTATTGCCTAGCAAATTAAATTGGTTAGCCTACCTCTTCTTCTAATCAGTGACTCTTAGAAGTAAAGAAGCTGTAGAGAAAGTTAGGTCCACGCTTTTGACATAGCAATCTTGGGAACATGGACCAATGAGGGGTAGACCCTGTTTTTGATAAAGAGCAAGAGGAGGGAGCCTGTGGAATCTGAACCACAGCTGTGAGGTCTGCCTAGTGCACCAGCCCCTCTTTACTGCTCAGATAGTGCCCTTACAATGAACTCAAACCCTTCAACTCTTCCCGGACAGAAGCTTTGGAAGGGACTCGTTGGCAGAGGGCACCTGGACTGTGAACTCCTGCTGTCTTGGGACCTTGGGGGGGAAAATTGGTATGGGGTTGGGAGGGCAAAGACGGTTGGTGTCACATTCTTCTTTGTCCAAGCACTTAACAATGTTGCCTCTTTTCCCTTTATAGAAGCGTCTACTGCTAAGAAGGCTCAATTTCATTGTTTCATATGCAAGGGATAGGATAGTTCCCTATTTTGAATTCCTCTAAATAGCCTGAGGCCAACTGAAACAAACCAGTAAACGAACAAACAAGCAAATGCAATGTTTATTGGGTCTCTTGTGTTTAAGGCTTTGTGGTATCCACTTTCAGAACCCCACACAAAATGGTACCAAGTAGATATTTTTGAGGTATAGCCTTCTCCAGGACATATTATAAACTGAAGCTAATTTACCAATCAGGCTGACCACACTCATTCACTCAGGGATATTAGGAACTTGGTAGATTTTGATGAATATTCTCTTCAGGAGCTAAATTCAATGTCACTATTGAGTCACAGTTGCTAGCTACTTTTTAACATCATTTTGCAAACTGAAAACCATTGTGAATATATTTTCTTAAGATGAATGGAGATAATGCAGATTTCTTTGGAGCACTAGTTATGAAGACTAATTCTACAGGATAAGTGCTCTGGAAGTAAGGGGGGCTCATAGTCAAAATGTCTCTTTAAAAATGAAAAGGGGTGAAAACAGATCTCCTTGCTTGGGCACAGTGTGTGTGCTTCTGACATGGGTCATTTTGTCATCTTTGTTTTATATTTCAAAGTCTAATGCAGTAGGTGGACACAAGGAAAATTCAATGTCTGTTGAGTAAATGAACAGAATTACTGATTTCAGTGTTATTATAATGAATCACAGAAATTCTTCCAACTCAGCCTGATTTAGCTGTCCATCCTATTCTGATCCTAACTGATATGATATACTGAAAAGGGCCCAGCATCACATCTGTAGTATTCTTGACAAAACCATATAATCTCCACCTAAGCGTGGGGAAACATAGACAAATACCAATTGAGAGACCTACAAAATGTCTGATCAGTAGTCTTCAAAAGTGTCAAGGTCATAAAGAAACAAAAGCAAACAAAGTCTTCAAAAGACTGGAGCAGTGTCACAGATTAGAGAAAGATGTGTGACAATTAAATGCAACATGATATCCTGGATTGGATTTTGGACTGGAAAAATTATCTTATTGGAAAAAGTGGAGAATTCTAATAAGGTCTGTAGATTACTTAATATTATGTCAATATTAATTTCCTGGTTTTAATAATTGTACTATGGTTTTAATATTGTACTATAGTTATAAAAACCGTTAACATTAGGGGGAATTGATGAAAGATATACCGAAATTCTCTAATATTTTTTCTACTTTTAAAAACTCTAATATTATTTCAATATTAAAAGTTAGAAGAATTAAAAAAATCTCTCTCTGCCATTGAAAGGCCTAGAAATAACGAACAACCCAGCCACAGTGAGCCCATCTAATGTCAATACTGTGTCCTTTCCATACTATTTACTTTTAAAAGTTATCAGTGCTCCTTCTTGAAATTGCTGATTTCAGGTCTCTGTCAGAAAATGTGTAAGGTGAGCCCAGGACATCTTATCATAACAGAAAGCAAGGATATAAAAAAAAGACAAGATGAGTTGGGTCAGGACGACTTCGGAGTAAACTTGGTGAGTCTACCCTGGCCAAAGATGGGACAATTTGAACTGTGGTAAAGAAAACAGCTGCAAAAGGTCCAAACATAAATTATGTTTAAATTCATGGGTTCATAATGATGTTGGGGGGAGAAACCTAATTGGTCACCTTTGGAGAATGTTGGTATCAGGGAGGAAGAAAACTTTCCTTTACACTTCTAGGTTCTTTTGGCTTGTCTAAGAATTAAATAGACAGATTAACAGGAGAAAATCAAATTTAATATTGTGTGTACGGAAAGCCACATACATGAGAAGTTCAGAGACAGAAAAGTAAAATGAGGTATGTAAGCCGTCCTGAACTGAGGAATGGGATAAGGACCTGGGGCTTCCAAGGAAAGGAGGGCCATTCACAGGGCAATAAGAACAGATTTTTGGTAATTCGATGTTTGCTGTACCATACAGATGGGGCCACTTAGGTAAAATTTCTCTCTCATAATAACTCTTTTTCTGGGAAAAATCCTCAATTTAAATTTTTCTAGGTGGTTAAGGGAGGGGCAATCGTTTCTCTTGAACCTACAGGCTCTTGATTGCCTTTAGCTCAAAATAATTCTCATGCAAATGTAGCATATTATTGGGATGCTCGTTCGGAACCCCTGTACTAGGGAACTTACTCATGATTTTGGAAACTAATAAATAAGGGGGAAAAACGCAGCATTTTCTTGCCTTTCCTATACAGCTGAATCTCAGAGTAATCAATAGCAAATTACTTGAACACTAGAGGTAACCTCTGATTTGTAGCCAGAGGTTGGTCAGAAGTACACGTGACAAGCTGGACTTGACATTGTCATCCTGAGTTGGAGGGTGTTGTTGGAACATCCAATTTGTAGCTGGTTGGTCAGAAGCACAGTTAATAACCTGGGCTTGTGACTGGTGTCTAAAGTGTGTGTGGGAGGGGCAGTTTTGCGGGATTGAACCCTTAACCTGTGAAATCTAATGCTCCCAGTAGGTAGTGTCAGAATTGAGTTGAATTGTAGGACACTGAGCTGGTATCCAGAGAATTGCTCATTGGTGGTGGGAATTCCTCCTCTTACACACACTCACACTCACACACTACACACAGACTCACACAACACACCACACTCACACACACACACTCACACACACACACACACACACATTGTAGTTGGTGAGCAGAAAACCTATTTAAATATCATAATAGATTTCAGTGGATCTAGGCAACGATTACCAAGGGCTGCTAACACCACAAAACATTGTGTTTCTCTAGATGGAAGCACACAGCACCACCTATGAACTAGTTTTTTAAATTTTTTGATCATGAATCTGATTAAACATTTAGATCTAACTAACATTTTAAACGAAAGAAACATGTCTAAATAATACCATTGGGAATAAAACATCAAAACTGTGAGGCATGCTACTACCACAAATAACTGGGTTTCCTCAACAAAAAATTGCAAAAGAAAAAAAATTTAGGTGGAAACGTTACATGAAAAAGTCTTAAGAGGCATATCAACTCACTGTAATACATGGACTTCATTTGGACGCAATTCACACATATTATTAAAAAAGACAGGGGTAGGAAAATGTGAACACTAACTAGATATTTGATCATATTAAAGAATTACTAATTTTTAGATGTGATAATACAATGTCGTGGAGTTTAAAAAACAGTACATAGCCTTCAGCAATGTACACTGAAATATTTACAGATGGAATAATATGTTGTCTGAGGTTTACTTTAATATAATAAGAAGGAGGGTATGTGGGTGGGGTATAAATGAAAAAAGACTGGCCATAAGTTGGTAATCACTGAAGCTGGGTGATGCGTACATGGAATTCATCATACTATTCTCTTTAGTTTTGTATATGTTTGGAACTTTGAACATAAAAAGCTTTTAAAATATCTAACAGATTTTTCTTGAGAGAAATCTGATGGACTTATGGCATGACACAGCCTTATACTCCATATGCTAATAATTCCCATGTTCTTCTTCCCCAAATTCTGGCATATAGCAAACAAGCCAGAAGTTGGAGGAGGAGAGTCTATTTGTTCTGCACATTCAACAAAGTCAAAAATTTATTTTGAAATATTTTGCAATAAGGAAAAGCATGATGTGTTTTTCTAACACTTTACCCCCACAAACCACATATTTTTATACTACTTTTGGTTTGTTTCCACTAGAATCATGAAAATGTTTATGGGTAAAATCTATTTGCTAAAAAACAAATTCTTAGTTTTTTCTTCCTTAAAATTTTGTCAGAACTTCCTGTACTCTCCCTTCTGAATAAGAAGTGAAATTAGAAACTTTGAATATGAAGACTCTTTGACTTTGGATTTCTTTTTTCTTTTTTTTTTTAACATCTTTATTGGAGTAAAATTGCTTTGCAATGTTGTGTTACTTTCTGCTATATAACAAAGTGAATCAGCTATATGCGTACATATATCCCCATATACCCTCCCTCTTGCGTCTCCCTCCCACCCTCCCTATCTCATCCTTCTAGTTGGTCACAAAGCACCAAGCTGATCTCCCTGTGCTATGCGGCTGCTTCCCACTAGCTATCTGTTTTACATTTGGTAGTGTATATATGTCAATGCTACTCTCTCACTTCGTCCCAGTTTACCCTTCCACCTCCCCATGTCCTCAAGTCCATTCTCTTTGTCTGCATCTTTATTCCTGTCCTGCCCCTATGTTCATCAGAACCATTTATTTTTTAGATTCCATATATATGTGTTAGTATATGGTATTTGTTTTTCTCTTTCTGACTTACTTCACTCTGTATGACAGACTCTAGGTCCATCCACCTCACTACAAATAACTCAATTTCATTTCTTTTTATGGCTGAGTAATATTCTATTCTATATATGTGCCACATCTTCTTTATCCATTCATCTGTTGATGGACACTTAGGTTGCTTCCAGGTCCGGGCTATTGTAAATAGAGTTGCAATGAACACTGTGGTACATGACTCTTTTTGAATTATGATTTTCTCAGGGTATACGCCCAGGAATGGGATTACTGGGTCATATGATAGTTCTACTTTTAATTTTTTAAGAACCTCCATACTGTTCTCCATAGTGGCTGTATCAATTTACATTCCCACCAATAGTACAAGAGGGTTCCCTTTTCTTCACACCCTCTCCAGAACATATTGTTTGTAGATTTTTTGATGATGGCCATTCTGACCAGTGTGAGGTGATACCTCATCGTAGTTTTGATTTGCATTTCTCTAATGATTAGTGGTGTTGAGATTCCTTTCATGTGTTTGTCAGCAATCTGTATATCTTCTTTGGAAAAATACCTGTTTATGTCTTCTGCCCATTTTTGGATTGGGTTGTTTTTTTTTTTAATATAAATTTATTTATTTATTTATTTTGGCTGTGTTGGGTCTTCATTTCTGTGTGAGGGCTTTCTCTGATTGGGGCGAGCAGGGGCCACACTTCATTGCGGTGCGCGGGCCTCTCACTGTCACGGCCTCTCTTGTTGTGGAGCACAGGCTCCAGACGCGCAGGCTCAGTAGCTGTGGCTCACAGGCCCAGTTGCTCCGCGGCATGTGGGATCTTCCCAGACCAGGGCTCGAACCCATGTCCCCTGCATTGGCAGGCAGATTCTCAACCACTGCGCCACCAGGGAAGCCCTGGGTTGTTTGCTGTTTCCTTATTGAGCTGCATGAGCTGCTTGTATATTTTGGAGAATACTCCTTTGTCAGTTGTTTCGTTTGCATATATTTTCTCCCATTCTGAGTGTTGTCTTTTTGTCTTGTTTGTTGTTTCCTTTGCAGTGCAAAAGCTTTAAAATTTCATTAGGTCCCATTTGTTTATTTTTGTTTTTGTTTCTGTTTCTCTAGGAGGTGGCTCAAAAAGGATCTTGCTGTGATTTATGTCATAAAGTGTTCTTCCTGTGGTTTCCTCTAAGAGTTTGATAGTGTCTGGCCTTACATTTAGGTTTTTAATCCATTTTGAGTTTATTTTTGTATATGGTGTTGGGAAGTGTTCTAATTTCATTCTTTTACATGTAGCTGTCCAGTTTTCCCAGCACCACTTATTGAAGAGGCTGTCTTTTCTCCACTGTATACTCTTGCCTCCTTTATCAAAGATAAGGTGACCATATGTGCATGGGTTTATCTCTGGACTTTCTATCCTGTTCCATTGATCTATATTTCTGTTTTTGTGCCAGTACCATATTGTCTTGATTACTGTAGCTTTGTAGTATAGTCTAAGTCCAGAAGCCTGATTCCACCAGCTCCATTTTTCTTTCTCAAGATTGCTTTGGCTATTTGGGGTGTTTTGTGTTTCCATACAAATTGTGAAATTTTTTGTTCTAGTTCTGTGAAAAATGCCATTGGTAGTTTGATAGGGATTGCATTAAATCTGTAGATTGCTTTGGGCAGTATAGTCATTTTCACAATGTTGATTCTTCCAATCCAAGAACATGGTATATCTCTCCATCTGTTTGTATCATCTTTAATTTCTTTTATCAATGTCTTATAGTTTTCTGCATACAGGTCTTTTGTCTCCTTAGGTAAGTTTATTCCTAGGTATTTTATTCTTTTTGTTGCAGTGGTAAATGGGAGTGTTTCCTTAATTTCTCTTTCAGATTTTTCATCATTAGTATATAGGAATGCAAGAGATTTCTGTGCATTAATTTTGTATCCTGCTACTTTACCAAATTCATTGATTAGCTCTAGTAGTTTTCTGGTAGCATCTTTAGGATTCTCTATGTATATAGTATCATGTCATCTGCAAACAGTAACAATTTTACTTCTTCTTTTCTGATTTAGATTCCTTTTATTTCTTTTTCTTCTCTGATTGATAAGACTAGAGAAATAAGAGGGTTATGAGTTCAGTCATTTTATTCTCTTAGTTTCAAGATGAAATGGCAATTTTTCCAGCATCAGAAAGTGTATATTTTTTTTTCTGTATACTTAAGATAAAAGTCCAACTGAATTATCAGATCTGACTTAATTTATAAGGCTGTGAAAATTTTAATTTATATTTTTTATTAAAGTAATGCCTTAACATGGCTAAAATTCAAACAGTACAGACAGGCTTCTCATCAAAAGCAGTATACTCCTGTCTTACCCATCCTTTCCATTATTTCTGCTCCTCAGGGGCAAACAGTGATTTTTTGTTATCCTCTCAGATATATGAGATATTGTCTGTTGACTGCTATAATAGATGAAGACTTAACCCCTTTTGTCACTCCAGTTTGTTTCCTCTTTTTCCTCCCAAATCAGTTATTCAGTATTTCTATACCAGTTTCCACTACAATTTCTTTCGCTATAAAAAATTTTATTTTTATTTTTACCTGCGTTGGGTCTTCATTGCTGCATGCAGGCTTTCTCTAGTTGCCACGAGCGGGGGCTACTCTTTGTTGCAGTGTGCGGGCTTCTCATTGTGGTGGCTTCTCTTTTTGCAGAGCATGGGCCGTAGAGCATGCAGGCTTCAGTAGTTGTGGCTCACGGGCTCTAGAGCGCAGGTTCAGTAGTCGTGGCGCATGGGCTTAGTTGCTCCGCAGCATGTGGGATCTTCCTGGACCAGGGCTCAGACCTGTGTCCCCTGCATTGGCAGACTGATTCTTAACCATTGAGCCACCAGGGAAGTCCCTCCACTACAATTTCAAATGACACACTTAAGTTTCTATTTATTCTTCCGTTAACCATAGGCAATGCCTCTTGACTCTTTGTTTTGTATTTTGAGGTCTATTAGTACATTCAGCCTTTTTCCCATCTTATGTCTTTCCTGGTACCTTCAAGATTTATCCAGCTCTAACTTTGCTTGCATGTAGTCAAGTTTTTTAACTTTAACATTTTGTACTGTAACTATTTTATGTGCATTGACCATAGAAGAACATCAGCTTCATCTACTCTGATTTTTACTATCCTATTGAGACCACCTGAATTTTGGTCCTAATATCTTTTCACCTTCATTTATTCTTTGTGGCCATAATTCCTTGCTTAGCTTGTTTAGATTCAATAACGTTATGGAGCTGAACTCGGGCCCGCTCTTCTGACACACAGCAAAGCCAGTGTACTGACACTGGGCTGTGGTGAAGGAAAGCACAGTGCTTATTGCAGAGCACCAAGCAAGGGAGTGGGAGACAAGCCTCAGATCCACTTCAACTTGGTCTTTGAGTTAGAGGTTTTCTTAAAGGGGAAGAACAAAGAGACTGGGATTAATCATTGTTTTGTGACATCTCTGTGACAATTCTTAATTGTAATTTCAGGAGTCAGGATGTCTCTGGTTTATGATTCTCAGGCCTGGAGGTCCATGGACGGGGGGTCTGTTAGCTCATCTTGCCCTGGAGAAACCTGAGTTTGTACATTAATGATGATGTCTATAATATCAGTTTTAGTACATTATCGATGTTTTTGCCAACAGCAATTTTAGTCATCTGATTCTGGTTGATAAGTGTTCAGTTAGTACAAGATTGAGGTCAGAGGTGATACAAAAGGGAATAAAGTTTTGGAAAGAAAGACTAATCATAAACTCAGGGAACTCAGTTTTATGGGGACTCAGTTTCAATAGCCTATCATTATAACAATTCCCCTTCATAATTTTCTCCTTTTTTCCCTTTATCTCACTCACATGGCATAGCCTCATTCCTGGTTATATCTACATTGTCACCTGCTCTGTGTCAGTACCTGGATACTTGAACATGTCTGAAGGAAAATGTACAGCTAAGTTGACTGGTCTCACTTTATTTTCGTAACCACTAAAATTAAATATAACCTTGTTGCCCAGTATTTATATTTCTATGGTTTATTCATACTTTTACCCGCCTGGACACTGTTTTATTTCTTGCCCTCAATACTCCAGCATTTTCTTCCCCATACTCACTCTCAGAAGATGACCTTATTTTAAATTCCACTGAGAAATTATAAGCAATGACAAGAGAACTTCTCAAGACTCTGACGCACACAAATACCATCTTACCTGTATCTGTCCTGTGACTGTGAATGAACTGCCTGTTCTTTTATCTAAAGCCAGCGTCTCCACTTGTGTCCTAGTTACAATATGCCTATTACTACTTTAGGACATCACTCCAACAATTAATTGTCTCCTCTATCTCCTGCACCGTATGTCTTTTCTTCTGAATCATTTCATTAGTGTATACACATTCTGTAATTTCTTACATCTCTTTCTTGACTTATCTTTCAAGTGAATTTTCCATTTATCTAAGGACAAAACTTCTGGAAATAGTTGTATATAAGGATATAATAAAAACCATTGAGTTGAACACTTTTAAGTGGTGAATTGTATGGTATTTAAATGATGTCGCAATAAAATTGTTACCAAAAAAAAAAAAAGAGTTGTATATCCTGCTTTTCTACTTTTTTTCTCTCCCATTTTCTCTTGAGCTTACTCCAGTCTTTCTTTCCTATGATACAAAAACAAAACAAAACAGCTCTTGTGATCACCATTGACCTCTATTTGCTAAATACAGTGGTCCCTTGTTAGCCCTCCTCTTACTTCACCAGTATTCAGTTTTTGACATAGTTGATTGTTCCTTCTTTGAAGCATTTTTAAAAATTTGTTTTCCAGGATACTTGATCCTTCTCTTCCCTCACTGGCTGCTTCTGTTTATCTAGCTGATCTCTCTAATGTGGAGTGTTCTGGGGCTCAATCCTAGTATTTATTCTACTCTTCAGCTATAAACATTTCTCAGGTGATCTCATTCAGTTCATGGTTTTAAATTGCATCTATATGCTACTGAAATACAAGTTTACATATTCAACCTGATCTCTCCCCTGAATGTTAACTCATATATCCAACTAATATATCCATTTAGATATCTGATATCTAGCTGACCATTCAGTGACTGTATTTGGATGTTTAATAACCATCTCACATTTACATGTTCAAAATGAAATATTATTCTTTGCCCAAAACTGCTTCTCCTTTTCAGTAATGAGAACATCATTTTTGTGGTCAAAATGCTGAAGCTGTCACTGACTTATCTCTCTCACACTTCACAGTCAATCAACAAGCAAGTCTTATCCATAAGCTGACCATGTGTCCTCATTGCCAACAGTTTCCCAGACTGTATTGGTCTTTCATTCTTTACCAGTCTATTATTGACACAGCAGCTAAAGTAATCCTTTTAAAAATGATAAGTCAGATCATTTTGTTTCTCTTTTCCAAATAGTGTGGTAGGATTATATTTTCTTTGCTGTGGGCTCAGTGCTGTTTAAATAAGAATTTTCCTAGTCTCAAATTAGAAAAATGATTCTCCTTTTTGTTATACAATCCACCCAAATAATTTATCTCAAACTCTTCCAAACTCTTAATTATTTTATCCTTTCCTTCAATTTCTTTCAAATCTAGAAACCTCTCTTTCTGCTCCTGACTGGATTGGATGCTCTTTAAGATCAAAATGGGTATCACCTGGAACTTCATTGCCTACTCTTTTGGTTGTACACCTTGTTTACTGCATCCCATCACTTTCTGCCTTGTTTTTTCCTCACAAAATTTGTAGAAAGATATTCAAAGAAATTCACCAAGAAAGGATGAAAGTGCCTTTATTCTAATTTAACTGAGTGGCCAGATATATAGAATTCTAGGTTGAAAATAAATTTTCCTCTTTGTGAGACTCACTGTACTGTCTTCCAGCATCCACCTTTGCTGATGATAAGATGTGATGATCTATGATTCTGAACTTTTATGCACCCAGTTATCTCTGTCTCCCTGGAATCGTTCAGGATCTCTTCTTTGGTGTTCTCAGATTTCATAATAACCTGTCCCATTTCCAAAGTTCTTCATTTATTTGTGTAGACCAAAGTTTCTGATCTATATTATATTTTTTCCTCTTGAGGAACTTCCTTTACTATTTCTCATACAGGGCATTATTTCCCTCAGTTTATGTTTATCCAGTTTAAGATGAGAAATCTGCTGTAATTCTTATCCTTATTCCTCTGTGGATAATATGTCTTTTTCTCTCTGGCTGTCCTTTAAGATTTTCTCTTTTTCTTTTGTTTTTAGCATTTTCAATGTGATATATTCAAGTGTGTTTTATTTGGGGGTATTTATTCAGCTTATTTTTCTCTGAGATTGATCTGTAGTTTGCTATCTGTCATTAAATTTGGAATATTCTCAGTCATTTTTTCTCAGAATATTTCTTCAGTTATTCTCTCATTCATCTTCTGGGATTCCAGTTATGCATTTGCTAGACCATTTGATATTGCCCCACAGCTCTTGGATACCCTTTTCTGGTTTTTGTTTTAGTTTTATCTCTTTGTGTTTCTCTTTACATTGCTTCAAGTTCAGGGGTTCTTTCCTATTTGTATTGCCTCTACTAATGAACTCTTTGAAGATACTCATCACTGTTTCGGTGTTTTTGATTTCTGGAATTTATATTTGATTTTTTCTTATAGTTTTCATCTGTCTAGTGAAATTACAATTGATCTTGTATGTTGTCTGCCTTTTTTATTAGACCCTTTACATATTAATTTACATGTTATTTTCCTTTTCCTTTTCAACATCTGTGTCATTCCTGTGTCTGATTCTGATGATTGTTTTTCTTGCATTTTTGTGTGCTTTGTGATTTTTTTGTTGAAACTTGGTATGTTGTATTGAGTTAAATGTTTTTTATTCTTAGTGATGAGTATGAGTACAGGCATGCCTTTACTTCTTCTAGGCCTTCAGTTTGGATGTTTGTGTTGATCTAGTAAGGAGGTGAGCTGGGATTGAAGTTCGTTGTCAGAGTCACCCTCAGTGAACAACAGATTTCAAGTAACTTAGTGATACCTGTGTTTAGCATGTAGGCTAGTTTGCTAGAAGGTTTATTTAATGTCTATTCTTCTCTTGGCTTTGTGTCTTCTCTTTGCTGTATTCCCTGGGGAGATTTTTTTTTCAATGCTGCTCTACCAGATGTATTCCACAGTTAGTTTTACTCAAAGCTTGTTAATGCATTGATGGGAATAGTGGAGGATGAGTTCTGTAATGTTCTGATGGAATCTCAGTCTTAGGCAGACACTGTGAGCCTGGGCATTGGGGGTGGCCTTCATGAGTACTTCTGCCTCTCTTCTAGATGTAATGCTGGACCTACCACATATATTTTCCTCTTCCCTAGGGGTAGAGTACATTTTTTCCCGTTTCTTTATCCCTCCCATAGCTTCAGTGGGTGTCATCCTTGCCCTAAGGTAATAATTCTGGTGCTCTCCTTTATGCAGGTTAAGGCTTTTATTCAATATGGGAGATAGGGAGGATGGTTCTAGTGGACTTCGGCTGTGCATACTATCCTCCTTCCCCAGGTAGTACTATGAGGGAAGCTTTCTCAGGATTCTCCCCATTGTTTCTTGTAAGTACTTGGTGATATTTGTGGAAGAAAAGCCTTCAAGAGGATAAAAGTCACTATGCCTATGGCAATCGGGGACTCACACTAGCACACCACTGGTCTTTCAAACTTCATTAAAATTTTTAGCTGAATCTTCCTACTAGCTTATATGGTATCCAGTAGTATCTCCCCTAGGTTAGGAAATACTTGGGTCCTGTTTCTCCCTGCAGGGTTTGTCTTTCCTTGGATTTCAGGTTTTGTTACTTACCCTAAACTTTATTTTATGATGGCTTCAGTAAAAGTTGTTAATTTTCCATTTGTTTTGCTATTTTCTTGTCGTAACATTGGGATAATGCTCTTTCCAGTTCATTTCATCTCCAGGTTCATAATGACTTGTTTAAGTGTGTCTTCTTTTAATTCTTTATTTTTTTTATATGGTGAAATTCACTCTTTTTTTGTGTAAAGTTCTATGAGTGTTGGCAGACATGCACAGTAGTGTAACCATCATTACAATCAAGTTGTAGATCAGAAAAATTTCCCTGTTGCCCATCATAGTCATCTCTTTTTCCTACCCTCAGCTCCTGGCAACTACTGATCTTTTTTCTGTCTCTTCAGTTTTGCCCTTTTGAGAATGTTATAAAAATGGAATAATATAGTATGAAGTCTTTTATGTATGGTTTATTTAACTTAACATCATACATTTACATTTAATCCATTTTGTTGTATGTATCAATAATTTGTTACTTTGCATTGAGAGTAGTATTCCATTGTGTAGATATAGCACAGTTTAGATTTATTTTGATTTAGAATGAATTTGCTAATTGTAGGACATTTGGATATTTTCCTATTTTAGATGATTATGCACACAGGTTTTTGTGTGAAAAATATCTTTTTATTCTTTCAGGTAAATACTGAAATTTAAAAATTAACATTGCTATTATTAATTCCTAAGATATTTTTCTTGTTCTCTGAGAATTGCTTTTTTCCCCATAGTACTCTGTCCTAGTTTTATTGATAAAATATGTGTGCAAATGCCTCTGAAGATACCAATGAAAGATTATATAGTATAAAACGTTTTCTGGGAATTCCCTGGTGGTCCAATGGTTAGAACTGTTCACTTCTACTACAGGGGGCCCGGGTTCGATCCCTGATCTGGGAACTAAGATCCCACAAGACACATGGCATGGCTGAAAAAAAAAGTTGATGTTCTTTCATTGCCCACATTTGTTTAAGAATAACACAATAAAAAGTTAAATATGTGCTCCTTATGTGTTCATAAAGCTTGTTTATTGGTGTGGAGGAGATAGGTCAGTCACATAGGATATTTGAGAATTTCAGATATACAGATTTCTAATTAATCTTCCTGTTTTTACTCTCATATTTCCTCCTCAATCTCTCTCCCTGAATCTCTTCTTGAGGTTCTATTTACATGTCTTCCCCCTTATAACCTTTTTCTCCACATATGGGAATCAATTGAGAAGTAGACAGGTATCATATTGGGGAAGAAATATCAGCTTTGTTCCTGGAAAAGCTGGATGAGATAAGATAGATTGTGGCAACATTGGATTTTTATTACTTTTCTAAAAGTCTGGAGTTGAAACCCACCTAAATTTATAAACAGGGGAAATATTGACACAGCCAGTTTGAGATCCTATAGAAACTGGGCCTTAATAATGATAGGCCTCCAGACTTGGACATAGGTATGACCTCCACCTGCTATAGAAGGGAACGTCTCTATCCAACTAGACTAGCCAAACATGAAAGTTGCAACCACCAGAGACACTGACCTTCACATGCTCAGAAGTGCTCCTACCAATTATAGAATTTACTCTTTTGGTTCAGGAGGGTGGAAACAAGGGTGGAATGCCTTTGAATGTTCTCCTATTGTGGTTCTTTTAAATTTAAGTATAGCTGATTTACAATGTTATATGAGTTTCAGGTGTACAACACAGTGATTCAAATTTTAAATTATACTTCATTTAAAGTTGTTACAAAGTAATGCCTGTATTTTCCTGTGCTATACAATATATTCTTGTTGCTTATTTATTTTATACATAAGAGTTTGTATCTCAGGCATTTGCTATTTAAAATAAAAACAAAAACCAAACTCCAGGAAGTTCAGATGCTCTGTTAGGCTGACCTACCTTTTCTTTGAGCATGCCATCTCCTTGCTCACAAAACTATAGTTCCTCTGTATCGCTTACAGAATGTATTCTAAAATTCTTGGTTTGGCATTACAGCTAACAATTTCATTTTCAAGACTTCTCTCCTTCCTTAACCAAGCTCTTTGAGTTTGAATGGACATGTCACTATTCCCTGTCTAGTATATTTGCACAGTTTGTTTCTGCCCATGAAATTGTAGTTTCCCATTATTTCCTCTTATCAACTGTTCAGATCTTATTTTGCCATCAATACTTCTCTGATCATACAAGTAGACAATGGGTTCTCAGCCTTTTGAGTTTTCAACATATTTTTCATGTCATTTTGGAACACTTATATGTGACAGACAAGGGAAATCACTAAATGCATATGGATAAATGGGACAATCTCTGAACATGGAGGATTTTTCAGGCTGTTGGGAAAAGAGACAATGATACAGCAGTAATATGACAGTATGTTAACTGTCGTCGGGCAGATTCTTTTTTTTTTTTGCGGTATGCGGGCCTCTCCCGTTACAGAGCACAGGCTCCGGACGTGCAGGCTCAGAGGCCATGGCTCACGGGCCCAGCCGCTCCACGGCATATGGGATCTTCCCGGACCGGGGCACGAACCCGTGTCCCCTGCATCGGCAGGTGGACTCTCAACCACTGCGCCACCACAGAAGGCCAGGAGCGGATTCTTGAAGGATGTGTCTAGTTTATATAGGAAAAGAAGATTGCAAAAAGGGAGAAGATTCAGGCAGAAAGACAGATATGTATAAAACCATAGAATTGGGAAGGAATATATTATATTACGGTAGTCACAAGTAGAACACTTAGGTATATGCTGAGGTCACCAAAAATGATGAAACTGGAGAATTTAACAAGGGAAGACCATTAAGGAAGGCTTTGTAAGTCCTAGCAAGGAATTTTATAAGAAATAGGAAACCACTGATGCATTGTAAAATGAGGGGAGTGGCATGATCAGTTTGCATTTTATAAATCTGTATCTCTGGAATAAGCAAGAGATTGGGTTTTATTTTGTAAGACTAGAGATAGAACAGATAAAAGGCTGTTATAGTAATTTAGGTGACAGATGTTTGAGAATGATGGACATCTGAACCAAACTGTTGGCAGTGGAGATTGAGAGGAGACAGATTAGAGGTACACTAAAGAAAATTAAAAAGAATGAGTGGAAATTATTTCAAGAGGTGCATGAGTTGGTTGATAGCCGTATTATTCCTGGAGAAATAGAACCTTAGATCATGAAGAAACTTGTGGCAAAAAAGAGAATGTGTTTACTTCTACAATTGTTGATTTTAAGGCATGTAGATTCTTTTTTTTTAATTTTTATTATTTTTTTATACAGCAGGTTCTTATTACTCATCAATTTTATACTCATCAGTATATACATGTCAATCCCAATCACCCAATTTATCACACCACCATCCCCACCTGCCCGTGACTTTCCCCCCTTGGTGTCCATATGTTTGTTCTCTACATCTGTGTTTCAACTTCTGCCCTGTAAACCAGTTCATCTGTACCATTTTTCTAGGTTTCACATACATGCGTTAATATACGATATATTTTTTTCCCTTTCTGACTTACTTCACTCTGTATGACAGTCTCTAGATCCATCCATGTCTCAACAAATGACCCAATTTCATTCCGTTTTATGGCTGAGCAATATTCCACTGTATATATGTACCACAACTTATTTATCCATTAATCTGTCAATTGGCATTTAGGTGGCTTCCATGACCTGGCTATTGTAAATAGTGCTGCAATAAACATTGGAGTGCATGCGTCTTTTTGAATTATGTTTTTTTCTGGGTATATGCCCAGTAGAGGGATTGCTGGATCATATAGTAATTCTATTTATAGTTTTTTAAGGACCCTCCATACTGTTCTCCATAGAGGCTGTATCAGTTTACATTCCCATCAACAGTGCAAGAGGATTCCCTTTTCTCCACATCCTCTCCAACATTTGTTGTTTATAGATTATCTGATGATGCCCATTCTAACTGGTGTGAGGTGATATCTCATTGTAGTGTTGATTTGCATTTCTCTAATAATTAGTGATGTTGAGCAGCCTTTCATGTGCTTCTTGGCCATCTGTATGTCTTCTTTGGAGAAATGTCTATTTAGGTCATCTGCCCATTTTCTGATTGGGTTGTCTGTTTTTTTAACATTGAGCTGCATGAGCTGTTTATATATTTTGGGGATTAATCCTTTGTCCGTTGATTCATTTGCAAATATTTTCTCCCATTCTGAGGGTTGTCTTTTTGTCTTGTTTATGGTTTCCTTTGCTGTGCAAAAGCTTTGAAGTTTCATTAGGTCTCATTTGTTTATTTCTGTTTTTATTTCCATTACTCTAGGAGGTGGATCAAAAAAAATCTTGCTGTGATTTATGTCAAAGAGTCTTCTTCCTATGTTTTCCTCTAAGAGTTTTATAGTGTCCGGTATTACATTTAGATCTCTAATCCATTTTGAGTTTATTTTTGTGTATGGTGTTAGGGAGTGTTCTAATTTCATTCTTTTATATGTAGCTGTCCAGTTTTCCCAGCACCGCTTATTGTAGAGACTGTCTTTTCTCCATTGTATATCCTTGCCTCCTTTGTCGTAGATTAGCTGACCATAGATGCGTGGGTTTATCTCTGGGCTTTCTATCTTGTTCCCATTGACCTGTTTCTGTTTTTCTGCCAGTACCATATTGTCTTGATTACTGTAGCTTTGTAGTAAAGTCTGAAGTCATGGAGTCTGATTCTTCCAGCTCCATGTTTTTCCTCTCAAGACTCCTTTGGCCATTCGGGGTTTTATGTGTCTCCATACAAATTTTAAGATTTTTTGTGCTAGTTCCATAAAAAAATGCCATTGGTAATTTGTTAGGGATTGCATTGAATCTGTAGATTGCTGTAGGTAGTATAATCATTTCTGCAATATTGATTCTCCCAATCCAAAACATGGTATATCTCTCCATCTATTGGTATCATCTTTAATTTCTTTCATCAGTGTCTTATAGTTTTTTGCATACAGGTCTTTTGTCTCCCTAGGTAGGTTTATTCCTAGGTATTTTATTCTTTTTGTTGCAGTGGTAAATGGGAGTGTTTTCTGAATTTCTCTTTCAGATTTTCATCATTAGTGTATAGGAATGCAAGAGATTTCTGTGCATTACTTTTATATCCTGCAACTTTACCAAATTCATTGATTAGCTCTAGTAGTTTTCTGGTGGCATTTTTAGGATTCTCTATGTATAGTATCATGTCATCTGCAAACAGTGACAATTTTACTTCTTCTTTTCCAATTTGTATTCCTTTTATTTCTTTTTCTTCTCTGATTGCCATTGCTAGGACTTCCAAAATTATGTTGAATAATAGTGGTGAGAGTGGACATCCTTGTCTTCTTCCTGATCCTAGAGGAAATGCTTTCAGTTTTTCACCATTGAGAATGATGTTTGCTGTGGGTTTGTTGTACATGGCCTTTAGTATGTTGAAGTAGGTTCCCTCTATGCCCACTTTCTGGAGAGTTTTTATCATAAAGCATGATGAATTTTGTCAAAAGATTTTTCTGCATCTATCGAGATGATCATATGATTTTTATTCTTCAATTTGTTAACATGGGGTATCACATTGACTGATTTGCATATATTGAAGAATCCTTGCATCCCTGGGATAAATCCCACTTTTGATCATGGTGTATGATCCTTTTAATGTGCTGTTGGATTCTGTTTGCTAGTATTTTGTTGAGGATTTATGCATCTGTATTCATCAGTGATATTGTTCTGTAATTTTCTTTTTTTGTAGTATCTTTGTCTGTTTTTGGTATCAGGGTGATGGTGGCCTCATAGAATGAGTTTGGGAGTGTTCCTTCCTGTGCAATTTTTTGGAAGAGTTTGAGAGGATTGGTGTTAGCTCTTCTCTAAATGTTTGATAGAATTCACCTGTGAAGCCACTTGGTCCTGGACTTTTGTTTGTTGGAAGATTTTTAATCACAATTTCAATTTCATTACTTTTGATTGGTCTGTTTATATTTTCTATTTCTTCCTGGTTCAGTCTTGCAAGGTTATACCTTTCTAAAAATATGTCCATTTCTTCCAGGTTGTCCATTTTATTGGCACAGAGTTGCTTGTGGTAGTCTCTTAGGATGCTTTGTATTTCTGCCATGTATGTTGTAACTTCTCCTTTTCCATTTCTAATTTTATTGATTTGAGTCCTCTCCCTCTTTTTCTTGACGAGTCTGGCTAATGGTTTCTCTATTTTGTTTATCTTGTCAAAGAACCAGCTTATAGCTTTATTAATCTTTGCAATTGTTTTCTCTGTTTTTATTTCATTTATTTCTGCTCTGATCTTTATGATTTCTTTCCTTCTGCTAACTTTGGGTTTTGTTAGTTCTTCCTTCTCTAGTTCCTTTAGGTGTAAGTTTAGATTGTTTATTTGAGATTTTTCTCGTTTCTTAAGATAGGCTTGTATAGCTATAAACTTCCCTCTTAGAACTGCTTTTGCTGCATCCCATAGGTTTTGGATCATCGTGTTTCCATTGTCATTTGTCTCTAGGTATATTTTGATTTCCTCTTTGATTTATTCAGTGATCTCTTGGTTATTTAGTAATGTATTCTTTAGCCTCCATGTGTTTGTGTTTTTTACGTTTTTCTCTCTGTAATTGATTTCTAATCTCATAGCATTGTGGTCAGAATAATGCTTGATATGATTTCAATTTTCTTAAATTCACTGAGGCTTGATTTGTGACCCAAGATGTGATCTATCCTGGAGAATGTTCCGTGCACACTTGAGAAGAAAGTGTAATCTGCTGTTTTGGATGGAATGTCCTATAAATATCAATTAAATCTATCTGGACTATTGTGTCATTTAAAGTTTGTGTTTCCTTATTTATTTTCATTTTGGATGACTTCTCCATTGGTGTAAATGAGGTGTTAAAGTCCCCCACTATTACTGTGTTACTGTCGATATCCTCTTTGTGAGCTGTTAGCAGTTGCCTTATGTATTGAGGTGCTCCTATGTTGGGTGCATATATATTTATAATTGTTATATCTTCTTCTTGGATTGATCCCTTGATCATTATGTAGTGTCCTTCCTTTTCTCTTGTAACATTCTTTATTTTAAAGTCTGTTTAATCTCATATGAGTATTGCTACTCCAGCGCTCTTTTGATTTCCATTTGCATGGAATATCTTTTTCCATCCCCTCACTTTCAGTCTGTATGTGTCCCTAGGTCTGAAGTGGGTCTCTTGTAGACAGCATATATATGGGTCTTGTTTTTGTATCTATTCAGCAAGCCTGTGTCTTTTGGCTGGAGCATTTAATCCATTCACTTTTAAGGTAATTATCGATATACATTTTCCTATGACCATTTTCTTAATTTTTTTGGGTTTGTTTTTGTAGGTCCTTTTCTTCTCTTGTGTTTCCCACTTAGAGGAGTTCCTTTAGCATTTGTTGTAGAGCTGGTTTGGTGGTGCTGAATTCTCTTAGTTTTTGCTTGTCTGTAAAGCTTTTGATTTCTCCATCGAATCTGAATGGGATCCTTGCTGGGTAGAGTAATCTTGGTTGTAGTTTCTTCCCTTTCATCACTTTAAGTATATCATGCCAGTCCCTTCTGGCTTGTAGAGTTTCTGCTGAGAAATCAGCTGTTAACCTTATAGGAGTTCCCTTGTTTGTTATTTGTCATTTTCCCCTTGCTGCTTTCAATAATTTTTCTTTGTCTTTAATTTTTGCCTATTTGATTACTATGTGTCTCAGTGTGTTTCTCCTTGGGTTTATCCTGTATGGGACTCTCTGTGCTTCCTGGACTTGGGTGGCTATTTCCTTTCCCATGTGAGGGAACTTTTCGACTATAATCTCTTCAAATATTTTCTTGGGTCCTTTCTCTCTCTCTTCTCCTTCTGGGACCCCTATAATGCAAATGTTGTGTTTAATGTTGTCCCAGAGGTCTCTTAGGCTGACTTCATTTCTTTTCATTCCTTTTTCTTTATTCTGTTCCACAGCAATGAATTCCACCATTCTGTCTTCCAGGTCACTTATCCGTTCTTCTGCCTCAGTTATTCTGCTGTTGATTCCTTCGAGTGTATTTTTCATTTCAGTTATTGTATTGTTCATCTCTGTTTGTTTGTTCTTTAATTCTTCTAGGTGTTTGTTCTTTAATTCTTCTAGATCTTTGTTAAACATTTCTTGCATCGTCTCGATCTTTGCCTCCATTCTTTTTCCAAGGTCCTGGATCATCTTCACTATCATTATTCTGAATTCTTTTTCTGGAAGGTTGCCTATCTCCACTTCATTTAATTGTTTTTCTGGGGTTTTATCTTGTTCCTTCATTTGGTACATGGCCCTCTGCCTTTTCATGTTGTCTATCTTTCTGTGAATGTGGTTTTTGCTCCACAGGCTGCAGGATTGTAATTCTTCTTGCTTCTGCTCTCTTCCCTCTGGTGGATGAGGCTATCTAAGAGGCTTGTGCAGGTTTCCTGATGGGAGGGACTGGTGGTGGGTAGAGCTGACTGTTGCTCTGGTGGGCAGAGGTCCGTAAAACTTTAATCAGCTTCACTGCTGATGGGCAGGGCTGGGTTCCCTCCCTGTTGGTTGTTTGGCCTGAGGCGACCCAACACTGGAGCCTACCTGGGCTCTTTGGTGAGGCTAATGAGAGTCAGGGAGGGCTCATGCCAAAGAGTACTTCCCAGAACTTCTGCTGCCAGTGTCGTTGTCCCCATGGTGAGCCACAGCCACCCCCCCGCCTCTGCAGGGGACCCTCCAACACTAGCAGGTAGGTCTGGTTCAGTCCCCCCTCAGGTCACTGCTCCTTCCCCTGGGTCCCAATGTGCACATTACTTTGTGTGTGCCCTCCAAAAGTGGAGTCTGTGTTTCCCCCAGTTCTGTTGAAGTCCTGCAATCAAATCCCGGTAGCCTTCAAAGTCTGATTCTCTAGGAATTTCTCCTCCCATTGCCGGACCCCCAGGTTGGGAAGCCTGACGTGGGGCTCACAACCTTCATTCCAGTGGGTGGACTTCTGTGGTATGTGTTCTCCAGTCTTTGAGTCACCCACCCAGCAGTTATGGGATTTGATTTTACTGTGATTGCGCCCTCCTACCATCTCATTGTGGCTTTTCCTTTGTCTTTGGATGTGGGGTATCTTTTTTGGTGAGTTCCAGTGTCTTCCTGTCGATGATTGTCCAGCAGCTAGTTGTGATTCTGGTGTTTTCACAAGAGGGAGTGAGAGTATTACCTTCTACTCTGCCATTTTTGTTCCTCCAAGGTTCTTTCAAACTTGGATTTGTAGTAGGCAGTTGAATATACAGATCTGGAGTTTAAATTGGATTCAGGGTGAAGGTACTGATATGTGAGGTAAGTCTATTAGATGGAGGATGCTTTCAACTGGGTAGGATAAAAAGAACTGAGGAGAGTATGTGATGAGAGAACTTGGATGAATGCTGTCATTTAAGGCACAAGTAGAGAAAGATGAGGCTACAACGCAACATGGGTTGAACTGGCCAGAAAGGTAAAAAATTTGGAAGGCAGTGTTTATTATAGAAGTCATGGAAGTAGAGAATCTTAATTAATCAGGAACAGCCAGCTGTTGAATTTACAGAGGAATTGTAGAAGTGAAAAATTTAAAGCCAACAACAAATTTATTAGATTTAGCAATCAGGAGTTCATTGGTCACTTTGGTGAGAGCAATTTCCATTGAGTGGTAAGGTTGAAATTAGAGTGTAGTGGATTGAAGAGAGAACACTCTATGGGAAAATAAGGATAATGTATGTAGAAAACTCTTTACAGAAGTTCTGCTGAGAAAGGAGGAGAAATTAAGAAGATGGCAATTCATACTTTATGAATCTCCATGTAAGTCTCTACCACAGAACACCAGTGAATTGAGCTTGAGCATATGGCCCATGCTAGACAAGGCCTTAGGGCCTTTTCTCTTCCCCGAACTAAAAGCAGAATAATACAACCAGTTACAATGAGTATTCAAAATAAAGAGAGGAGAGTAGTTCAGTTTTTGGTTCTGGCAACATAGATGGAAGATGAAGATGAATACAGGGTCACATTGTGGTACATGACTTTTTAACCAAAGTGATCACTCTTCATAGAAAATGTGGGCAAATCAATATCTTCGTATCCCTAGAGGAGGGAAGGGATCTGTCTTAGAAGCGAGAACCTGGAGAGGTTCCCCTCCTTAGATTCCTACCTTTAAGATAAATTATTTTTGTGCGTAATTTTAAAAGTCATACTATGTTAGCCTCTTAAATACCTGGATAAGGCTTACTCTATTCAGACTGGGATTAATGGCTTTTAAGTTTTATTTAATAAAGGGTTTCTACAGCTAAAAAAAAAAGAATAAGTGAAAAATCATTCTTTATAAAGTATGTAGATAAAATAGCAGTATAAACGTGAAATAAAAGACAAAATCATAAGAATTATAGTCTTTGAAAATTCTTACATAGATCATTGCTTTCAGATAAAGAATGTGTTCTCATAGTGTGAATGACAATATCCATCAAGGTTAAGTTTGGCCAGATTCCTGGCTCGTTCATACTCAGAGAGTTTAATCTCTATATGTTTATGAGTATGATACCAAGAAGTGCTCACTGACAAAAAGCCATGCTTTGCTCAGTTTAGTAAAAATTTTGTACCAGTATACATGGACTGCAACCCTAGAGAAGAAAGGAGAGAGCTCACCGAGACAGAGAAGGGTAGCCAGTGTTTAAATGGAATCTTAGCAACAAAGTACTGTGAATGCAGTATGCTCATAATAAGAAAGGCGATTGGCCATTTTTTGACCCAAATTTGAGTGTCTCCTATAACATGTCACATATCACATATGTACACTAATTTAATTTTATCTTAAAGTAATAATATACACATAAAACTAGCCATTAAGTGTAAAACAATGAAGCAATTTTGCAAATTTTCCTATGGCATAATAAATTAAGCATGGAGAACACTAGGAATGCAATTTGCAGTCATTTATAATGCAGTGTTTTATGTTAATAATTCAAAATCACATGCTATTTGGAGACACTTCTAGTTAATGTATTTATGAAATTGTCAACTGTGACTGTTTTGGTTCCATTTACCTAAACATTTCAACAGAATTTGCTTGTTGTTATTTAGTGTTCGCTTGATGGCTCCAGCAATATCGAATGTAGGAATAATGGAAGATTGTTGTACAGGGTTTTTTCCTCCCTGTTAAAGCTCCTTTCTCATCACACTTCCAAACAACTCAAGTCAATGACTGTGTTCTCCTCTAGCACCCAAGTGCTTCAGACACTTTGTTTAAAAGTTTTAAATGGAAAGGAGATAAGTGCCTGGATCAATAATTAATTGAAGAGGAAAGTTCATACCTTGTTAAAGAGTTTTTTAAATACTAAATACATTGCATGTCTCAAATCCATAGACACTGACATTTCTTTAGAGTTGATAATCATGCCTGTTAGGGACCATTTGTTTATATTATCATCTTTATTTAGATGTTTTTGAATATGAGGAGAAGACTAAATATTCATAAGTTGGCTTGTTGAAGTTTTATGATAATTGGACTTCGTGGAAGCAAAGTTTAATCCTCCTGAGGGTATTTCAGTAAAACTAAAGAACAAAACAATCTCCAGACCAAGAGTAATTAAAATGGGAATTCAAAGTTGACTCTAGTGGTACCCTGTGCATTAATAATAAGGAAAAGTCTACTGGCTTGCTTTCTTGTTCTATATCCAGATTAGTCAAAAAATAATTTTTTAGTCTTAGAGATTCTGTGAGATTTTGTATGATCTAAATAGAAGTGGACAAACATATCTTCTCACCAAGAAAGAAGCGTTTTTCCCTCCTTTACTTGGATCACTGGTGTTTCCTGAATCTTGCAGAATAATTCATACCTTCTGTGAGTGACATTCACATTGTACGTTATTGTCACTCACTTGACAACAGTAGAAGCAGTGGTTAGACAATGCCAAGCTTAGTCCCTATAGCCTAAAATTGTCACATTTGGAAAGGAGATAGAGAGGAAATTGTAAAATGGGTTAGGTTTGGGAACTCTCTCAGTTGGCCCTTGTGGTATGTTCATTTTTGAAATCTATCAAAGTTATCATTTTCATATCTAAAACCTACTTACTGATTATGCAATGGACTGGAACGCTGAATAATGTGACATTGGGAAAAAACCTATAATATACTGATGATTGTGGGAATATCCAAAATATTTGATAAACTTTGAAAGTATGTTGTGGTTTTTGAAGGGAAAACCAATTACATTATAAATGCACATGGGCAGGATTTTTAACCACAGAATGTTCTTTTAAAATTATGAATTTTAGAAGTTTATTCTGTGGTTAAAGGAGAAAACTCATAAAATACCACAATATAACAGGAACAATGAAATAATTTTACTTCTGCCAAACTTTAATGGTAAAGCACTCATCTGAAAAAAATATGAAAGATAAGTACATGTTCATGCCTTAAAATTAGGCATCACCAATGCACTGTGCAATATTTTAACTGATGAAACATAAAAGTATCTGAAAATCACTGGCTTTTATGTTTTTATTTATTTTTCCTTTCTATAAAAGAACTTAAAAGTGTTTTTGTGTTTCTTTCAGAGTTTTAAGGGATTTTACATTTTACCTGGGACCTGAAACTAGAATGAAATGTTAGTAATGTCAAATTAGTTTAGCGACAGAAACTTGTCTCCATCATTGGCAGCTGGATCTCAAGCTTCAGGACCTTCTGTATAACAGTGGGCAGAACTCATTCCAGATTCTGAGTTCCCTTAGTTTTTAGTTTTGTACAGTTAAGTCTGTCTGCCTGGACATGTCAAACTACTATTTCTCAAAACCCTTAAGTTGAATGAAAGAAGCCAGGTACCAAATAGTACTCTGTGGTTCCATTTACATGAAGTTTAATATCAGGCAAAACTAATTACGGTGACAGAAGTTAGAGTAATGATTTCTTTAAGAGAAGGGTGAATAGTGATGGGAAGTTTGTGCTGATTGGCTTATGAAAGATTATAAATAATGCATTATATATTCCTTTGAAAACCTGTAAATCTAAATATTATTACAAGTAGTGGTTAAGATTGAAGGAATAGAATGGAGATGGGCTAATTTTTAAAAATTTTAAAGAAAGTTCTGGGATAGCAAGGACTGCTGACTTAATAAGTTCAAAAATTTATCTAACTGTGAAAATTTGAGAATCAGGTATTCTGGGTGAAAAACAGAACCGAAACAAGAAAATCAATATAAATTGGGAATGTCTTTTCTTATGTTTCTGTGAAACTTTACTGAGCCTGAAAGGCTTAGATTCAATGTTAGCAGACCCCTTGTATTCTTTTTTAAAATAAATTGAGGTATGCTGTACAGTCAGTAAAATATACAGATCTGGAGTTCACTGCTCTACAAAGTTTTACATAGGTATGCACCCATGTAACTATGACTCAGATCAAAGTCTTGGACATTTCTATCCTTCAAGAGAGTTTCCTCATGCCCTTTCCCTATCGAGTCCATTCTTCCCAACTCTTCTATCCATCTAGCTTAGTATTTCCTTGCCAATCTTTTGACTTTTTGATAACAGCTATCCTAACAGGTGTGAGGTGATATCTCATCATGGTTTTGATTTGCCTTTCCCTGATGATTAATGATGTTAAGCATCTTTTCATATAGCTGTTTGCTATTTGTATGTCTTTGGAGAAATATCTATTCAATTACTGTTCTCATTTTTAACTTGAGTTATTGCAACTAAATTTTGTATATTGATTTTGTATTCTGCAAAATTTATTTATCAATTCTAATGGTTTTTGGCAGTCTTTAGGGTATTGTATATATAAAATCATTTCATCTACAAACAAAAGCAATTTTACTCCTTTCCAATGATTTGGATGCCTTTTCTTTATTTTTCTTGCCTAATTGCTCTGGCTAGAACTTCTAGTACTATGTTGAATAGAAGTGGTGGAGAGTGGGTATCATTATTTTGTTCCTGATCTTAGAGGAAAAGCTTTCAGCCTTTCACTATTGAGTAGTATTTTAGCTGTGGGCTTGTCATATATAGCCTTTATTATGTCAAGGTACATTCCTTCTTTACCTGATTTGGTAAGAGTTTTTAATAATAAAAGGAAATTGTAATTTTCAAATGCTTTTTCTACATATATTGAAATGATCATTCATTTTGTTAATATGATGTATCACATTTGTTTATTTGCATATAGTGAACCATCCTGGCTTCCCAGGGATAAATCCCACTTGCTCATGGTGCATAATCCTTTTAATATGCTGTTGAATTTAATTTGCTAATATTTCATTGAGGATTTTTACATCTCTGTTTATGAGGGATGTTGGCCTGTCCTTTTTTTTTTTCTAGTGTCCTTGTCTGGCTTTCTAGTGTCCGTGTCTGGATAATGCTGGCCTCATAAAATATGTTTGGAAGTGTTCTCTCTTGTTCAATATTTTGGAAATTTATGTTGTGTTTCTGTTTTCATTTGTCTCAAGATATTTTTTGATTTATCTCATGATTTCTTTTTTGACTCTTTGGCTGTTCATGCATGTTTAATTTCCACATAGTTGTAAATTTTCCAGTTTTCCTCCTGTTACTGATTTCTAATTTCATACCATTGTGGTTGGAAAAGATGCTTGATATGATTTCAGTCTTCTTAAATTTCAAGGATTGTTCTGTGGCCTAACATATGATCTATAGATAATGTTCCTTATGCATTTGAGAAGAATGTGTACTCTGCTGCTTTGGAGGGAATGTTCTGTAAATGTCTGGTGGGTCCATTTGGTTCAAAGGACAGTTCAAGTCTAACGTTTCCTTATTTATTTTCTATCTGGATAACCTAACCAATATTGAAAGTGAGGTACTGACGTTTCCCAGTTATTATTATTGTATTGCTGTCTATTTATATCATTAGGTCTGTTAATACTTGCTTTATATATTTACATGTATCAATGTTAGGTGCATAAATATTTATAGTTGTTACATCTTATTGATGAATTAACCCCTTTATCATTATATAATGACTATCCATGTTTTTTGTTACAGTCTTTGGCTTAAATCTACTTTGTCTAAGTATAGCTATGCCTGCATTATTTTGCTTTTCATTTGCATGGAATATCTTTTTCCATTTTTTAGTCTATATGTGTCCTTAAAGCTGAAGGGAGTTTCTTAGGCAACATATCATAGGTGGGTCTCATTTTCTTATTCATTCAGCTACTCTACATCTGTTGATCGGAGAATTTATTCAATTTACATTTAAAATGGTTATTGATAAATAAAGGCTTACTATTGACACTTTGTCAATAGTTTTCTCAGTGTTTTAAAAATTCTTTGTTTTTTTTTTCTTCCTTTATTGCTGTCTTCCTTTGTGATTAGATGATTTTCTGCTTTGATTCCTTTCTACCTTTTATATATCCACTATAAGTTTTCTCTTTGTAGTTACCTTGAAGCTTTTATATAACATCCTATAGTCATAACAGCCTATTTTAAGCATAACAACTTAACTTTAAAAGCTCTCACCTGCCACACACATTTTATTGTTTTGATATAATAATTTACATCTTTTTATATTGTGTATCCATTAACAAAATTATTGTATCTATAGTTATTTTTAATACTTTTGTCTTTTAACATTTATACTGGAGTTGAAAGTGATTTACTTACCACTCTTACATTTTAGAGTATTTTGAATTTTACTATATATTTACCTTTACCAGTGAGTTTTATACTTTCATGTTTTTATGTTAATAATTAGCATTCTTTTGTTTCAGCTTGAAGAAACCTCCTTTATCACTTCTTGTAAGCCTGGTTAGTAGTGATGAATTCCTTCAGCTTTTATTTGGCTGTGAATATCTTTATCTCTCCTTCAATTCTGAGGATAGGATAACTTTTCCATGTTAAGTGTTTTTAGTTGGTATTTAGTATTTTGAATATATCATTCCACTCCCTTCTGTCCTTCAAGGTTTCTGCTGAAAAATCAGCTGACAGTCTTACAGTGGTTCCCTAGTGTGTAACAAGTGACTATTCTCTTGCTGCTTTCAAAATTCTCTTTGTCTTTAACTTCTGACAGTTTGATCATAATAATTAGTCTCAGTGTGGATCTATTTGGAGTCATCTCTCTTTGGTATTATTTAGGCTTTGTGGATGTGGATGTCTATTTCTTTCCCTATGTTTGGGATGTTTTCAGCTGTTATTTCTGTGAATTATCTTTATGCTTCTTTCTTATTTCCCCTGTATAATGTGTGTATTGGTCCCCTTTATGGTGTCTCAGAAGACCCTTAAGTTATCTTCACTTTTTTTCCCATTGTTTTTCCTTTTTATTCTGATTGGATACATTCTACTCCCCTGTCTTCTAGTTCACTGATCCTTTTTCCACTTGTTCTATTCTGCTGTCGAAACTCTCTATTGAATTTTTCAGTTCAATTATCCTTCAGCTCTGTGATTTCTGTTTGGTACTTTAATATTTTCTACCTCTTTGTTGAAATTCTCATTTTTTTATTCATTGCTCTCTTGACCTAACTGAACATCTTTATGACTATTACTTTTAACTCACTTTTGGGTAATTCACTTATTTCCATTTCATGAGGGTTGATTTCCAGAGATTTATCTTGTTATTTTGTTTGGAATGTACTCCCCCATTTATTCATTTTCCTTGACTCTCCATGTTTGTTTCTGAGCATTAGATAAAACATCCACCTCTCCCAGTCTTTATAGATTGACCTCATGTCGGTTATGAAAGTTACCAGTCAGCTCTGATTGAGAGTCTTGGTGCCTCTCAAACCTTTGTGCTTGTCAAAGCTGTCATCTTTGTTTTAGTGGCTCTCAGGAAATTAGGGTGTGCCTAGTCCTGTCAGTGCCCCACAGGTGTAATAAATGCCCATGTGTCCATTCAGGCTCACAGAGCTCTTACAAATGGCCTACCCCGTCAACTCCCAGACGCAGGCTAGTTGGAAACTCTGTGTTTAGGCAGCAGCTGGGAAAGTTAGGACTTTAGATCATGCAATCTAGGCCCTATCAGGGAGAAACTAGGGGCTGGGTGTTTTTGTTTATTCACTCTGTGCTGAGCCAGGGAGAATAGCTTGGGAGAGTGCTTGTGTCCCACATCAAACTTTCTCTTGTTCTTTGTAGCTCTCATGTATGCTAAGCCCTGTTAATGCCCAGAATGAGATGATATAAGAGCCAGTCCCTCTTGTGGAAGTAGTTTAGATGTGTGGACAAAGTCATTTTAGGGAGAAGCTGGAGAGTTGGTTTTATTTCTGGGGGAGCAGAGGGTAAAAGTCACAGGAAGTCCCCATATACCCATGCAGGCTCCTAGAGGACTACTAATTATATACTCTGTCAGTTTCCAGGTGCAGGCTAATTAGAAGCCCAACCTTTGGAAAGCAGTTGTAAAAGTAGGTAGTCAAACCCCTTCCTTGAGAAACTGGGAGCATTGTGTTTTTTGCTTGTCATCTCTGTACTGGGTCAGTGTGGATAGCGGCAGGAGGTGCTCACACTTCTGTTCACAACTTCCTCTTAATTTAATGTAGTCCTGGGGAACTTGTGAATGCCAAGTCCTATCAGCTCTCAGAACTAGTGACTTGAGAGTACATGCCTTAGGTGGGAGCCATAAATGCTGGAGTGCTATACATGTGAACAAGCTCCTTCCCAGGAGAAACTGGAGACTTTTTATATTTTATTGTTGCAATGAGCCAGGGAGACAAGGCAGGGGAAACACCCACAAGCCCTTTCAGGCTTCAGGAGGAGTTCAGTCAGCTCCCAGATACAGGCTGATTAAAAGCCTGACCCTTGGGCAGCAGCTGGGAACGTATGCAGTGAAACATCTTCTAGGAAGAAACTGCGATCTGGGTGTTTTGCCTCACTCTGCACCGAACCCCAGGGGATAACCACAGGAAGTGGTCATATGTGTTTAAAAATCACCTGTTTGTTTCCTGTGGTTTTGGGTGGATTCACAAATGCTAAGTCCCATTAGATTTCTGAGCTATGTGATTTGGGAGCTAGTCCCTTGAGTGGCAGCCATAAAAGCTGGAGTACTAGATGTGTTTTCCAAACTCTGGACTACTCAGGAAGAAACCTGGAGTTGGGTGTTTTCTCCTGATTGTAAGGTGCTGTGCCTGGAGTGGGATTTGTGGCATGAGTGTGTCTCAGCTTTTCCTATTCATTTTATTGTCAGGTTTTTTCTCAGTCATTTGATGTGTAACAGTCACTTAACATTTCTGGATTTCTCTCAGAGAGAATTGTTCCTTATGTAGCTGTATATTTGGTGCATCTGTGGGAGAAGGGAAAGTCAAGAGCCTTCTATTCTGCCATCTTGCTGATGTCTCACATCTTTTTGATTCTTCTATTGTTGCTATAATATTGACTGTGCAGTAAATGAAACATGCATCATTTTTGAATAATGTTGGAATGAGGAAATTAGACTAATATATTTTTAAGATTTAAATATTTTTCTATCACATTAGGCCATAATTTTATGAAATTCATATAATTTTCTTTCCTTCAATGGTAACCACCACTTGGCCAGTTCATATGTCTTTAAATTTCATATCTCCAACTGCAAACCTTATTGCTTCTTCCACTGAAGCCAAGTCAGTTTGTTTGTTATCTTTCCAGATTCTAGGAAAGAGTGGACTTCAAGAGAAAGATACTGAACTTCCAGCTTTTTAGAAAAGTAAACGACATGTGACTTTCTTGTATCTCTATGTTGATGAAGTGGGCCATATTCATATGGTATTTTTTCCATTTTGAAAGCACTTTTATCTAAAACACATCATTATTCCTGTTGTTTTTGGTGACATATTCAAGTGTGTCATTGCATGCCCAGACGTATGATGTTTGATCAATGTGCAGACATTACTTCCCCTGCCCTGGATATGTATTCCTATCCCTCCCACTACCCTACCTCAGGTGAAGGCCTATCCTTTTATATATTTTCTGCCTTATGTATGGTTTAAAATTTTTCAGTTTTTGTCTTTACAGTTTCTCTAAATCTTTGTTTTTTTCTATTTTATTAAAGAAAAAATTATAAATTATTTAATAGTACAGTAGTTCTGTGACTTGGAAGAAATTCTTTAACTTTTTTAGGTTTGTTCCTCTTCCACAGAATGAGGGTATGAGCTGTCTGATAGAAATACAATGTGAGCCACACATGTAATTTAAAATTTTCTAGTAGCCACACTAAAAAGTAAAAAGAGAACCAGATGAAATTAATCTTATAGTATATTTTAAACCTAATATGTTCAAAATATTGTTTCAACATGTAGATTAACTATATAAAAATATAATTTATTAACCAGAGATATTATTTTCTTTGTTCCATATTAATCTTTTTTACTAAATGTATGTTACACTTACACTGTGTCTCAATTTGAACTAGTCACATTTCAAATACTTAATAGCCACAAGTAGCTTAGTGTCTTGGCCAGTGCAAGTCTGATTTCTGAAGGAAATTAAGATTATTGTTGAACATATTCAATCTATTAAACACCAGCAAAGTTAATGTGGTGCTTGATGAACTGTCCTTCCCTTCATACTTTTAACACCTGTACTTAAGTGTACCTTTCCTGTTTTTTGGGCTCTTAAGAGTTCTTTCCTCTTTTCTTCCTGGCCTTACTTATAGCCATGCAGTCAAAATTGCATGTACTGCAACCTCACTTTGCACATAATCCATATTCAAGGTATCCTATCCATGGCATTTCATTTTTTCCTGTATCCTGAAATCAGCCTTCCTAAAATCTAGGTTGCCTACCTGTCAATTTCCTATTCACGATTTCATTCTTCCTTGTTCATCTGCATCTTATCCGTAATGCCCCTTTGGCTCCCTCCATCTTCTAAAAGCTGAAATTGTCAGCAAGACAATAATTTGTCAGATGCTCTACTTTTTAAGAGAATGAGACTCCCATACATACCCTGATAATAGCAGTCCCCCAATGATTCTTTATCTTGCTTCCGTGCCAATTTTGTAATTTCTATTACAAAAACTTATCTTGTAGCCTCTGTTTGTCTGGGTTATATGTGGAAGTCTCTTACAACAATATGACATTAGCTTGTCCTTCTGTGTGCTCACAGTACTGCTCAGATGGTAAATTTAATTACGGGTATGTACATACCTTCCCGATACACAGTGTTTCCTTCTCCCTTTTAGATTTGTGACTCTTGAACTTGGACATATCCCTTCCATTTCAGACATAAGTCCCAGGCCGTCAAATATCAGTAGCAAATCCCAAATTTCAGTGCTGTGAGAGCCTGTAAGAATCCTATCAATGAAATCCCTCACTTTGTAAGATTAGGAAACTAAGGTTTACAGAGACAGTTTCTTCATGTTTACATACCTGACATGGTTGAGACTCTTTTGATAGCCCTTTAGTAAAATTTAATTTCATTTTGTTACCTTTATAATTTTATCAGTTGGTAGACACCTAGGACTAAACTTTCGTCTCTCGTTTGTACCTAGAAGACGTTTTATCTGAAAATGTCTGTATTTCACTTTCACTTTGCTAGCTCTTACTTTACACATAGTAAACATTTGAATAATGGAAAAATAAATGTCACATCTATTCACTTCTATAATATTCAGTTTTGTATGGACTTTTAAATCTGTCTCACAGTTCTCTTTAAAGTCTCCTTGATTATATCAGAGTAAAAAGCGGCCTCACAGTGGTCCACAAAGTAATGTCATCCCTCGTTTTCTGATCTTATCTACTGCCACTCCCCTCCTGGCTCCATCAGCTCCAGCCACCTGGCCTCCTTGCTATTCCTCAAACACACCAAGCCCTTTGTGCTTCAGAACATTTGCACTTTGGAGTTGCCTTTGCCTGGAGTATTCTACCTGCAGATATCTAGATAGCCACTTGGCTTCTTCATCAATCACATCCTCACTTCAGCCCTCTAACCCACTAATCCACCCTGTGTAAACTGGAAACCATCTACAAGTTACTTCTGCCTTGCAGATATTCCTTTCCTTCCTAACCCTGCTTATGTCAAGAACTACATCAAATCCCTCAATAACTGTTCTGTCAGCTTCTGGTCCATGCCCCTCTAACCACTAGAAATCAGGTCCTAACTAAGAAACTTCCATGTCAATGCCTCACTGTCCTCATGTCCCCATCACTCAATCCATGCTTCTGAACAGCTACGTATTCCTCCTACATGCAATTCCCTCTCCCCCACAGAATGTTTTTAATTTTCTCATCTCATTATCAAAGCAGAGTTTTGGCTGCTTAGTAGTGACAAATTTCTCCAAAGACATTCATTTCAGCCCAGGGTCTTTGCTTTATATTTTACAAGTAAAAGGCTCATTGGGGAGGCTTTCTCAGAATGAAAAGAGGTCTGCTCAAATTAGTTATTCAAATATAAAGGGGATAAAATATTAAAATATATGCAGGTGTAACCTTTTCTTTTACTTTATTTTTTTAAAGGAGATTCTGTATTTTCCATTTTGGGGGCCTCCTGGGCCTTTCAGAAGCTGAACAGAACTGGAAAAAGCCAAAGAACCTCAGTTGGTCTGTATGAGAAAAGGTGAGGGAGAGACAATGAAAGGTAGAGTCAGTGACAGTCAGATGGCTGAAGAATGAGGAGTTTGGGGGGTTTAGATAGATATAAGATAGCGGCACGAAGGAGTGGAGCTTTAGGGAAAAAAGGTGTACCCGAAAAAGGATGTCAGGAATGCTTTCACAGTGCTCGTGATATAGTCTCACTTTGCTTCCTCTGAAGAAAACTTTGGTATACATCTGTGATTATATTAGAAATCCTCTTAGCCCAGACAAACTGGTTAATTGGTAACTGATTAATTTAAAAATATATATGGTTATGGTTATTGTGGGAATGGAAAAAAATGTTTCTTGAAAGTTTTAATTTTAAATTGGAAGTACATATGTTGAGGTGGGGCCAAGAGCTATTAAGTGAGTCAATGACAAGATATCTGAATTATTTTATTGCATAAACTCTACCCATAATTAATCAATTTCAATCTTTATTTTCTTAATTTGGAGCAATCCCTTAGAAGTACCTGTGAGATAATTTAAGTGCAGAATAATTATATAGTTTTACATAATCCCTAATCTTTAACAGTTTTCTTACCCACACCCAACTCAACAACAATATTTCGAGCAATACTCAAGTATTACAAAGCATTCAATCTTGTTTTCTTTTTCACTACAACCAACAACTCTTTTACCTTATACACTTCTCATTTCATTGATTTATATAATAATAGACTAAATTTTATAATCACTGTAGCAAGTACAACTGGTATAATCAGGTTTGAGGACAAACACTACTGACTCTAGATGAGCAGAGAACTTAATTGCTGGTAGGAGAAATATGTCAGTGTACCAGAGAGTGGAGTAGCATACTATCTGCAGTGTTCAGTATGCTATGGTTATAATAGAGCTTGATACAGAGAATGAAGAACATCAAGGCCAGTTCAACGCTTCTCAGAGTCTGACTTGTGTTTCTTTCGGAAAAAATTGGCTTCGAATCCATCCAATGTAATTGAAATTTCACAAATCTCCACCTCTTTTAACACAGAGGATTGAGTAAGGCTTTGGAAGTCTGTCATTGCTAGTTTTTATACTTCCCATCCAGGCTTCAAATATTGTAGGACCAGGTTTTGCAAAACACAGATTAACACTGCATTCTGTGTTGTCACCAGTAGCATCCATAAGAAGGGATGTGATGGCGATAAAAGAACTATTTCCTCCTATGCTTCTAACTCCAGGCATAATGTCTTTAACCTGTTTCACTTTGATCTCTGTATAAACTACAAGTCTTTCTCAGTGTGTCTTGTAAATGATTTTTGAAGTCTTGTCTTATCATACTAATTCTGGGTGGAGGGTAGCATGGCATAATGGATTGAATAGGCTTAATCAGTTAGGCAAACCTAAATTTGGATTTATAGAATTATAGTCCTGTGATTTGGGGCAGTTTGATTGAGTTTTGTTATCCTCACCTTCAAAATAAGTATTAATATAACCTAGATTGTAGAGTTGTGAGAATTAATGACATAATATATGCAAAAGGCCTAGCCCAGTGTCTGATGCACAGTAGGCATTTGATCAATGCCAGCTCTTGTTAGTAACCATCTTCCTCAGTGTTTAATCCATCCCAGTGATGATGTTATCAGTTCTCCACATAGGTATTCATGCCTGCTTAGTAACTCAGTATTTGAAAATCACATAGGCAATGTACCTAGCAGTCATATGAGGCAAGGAGAATAAAAGACAAGATTGAAGGCATGAACCCACCTCCTACATCTGACTTGGTGGTCTGCAAAAACACTTTGATGGCCTGCTTTAAAAGTACCAGCAAAATGATGCCTTACATTCATATCCTTACATGATTTATATTTTTGTTTTGATTTATTTTACTTCTTATGGTTTAAGTGCCTCCTCCTTTCAATTGATTCCATTTGAAAAGATGGTTTAATTAATTAATTAATTTTAAAAATTAAATTTATTGGAATACAGTTGCTTTACAATGTTGTGTTAGTTTCTACTGTACAGCAAAGTGAATCAGCTATACGTATACATATATCCCCTCTTTTATGGTTTCCTTCCTTCCCATTTAGATCATCAAAGAGCACTGAATAGAGTTCCCTGTGCTATACAGTAGGTTCTCATTAGTTATCTAATTTATACATAGTGTATATATTTGTATATATGTCGTAGTGTATATAGTGTATGTATGTCAATAGTGTATATATGTCATAGTGTATATATGTCAATCCCAATCTCCCAGCTCATCCCACCCCACCCTCCCCTTTCCCCCTTGGTATCCATATGTTTGTTCTCTACATCTCTGTCTCTATTTCTGCTTTGTAAGTAAGATTGTCTATACCAATTTTTTCAGATTCCACATATACACGTTAATATATGATATTTGCTTTTCTCTTTCTGACTTACTTCACTCTGTATGATAGTCTCTAGGTCCATCCACATCTCTGCAAAAAAATGGCACTATTTCATTCCTTTTTATGTCCGAGTAATATTCCAATGTATATATGTACCACATCTTCTCTATTCATTCCTCTATCGATGGACATTTAGGTTGCTTCCATGTCCTGGCTATTGTAAATAGAGCTGAAATGAACATTGTGGTACATGACTCTTTTTGAATTATTGTTTTCTCAGGGTATATGCCCAGTAGTGGGGTTGCTGGGTCTTATGGTAGTTCTATATTTAGTTTTTTAAGGAACCTCCATATTGTTCTCCATAGTGGCTGTATCAATTTACATTCTCACCAGCAGTGCAAGAGGGTTCCCTTTTCTCCACACCCTCTCCAGCATGTATTACTTGTACATTTTTTGATGATGGCCATTCTGACCAGTGTGAGGTTATATCTCATTGTAGTTTTGATTTGCATTTCTCTAATGATTAGTGATGTTGAGCATCCTTTCATGTGTTTCGTGGCCACCTGTATGTCTTTTGGAGAAATGTCTATTTAGGTCTTCTGCCCATTTTTGGATTGGGTTGTCTGTTTTTTTGATATTGAGCTGCATGAGCTGCTTGTATATTTTGGACATTAATCCTTTTTCAGTTGCTTCATTTGCAAATACTTTCTCCCATTCTGAGGGTTGTCTTTTTGTCTTGTTTATGTTTCCTTTGCTGTACAAAAGCTTTTAAGTTTCATTAGGTCCCATTTGTTTATTTTTGTTTTTATTTCCATTTCTCGAGGAGGTGGGTCAAAAAGGATCTTGCTGTGATTTATGTTTAGAGTGTTCTACCTATGTTTTCCTCTCAGAGTTTTGTTGTTTTTTTTTTTTTTTTTTTTTTTTTTTTTTTTTTTTTGCAGTACGCGGGCCTCTCACTGTTGTGGCCTCTCCCGCTGCGGAGCACAGGCTCCGGATGCGCAGGCTCAGCGGTCATGGCTCACGGGCCCAGCCGCTCCGCGGCATGTGGGATCTTCCCGGACCGGGGCACGAACCCGTGTCCCCTGCATCGGCAGGCGGACTCTCAACCACTGCGCCACCAGGGAAGCCCCCCTCAGAGTTTTACAGTGTCTGGCCTTACATTTAGGTCTTTAATCCACTTTGAGCTTATTTTCGTGTACGGTGTTAGGGAGTGTTCTAATTTCTTTCTTTTACATGTAGCTGTCCAGTCTTCCCAGCACCACTTATTGAAGAGGCTGTCTTTTCTCCATTGTATATTCTTGCCTCCTTTATCAAAAATAAAGTGACCATATGTGTGTGGGTTTATCTCTGGGCTTTTTATCCTGTTCCATTGATCTATATTTCTGGTTTTCTGCCAGTAGTATACGGTCTTTATTACTGTAGCTTTGTACTATAGTCTAAAGTCCGGGAGCCTGATTCCTCCAGCTCTGTTTTTCTTTCTCAAGATTGCTTTGGCTATTCGGGGTCTTTTATGTTTCCATACAAATTGTGAAATTTTTTGTTCTAGTTCTGTGAAAAGTCCCAGCGGTAGTTTGATAGGGATTGCATTGAATCTGTAGATTGCTTTGGGTTGTATAGTTATTTCCACAATGTTAATTCTTCCAATCCAAGAACATGGTATATCTCTCCATCTGTTGGTATCATCTTTAATTTCTTTCATCAGTGTCTTATAGTTTTCTGCATACAGGTCTTTCGTCTCCCTAGGTAGGTTTATTCCTAGGTATTTTATTCTTTTTTTGCAAAAGTAAATGGGAGTGTTTCCTTAGTTTCTCTTTCAGATTTTTCATCATTAGTGTATGGAAATGCAAGAGATTTCTGTGCATTAATTTTTTATCCTGCTACTTTACCAAATTCATTGATTAGCTCTAGCAGTTTTCTGGTAGCATCTTTAGAATTCTCTATGTATAGTATCATGTCATCTGCAAACAGTGACAGCTTTACTTCTTCTTTTCTGATTTGTATTCCTTTTATTTCTTTTTTCTTCTCTGATTGCTGTGACTAAAACTTCCAAAACTATGTTGAATAGTAGTGGTGAGAGTGGACATCCTTGTCCTGTTCCTGATCTTAGAGGAAATGGTTTCATTTTTTCACCATTGAGAAAGATGTTGGCTGTGGTTTTGTCATATATGGTCTTTATTATGTTGAGGTAAGTTCCCTCTATGGCAACATTCTGGAAGGTTTTTGTCATAAATAGGTGTTGAATTTTGTCGAAAGCTTTTTGATCATCTATTGAGATGATCATATTTTTCTCATCCTTCAATTTGTAAATATGTTTTATCACATTGATTGATTTGCATATATTGAAGAATCCTTGCACTCCTGGGGTAAACCCCACTTGGTCATGGTGTATGATTCTTTTAATGTGTTGTTGGATTCTGTTTGCTAGTATTTTGTTGAGGATTTTTTGCATCTATGTTCATCAGTGATATTGGCCTGCAGTTTTTTTTCTTTGTGACGTGTTTGTCTGGTTTTGGTATCAGAGTGATGGTGGCCTGGTAGAATGAGTTTGGGAGTGTTCCTCTCTCTGCTATATTTGGGAAGAGATTGAGAAGGATAGGTGTTAGCTTTTCTCTAAATGTTTGATAGAATTCGCCTGTGAAGCCATCTGGTCCTGGGCTTTTGTTTATTGTAAGATTTTTAATTACAGTCTCAATTTCAGTGCTTGTAATTGGTCTGTTTATATTTTCTATTTCTTCCTGGTTCAGTGTCGGAGGGTTTGTGCTTTTCTAAGAATTTGTTCATTTCTTCCAGGTTGTCCATTTTACTGGCATATAGTTGCTTGTAGTAATCTCCCACGATCCTTTGTATTTCTGCAGTGTCAGGTGTTACTTCATTTTCTGTGTGTTTCTCTGTCTTCTCATTTTGCTTAACTTACTGTGTTTGGGGTTTCCTTTTCACAGGCCACAGGTTCATAGTTCCTGTTGTTTTTGGTATCTGCTCCCAGGCAGACACCAAATGTTGGTTAAGTGGGTTGTGTAGGCTTCCTGGTGGAGGGGACTGGTGCCTGTGTTCTGGTGGATGAGGCTGGATCTTATCTTTCTGGTGGGTAGGACTGTGTCTGATGGTGTGTTTGGGGTGTCTGTGACTTTAGTATGATTTTAGGCAGCCTCTCTGCTAATATGTGGGGTTGTGTTGCTGTCTTGCTAGTTGTTTGGTATAGGGTGTCCAGGACTGTAGTTTGCTGGTCGTTGAGTGGAGCTGGGTCTTAGCATTGAGATGGATCTCTGAGAGAGCTTTCGCTGTTTGATATTACATGGTGCTGGGAGGTCGCTGGTAGATCAATGTCCTGAACTCAGCTCTCCCACCTCAGAGGAACAGGCCAGACAGCTGGCTGGAGCACGAAGTTTCTGTCATCCACATGGCTCAGAAGAAAAGGGAGAAAAAAATAAAGAAAATAATATAAAATAAAATAAAGTTATTAAAATAAATTTTTTAATTACTAAAAATTAAAAAGTAATAAAAAAAGAAAAAACAAAGTAAGAAAGAAAGAAGAGAGCAACCAGAAAACAAAGCCACCAGTGTTAACAAGTACTAAAAATTATACTAAAAAATAGAAAAAAAACGGACAGACAGAACCCTAGCACAAATGGTAAAAGCAAAGGTATACAGCCAAAATCACAGAAAGACGCATACACACTCACAAAGAGAAAAAGGAAAAAAAAAGTCTATATATAAAAAAAGGAAGAGAGCAACCAAATCAATAAACTAATCTACCAATGATAATAAACTCTAAATACTAAACTAAGATAAACATAAGACCAGAAACCAATTAGACACAGAAAGCAAACCCCAAGTCTACAGTTGCTCCCAAAATCCAGCACCTAAATTTGGGATGGTTTGTTGTCTATTCAGGTATTCCACAGATGCAGGTACATCAAGTTGATTATGGAGATTTAATCCGCTACTTCTGAGGCTGCTGGGAGAGATTTCCCTTTCTCTTCTTTGTTCACACAGCTGCCGGGGCTCAGCTTTGGATTTGGCCCCGCCTCTGCGTGTAGGTCGCCGGAGGGCGTCTGTTCTTCGCACAGACAGGAAGGGGTTAAAGGAGCCGCTGATTGGGGGCTCTGGCTCACTCCGGCCGGGGGGAGGGCGGGGCATGGAGTTCGGGGCGGGCCTGCGGAGGCAGAGGTCGCCAAGACTTTGCACCAGCCTCAGGCGCGCTGTGCGTTTTCCTGGGGAAGAAGACCGTCAGTGGTGGCCTGCACAGGCTCGGGGGGGGGGGGGGGAGGTGTGGAGAGTGACCTGTGCTGGCACACAGGCTTCTTGGTGGCGGCAGCAGCAGCCTTAGCGTCTCATGCCCGTCTCTGGGGTCCGCACTGTTAGCCGCGGCTCGCGCCCGTCTCTGGAGCTCCTTTAAGCGGCGCTCTGAATCCCCTCTCCTCGCGCACCAGGAAGCAAAAAGGTAAGAAAAAGTCTCTTGCCTCTTGGGCAGCTCCAGACTTTTCCCCGGACTCCCTTCCGGCTAGCCGAGGCGCACTAACCCTCTGCAGGCTGTGTTCACGCCGCCAACCCTAGTCCTCTCCCTGCGCTCCGACCGAAGCCCGAGCCTCAGCTCCCAGCCCCCGCCCGCCCCGGCGGGTGAGCAGACAAGCCTCTCGGGCTGGTGAGTGCTGGTCAGCACCGATCCTCTGTGCGGGAATCTCTCTGCTTTGCCCTCCGCACCCCTGTTGCTGTGCTCACGTCCGCGGCCCTGAATCTTCCCCCCTCCGCCACCCGCAGTCTCCGCCCGCGAAGGGGCTTCCTAGTGTGTGGAGACCTTTCCTCCTTCACAGCTCCCTCCCACTGGTGCAGGTCCCATCCCTATTCTTTTGTCTCTGTTTATTCTTTTTTCTTTTGCCGTACCCAGGTACGTGGGGGAGTTTCTTGCCTTTTGGGAGGTCTGAGGTCTTATGCCAGCGTTCAGTAGGTGTTCTGTAGGAGTTGTTCCACGTGTAAGATGTATTTCTGGTGTATCTGTGGGGAGGAAGGTGATCTCCACTTCTTACTCCTCCACCATCTTGAAGGTCTCTCCAAGGTGGTTTATGTTAAAGGAAAGTGCTTTTGTTGTTTTAAGGGTCTGCAGTACACCAAACGCATCTCCAAGGCCAGTGTAGAGTGTTCCTTATATGCATTAAATAAAGCTTCTAACAGGCTGCATTACTGGGCTCACTCAGCTTGCTCTCCACAGCCAGTTTCAATTTCACTAAAAGGAAAGAATTGGTAATTAATTATCTAGGCCATGTAATGAGTTTCCATTACTTGGAATTCAATAAAGCTCTTTCATTGTGACCAGGCTGATCAATAGCACAGAAGGGCTAATAGAAACCGTAGATACAGCTGGGATAATAGAATGGCTGTAGGAAATTTGGCTGGGCCGCTGGAGCCCTCTTTCTTCTCTCCAAGGAATGGAAGCTGCTCAGTAGCTCCTTTTTTTTTTAAGAACACCCTGTGAGGCATTGTGAAATGAGTAGGCTATTGTGTTACTGCACAAGCTAATGGAAATTTCCTTTACAAAATGCATACACACTTGGAGCTGGAATGACTTTGGAGATGATTTAGTTGTATTACTCATGGATCACCATGATGAGATGGCCATTTTTTTGTACCAAAGTAATTTTATCTTTAACACCAACCTCCCCATTCCCTCACTGCCGCTGCTGATTAGATAAAAGTGTGTAATTGATAAAACAAAAAGTGCAATCCTTGGAGTAGCAAGAGACATGTAGTTGCCTACTGTAGAAAGATGTGAAAAACTAGGAGACAATGTAATTGTTTAACTGGGGTTTAAACCTGATAGACCCTACAAAGTGTGGACTTGTGAGGAAGGGTTAGGACAATGATTAAATCACATTTGTAAGGATGCCACTTGCCCAAGAAAGGAAAACCACACATTCCAACATTCTAAGAGAGGCCAAGGAGCATAGCTGATGCCTGAGAATTTGCTTGTTTCAGTGACAGTCGGTTGTGTTTTCCTATGAGAATTCTATTTTTCTTAAAATATCTTGGGTAAGTCTCTGTTTCTTGCAATCAAAGGATCCTAAGAAGAACTCTGGTCCAATTCCTGCATTTTTCAAGCAGTGAGACCTATTGTAGGTAGTAGAGGTACAGGTATATGTACATGTGTAGGTATAGGTATAGGTTTATTTGGAGCATTATGAAATGTTGATGGAAATTGTACTGAGATGAGAACCTGGCTGTGGCAGGTTGTATTTCCCAGAGATGAATGCAGACATATCTCCTATCCCACATGCTCTTCAGCAGTGTGACCTTGCCAGTCCTCCACCAGGAAGTAGAGTGTATTTTCCCCTCCCTTGAATGTGGGAAGGCTGTATGACTGTTTTGACCAATAGAATACAGCACAAGTGACACTGCAGTTCAGGGCATAGCTCTTAACTGACCTGGCAGCTTCTGCTTCCTCCTTCTTAGAAGGCAGCATCATGCAAGAAGTGTGATTTCTTTGAGACCACAGTGCTGTTAGAAACCCAAGCCACGTGGAGACTCCTCGGATGACAAGATGCTTGCATGGAAAGACAGACAGACAAACACACACACACATAGTACAAAGAGCACTGAGATGTCAGTCACATTAGTAATAAGTCATCTTGAAGTGAATCCTCTAACCTCAGTCACCCCAGCTGATGACACACAGATTAGAGACAAAACCCTCAGCCGAGCCTTTTCCACATCCCTGACCCACAAAGTCATGAACAAAATGGAAGTTATTTTAAATCACTAAGCTTTGGGTTAGCTTGTCATGCAGCAATAGGTAATTGAAACACTAGGTCACTTGGCTTTCAAATCAGTTTTATGTCCATGAGGCCTCAATTTTATTGGAATAAAACAATATCTTTAGCAACACATCCAAACACCTTTTTGAGCTAACATTTTATTTGGTAAACAGAAAAGCATGTGGATGTCCTGTTAAAGTCACAGAAAACATCTCAGGCAAAGACTCAAATTATGTGACAGATGCAATTTCATTAATCTTCATAACAACACCATGAAGGAAGGTATCATTACTTCATTGTGAGCTTGGAAATTTAGAAATTTAGAAGCACAGTCTCAAGCTTCCACCATGTTTCAGTGGTGCAAATTGAAGACCTTCCCACTGATGGTTACTTATCTAGGTTCCAGTAGCTGGAGAGGCTCTTAGATGCCCATTCTCTAAAATCAGTAATTTGTTATATTTCATTTGTGTTGCCAACTTGTGGTCAGTATCCTACTGGTTAGAAAGAACCAGCTTCCAGTTTTTCCATACCCACACCGATACTTGTTATCGTCTGTCCTTTTGGTTATAGCCCTCTTAGTGGATAGGAAGTCCTAACTCATTGTGGTTTTGATTTGCCATTCCTTAGTGACTAGTGATGTTAATCACTTGTACCTGTGTGTAACCTGTATTGGTTATTTGTGTATATTCTTTGGAGAAATGTCTATTCACATCTTTTGCCCATTTTAATTGGGTCCTTTATCTCTTTATTGTTGGATCGCAAAGAGTTCTATAAAGAACTCTAGCGTGCATGAGATCCTTATCAAGATACGTTATTTGCAGATATTTTCTCCTATAAGACATTGATTCTTAATCTTTTTTTGGTATCATATGCAGTGTTTAAGAATCTGATGAGTTCATGGACTCTCACACAGCTAAGTGCACATTCCTGTAAAATTTTGCTTATATTTTCAGGGATTTCACAAAGCATCCTGAGGCCACTTCATGGAAAACTTGAGTCTGTGTCCACCTCTCCCCAAGTTGTGCCCTTCTCTAGGATCATTCAGCTACTGTATGACAGTGCATTGCGATGAAGTGAAGAAAATGGCTCTTTTGGTGGGTGGTGTGAGGATTCCATTTGGTGACAGAATAGTCTTGTTGGGAAATTGCCTTGAGAGACCTTCTTAGAGTAGGCAATTCTGTATAGAACTAAGTATGCTGAGTCTCAGAGAAGAGAGGAAAACTGTTCATGAGACAAGAAGAGATTTTTTTTCCTTTTTGCATGAAGTAGGGAGAAGGGAGAGAGAACTTCAGCCAACTGAGAAACTGAGAGAGGGTTGGAGAAGATAATTCCCAGGACATATCCTGATGAATTAGAAGTAAATGGATGTTTTCCTAATGCTAATCAACAGCACTCACTTAACTACTTTTGTCATGTCTGCTTCTCAACTAGAGAAAAAAGATGAAGTGGAACAGTGAGAGCTATTTAAATAGACAACTGGAAGCCAGAGGCTTGGGAACATTTAGACCTTTCTATTTTTCTAAAGCCTTTCTATTTTTCTAAAGACCTTTCTATTTTTCTAAAGCCTTTGCTGGCAAAAAATTATGACTCTGAATACTAATATTCTAGGCATGCAAAGTTACCATTTAAGCTAAACTCAATGTCTCATGACAGATTTCCTCCCTTCTGTGTAAACTTGTTATCTTTTCTTTCAAGAATAATCAGAAAAATTATGCTCATCATTTCAGAATCTATCAGGAATTTCAAGGCATCATAGGAACTTAGCATTTAAAAGGGTCTAAAATTTTATATTTAATTCCCTATTCATCATGCCTCGTAAAAGATCATTTAGGTTTTGCTTGAAGGCTCTTGATGAAGGGGAAGTCACTACCTCATAATAACCCACCCAGTTGATTTGATCTTTGGGCGGTTCTAACTTATAGAAAGTTTCTTCTTTACTGAGCTGAAATGAGCCTCCTTATACTTCCAACTGTCATCACTAGTTATGCCATTTGGGACCAAAATATGAAAACTATAGATACTCTTTATTTAGCACCGCCTATACCATTTATGTGGTAGGTGCTTTATATTATATTTGTATTATTTACTTATAATTGCTTATTACAACTCAGGAAAGTAGATGTATCTTTTACATTTAATAAGTAAGAAATTGAGAATTGAATTCATGGCTCAGAGAAGATAACTGAGAGACTGGGATTTTAACCTTGGTCTATATGATCCCAAAGTCTAAGTGATTTCTACCATGTAACTCTGTCTCTCTAAGAATGACTAATTCTTTTTTTACCTGAAAGGTTTAACTAATAGAAGATAATGCTAGTTCTCACTGTGCCTATTCCCTCTTCAGCAAGCAAATAGCCTCAGAATCTTCTAACCAAAAACATACATTGAATATCTCTTTCTTGTTGCAAAGGTCTGTGCCACGTACTCTAAAAAGCATTATTTTGAGTAGGAACTTGGTTTCTTAATGAGTTAACTCACAACCCAATACCCACAACAGAAAGTAGTACTCTAAAGAACTGTACTAGTAGAATGAAGTGCAATGGAACATTGAGGATAAATAAACACATCCATTGGATGCTTGGCTTTTGCAATTATTTTGTTAGTTCATACTTTTTGTTCTCTTCTATATCTATAAATCAAGGTCAGTCTTTACTCTCTTGATGTTACTTTGCTGCTGGAAAAAAAATAGATATGGTAACATCTTTATTTGTCTTGGTGGTCAACTAGATTTAAATACAGACAAGCAAGCTGGGAAATTTCCATTTGTCAGTTGAATTAGGCTTGCATCAAGGTAGATGCTCCTAAAGATATAGAAATGGAAATGAAGAGGTTGCCATTACTGATGAATAGAGTCTGTGGAGGCAATAAGACCAATGAGTTCTCACTTTTTAACCAGATTTTTGTCTTAAAACTTAGTTTACTCATATTGATAGTTATAGAGCAGGCTCTTGAATAATAAGTGCTGCATAACTGTGACTGGATGCCTTGAAGATTCCTATGATGACCAGGCATAGGATTTTAAATAAAATTTTCTCCAAATTCCACATCTTGTGATGCATAATAGGGTCTACATATTAGACGAGGAGCATTGTAGATGAGTTCACACTAGGACCCTTATGGAAACAAGAAAGTACATTGTGTTTGCGTGTGTGTGCGCGCGCGCGCACCATGCCTTTGAAAGCCTTATAGGCATGCTGTTGGAATTGTGACTAGAAATTAATTCTTCACCTTTTAAACAATGTTTTCCCAAATTCTTTATGGACCTAGTATTCTGTTTATTTTATTTTAATTAATTAATTTATTTTATTTTATTTTTGGCTGCCTCGGGTCTTAGTTGCGGCATGCAGGATCTTCGTTGAGGCATGTGGGATCTTTCGTTGTAGTGCACGGGCTTCTCTCTAGTTGCGGTGTGCAGGCTCCAGGGCGTGTGAGCTCAGTAGTTGTGGTGCGCGGGGTTTTTTGTTGTTGTTTTTTTTTTTTTTTTTGCAGTACGCGGGCCTCTCACTGTTGTGGCCTCTCCCGTTGCGGAGCACAGGCTCCGGACGCGCAGGCTCAGCGGCCATGGCTCACGGGCCCAGCCTCTCTGCGGCATGTGGGATCCTCCCGGACCGGGGCATGAACCCGTGTCCCCTGCATCGGCAGGAAGACTCTCAACCACTGCGTCACCAGGGAAACCCTGGTAGCGCAGGTTTAGTTGCCCCGTAGCATGTGGGATTTTAGTTCCCTGACCAGAGATTGAACCTGCGTCCCCTGCATTGTAAGGCAGATTCTTTACCACTAGACCACCAGGGAGTCCCTATTCTGTTATACCTTGTAATTCCATGGATGCAGGAAGGATTTAAAACTGGTGCTTTTTTTTTTTTTTTAAATTTATTATTGGCTGCATTGGGTCTTTGTTGCTGCACGTGGGCTTTCTCTAGTTGGAGTGAGCAGGGACTACTCTTCGTTGCGGTCCGCGGGCTTCTCATTGCGGTGGCTTCTTTTGTTGCAGAGCACGGGTTCTAGGCATGCGGGCTTCAGTAGTTGTGGCATGCAGGCTCAGTAGTTGTGTCTCACGGTCTCTAGAGCGCAGGCTCAGTAGTTGGGGCGCATGGGCTTAGTTGCCCTGCGGCATGTGGGATCTTCCCCGACCAGGGCTCAAACCCATGTCCCCTGCATTGGCAAGCAGATTCTTAACCACTGCACCACCAAGGAAGCCCCAAACTGGTGTTTTTAATATAAAGTTCTTATATTGGTGAGCAGGGAATTGAGGACTGGGAACCCTCTAAGCATGTGGCACTGATGATGGGTACAGGCTACATCTGGGTTTACCCTGGTTCCCTCAGCTGACTTCAGGTGCTGCAGAAAGGCCCTACAGGTTGTTCTCAGAAGGCATGGGGAAGCAGAATACTTTACTGGGCAGGTAAGAGTGAAAGGGAAGGGAAGAGCAAGGCATGTGATTAAAAACTCTGTTTAGGGCTTCCCTGGTGGTACAGTGGTTGGGAGTCCACCTGCCGATGCAGGGGACGCGGGTTCGTGCCCTGGTCCGGGAGGATCCCACATGCCGCGGAGCGGCTGGGCCCGTGAGCCATGGCCACTGGGCCTGCGCGTCCGGAGCCTGTGCTCCGCAGAGGGAGAGGCCACAACAGTGAGAGGCCCGCGTACCGCAAAAAAAACCCCACAACTCTGTTTAAACATATATGTAAGATTGTTTAAAAATGTTTTGTTTTGGCCTTTTGGAAGAAAACATTGCAATGGTAACTGGGGGTGCTATAGGGGTGTTGTTTGTACATGAGTTTTTTCATTCGTTATTATAGTTATTAAATCATTCATTCAGCCAATATTTACTAGTGCCAGATGCTGTCCTAAGTTTGGGGTTCCAGTGATGAACAAGACTGACACAGCCCCTACCCTTATGGAAATTCTGTGAATTACAGAATAGTGTGATCTGTATTTCACAAAGAAAAAAGTAACCAAATTTCAGATGAAAAAGACAGTTTTTGTTTAAAGAAATCTTTCCTTTAAAAAGCTACCTCCATTCAGTGACACAATACAGAGTTTTAGGATTGTGCAATAAATATTTATGGACTGCTGTTATTGCTAAGCAATGCTAGTGTCTCAGCTAATATTGTTACAGTGGTCAAGACATACTGGTCTGTGCCTGCCCTCTCTCCTGAAGGAGACTTTATGTACCTGTCCTCTGCTTCAGTATGTGCTGACTTTGTACTTTAATCTCCGAAGGCTGCATCCCTCCCTGTCATTTCTGATTTCTGGAGGAAGCCTGAATGTAAGCTCCAGGTATTCACAACAGTTTGTTGGGTCTGGCATGTCGAGGTGTTTGAAGGGGTAGCTAATAGGAGGGTAAGAATGGAAGGAAGTCCCAAAGTTTGTTTATCCCTTTCTTCCTTTTTGTAAACAAGTTACCTGAGCTCCAGAGAGCAGAAAGCCCATAGACAGTGACGGAGACAGGCTGTCCAGTTCCCAGTGGAAATACCTTTCTATCTTACGCTCCTTTCACTTGGGCCATTATAATGTATCTTTGGAAAAGAAAGTGTCTACCATGATAAAAGGAAGGTCTTTGTCTCTGACTCACGACTGCATCCCCAGTGCCAGAAGAGTGCTTGATATGTAGTACATGCTCAATAAATGTTGGTAAAAGAATTAATAAATGAATGAAATAAAAGCTATTGACCACAATTAAGTACAGTTCACAGGATGTCATGAAAAGCCAATGGATTCAGGTTTGCAAATAACATACAAAATCTAAAGACATGTAGAGTTTGATTTTTTCATTGGCTTTATTAATCTTTACCAGCTATGTCATATTAGTCACCTGAACTTCTTTCTCTTGCTTGTATCTCTAGGTTAGAACATCAAGTGAAGCTACATTCAATCCAAAGTCATTCATTCAACCATCAGGCAGCTGGCCATGCAAAGGAGTTCCTGGGGAATTCCCCACAAATAGTTTTTTTTTTTTTTTTTTTTATTAAAAAACAATCACTTGAATTAGAGAGGAGAGGCCAAGGGATGGTTTAATTTATCCCTTGTACCCTGGCCCACAGCCACTTTTCATAGCTGGACAAATACATCAGTTAATAAGTGAAATCCCAAAGTGGAGAAGGCTGTCTGTGAAGACCGTTGTCTAGCTGGAAGATGCAGTTGAGAAATAGGGCAAAGAGTTGAGATGGCTCAGTTTCCTTGGGATACGTATACTGGTGCTTGAAGAATCCATGTTTTAATTTTGTTCCTTTCATCCCATGACCCCAAATGAAGTATTTCTTGGCATATGTACTTAAGAGAAAGGTTCCAGCATGTCCCATTTACCGCAGAATATTTCAGGTTTATTTCAGCACCATTCACAGCAGCCAAAGAATGTCTGGGGTTATGAATGGAGGGAGTTAAAGAATGGCCTATTATTTCACCTAGGTTAGCTGAAAGTAGACACTGTAAAATGTATTTCAGAGCATAAGTACATTTTCCCTATCAAACTTACAGGGAAAATAAGTGAGGTACAGTTATACTCAAAGGCAATTGGATTTGATTTTTATAAGTAATAACCTAGCATGTTGCCTAGTATCCTTCAAGAGACTCAGGTGATTTGGACTTGAGGCAAGACAGGTGCCTAGATAAATGAGTGATATAAGTTTTGATTCTAAGCAAATAATTGATTTAAAAACCTTAATACTTTGATAGAATAAGCCTGATTTAAGTGTTAGAAGACAGGATGTCTGGTATCTGTCCTGCTAGTAACATTCTGTATGACCTTAGAGAAGACACTTAGGTGCTCCATGTCTTAGTTTCTTTATGTATGAAAATAATAACCACACCAAGGCTACCTATTATAGGTTGAATTGTAACCTGCAAAAATATATATTGAAGCCTTAATCTCTGGAACTGTGAATATGACCTTATTTGCAAACAGGGTCTTCGACGATGTAGTCAAGTTAAGGTGAGGTCATTAGGGTGGACCCTAATTGAATTTGACTGCTTTTCTTATAAGAAGAGGGAAATTTGGACATAGAGACACACGGAGAGAAGGCCATGTAAACTACAAGGGCACCAGAAGCTAGGAAGACACAAGGAAGGATTTTATCCAGAGTCTCAGAAGGAGCTTGGCCTAGCTGACAACTTGATTTTGGATTTCTAGCCTCCAGAACAGTGAGAGCATACATTTCTATTGTTTTAAGTCACCCAGTTTGTGACAATTTCTTATAGCAGTCCTGAAAAATGAATTCACTAACTCACTCACATGATATTATGAGGTTAAAGATAGTAATGTATGTGAAAGATGTTCTGAAATCTATTACATCATGTCTTAAGGTAAAACTAAAGTGAACTTTAAAGCAGACAGTGCTGTGGAAAGGATAAATTTAAAACTCTGTTACAAATATTTTTTATCACTAAACAATATTTCATAACAAGATTTTAGCCTTGAAAAATATCTCTAGTAGAACCCGAAAAATTCAGCAGTTTTAAATATTCTTGAACAGTTCATTTTCTCTCTTCTTTCATTTTTATGTATTTAAATAATTTATTTCCCTGGGTACGTGAGTTTTTTTCAAGTAAGCTTAAGTGTCTTATTCATTATACTTAGAGCGTTGGCTTTCCCACAACCTACACAGTAACTGGAAAATAAAAACATAGCAAAATAAAAAGAAAATTTATGAGATGTAGCCACAGAAATCCCTTAATAGGTCTGATTCTCCATTCACCATCCCAACAACCGCAGAGGTGAAATACTATCAAATTGTAGTCATTTTGCAATGTTCTTTGTTAATCCAAGAGTGGTTAGTCCAAAATAGCACATTCATCATGTGAAGAATTATATTATGCTTTAGAGTATTGTGGTATATTTCCCCTTCTGTATATGTCTATGAGAGGAGTTATTATTGTTATAGATACGTGTTTGTAGTTCCTCTTTATTTTTCAGGATTTCCTTGAATTGTTCTGAGCAGGAGACGAGAGTTCAATATATTGGACTAAAAACTCAGAAACTTTAGAGGTCATCTAGTTTAAATCCTCTCATTTTACAGATAAGGGAAGCAGAGCATAGCTGTTCAGTGACCTGTTGAAGGTTGCACAGGGATTTGGTGACAGAATAGAATTCCAGTTGCCTGACTTCATCCAGTCCGGTGCTCTTTCTTCTCTAAATCCATTGTGGTCATACAGGCTTCGTAATAGTTCTTGGATCTCTAACTTACTAGCTATGTGACCTTGGATAAGTCTCTCAAAATTTCTGAACATGCCTTTCCTAGTTTATAAAATGAAAATAGAAAAACCAGGCTAGTAAAAGCTGTAGTGCAGCTGAGAAGGAAATACCCAGGCCACAGAGTATGTCCAAGGTGAAAAAATGTTAGCTTCCCATTCCCCCGTCTCCATGCCACATTAATTACTGCTTGTCCTTTTTTTCCTCGGGCGTGGTTTTTGGGGCATTGCTTCCTGGACCCACAAAGACTTGTAAAGGACCATTCTTTCTGTACTTGTAGCTCCTGGGGTTGTTCCTAGTGTATAAGCACTTCCCTAACTCTACTGCAGTTGCCTGATTGTTGGACTATAGGTCTTTGACTGCAGGAACTGTTTCACGTTCACTGTTATACTCTGGCACTTAGAACAGTACTCAAAAAAAAAAAAAAAAAAAAAAAAACAAGGCTGTTCAGTGAATGATCAGTGAATAAATTGTTTAGTGCACAGATTCTATGAGGAGATGTTTGGGGAGCATATATTCTCATGGAAGGAATCTTGCCTTTTCCACAGCTACTACCAATGTAAAGTTTGGATCCACACGTTGTATGGATAATTTTTTTTCCCATGATTTTTTACCTTTGTGATTATGTTTTACTTAGGATACTGGTAAAATGAATTTGCTTGTATTACCTGAGCACATACTGACTAAGGGTGGAGGGAGGCTAGGAAGCCTCAGGCAATCATAGTTTCACCAGAGGAAATTTAATTTAGAATCATGTCTTTACTGGCCATAAACCACAGTGTACTAAAAGACTTGTAAATAAACGAAAGATTTCTGAAGTGAAAGAGGCAGTTGTAAAAGAGTTGAAAGAGATCTGAGGTTATTGTCAAATTCCCTGGGTCTGAGTCCACGCTTCAGTGTTCTTATTCATAAAGTGGGGATAACAATGTCCACCTCATAGAATTCTTGTGAAGAACCGATGAGAAAATGTTCATGAACATACTTTGTAAATGGTGAAGTACTATGTGAATGTAAGGGTGTGTAATTATGAGTTTGATTACTAAACTGGAGGATTACAACTAGTTCCTTTGCTTGCTTTAGTATCCAGGACTAGAAAATAGAGGAAATGGGTCATTTAATTTTATTAGAAACGAGGATGCTGTTGACAGTGTGCTAGGATTTGCTCAGTGACTCCTGAAATGCTCCAGTTTGAGCTTGGGAAGCAGAATGATCTAAAAGAAACTAGGGAGAACAGGACATGGACAGGCATTAACTCCTGGAACATCTAATGCTAATAGCAGAGATTTGAATGAATAGCAGCACTTTTCCTCTAATCCTAGAGCTCTAACATGCTTTTCAGAGGGCAGAAGTCTGAAATTCTCACATTATTTCTTTTCAGTGGATCTCTCATCTGCATGGCTCCTGAACTAAGTCTAGGTCCATCCCAGGATACACATAGTTGAAGGTAAAACACCAAGGACACTTGCCTGAGAAATTCAGTTTCACTCTAGTGTTGTGTACAGGATACCCTAAATCAAGCCAAGGCCCCTGTACTGCTCTTTGAAAGGACCCATGCCAATAGACCTAGGCAATACTTCTTGGAGGCCATAATTATTTTCAGCTATTGCTAAAACATGTACTGAGAGTGACACCATCCAGCCAACCTCACAACAATCACCAAGATGGAATTTCTTCTATCTTTTACACCCTTCTTCCAAGAATACTTGAGGCCGTTTTTTTTTGTTTTCTTTTTTTTACCTATTTTCCCTTCAAGCGCTCTTAAGTTTAACCTACTGCTGCAAGGCAGATGGTTTGTGGATTAAAGAGACAGCCATTACCAAAAAGATACACACTTGGCATAAAATGATAAGGTTACTTGGAATATTTAGTCAAGGATACAGAACTTCCCATAAGTGAGGAGGCTACACAGTGTAGGTCCAGATGCATATTATCTTTGACAAAGGGTTTTCCTTTGTCCTCATATTCTTAGTTGCTGACACATTCTAAGCAGGCAAAATCCCATCAGAATTGAGAAGGGAGATAAATTCTTGCTAGACCATTGCCCTTTTATATTTAGGCTTATATATTCATCTCTCTGTTGTTGAAGAACTTACATTAATCGTCTGTCTTCCATTTAAGGGAATATTTATAAACATCATGCTCTTCTGACCCTTGAACCAAATGCATCATCAGTAAACCCACATCCTCATCCAGATAGCAAGAGCAGAGGTGTGTTAAAGTGTCCCTTGAACAAACACATACATATTTGGTTGCCCAGTATCCTTGAAATCTTGTGTCCTTTGTACTGTTGAGAAATATTCATTGGGTAGAAGTTGTAAGGTTAAGGTGGGGAGCATAGAGAATAATTTGCCCATAAGTAGAATTATAGGGGTGACCATGGTTGTTCTGCTCTCTGTAGAATGACACCTTGGAGAAGATTCAAAAATCCCATCTCCTGACAGTGATTGTAGCTCCCAGCCATGGGCACAGGAAATGGAAGATGCCATGAGATGTGAGGAAATCATTCTACTGAGATGTCTGCTGTTGACACTTGATCTTGACTTATGATGCTTATAAGGAGGATTTTCTTTGTTTTCTCTCTGAAGTTCTCTTTCATTCTTTAGAGAACTTGAAAGCTCAGGGAAGGTTTCTAGTATATTAAATTAATGATTTTAATTTTCACTTTTTATGGAAGGCTTGTAGAATATTTTAGAACCAAAAGAGAACCTATAGATTGTTATTTCTCTTTGTTTTTCTTTTTTGAATAAAATCAGGTAGGTTGGTTTCAATATAAAGACTATTTTAAAAAATTTATCTCTCCGTATATCTGACCAACCATTATAATAAAGAGATTTTTCTTTTAAAGTTACAGATGAGCCATTGTAGATTTCAGCAAATGTTTTTGAATGTTGTATGTGATTTAATGATTTCAGTTATGACTTAATATTTGAATAATGTCACTACTCTCCAAATCTTCCATAATTATAATTCAATTTGTCAAAATTTACTTAATAGCCATGTGCCTAAGCATAAGGAGAACACTTGGTCTGTTTAGCAAACCTTCTGTCGGAGCAGAAATACAAGAAGACTGTAGCTGTTGGTTACTGTTTTAGTGTGCGTAGGATATGCCATATGATGCAAGATGGCTCCTGCCAACTAAGTCAGCAGAGGATTTTGTTTAGCAGAATTCGTTTAATAAGAAAGAATTTTGATAAATAGTCTTGTCTCAGATGGATTAACCTATTGATTTACCAGTACTGTTCCTATCTCGACCCATGGGGACACTGTTGATGCCACTTAGAATATTACAAACTCCCTGCCATATGCATGTTGTCTAGCCCATGCTTCAACCCCATCACCTTTCAGCAGATTGCTTTAGACAAGAGATCTCATGGGCAAGGAATCTGCAATGCATATAAGCTTACTTGCTGATTTAATACAAGAGAGTCCTAGACATTGACCTTGTCTTGAGTTATTCTAACTTGGCAGGGCCGTAACACTGCAAAGACCTGCAAATCCCTTTTTAACAAGGCTACCTGAACCAAATGGCCCCAGTCCAAATACATGAAAATTTAAAGATGTCCAAGAGATCAGTGGCTTACAGTATTAAAGAGTAGAAGACTGACACTGCATTTAACTCAGGTCTACTTATTTTTCCAGCCAAGAATTCTGTCTCCAAGCATAATAGCTGCTCTGTTATCACTTTATAAATTGCTGCGCATATTATTTCAATAATGAACTGGGGGAAGGCATTCTGTTTGAAGATGTTAAAGGCACCAAATGCCCCACTAAAATCCCCAGATGTTCAATTATTTGAAAGAGATGATTTCTCCTCTAAGCAGGTTGTATTTTTAATTTTTCCAGAAACAGCAGGTAGAATGGATATTATAATGTCCATAGAGCCCATGGTCCTTGAAGTACCCACAGGTATTGCAGGCCAACCAAAGTGGTTCTCAAGGCAAGAGGCAGACCAAGAATGGGATGCAGGTGTTTACATTTCTGCTTATGAGTGCTTTCTTTCATCAGGGGAAAAAAACACATAATTTTCCAGGGTGACAGAGAAATTGGCAATGCCTATCAACTTGGCACTAAGTAAGCCTAATTTGGCAAGATTTATAGTGTACCTGGTGCAGAAATGACCATATGTGCCCATGATGTACTGTGTCTAAAAGGGCAGCCTAATGCATTCTTTGCTACTCTAATGATGGTGTATTGAGCACAAGTGCTCAATACACCTACATCTACATGATGATGATGAAAATATCAGTCTCAATTGATGGGAGATGAAGCACACAAATATTATCTCTATATCTAATATATCTATTTTTTTCTGCGTCAGGGCATGTGAATTTAAACACTCTATAGTTCTATTGTGTGTAGTTTTCTTTCAGTGTGGTCTAGACTAGACCACTCCTGGTAAAAAGCAAAATAAAAATTAATGAATACAAGTAAAGGACTAGGGAAAGCCAGAAGCAAGGTTTTTAGAAAAAGAAGTATGAGGCTTGGGTCCTAGTGGTAGGTACCTATTGTATATGCTCTGGTAAGTATCTTTCTTTAGCTAAGCTCCAGTTTCCACATTGTAACGTGATCAGGTTTGAGTAGGTGATTTCTTAGTATACGTTAGCCTAATTTCTGTAATAAGTATGGTTAAGCCAGAACAAATGTACAGACAACCTTAAACTTTACAGTTGTGCCCTCACATGTTGTCCATCCATCTTGGTCCATTGGAGTTCTCAGATTTAAACATGCCCATATTATAAAGACAGAATAAAGACATATAATTATGGATTTCTCAAGGAGTTTTTCTGTGAAAAGGTGTTCAGGGAGGTATTGATGGTTAAGTGCAAATGAGGAAGGGAATGTGCTTTCATTTCGAGTTGGCAGACACCCCACCAAAAATGAAATAAAGGCGTAACTGGTTCACTGAAAAATCTGGACTCTATAGAATACAAACATGAAACAATGTAATTTTCCCTTCAAAATGCATCTCCAGTTCCTTCAAGCACTCTCCATGAATTAGTCCTTTTTCTGCCCCTGGATGAACCCTTAGGCAGGTCTTACCCCTCAGATGATAAACAAACAGTCCCTTGTTTGGGGATTAAAACCTAAGTCTGATCTAATAATCACACAACTCCAGTCCAGAATATTAATCAAGACTTCACATGCCTATCCAGGTAAGTCGTCTTCCTTCCCCCACCTTGGGTCTGACCCAGGCATGAAATCCTAGAATCCAGGGAAAGGTCAGGGTCATTTCTTCAAAACTTCCTGTGGTTTTTGACCCCTCTGGCTTTGGAGGGGAAAATGAGGGAAGTAATGGGGAATGGCAGAGTCTTATCTGCCTGGTACCACCGTGATCTGCTGTTGGGTGCCAGCTAGATATGGCAGGTGTCCAAAGATGAGTCTGTCTTTTGGGCAATTTTTGTGGATGTCTAGAGGATCCACTGTCTGTTTTCCAACTGGGCACAACTGTCCCCTCAGTTCATGTGTTTCTTGCAGTCCAGCCCCCTGGAGAGATAGGAACAAGACTGATTGAAGGAGATAGAGTTAGGTTTAGAACTAGAGTTAGGGTTAGGTGAGAGAGAAGAAACTGAACATGCCCCTGACTGCGTCCTCAATATCCCAGCCTGAAGGAGGCCTTAGCTAAGGGAGGGAGCATTGTTTTTAACTGTGGTAAGAACATTTAGACCTTCTTACATTTTTAAGTGCACAATGCAGTATTGCTAATCATAGGTACAAGATGCTAAGATGCTTAGGTATCTCACAGGTACAATGAGACTGAGAATCTTAGACTGGACACTTTTTTAACACCCAAACTAAGAAACAAGTTGTTTATTATCTAGAAGTACCGGTATGTAATGTGTCCTATTTCACATTTTGCTTTGAGTCAAAAGGAAGAATTGCATTTTGTATCTTATTTTAACTGTAAAATCATCAGACTACGTGGGTGGTTAAGATTAAGGTTCCTGAAACATACCTTAGTTTGAACGCCCTCTTTCCCTTATCCTTAATTAAATATCACTGTCAATAATTCTATCGCTATTTCTGTAGATAAACAACTTTTGGGCTTTCCCCTGGGCTAAAAACACTTCTCTGTGAATCCCCAAGGGTTACTGAAGAAGGACATAAGGAATCCCAGGAGCTATGAATTTGTAAGAAATATTTTGAAAGGAGATCAGGCCCATCAGAGGCCTGGCTCCTTTATCCCCGTGTCATCTGCTATGATGGCTTCGAAATGAGTAGCTGCAATGAGACAGCACATTGTTTGAATGCCTTGGAAAGGGAACATTTCTAATAATAACAATAGGACTAATGAGTTTCACATTAATTAATGAAAGTGACAGAAGTTGAATCTTATTTAAATAACATGAATACAAACAAAAACATGCCCAGGCTTGCTTGTCACACTGCTGCACTGAATACTACAGTCTGTTAAATACCTGGGCCTGGGCCAGCAAAATACCTGTAGTGCTTCATGGAATAATACCCAATAGTTCACCAGTTAGCATCTGAATAAATACGAGCTATTCTTTTATGGCTTTAGGTACAAGAAGTGAAGTACAGGCTAGATGTCTATATTTGTGAAAGGAAAGCTTCTCCTGTATTTTCTATATAACTATGCAGCTTCCATTATTGATGTTTTTTTCCAAACGTCATGTTGCTAATGGTGGGAGTCCTGAGATTTTTCTCAGAAGGCCAGTGAGTTCCTTCCAGACTAATCTCAGAGAGCAGGGTAGGTTCCCAAAGAGATAACTGTTGTAAAACTCTGGTACATTCTGTAATCCTCTGTGGATATCCGGGCTTTGCTTAGACATGGTGTGCTGCTACATCAACATGTACATATGGCCTGTGGTTGCAACTTTATGAGTGCCAACTTTTTTTTTTAATTTATTTTTATTTTTGGCTTCGTTGGGTCTTCGTTGCTGCACATGGGCTTTCTCTAGTTGTGGCAGGCGGGGTCTACTCTTCGTTGCGGTGCACGGGCTTTTCATTGTGGTGGCTTCTCACTGTGGAGCGTGGGCTCTAGGCATGCGGGTTTCAGTAGTTGTGGCACGCGGGCTTAGTAGTTGTGGCTCACAGGCTTAGTTGCTCTGAGGCATGTGGGATCTTCCTGGACCAGGGCTCAAACCCATGTCCCCTGCATTGGCAGACAGATTCTTAACCACTGCACCATCAGGGAAGCCCTGGGTGCCAACTTCTGCAAGGTTTTTTAACAATTGGGTGGGACTCAATTGGTAGAATTATAACATCGAATCATACTTTGTTTGTTTTCAGTATATATTCCCTCAACCCGCAGCATTTTACCTCTGCATTGCCAGAGCATTTCATGGATCCCTGCAACCTAAGGTTCCTTAGAGCAGAGTTTCTCAATCTCAACACTGCTGACATTTTGAGCAGGATAGTTCTTGCTGTTGGGGTATGTGCTCAGCACCCCTGGCCTCTATCCACTAGATGCCAGTACAACTCTCCCCAAGTTGTAACGACCAAAAATGTTTCCAGACATGACCAAATATTCCCTGGGAAGAAAAATCATTCCCCCCCCCCCGCCCCCGCCATTTAGGACCACTGGCGCAGAAAGGGTCCTCTCTCCCTTTCAAGGCCCATGCCTTGAACATGACTCACATATGGTAGCAAACCTGGAAATACCCTGCGGGGCCTTTCTGAAGTCAAATTTTGAACTGAAATGTGAGTGTTGCCAATTTTCAGAAAGAATGCACTTTAACAGATTCATTGAGATAGAAAATACGGTTTTAACCTTTAAATAGACAATGGTGGTTTTGAAAGAGCAGGTGTATTGTAATAGCATGCTTCCAGTTTCAAATGAAAGCAACTTCTAATAATGCTATTAATACTAATATTTTAATGATTCACACTATTAGTAAAATTGCCCAGTAAGATGCATGACTGTAAATAAATCTTTTTCTTACAACAAATGTGAAAAAACGTACAGAATAAAATGATTGTACTTGGGATTTTGTTCAAGGGTGAAAACCCAATTTAACAGTTATAGGAATAGAGCTAAGTGATAGAGACAAAAAAAAAACAACAGGAAAAATTTAATAGTTACAGGAATAGAGTTAGATGATAGGCAGAGAAAGAGAATAGAAGAGGAAACTGGTCCAAAATAAATAATTTCAAGAGAAAATGGTTTAAAATGGCCCCTTTCTCAGCACTCCAAGTGAGAACCGTTGAGCACAGTTGAGAATGTAGTTTTAAATCACCTTCTATTTGAAGAAGAGTATTTAATAAGTGTCTGTAAGTACATTTCCTATGCTATCTAACTTATTAATCCTTCCCAAAAGCCTGGAACATTCAGAGCTGCTTTCTTTTCTCAAAATAATGGTAGGTGAAGAAACTGGCATGCTTATGATCAGAAATCCTATGATGAACACCAAATGGATAAAACGGAAAACATCAAAATGGTGAAAGTGTTCTGATCGCTTTCCTGTCTGACCCTTAAAAGCAGTATGAATCTACCCAGGCTTTGTGGTGATCATCTAACCACTATGAGTTTTTAATCATAATTGTTTGTAGGAAATACCATTAATATTTTTAGAGACAAGGAATATGTTTAATTCAAAAAAGCCCAATTTTAACTTCTTTGCCAAAAAAGCTGCTTCTCTTTAATACAGAAAATTAAATTTCTATTCCAAAAGCATGTTTATAGGTTGAATTGTTTATTTTCCTCTGAAGCATTTCTGAAAATATTTTCCTTTCTAATAACAGCTAATTAACTTGAATGCATTCTTCTTAAGGCTCTGTCTTGGTCCCTGCATAAATTCTTAGAGGGCTATCTGCTAAGAATCCCCCAGAATTTATCAGATAGCCACAAAGTTATTAGGGCTGAGAGAATTGCTTATATAATGTGAATAAAAATGCTTTATGGGCTGATATTATAAATCATTGCTCCCCAATTTACCCTTTAAAAATGATTCAAGGAGCTGGTATTTTATTTTCACATGAAAATTTCATTCAGATACATTCTAATGCTATAGGACTAGGAACCTGAAAATCTTGAAACTCACTTTCAAGCAAGGAGTGTGGTTTCTCATGGATCCAGGGACATGAATATAAGTGCCATCTCTCCATGTATTTGCTGAATATGGTAGAAAGGGCACTGCCATGTTGTACTCTAAGAGTATTTTCCCCATGTTGGTCTTTGCAAAAACCGTGCCCCATGAGGTATTTGAGACAACGGTGCTCATTCTCTGAGACCTTGTATCAGGCTAGTTTTATCCAGGTCTCCCTGGGGATTCTTGACACAGAATATAGTCTCCACACCAACTGTATAATTTTATTTTGTAAACTTTTATTTTGATATAATTTCAGACTTACAGAAAAGCTACAAATATAGTGCAGTTGTTGACATTTTATCACATTTGCTTTGTCATCTACTTTCTCTTCTTTTTTCTCCCCCTACATCTCCGCAACATATATACCATTTTTTTCTGAACCCTTTGAGTGTAAGTTTAAACATGATGTCCTTTACCACCAAATATCTTAGTGTATATTATATATTAGTTAAGGAAGAAGCAATTCTCTTACATAACTGCAGTACAGTTGTGAAAATCATAACATTGGGTTGGCTACATTTTCTGTAACATCTTACAGAGGAACCTGAACGAACTTTTTGGCCAACCGATATTAACATTTGTGAGATATTAATATTGAATTTATAGATTATTCAAATTTCAGCCATTGTCTCATTTAATACTTTTACAGAAAAAAAAATTGTGGCCACGATTCAATCATGAATTGCATTTAGTTACTCTGTCTTGTCCACTTTACTCTGGAACAGTTCCTTGGTTTTCATAACCTTGACATATTTTAAGAGTACAGATGAATAATTTGGTTTGTCTAATGTTTCCTCATTATTAGATTTAGATTGGGTATTTTTTTGCAAGATTATCATGTCAGTGACACTGTATTCTCAGTACAGTGTATCAGGACGCACATGATGATTTAAACCATTACTGGTGATGGTAATTTTGATGACTTGGTTAAAATGGTGTCTAATACATTTTTCCACTTTAAAGTTACTATTTTTTCTTTGTAGTTAACAAGTATTTTGTGGGGAGATACTTTGAAGCTATGTAAATGTCCTGTTCCTCATTAAATTTTCACCCACTGGTTTTAGCATCCATTGATGATTCTTATCTGAAACAATTATTACTACAGTAGTTGCCAAATCATGATTTTCTAATGCCATAATTCCATCTCCATTTATTAGTTCTGAATACTGTTTTCCACCAAAAGGAGTCTGGATCCTTGAAGAATGGCCAATTCCTGGGGATGGGAAAATGCAAGATAAGCTTGGACTATCCTGTGGAACAAGAAAGCATAGAGGTTCTCGAAAAATGATGGGAGCATGAAAAAATGACATCAGACCTGGCCTGAAGGGGCTCCACTGGCTAAATCTTGGAAAATTAGGGCATCAAAACAAATAATGTGATGAGTTAAAACCCACTGAACAAAATAGGAATAATAATATAAGAATTCATGAGTTGGTACTGGATGAATGAATGAATGAAATATGTGTAAATAGAAACCTGTTTCTTAGAGTAGAATGCCAGTTTTCCTTTTAAGGAATCATTGTTTGAAGGGAGAGTGTTATCATTAAAACTGTAGTCCATAAGCCAGAACTTTATTTCAGCACATTTTTCCTGAGAGATACAGGGCACCGCTGCTAGAGAAAGAGGTGCGGTTCTCGAGAGATGTCTTTGCTGTGAGAACAATGACCCATCTGACATTAGTTCTGGGAGCATGGCACAGCAAAATACTTCAGAGGTCTTTCGAAGACCAGACTAAGACCCCTAGTTTTATTCCTCCCATGAGAACTACTGCTACATGTGTTTTAGAAAAACTAGCAAGCTGTAATTTAAAAAGGTGCCATGGATGCCTCCTCACCAGTGGACAGGTGAAGAGGCTCACCACTGGTCAGAACCCTAGCTGTGACTCAGAGTTTGCTGTTGACAGATCTGTCTCAAATATTTTGGAGCCTGGGGTAGGAGGCCCACCCATTATATGTCTAAATATTTTAAAAGTTCTATATCTACTTATCGAATTTTCTAAGTAAAATACATTCTATCTTCCTACCCTGAAAAATGCAGCATCAGAATTACATATAAAGGTATCAAGGTATGGCTTTAGTGTGACTAAAAATTAGCAAAAATACCCCAAAGCTGGCTGAATTTTATTATTATTGCATATATCTGAGTGTTCTCTTGATTGTGGAATGATGTTTCCCCATGAAAAGAGGCCCTGAGGAAAGAATTTTGGTGCACGTAACCAATTTAGGAAGTCATCCTAAAAAGTACAAGGGAGAGAGCAGGGAAATTGACACAGCAAGGGGAGAAAAGCCAAAAAGTTGTGTGTTAGTGAACAGCCTACCACTGTGGACAGCTTGGAAGCATATCTTTAAAAAGCCAACTTTTGCCTTTGTCCATGATCATGATGAAGTTATTTCTTTTTAATATGTAGTTCAATTACAGGAAATTAATTTTCTGTGCTGGAAGCATGTTTGCAGGTTGATTAGTTTATTTTCCTCTGAAGCATTTCGGAAACTATTTCTCCTTTCTAATAATAGCTGATTAACCTGAATGCATTTTCATTAGTGCCCTTCATTAGTCTGGTCTACATCTAAGAATTGTTTCACAGTGAGCTGGGGAAGCAGGGGAATTTATTCATCGACTTTGACTCTCTTTGGTTGGTGATTGTCTCTGAGAGTATTAAATTCCCCGTACTTTCGGGCTGTTCTGTGCACCGTCTGAGCAAGATCCCATGACTAGAGGAAGATCGCAGGCAGAGAAGCAGGAAGTTTTAAGCCGTTGAGTTGACACTTTTTCCCCAGATTTATTTTACTTGCCTTTATAATCAAGATTTTGGTATAATGTCTTCTTATCCAGAGTAATAAGCTAAATGCATTTTAAGTCCAAAATTTTTATATATTTCATCAACAATGAAATTTAGAGTAAACATAAAATTAAAAGTGTTATTTTCACAGGTTTTTAAGTACTTTAAAAAATATTTAAATGACAAGACAAAATACAAATTTTTCTAAATTCACATCAAAATATTAAATAAAAACATTTACATACAGTTGAATTTTAAAATTTCTTATTTTTAAAACTAATTAAATATTTTAAGATTTTTAAAATAAACTTTTAATTTTGGCATAATTTTAGATTCACAGAGAAGTTGCCAAGATAATCAGAGAATTCCTAAACTCCTCACCCAGTTTCCCCCAATGTTAACATCTTATATTACCATGATATATTTGTCGCAATTAAGAAATCAACATTGGTACATTACAATTAACTGAACTCCATAGTTTATTCAGATTTTACCAACCATTCCATTATTGTCCATTTTGTTTCAGGATCCAATCCAGGATACCACATGCATTTAGTTCATGTGTTCTTAGTATCGTCTGGTCTGTGATAGTTTCACAGTTTTCTCTGGTTTTCATGACCTGGGAAGTTTTGAGGAGCTCTGGTCAGGTATTTTGTAGAATGTCCTTCAGTTGAGGTTTGTCTGCTATTTTCATTATGATTAAACAGTAGTCATAGGTTTTGGGAAAGAATACCACGAGGTGCAGTATCTTTCTAAACACATCATGTAGGGAACGTATGTTATCCGTGTGACAAGCTGGTGTTTGTAGCTGTAACTTTACATACTGTAACTTTACAGACTCTATCATTCGTGAGTGAACCACTAAGTCCCGCCCACACGCAGGAGGAGGAAATTAAGCTTCATTCCATATATATTTGGAATTTTTTTGTAAGAAAGGTTTAGCCTCTTACCCTGATTAGTTATTTATTCCAGTCATTTATTTATATCAGTATGGATTCATGCATATTTATTTATTATTTATATAATTCTTTGGATTATAATACCATAGTACATAATTTATTTTGTAACTCAAGTTCTTCCAGCTTTGGTCATTGGAAGCACTTTCAAGTTGGCTTCTGTGTCTCTTGACATGCTAATATCCCTTTTTTGTTTTGGGGGGGGGTACTTCCTTGATTTCTGGCCCTAAAAGATGCTCCAGGCTCAACTTGTAGTTTCCTGTTATAGTCCTGGAATTAACTACTTATCCCAGAAGCTTCCTGTCATTGGAGAATGGTACACAGAAACCAAGATTTGGGTATTGCCTACGCATGCTCTTGCTGGGGTGTCACTGCTTCTAAGCCCTTTTAGCAGAGTTATGAAATATATGTATGTATACTAACCTACACATACACATATAATGCTACTTTTTCTCTGCATCTGTCCGTTTGTTTACATAGTAAACTAAACAGGAGTTCATGTCTCTGACTCTACTGCAGTATTCCATGGTTCATTCTAGCTCCCTTTTACACCTTGTTTATCTGTAACTTCCTTCTTTGACAGAGATAAAGCTGCTCTCAACATCCACTGTCCATTTACTTATCTGTTTGTTGCCAGTATTTATTTAAGGCAATTTCAGAATTAATTCATTTCTTCATGAAAAACAAAGCTACCAACTAGAGTGCAATGTTTATGTGCAGTTCCTTTTGTCTTTACTTAGCCTTACAATTTCTAGTCAAAACACTGTTTTCAAAGTTATTTAGATCAGCTTTTTTTTTTTAAATTTTATTACCACCCCTCCAGTGAGGTTATTTATACATTTGTAATATAGTTAGATTCATTTGTCACACTTTATATTCCATCTGGTATCCCCCCTAACATTGTTTGGTTTTGCTTTCAATGTGCATATATTAATGTTCACTCTTTGTGATGTGTATTGTGCATTTCTATGAGTTTTGGCAAATGCATACAGTCCACCACTCCAGGACTATAGAGAACAGTTCCATTACCATGAAAAGTTCCCTGTGCTTCCCTTTTTAGTCATCATTTCTTATTTCCCCAACCCCTGAAAACCATTGATCTGTGTTTCATTCATATAGTTTTGACTTTTTCTGATGTAATGTTAATGAGATCCTATAATTTGTAGCTTTTGGGGTTTTACTTTCTTACTTAGCAAAATGCATTTAAGAGTCATCCATGTCATGTGAATCAATAGCTTGATATTTTTACAATCGAATGGTATTCTATTGTATGGATGTAACAGTTTATTCATCCGCTAGTTGAGGGACATCTTTATTGCTTCCAGTTTGGGGTAATTATAAATAAATGCTGTGAATATCACATACAGGTTTTTGTGTGAACACAAGCCTTCATTTGACTTGGACAAATACCCAGGAGCACGATTGTTGGATTGAATAATCTGTGTTTAACTTTATAATAACCTGCTAAACTGTTTTCCAAGATGGCTGCACCATTTAGTCTTCTCACCAGCAATGAATGAGAGCCCTTTGTTGTTCTGCATCCTCATCAGCATTTGATATTGTTAGGTGGTTTGTTTGTTTCTTAAATTAGCTCTTCTAATATGTGTAGACTGGTATCTCATTGTGATTTTAAATTTCAATTTCCTAATGACAATGATGGTGAAAATCTCTCAAATGCTTATTTGCCAAAATGTTTGCCAATTTTTGGTGAAATTTCTGTTCAGATCTTTTGCCTACTTTTAACTGTGTTTTAAAATTTTCTAATTGTTGAGTTTCAGAAGTTTTTATAGATTCTGGATACAAATCACTTTATATATCATTGGCAAGTATTTCTCCCATTCTGTGGCTTGCCTTTTCATTTTCTTAAGTGTTTTTTGCAGAGCACAAATTTTAAGTATTAATAAAGCCTAATTTGTCAATTTTTTAATTTAAAGGTTTGGGTTTATGGCTTATTAAATATTCGTCTCCAAACCCAAAGTCATGTCGATTTTCTCCTATATATTTTTTCCTAGATTTTTATAGTTTTACATTTTATACTCAGGTCTGTGATCCATAATGAATTAATTTTTGTATAAGGTGTTAGGTACGTATTGAGGTTTACATTTTTTATCAATGGACATCCAATTGTTCCGGTACTATTTGTTGAAGATACTATACTTTCTCAATTGAATTGATTTTGCAGTTTTGTCAAATATCACTTGACTGTATTTCTGAACTATGTGCTCTGTTCCACTTATCTATTTATCTATTTTTTAACAATACCACAGTGTCTTGGTTGCTGTAGCTTTATGGTAAGTCTTGAAACAGGGTAAAGTGAGTACTTTGACTTTATTTTTCTTTTTTACAATTATTTGTCTATGCTTTTGCCTTTTCTTCTGGTTAGTTATAATTCTGGTACTCCAGATCTTTCTTAGGACCTAGGAACTAGAACCAACACAACTGTGTATGAGCCAACACAACTACTACCATGTTATAATGATATTGTTCCTGAGTAGTTGGTATTATAAAAACACAAGCTGTAGTAGAACATTGTTCTCAATAAATGCTATTTATTATTATTATCAAACATGCCTTATAGAGTAATTGTCAAAACAATTCAATTATAATGTATGAAGCTGCTTTGTAAACTCAAGAGTGCTATGTGAATATATATTACTCTTTATTTTAAACTATATGATACCATTTTTATTCTCTCCATCTTCTGTGAGTAAATGGATTATTGATCTGGATAAGGTTTATGTACTTTTAGATGACACATGAGGATACCAGAACTGTCTGGAATAGTAGACTAACAAAATTGAGTAATTAGTCCTTTCATCTTTTAAGAGATGGGAGATCAATAGGCACCAAAAGGATGACGCATTGATTATAGCAAAGGAATCAGGCTTAGAGTAGGAATCATTTCTTTTCTTTCTCTCTTTCTCCTTCTCTCCTTCCCTCTTTCTTCCTTCCACATTATTGATATATTTTTAAATAACTAAATGAGGAACATACCGTGCTGATGGATTAGAAGATTCAATATTTAGGTATATCAGATTTCCGCATATTGATCTATAACTTTAATGCAGTGCCGACCTCATAAAAGTGGATCATGCAGTAATTTTTTGTGTGTGGCTGGCTTATTTTACTTAGCATAATGTCCTCAACATTTTGGTTGCTTCCCACCTTTTGCCTGTTGTGAACAATGCTGCTATGAACATAGGTGTACAAATACCTGTTCAAGTCCCTGCTTTCAATTATTTGGGGCATATACCCAGAGGTGGAATTTCTGGATCATATAGTAATTCTATTTTTATTTTTTTGAGGAACCTTCATACTGTTTTCCATAGTGAACGCGCCATCTTACTTTCCACAAAGAGTGCAGAAGCATTCCAGTTTCTCCACAGCCTCATCAATACTTGTTATTTTACTTTGGAAATTATCAATTTTTGATATGATGAGGAAAGAAAGCTTTACTGAGTAGGTGAAATTTGAGTAAGAACCTTAAGAAAGTCAGGGAATATGCCATATAGCTATCTGGGGAGGAATAGGTAAATGATAAGAGGAGATAGAAAAGAAGGAGGAACAACAATGAATAGTCATGTAAACCAAGAAAAGAGGAGAAAAAGATGGTGCTTAACAATTGGATATGAAGTCAGTATTCATGATCGTCTGTTGATTTCACTGGTGGCCGTGACGACATCGTTTTGGAGCAGCATGAGCACAAACTCCATTAGAGTGGATGGAGCCATGAGTAGGTGCGGCGCCCACACAGAAAGAACTGATAATATATTTTAAAGCAGTTTGGTTGTAAAAAGCAAGAGAGTGATAGTGAGGTTGCTGGGGGAGAATGCCAGCTGAAGAGTTGTGTTTTTTTTTTTAAGATAGCAATGTCTTGAGCATGTATAAATGTCGATGAGAAGAAACAAATAGAGAGGAAGAGGTAGTGGCCGAACATAATGAGAAATGAGAAGAAACGAGAAGATAATCAACTGAGTACATAGGTTTCTGGGAAGATGCGAGAGATTGAGATCCAGGTCAGACTTTGGTGGAAAGTAGGAAGAGGAGAAGTTGGGTGTGGCTGAAGGGATCTATGTAGCAGACATTTAATGGTTTTTTGATGATGATGTCTGTTTCACTGTGAGGTAGGGTGAGCTCATCTGCTCAGACTGACAGTAGAGATGGGACTGAATATTTAAGATGAAGAGACAAAAAGTTTGTGAGTTTCTCTTGGGCACCTGACTAGAAAATAATGAAAAGATTTGTGGGCAACACTGAGAGTACATCTGAGATCAGAGACCATAACTAAATGTTTATGCTAGTTATTTAATACAGGATTATTTTTATAGGAAAATTATACTCTAATCATTTATACGTACTTAATCACATCCAAAGAAAGTGTTGGTTCATGCATTCCCTAACGTGAATTGGGGGCTTCTGTTCCTAATGACAGCTACCTGAATTGGAGGGAAAATGCCTGGAAAGAAAGAATCTGATTCAGTAGGCTTGATCTTTTAAATCCTATCAGAAAAAGTGTGGTAATAGAACAAATGTGAACTTAAGAGAAGGAAGAGTACTTGGATTCATAATAAACATCTAAAATTTAAATGAGTATTTACCAGTTTAGAAACTGCCCTTCGGAAACACTTGTTATCTTTGCTGCCATAGGAATTTCTTGGTGAAAGACCAAACCAGCAATTACAGACTTTACAGATGAGGAATGCACATGTCCCCTGCCTGGTATCTGTTGCAATTGCCCTTTATTCAATCACCCGCAGCTGGAGTAATTGGATCTTTAGGTACAGGTTAATGGGATAATTAGGCAAACACATCGAACTTGTATACTATGAGGAAATGGATGACTGCTGTCTCCCAGCCTCCTGTTGTACACTGTACTTGTGCAACCTGTTCTTCATTTCTGTGGGCAATAAAGTAGGAGATGAATTAGCTGCAAGTGATTCCGTTTGTCTGTAAGGGGAAGTGTGGTTTGATTTAAATGATTTGTTTAAGAGGCAGCTACTAGAATAACCGGCTAGAGACGAAATGGATGAGGTATGCTTGCTTTGCAAGCCCATGTAATTTGGCCCTGGTATTTCATAGAGTCCTTTGAATGACATTGTCTTCCTGGTATATTAATACGATGCTCATCCATGGAGTGTTTTTGCCATAGGCCTTATATTATAGAGAAAATAGAAAAGGGTATGATTTCATGGAAGAACATGATAGGAAACATATACCCAGCAGTGAACTCCCAAATAGAGTAAAGCTAATGAAATAGGAAAGGTCTATGACAGTCTTCTGAAGACTAACATAATTTGATCTGTTTTTTTTTATGGTTATTTCTACAAGCTCTCACTGGGTAATTCTCTGTGTTATGGGATATCTTGAGACATCTGATGACTGACTTCCAAAGAGATAGACCTACTTTAGGTGCATAAATATACATAAGGGAATAGAGACCTGGCATGACCTAGCTTAATACGCCTCTGCTGTCGAACCTCACCCTCCTCCTTCCTTGTTTGACATCCCCACTATGAGAGTCATTAAGGGATTGGAGTGTCTTACCTCCAAGAGACCGCAGTGGATTGTGCTGCTATGGTAACTGGCTGATGCTCTTTAACCTTGTTGTGTTACCATAGATTTGCTTATCAGATTGACTTGCTGAGTACTCACGTATGGGACTGTAATATGGAATAGAGAGGGAAGTCTGATAACGGGTAACGAGCTCGGTTAAGGAAGGGTGCTGAGATTATGGATATCAAGCTTAGACTCGTGCTCTGGAGCAAGCGTTTGGGTGATAAGTTTGGCACCACATGCAACTTTCATATGTTTGGCTCTGCCTAGGGTCCGTCTCACTTTTGCAGACATACAGTAAATTCAAATGAGAACATTTTATTATTTTTTTAAATAATCTTTTTATTTTAGAACAGTTTTAGATTTACAGAATTATTGTGAAGGTAGTACAGTGAGTTCTTGTATACTCATACTCAGTTTCCCCTATTAGCGTCTTACATAGCTGTATTATATACATAACTGTATAACTGTTACAATTGATGAGCTAATATTTATACATTAATGTTAACTAAAGTCTGTGATTTATTCAGATTTCCTCAGTTTTGTTTTTTTTGTTTTTCTGTTCCAGGATCCCATCCAGGGTACCACACTGCATTTAGTTGTCAGGTCTCCTTAGGCTCCTCTTGGTTGTGACAGTTTCTCAGACTTTTCTTGTTCTTAATTGACCTTGAAAATTTTGTGGAGAACTGGCCATCAAGTACCTTGTAGGATGTCTCTGGATTGGGCGTTGTCTGATGTTTTTCTCATGGTTAAACTGAGGTTATGGGTTTTGGGGAAGAAATCCACAGAGATGAAAGGCGTTCGTATCACATCATATCAAGGGTACACACTATCAGTATAACTTGTCACCATTGATGTTGACCTTGATCACCTGGCTTGTTAGTGTTTTTCAAATTCTCCACTATGAAGTTACTCTTTTCCCCCTCCCTTTCCATACTGTGCTCTTTGGAAGAAAGTCACCGTGCACAGTTCACATTTAGAGTGGGGAGTTATGCTCTATCTCTTTAATACGGAAGAGCTACATAAATTGTTTCTGCACAGGAGTATTTTTCTGTTCCCTGCCATTTATTCAGTCGTTAATTAAATTGGCGTGAACTCAGGGATATTTATTTTGTACTTTGGGTTATAGTCCAGTACTACTATTTTCTTGCTCAAATTATTCTAGCTTTGGCCATTGGGAGTTCTTTCAGTCGGTTCCTCTGTTCCTTTGATACATTCCCATTATTGTGGAGGCTTTTTATTTTTTTGTTCATTTTTAGCACTTTCTAACATCCTGACACTACATGATGGTCCATGTGTCTTTGCTTCCCAAGTCTTAGAAACAGCCATTTCTCCAAGGAGCCTTTTATTGGAGAATGGTACTAGAAACACAGATTTGGGCACTAGGTGTGCTAGTCGCTACTGGGATGTCATTGCTACCAGGCCTTCTCAGCTGTCAGCAGGAAATATATGTATGTATGGTTATATGTGTGTGTGTGTGTATATATATATACACACACGCATGCACGCACGTACATCTGTACATATGTATACTTACATTATGTGCATATATACATTTATATGGCTATATACACACATTTCTATAAATATTTCTGCATGTAACCATCTGTATCTGAGATCATACTGATGTCTTCAACTCTAATCCATTACACCACATGGATCACTCTGGTTTCTCCTTTTTCTTGTTTGTAGCCTCGTACTCCAGCAGTGAGAAACCTGGCTCCTACCATCTGCCGTCTATTTACTTGGGTTGTTCATTTTCAGTATATATGTATAATGTTATCAGAATTGTTAACCTGAACTCCAGTTAGAGAAACCTCATCACCTAGAGTACAGTGCTTGTGTACAGGTCCTTTGCTTTAATTCTTACAGACTCAATTCATTTCTAAAGTTACATAGATTAGCAAATTAATCTCACCCTTTTCTATTTCTAAAACATTGAGTATCAGAGTAATCGATACTGTATCAAGAAGATGTTCTAAGCTTAACACCTAAAGCTTTCAGAAGTTGCCCTCCTTGGATTAGATGCTTATACTCCATTGTAATCACTCTGTGCTCATCTCAGATATCCTTCATCTTTGCTTTCTGGCTGTTCAGTAGCCAGTAATATTTGGGTGTAGCCAGAAAGGAACCTAACTCATCTTAGGCTATTCCCATGATCACATTGAATTTGGACCATCCTAAAAATGGCCAATCTCAAGTCAGAGGGAAAGAATACATTTCAAAATGAGCAAGAACTACTGTTACCTTGTGTAGAGTCTTTGCTGGGTTTTCAGCTTTGTCTCCTCTTTTTTTTTTCTAGACTTAGTCTTTGTAAATTCATTAATGTCTAGTTTTTGACAACTTAGGAATACTAATAAGCATGAACCTTTGAGAAATATAAATTGAATAAAATGTGCAGATCAAAAGTTCTTGCTACCTTCTCAGAAGTCTCATATCTACAGTGATGTAGGGCACCAAAGACCAAGCCGTGGAAATACCTAGGATAAAACTTTTAGGTCAGTTACCGAGAAATGTAAGAAGAAATCTTATACAGATGATTTGGTGAGGATAAAACTGAACCAACACAATCAGGGATACTTCAGATAAATCCTTGGAACCTCACTCTACTTAAATATCTATTTTAGCCAAACCAGAGTAATAATATGTGTACCCATGATTCATCAGTTAAAATATAGAAATCTATCTATTATTAACTGCTTCTGGAAGTCATACTGTTTCAGGTAATTCAAAATTAATGGTTATCTGAAATTCTTCTAAATAAACCATCTTCTTCCAAGTTCTTTGCTAAGGAAAACTATTTTTTTTTAGAAGTGGGGTTCTTGTTGTGAATGTCTTTCTAACTGCAGGTGGAGGCAATGTTCTATTACAGAAGGTTACTATTTAATTTTGCAGTTTTGAAGATGTGGGTAAAGCCAAGAGCAACTTGGAATGCTGGCTTTACAGTATTTCAAGAAAAATCCCGAGGCCTTTTAGATAGAGAGCTTGAAGTGAGCATCATCTTGACATAGAATATTCTGTTCTAATTCCAAGTCCATTATTGCAGCTGTCACCCTGACAAAAAGTAAAGTCAGTGCTGGATTAGCCAAAAAATGGGTGCCAAGGCTCTTTTGATTGGACAGGAGAGAAGATGGGATGGAATTATAGTTCAGAATGAGCTGTCTAGATTTAAATTTGTAACCAACTTGCTGTTTTCTATTCTTGTACTTTGTAAGGCTATACATTTGATCACTTTTCTTAATGTTAGTGCACAAAGAGAAGGTGTAATGTAGGACACCTGTGGAAGGCTGATGGTTAAATCACAAAGAGGACTGGGGCATGTAAAACAAGAAAGGACATAGTAAAATGTTAAGAGCCAGGCAGCCTCTTGTTGCTGCATACCAAACTCCCAATATTCATACACAGAAGGGAGATGTATAGAAGTGAGTATTTAGCCATCACAGAGGAAGTGCTAAATAGGTTGCACCATCAGTGAGAGAAAGGATTGAAAGCAGGAAAATTATGGCAGCAGTTACATGAGGGCAGCTTCCAGGAATAGGGCAAGTGTACGTAGACCCCATCGTCATTTCTCTTTCTCCTTTTACACTGAATCCATGCAATCATGAAAGGGGGGATGGGACCTGGGAAGAAAAAGTGAGTGGAGTAGAATCCTAGCAGAGAGATGAGGGTTTGGGGTTATATGTCTAATGTAGGTGGCACAACCTCGGTGGCACTATTAACATTTTTGGCCAGATAATTCTCTGTTGTGGAAGACTGTCCTGTGTGTTGTAGGACGTTTAGCAGCATTCCTAGCCTCTACCCACTGGATGCCAATAGTATCTCGCCAATTGTGATATCCAGAAATGTTTCCAGAGCTTGCCAAATGTCCTCTGGGGGACAAAATTATCCCCCCAACTGAGAACCACTGGTCTAAAGGCTTCTGAGCAAAACTTTACTTTGGACTGTGAGCTTTTAAGTGTGTAACTGGTTCTTTTTCTATATAAAAGCCAAGTAAAAGGAAAACAATGAAAATACTTACATCAAATTTCTTGTTTAAAGTTTTTAGCAAATAGCAAGTGCTCGATTAATTTTAGCCAATGTAAGTTGATGTAGGGATTAAGCATTACAGTGTATATAAGAGATCTGACACATAGAAGAACTTTAAGAAATGGTACTACTTTCTTGTAACTCTACCTTTATATAACACATTACTCTATAAAAGGTTACTATGAATGCAGTATGGTATAATTATTTCACCTAAAACAGCATTTAAAGTGCTGAGAAAAATTGACAATGTAATGTATATATGGATATATAAAGATGCATATTTATTTTAAATCTAAATATTTATTACTTTTAATGATATAAATGGTATATAAATTTCAATTGCATAATCTTTGTGTGGTCACACATATATTTTGGAACTATCTAGAAGAGAAGTGACAGATGTATGTTTAACTTTTAAAGAGAAACCCAGTTTTCTAAGTTAGTTGTATCATTTTGAATTCCCACAAGCAGTTCCACATCTTTTCTAATACTTGGTATGGTAAGTAATTTTAATTTTAGCCATTATAATGGGATGTAGTTATATGTGTTTTGAATTTGCCTTTTCCTGATGACTAGCAATGTTGCTGATTGTTGTTTTTCTTTTTTTTTTTTGTAATTTGTATGTCTTCAGTTGTGAGATGTCTGTTCAAATGTTTCCTCCAGTTTTTATTGGGTTGTCTGTGATCTTATTGTGAGTTTGAAGAGATTTTTTTAAATCGTGGTAAAATATACATAGCATAAAATTTATCACCTTAACCATTTTAAAGCACGCAGTTCAGTAGTAAGTATCTTCACGTTGTTGTGTAATCAGTCTCCAGAACACTTTCCATCTTGCAAAACCCATTAAACAGCAACTCCACATTTTACCCTTCCCTCAGCCCCTAACAACCACCCTTCTACTCCCTGTCTCTATGAATTTGACTACTCTGGGAACTTCATATAAATAGAATCATACACTATTTATCTTTTTATAATTGGCTTATTTCACTTAACATAACATCCTCTGGATTCATCAGTGTTGTGCATGTATCAGAATTTCTTCCTTTTAAGGCTGAGTAATATATATTCCACATTTTGCTTATCCATTCATCCATCTTTGGACACTTGGGTTACTCCCCCTTTTTTGGTTATTGTGAATAATGCTGCTATGAACTTGGGAGTACAAATATTTGAGTCCCCACTTTCAATTTTTTGGTATATGCCCAGAAGTAGAATTGCTGGGTCATATGATAATTTAATTTTTAATTAAAAATATTTTTCCGTGTAGGTAGCAATTACTTGCTTCTCTTTAAGTCTACTATTTTAATTTTTTGTTTTCTGTTTTTCTTTCCATCACTTCCCACTTTTCTTCTCTCTTTTGTATTATTTGAATATTTTACAACATTTTAATTTACCTCTTGACTTTTTTGGTTCTATTTCTTTGTATTTTTTATTCATCGCTCTAGGGATTACAATATACATATCTAATCTATCATAGTTTACTTAGAACTAAAATTGTACTGTGTCACATACATGTAGAAACCTAGAATAAAGTCCTCCTACTCACTCTCCTTAAAAAATTTCACATTTATTAACTCTCGATATTTTGGCAGCTCCACCAGATAATGGTATAATTTTGCTTTAAATACTTACATATAATTTAAAAACTAAAGAGTTAAATGTAGTCTTATATTTACCCAGACATTTACTATTTTTGATCCTCTTTCTTAATTTCTGAAGATCCTAGGTTCTCTCTGGGATCATTTTCCTTCTGTCTGAGGAAACCCCTTTTTATCATTTTTTATAAAGCAAGTCAGCTGGTGAAAAATTCTGTTAGTTTTACTTTGTCTGAAAATGTCTTTCTTTTGATTTCATTTCTGAAGGTTACATTGTGAATAAAATTTGTTTTGACTTTTTTACTTGTAGCCCCTTAAAGATGTGCTTCATTGCCTATCATGAGAAATATGCAGTTATTTTAATCACTGTTCCCTGGTATGTAGGGTGTCATATTTTCTCTAGCAGTTTTCCATACTTTATCTTTGATATTTAATAGTTTGATTATGATGTATCTAAGCATGGTTTTCCTTGAAATTATCTTGTTTAGATTTGCAGAGCTTCTTAAATTGTAGATTTGTATTTTCACCAAATTTGGGAAGTTTTTCACCATTATTTCTTCAAATATCATTGCTTCCCAGTCTAGTCCTAATGGGACTCAAATTATATGTACTTATTATTTTTGATATTGTCTCATAGGTCCCTGAAGTTTAGTCCATTTTTAAACTAATCTTTCCAATTTCAGGTTGGACCACCTTTATGAACTATCTTCAAGTTAAATTACTTCTAAATAAATCTCCATCCTGATATTAAGGCCATATTAAATGCATTTAAAAATTCAGATATTATATTAAAAAATTTTTAAATTTCCTTTTACCTTTATGTATTTTCATTTCTCTGCTGAGATTTTCTGTCTTTTCATGTAATTCAAGGATCTTTTCCTTTCCACATTGTTCATTGTTATGGTAGCTGATTTTAAATCTTTGATAATTCCCTTTCTCTTCTTTGTCTGGAATCTATTCATTGTCTTTCCCCTCAAATTTTTCAGCTTCTTTGTAAGTTAAGCAATTTTGGAATATGCCCTGGAGATTATAATTGTTGTGTAGTCACTGAGTTCTGTTATAGTCCTCTGGAAAATCTTGAATTTTTTTTCAGCTGGCTGTCAACCCAGTTAGATTCAGACTGTAAGTTCTCCCTCACCTTATGTGGTTAGTAGTTCACATCTCAATTTAGTTCTGAAAGTTTTTGTCATACAGTTCAGAATTTCTGTTTGATTTTTTAAAAAACAAACGCAGTTGTTTTTGAAATTCTGTATTTTATAGTCTAAGTCATTGTACATTTTAATCACAAATATCTTAAATTCCGTGTTTAATAACTCCAGTATCTCCACTTCTTCAGTCTATTTCTGCATATGTTTTTCCTCTTGAATTTTGGTTACTGGTTTTTGTCTTGGTAATACCTGGTAATTTTTTCTTACATGCCCAACAATGTATAATGTTGTATAAACCATTGTAAAGAAATTTAAGGCTCTAAGTGATGCTATTTTCCTTCAGATAGGCTGTAATTTTTTCTTCTGTGCAGTGGTTATGATACAGAACAATCGCTTTTTCCAGGAATTAAGCTGATTTGAAGCTGGAATTCAGTCTCTGTAAAGGATGGTCTGTTTCTAGTTAACTGTTACCTTTCTGAAGTTATTTTTGAAAATCACAACCAAACATCTGTTATGATTATCATATTCCTTCTCTTTCGTGGATTCTGACCCAACACTTAATGTTCCCAGGCCCATAAGACTGCTGGAGTCTCTGCTCAGTTTCTCTCACCTACCATCTCTTGATCAGCTTCTCAGCATGTCAGCCACTGCCTGTGAATCAGCAAATGTTCCAAGAGAAAAAAATAGCAATGAATATTAGAGTCATCCTTCTGTGTTTTCCTTCTTTTCAAATATGACCTGTCATGTCTTTGCTACGTTGGTAGTTCTACAATGTACACAAATGTGTTTTTTTCATATTTTTCCTAGATTTTATAGTTGTTCTCAGCAAAAGAAATTGTCTGTAAAAGACAAGTCCAGTGTTTACCACTAAAAATAGAAATCCCTTGATAGTACATTTTCATCTTCAAATACATTTTTGTGTCTATTAACTATTGACTCAGTGCTTAAAAAGTAGGAAAGATGTGATTAATTAGCATTTAGAAATATTAGATATAAGTTTGTTTTACTATCATCATCTTTATCATCATCATCATTCTAGGCAGAGTGAACCGTATGAGGAAAAGGCAAACAAACAAATTTCCCCCAAATACAAAACAATTTAGAATGACTTGGGCGTAAATGTTGAGGCAGCAGTCATGAAAGAAACAGCTGGGATCAGATCATAAGTGGCATCATGCAGCATGGAACAAAATTTGAAACTTTTGGAACATGTACAGTCTTTGAAAGATATAAAGCTTGTTCTCAATGGTGGTAATATGCTCCTTAGGAGAGCAGTGTTAGATTTTATATCATCTAGGAGGTACTACTGACATTTAGTAGGAGGGTGCCAGAGATTATACTCTCTTACAATGTGTGGGACATTTCCACATAATAAAGAATTTCTTCTCCCCTCCATGCAACTTTGAAGTGTCATGTTCAACATTCATTTTTATTAAAGCTGAATTAGGTTGATCTAAACCTTCACCTTAAATCTACATTACACTTATGTGCATAGTACTTGCTATACTATACATCAGATATTCTGTCATCAACCCATATATCTGCACTGGACTACATTTGTCCATTTAACCATTGAGATTATATATATATATATATATATATATATACACACACACACACACACACACATATACACAATCAATGGTTTTTTTCATTATGTCTTCTGGTTGGTGCCTGAGCATTCACATATTGAGATACATATTATTTTATCACAGATTTCTTTTATTCTATTTCAGCTTTATTATTTTTATATTATATTACTTTACGTTTAGTTTTTTTAAACTAAACGTGTTGGTGGGTTAAATATATATATAAATTTTATTTCAGGACAGTAAAAATGCATTACAAAATCAATTTTTTAAAAAGGAGGTTTTATGGTCCATAGTGCCATTGGCTGGAAGCATTGTTTGTTTAAAAAAATAAATTTATGTATTTTATTTGTTTAATTTTGGCTGTGTTGGGTCTTCACTGCTGCATGTGGGCTTTCTCTAGTTGCAGCAGGTGGGGGCTACTCTTCGTTGCAGTGCGTGGGCTTCTCATTGCGCTGGTTTCTCTTGTTGTGGAGCACGGGCTCTAGGCACGCAGGCTTCAGTAGTTGCAGCACGCAGGCTCAGTAGTTGTGGCTCACGGACTCTAGAGCACAGGCTCAGTAGTAGTGGCGCATGGGCTTAGTTGCTCTGTGGCATGTGGGATGTTCCCGGACCAGGGATCTAACCCGTGTCCCCTGCATTGGCAGGCGGATTCTCAACCACTGTGCCACCAGGGAAGCCCCTGAGAGCATTGTTTTAACATATATATTTCCATTCTGTAGCAGTCATTCTGATAGCTATGTAGTAAATATATCTGTCAGGGATTGAACTGAAGGCGGGACAACCAGCTGAGTGACTATTATTACTAGACCATGCAAGAGTAAGTCAGTGAGTGTGGAAATGGACAGAAAGAGATGTACTAGAGATAGTTTTAGGAAGTACAAGTGCAAAATGAATAGAAGTTGGAGCGAATCCAAGCTGGGAAAATGTTTTGTCCTAACGTGGACCTCAAGTACACGTGTATTTTTTTAACCCAAAAGGTTAGGTTTGCTTAGTCCTAGAAATGCAAATGTACAACATAGCAGCTTTGTTGATTTTTTCCTACCTCAGTAGAAACTGTTGTTTCAGCACCTAGAGGTCATCCATGAACTCCAAACATACACATATGGCAACAGAACTCAATATCTTCTCACTAAAACATATATCTTTGTGCTTTTCTGTCACAATTGATGGCTGATGACATCAACACTCTAGTTGTTTAAACTGAAAATCCCAGAGTTATTTTTTTCTCCTAAGCGTCCTTCATCTTTCATCAGGTTCTACTGAATATTCTTCAAAGTGACCATTGTGTATCTCATTTGCCTCCATACTCCCCTCTCTACCAAGTTTAGATCCTCTCTCTCTGTTGTGTGGCCTCCTGTAACTACCTTCCATAGAGTTTGCCTGCTTCCAGACTTCACAGCAGAACGGATTCTGTACATTTGCTGCAGAGTTTTGAAGTCCCAGTCCTAACTAGCCTTCCCTTGCTGTAAATGAATCAGAGCATCCTTCCTGACTTCCTTTTATTTTAGGTTAAACATTTATGAGTTTTCATACTTTAAAATTATTTCTAAAACAGTTTGTAAAATCCTACCTTCTAACTCCTCTTTCTCTTTGTCCAGCCTTTGGCTGTCATTGTAGTGGATCAGTTTGAGTCCCCCAAGCTCTTCATGAACAATTACATTTCTATACCTTCCTTTTCTTCTTAATGCAGTTTAGAAGATTAATGTTGGATTTATTTTCTCTTGTCAATTGTAGATTAAATAGGATGTTTATGATTATTTCAATTAAAGATGTTGGGCATCATGCTGTTGGTAAGGAACATAATTGCCTATTATACCACCTTATTGCCATGTGAACATAAAATTTAACTATATCTCTTGACCTCCTCCTCTTTCCTAGAGCAAAATTTTCTTAAGATTGACAACTGTCTAATTCATAAAAATCAGTCAGAATTAGTAAATTATGCCTGCTTAACAGACTGTGATCCTCAACAAAGCACATGAAACGAGTTTAGCTTAATTAACTGTTATTGGGAATGATGATCATTTTCAAATTGCTCCAAAGGAAAACAGACCAACAAACTTGTAAACATGTGCTTGGCACAGAAATTCAGCTTAACTGAACTAAATTTTTAAAGAGAGAGAGAGTGAAAGAGAGCCGGAATGAGAAGCATGTTTGATGAAGGTTGGAAAATCTGCATGTCAGCAATGATAAACTTGTTATTTAATAAGGTTAATAATAGATAAAGTCCCCTAAAGATGAATTGTTATCACAGTTGACTACTGTTTTATTAAAATGTTAATGGCCTGAGGCAAAAGCAAACTGTTCTCTTAATCTGCCAGAGGAACTGCTTTTTCAGGAATTATCATACCCCACAGCACATGAGATTTGAGCAAGCCATAATAAGCATATTTGAAATTTGGACTAGACACAGGTCCTGAGATCTTAACTCAACTTGACTGAACTACGGACGTGTTTCACATGCTCATTCATGGTCAGATTTCTTCTTCTTGTTAGCCAAATATATGACACTGACTTTTGTACTTGGAACTCTATTGAAAGAAGTTTCTGTAGATTAATTTTGCTTTTCTTTTCAAGGTTGAAGGAAATAACTACTGAGTTTATTTTTTTCTCTCCTCACCTCCATGCACATAAGCAAGCCAAGGGCATTTTCTAGTAAGTGTGGTTGCCTGCACCATACAATGCACCTTTTCCATAGTGGCTGGAATTAAAATAAAAGCAGCACCTTCAAGGACAATCAAATGAGTCAACCCAAAGCCAACTGTCTGTGTATAACTGTGATGGATTACATTGTGATTTGTTTGGGCCCATAATCAAAAACCCAAAAGACCTCTGTCAGATAATGCTGTGTTTCTACCAATGTAATATTAGCTCAGATCACAAAAGACACAGAGTTCAAATTCAATTCTTTCTTATCAGCATTTTCCACAGATTTCTTTTATAACTGTACATGTATGTGGTGTATATCAGTGAAAATAATTGCAACTCACAAATACACCATAACATTGACCTTTGTATTGTATCTCTGAAAGAGGAGCAGAAAGAACTACTCAGTATCTTTTAAATTATAAGTGAATTTAAGGGGCCTGATGGTGGCAAGGAGGTGGAATTGACAGCTAGGAAAAAATGTCATTTTAGGGTAAGTGTGGCATAGATTCAAGACAGGAAAGAACCTGGAAAGGACCATTTGGTGAATGCCAAAGCTCTATACATGCTAGAGTCTAAACACAGACATCCAGTAAAAGAGAGAGAAGCAAAACCTGTTGTAAGTCCACATATAAAGAAAAAATTGAAAATCTAAAAATTGTGAGACCCAGGGAGGAACAAGTAGTCTATAACCAGTACCAGCAAAATGGACTGTGGCATCGGAGCCTGTTTTATGCTTTGTATGGATTGGGTGAAAGGTGGGGTAGAAAAATTTGAACCTGTAGGTATTAATCTGTATTTTTAATGACAGTATCTTTATTGTTGATTTTCCGGCTATAAAACTAATACATTGTTTAAAAATATTAGAAGTTTAGTTACATACTTGTCTCACAAAATAGTATTTCATGAATATATTTTCATGTTAATACATACATCATTGTATACTGGGTTGAAAAGAAAAATAAAATGATGGTATTTTTCAGCTTCTCGCATCAAAGGCAAATCTAACTCTCTTCCTTTTCTTTCTTTCTTCCTTCCTTCCTTCCTTTGTTTCTTTCCCTCTCTCTCTCTCTCTTTCTTTGCCTGTTGGAATTATAAAATTTTTGTTTAATTATCCATACTTTGTTTATTTCATGTTTTGCTTGCTGTTTTGAAAGCTATAAATATATATTTTATCTGCATTTTTTGGTTAAGAAATACTAAAAAAATTATTTGAAGTTTAAAGTACAAAATTGCTTACAGAAAAACACCACAGCTGCTCACATACACATTAACCAATGTAAGAAAGAAAAAGTTACTAATAGAGTTAAAGACTCTTTACCAACAGAATATCTTTTGTATACTAACTGCTTACTACATATAACACAATCATTTATCCATTCTTCATTAAAAAAAATTGAATTATATCCTCTTTTTGGCTATCACATATAGTGCTGCTAGAAACTTTCTTTTACATGTCTTTTGGTGTACACACACACATACATGCACGCACATCTCTGATGGGTATCTATGCCTAGAAGTAATATTGCTGGTCATAGTATATAAAAAAGTTCAGTTTTATAGATCTTCCCATTTTCCGAAGTGCTTGAAACAATTTGTGTTCCCGCTAGCACAGAATGAGAGTTCCCGTTACTAAAATATCCTTGATAAAACTTGAAATTGTCAATTTTCTTAACTGTAGTCATTCTGATTGGTTTGCGTTTTCTTGGAGTTTTAATTTGTGTTTCTTATACGTAATGAGATTGAGAACATGTTGGCATTTTTGACCATTTCAATATTTTGCTTGTGTAATTTGATAATTAAAAATATTGGGTTGCCTAATTTTAAAAATTTATTTGAAGACTTTTATATATTAAGAAACAAAAATTTACACTTTAGCCAGTAATTTTCTAAATTTGTGTATTAATACCAATTGTTTGTTTATGGGTTCTTGCATATTTTCTGTAAGTTTTATTTCCTTTCTTCCTTTCTTTTTTCTTTTTCTACTAGCTGTGACCTCTAATGAAATGCCAAATAGGTGTTAGTGATCTAGATCTGAGGGGGAAATTTCTATATTTCACCATTAAATGTGGTGGTTATTGTTTGTGTCATTTAGATATCCTTAATCAGTTTAAGAGAGTTTCCCCCTTTGTTTGCTAAGAATTTTACCATAAGTGAGCAGAGATTTTTAATTAACTTTTGATTGAAATATAACATATATACACGTGAGTGCACAAATTATAAGGATATAACTTAAGAGTACTAATGAATTTGCATTATCACTGAATCTTGGTATTATCTGTTATTTTCATTTTGGTATTATAGAAGGTATGGAGTAGTAGTCAAACATCTTAATTTAATTTGCATTTTCCTATAGAATAATGAAGCTGAACACAATTTTTCTATGCTTATTGACCATTTGGATATCCTTTACAATAAAGTGATAAAATTTTTTGCCGATTTTTCTATTTGGATTCCAGCATTTTTTGATTGATTTGTAGGTTTTCTTTATATGTTCTCATATTAGTCCTTTACAGATATATGTATCGAAAATTTCTTCCTCCACTCTGTGGCTTGCCTTTACACTTTTATTAGTGTATCTTTTGATAAACAACCATATTTTATTTTACAATAATCTAATTTAAAAAATTTTAATTTTATGGTTATTGATTTGGGGTTTTGTTTAATTGTTTTTGTCTGTACCAGTATCATGAATTTTTGTCCTAAGTTACCTTTTAAGAGCTCCCCTTTAAAAATTTTTTCACATTTAAACCTATAATCTATCTGGAATTGATTTTTGCATGTGCAGTGAGATAATGGTCAACAGTTTTTCCCCATAGTGTTATCTAGTTGATCTAGCACCATTTATTGAAAAAAACCATTCATTAGCTACTCTCTGCAATGTCACCTTTGTCATAAAATCAGATGACTATATGTGTATAGGTCTGTGCTGGATTCTTTATTCTGTTTCACAGGGCCATTTTCCCAGCCCTATGCTAATATCTAATTGTCTTAATTATAACTGTAGAATAAATTTCCTTATCTTGTAGATTAAGTGCTCCTGCTTTGTTCTTCCTTTTCAATATTGCCTAAGTACTTTGTTTTCTTTTATTCATTTCAGAATATGATTGTCAATTTAACCAGAAATTCTGTTGAAATTTTGAATGGATTATATTTAATCTATGATCAATGTGAATAGAATTGATGACTTTACTATACCAGGAAAAAAGCCGAAAGTTTACAAAAGCAAGAGAAAATATAAATACAGGTTTCCCTGCTATCCAAAAGTAGAGCATTCCTGTAGAACCTTTCATAAACCAAAATGGTATAAAGCAAAGAAGCAGTTACCTTCGGACACATCTTGCTAAGAGATGCACAAAATAAGATGAAATCTTTTGCTAATTAACTTCTTTATATGTGTTAACTATCTTTAACCTCTGAACAATTCCGTAATGTATATTGTGCTCTTCTAAAAAAGAAGAATACGATGTTTAAAGAAATTTGGAAGCATCTAAAGTCAAAAGTCATGAAGCTTGAATCTGAGGTCTTGTCTGTGGGACTGAAAGTCCAGGCTCATTTCTTTTTCTTTATTATATATTACAGGTGTACAACATAGTGATTCACAATTTTTAAAGGTTATACTTCATTTATAGTTACTATAAAATATTGGCTATATTCCCTGCGTTGTACAATATATCCTTGTAGCTTATTTTATACATAATAGTTTGTACCTCTTAAGCCACTACCCTTATATTGTCCTTCCCCCCTTCCCTCTCCCCACTGGTAGCCACTAGTTTGTTTTCTGTATCAGTGAACATGCTTCTTTTTGTTACATTCACTAGTTTGTTGTATTTTTTAGATTTCACACCTAAGTGATACCATATGGTATTTGTCTTTGTCTGACTATTTTCACTTAGCATAATGTCCTCCAATTCCAAGTTCATCCATGCTGTTGCAAATGGCAAAATTTTATTCTTTTTTATGGCCGAGTAGTATTTCATTATATATATATAATGAACACACAATATATATATAGGTTGCTTCCATACAAAAACACTAATTTGAAAAGATGCATGCATCCGAATGTTCATAGCAGCATTATTTACAATTGTACAATTGCCAGGCTCAGTTCTTTATCCACAAGCTTCTTACACTTTCACGTACATCTAAACTACCTAGGGATCTTGTTAAAAATGCAGATTCTGAATCAGTAGGGGTGGCTTGCAAATAACTGCATTGCCAAAAAATTCTCAGGTGATACCAACTCTGCTGGTCCAAGGATGACACTAAGTAGCAAAGCAGTTTACAATGTTTTGTAAGAAATTTGAATTAATAAAATAATTGGAATGCTAAATAGCGTTTTATTTTAAATGCTATTTTTAAATTGAAGTATAGTTGATTTACAATGTTGGTTTCAGGGTGTACAGCAAAGTGATTCAGTTATAATCTTTTGCAGATTCTTTTCCATTATAGGTTATTATAAGATATTGAATATAGTTCCCTGTTCCTTGTGCTGTACAGTAGGACCTTGTTGTTTATCTATTTTATATATAGTAGTGTGTATCTGTTAATCCCAAACTCCTAATTTATCCCTTCCTCCCCCGCCTTTAGCATTTCTAATAGAACCATAAAGAATAATTATGCAAAATATATATAGTAAATATGTTAAATATGTACAATTTTTGTATTTAAAAACTCAGGTGTTTTCACAGGATTTTTGAATTGTCTTTATGAATCTAGGTCTTAACTGCTCTAAAAAAAATCAGTGTTTGCTTAGTCACTGCAAGTCATGGATTTTTTTTTTTCTTCCTGTTGTGGTGCATCAGTACAGATTATTATTTTTTTTTTTTTTAGTTTGTTTGGCTGTGTGGGGTCTTAGTTGCAGCACGTGGAGTCTTCGTTGCCACGTGTGGGCTCTGAGTTGCGGCATGCGGGATCTAGTTCCCTGACCAGGGATCGAACCCAGGCCCCCTGCATTGGGAGCGTGGAGTCTTAACCACTGTACCACCAGGGGAGTTCCAAAAGAGATTAATTTTCAAAGTCCATCTTTTAAATTTTCCATCATTGACTTAATTAGGAATGATCATTTGCTAAAAATAAAAGTAAAAATGAACACCAAAAAGAAAATTAAAGACCAAGATTAATAATTCAGGAATTATTATAATATGAACTGTAGGGAAAAGGAATACTTTCCCTTAAAATGTTTTACCTTGAACTTCTTAAAAATTGCTGTTACATATTGCCTTGAGATCACTTTTGAGTTTGGAAAGTAGCATTTTTATATATAGTAACCCAAGAATCTCCCAGACCCCTGTTCCTAACAGCTACATAAACTGAAGAGCATGCAGTCTTTGGTGTTCTGCCCGCAGCAGCATGGAGATAAGAATTCCTCCTATGAACACTGTGTTATCCTTTTGCCACTATCTACTGATTAAACCTCAAAGGCCCTTTCAAACTGTCAGGGGAAGCACACACAAGGCGTTCTACGTGGGTATGTATGGCAGGAAAGGACAGGGAGTTCTTGAATTTTACATTTTGTGAGTACCTGATTTTCATCCTTAAAGCATGGTGTGTTTCTGCTTTTAGATGTAGCATAGAATGTGCTGCTAGGAATGCTTCTGGTAATAAAGAAAACACCAGGTGCAAGCTGTAACTAGAACTCAGGGGAAATTATTAGACTCTAGCATATGAGGCAGTACAGGGTCAAGTGCAGGGCTAAGTAGAAGAGAGCTTCCTGTCGATTAGCAAACAAACAACTTCAACCTATTGGGTCACAGGTGGCAGGAAGCTTATATTATCAGCAAAGGGAAAATATGTATCACATGGGGAGCCTCAGAAGTGGAACATATAATACTGTGTCATCAGTTTGGTAAGAGTGGGGTAGGGAGAAGGTTGGAGAGAATTGAAAAATATAAATATTGTTTAGATGCACAGATGATGAACATGTTAACTCCAAATCTTGATCAGACTCACAGAATTGCCTATGGGTTTGAACCAAAGTAATATTATTTAGAAACTTGGGTCATTTACTGTCACAAACTATATTTAATGCAATGGTGGATTCCAGGCTGGGGGATTCTTGATTCCTGGAGGGAATACTAGTTTCCTGGGGTGTCTGCCTGGTGGACAGACATTTTCCTGAGAGCTCATTTATCTAAAGATGGTTCTTGATTTTTGAAGTATCTCTGCTAGAAGATGCTGACTAGCCAGGTACAGTCTCTAGATGGGGCTACTGGAAGAGAAGGAGAAAGACCATGTTGTAGTTGGGGAGAGCAGGCTGCACGCTGTCACTGACAAGGCGCTGGTGGCTCCTGAAGTGCTTACTCCACCTGCCCTAAAGGACACACATAGCCGTTGGGTCCTTCCTTCCCCAGGGGCTTTGAAATTGGGATGAGATCATATTTATTGCAGGGCTTTTCTAAATTTTATATCAAGTACTCTGCTGGCGTTGCTTATAATGCTTTAGATCACCTGATGGAGAGATGTCAGGGAAGAAGATTCCTACTCTTTTCCTCACCCAGGGGTCAAGCTGCATGTTTTCAGATATGGAGAAAAATCACTGGTTATGGAAATTTTTTATGAAAGTGACTGTATCCAAAACAAGCCATTATGATAATGTGGTCTTCCTTAAACTCTTTTAGGTTCACGTTAAGTCCTGGTTTAGGGTTTTTTAATTAACTTGCTACTGTCTCTTTGGTCTCTACTGACAGCAGTCTTAGACTTAAAGGCGGAAAGATTTTAGGTGCAATCTATTTCAGCAATGGTAAATAGAGGTCAGATTGCATGCCAGTTCTGATCAACTGGTGTAGCTTTCTAGAGTCCTGGACTGAGAAGACTGCAGCTATGCCCGCAGGTCAATTAAGAAAAAAAAAACGTCATGATCAGTTTGTTATGTTTTCCATGGGATAAAATGGGAGAAATGGCAATACACTTTCTTGATCTTGACCAACTCTGTTATTTTATAGTTGAGGAAACCTCAGATTAAGCAGTGCAAATGACTTTGCCAGAAAGTAAAAGAGATAAAATTAAAACCTAGGAAGCCTAACTCCAATTTCTATGCTCTTTCCATTACAGTACCAAATTAATGCCTTTCACTTTTGATGACTATGTAGAAAATAAGGTATGAAAAGGAAGCCATGATTTGTTTATTAATTATTATACACCATTGGGAAGAGAATATGGAGTCACATGAATTTATCTCATATGAATTTATATCCCTTTAATTTATCCATGAACTGTCTCAATGAAGGTATACTCTATTATTTGGAGAATATTATAAGTACCAAACATGATCTGGAGACAAAAATTTGATATTGGAATAAAACAGATTTTTTGGTTAATATTTTGTAAGGTAGGAGGGAACTCTAGCTCTTTGGACACAGCGATTAATGGTTATTTCATGAATATATATAGGTATAAATAAGAAGGCAAAGTAGTGTAGTGGAGTAAAACACTGCAACAAACATGTGGGTTCAAACTTCGTAGCTGTCATGTAACTGCCTATAAAGCTTTAGGAACATCATTAAATTTTTCTGGACCTTGGATTCCTCATCTGGAAAAATTTGGAGTAAAAAATACATGCCTTTATAATTATCATAAAGGTTGGAATCATGTATCTAAGGCTTGTGACAGTGTGACTAATAAAAGATAGCTGCTCAATAAATATTGACTTTTGCTATAAAATTTTACATAAAATTAAATAAAAAATAAAATTCCTACATGAATTTGGAGAGTTCCATTTAAAAATCTTCCAAGTGCTGGGACATCACAACTTCTCCTAAATGCATTTAAAACAACGTTTCCAGAGTTGGCATGGGAGCCTACTGCATTCCTACCTGGGAATCTTGTTAAAACTGAAGATTTCTGGGCTTCCCTGGTGGCGCAGTGGTTAAGAATCCTCCTGCCAATGCAGGCAACGAAGACCCAATGCAGCCAAAAATAAATAAATAAATAAATAAAATAAATAATGAAGATTTCTACGAGTTGTCCCACCTTAGACCTACTAAATCAAAATGTCTGGGGGTGAAGTCTACTCACCTGTATTGTTTAACAAACTCTATTCTTGTTGGGAGCCTCAATGATCCTCTTCACCTCCAGAGTTCAAAATCAATAGAGAAGCAAGAAAAAGGACCCAACATATTACATTGATTACTCTTAAGATTTAGGTTGGAAGAGGCAAGTTATGTCTGTAAGCCTGCTTTCTAATGCTGAGCCCCAGAATTAGAAAAGCATCCTCTCAGACACAGGTAATGCTGAACCAGGAAGACCTCACCACTGGGCTGCAGACTTCTGGAATGGAGGAGGAGAGAATGTAAGCTCTCTAAGGCCATCTTGATCCCTTGAGGCAGTGGCAGGATCACCTGGGCTAACGTGCCCACGTTTCTCCTTTCAAAATCAGAAGTAGGCCACTGACAAGCAAAGGGTAGCATTGCAGGCCAGCAATACCACTTGAATTTATATCCCTACACATGAAAGGCAACTTCATCAGTGAGGAGAAAACATGCACCACCACCCCCTTACACACATCCTGAGCTATTTTTATGCATATAGCTTAAAAAACTCATTGGTCTTGAGCCTATGTTTCTGTTCAGTAACCCTCCATAAAGTATCCCCAGCCTAACCCTAACATAGACTAAATGAGATTGTATGCCTGGAATGTTTGCAGGCGTTGAGTGTCTGAGTAAAGGTGGAGCCAGTGCAGCGCCGCAGCTGTGGTCTCAGACTAGGATGATGTGTAGTTATCTTCCCTCTCTCTGGGACACCTGTGACTGCTCTAAACTCCCAGAATTGTGAGAGGCTGTGACAAATGAGGGCTTGACATACCCTTGTCAGTTGACCATTTTTCCAAACACCAAACTCTTAATGAGGAAAGTAGGAATAGCAGAAAATATTAACATGTACATAAAGTAATAGTTATGAGAAGAAAGGATTATTATTTAAGAACACAAATGATGTGGAAAAATCCAGACAGTCTTTGGTTCTCTCTCACCTGTTATAAGCCGTGATATGCCAAGGATGTATTTATTATAGTTTCCCGTTTATGGAATATTTCTTATGCACAATGTTTGCAATAAAGGCTACATTATGACTACTATTGCCATTACTACTAAAGCTATGAATTATAACAAACAGTAAAAAGAAAGGTTATATTCTGTTTGAAAAATAAAACCTAGAAATCCAAGAACAGAGTGCTTTTTATTGGATTATAATTAACTTACAGTATTGTATTAGTTTCAGGTGTACCACATAGTGATTCGATATTTTTATACATTATGAAATGGTCACCATGATAAGTCTAGTTACCATTTGTCACCATGCAAAATTATGACAATATTATTGACTATATTCCCTATGCTGTACATTACATTCCCGTGACATTTATTTTATAACTGGAAGTTTGTACCTCTTAATCCCCTTCATCTATCAATATTTTGCCTGTCCTCCCACCCCATCCCCTCTGGCAGCCACCAGTTTGCTCTCTGTATCTATAAGTCTGTTTCTGTTTTGTTCTGTTTGTTTTGTTTCCTAGATTCCACATGTAAGTGAAATCATACAATATTGTCTTTGTCTGACTTACTACACTTATTTTACCTTTAGGTCTATCCGTGTTGTTGCAAATGCCAGTGGCAAGATTTCAAGAGAATAGAGTGTTTTAGTGGTCGGGAAAAGGCAAGGAAACAAGGGAGCTACGTGTCTGTTTCTTCGAACACAATCTCCTCCACTCACTAGAATTTTTTCAATAGTAGGCAAGTATGAATTATTTAAAATAGAGTTTGGCTGATGGACAGATGAATGGGTAAAGAAGCTGTGGTATATATATATATACATATATATATATGTATATATATATATACACAATGAAATATTACTCAGCCATAAAAAGAATGAAAGAATGCCATTTGCAGCAATGTGGATGGACCTAGAGATGATCATACTAAGTGAAGTAAGCCAAAGACAAATACCATATGATGTCACTTATATGTGGAATCTAAAAAAAAAAAAAAGTGATACAAATGAACTTATATACAAAGCATAAATAGACCCCCAGACATAGAAAACAAACTTATGGTTACCAAAGGGGAAAGCGGGGTGAGGGGGGATAAATTAGGAGTTTGGGATTGATATATACATACTACTATATATAAAATAGATAAGCAACAACGACCTACTGTATAGCACAAGGAACTACATCAATATTTTGTAATAAGGGAAAAGAATCTGAAAAGAGTATTATATATATATACTTGAATCACTTTGCTGTACACCTGAAACTAATACATTGTAAATCAACTATACCTCAATTTTTTAAAAATGCCATCTATATACTAAAAAAAAATAGAGTTTGGCTGGGTGCTTGATTGCAAGAAGATAGTTACAACATTTCTGATAAAGTATTAATCTAAAATATGTAAGAAATAGTTATAAAATATACAACAAATAAAATCCTAGTGGGCAGATGAAACAATCAGTTTACAAAAGAGAAATCTAAATGGTTGAGAAATATAAGGAGAGATGTGCAGCCTCATTGATAAAGAAATAAATAAAAATAAAAATAAAATACCAGCTTATATCTATGTGGTTGGCAAAAAATAAATTAGGACAGTGTCTAGTGCTGGTGAGCTTGTGGAGAAACTTGTACCCTCAATCACTGCTAATTGTTGTGAGGGCTGGTGCAGCCCTTTTGAAGAACAATTTAATAGTGAAAATAAGTTAAAAATTCCCTGTGCTTCAGCAATTCTCTTTTGAATTTTTTTCCATGGGGAAAACCTTATACAAATAGTTTTCTGCAAGAAACCATTACAAAGCTGAGGTATTTTGTTGAAGTACTATTGATGGAAGCAAAGAGTTGAAGACAACCTAGGTGACCATCTTGTGAAGAATAGAGAGGTAAAATATAGAATATGCACCAAAAGGAATGATGTACAGGAGGAATGAACTGAATCTATAAATGGAAACATGGCAGATTGCAAAAACAGTGCTACAGTGATAAAAGATAAGAGATGTGAAATTAGTAGCAAACTAAAATTTATATACATTTTAAAATGACCAGACTTCCGTAGTGGCGCAGTGATTAAGAATCCGCCTGCCAGTGCAGGGGACACGGGTTCGAGCCCTGCTCCAGGAAGATCCCACATGCCGCGGAGCAGCTAAACCCATGCACCACAACTAGTGAGCCTGCGTTTTAGAGCCTGTGAGCCACAACTACTGAGCCCATGTGCCACAACTACTGAGCCCACGTGCCACAACTACTGAAGCCCATGCGCCTAGAGCCCATGCTCTGTGACAAGAGAAGCCACCGCAATGAGAAACCCGCACTCCACAATGAAGGGTAGCCCCTGCTCGCTGCAACTAGAGAAAGCCCGCATGCAGCAGCGAAGACCCAATGCAGCCAAAAATAAAATAAATAAATACATTTAAAAAAAATAAATAAAATTACACAGAACGTCATACTTTTTCATAGATACACATATAAGAAATAAGGGGCTGAAATTTAGACTGAATATACCTACCTTAAATACTTGAGAATGGGTATTTTAGGGGAGGGGAATGGAATTGGATAAAAGAGATGCAGGAAAAAAAAAAGAAAGAAAAAAAGAGGAGAGTTGCATTAACCAGAGATGGTAGCATGCCAGGCATGATAGGTGTGATCAATGTAATTCTGTGTATCTATGGATCTTAAACACATAATTACACATTTTAAATTATATGGAGAAGTATTAATAAAATAGAGATCGCCGGGCATTTCTTGATACAGTAGCTCCAGATTTTTCACTAAAATACCAATGTGGGCAAAGAAAAAGGTAAAAATAATACAGAAAATCTGTTGCCAGAATCTGGATGAATTTCTGTTAAGTCTCTTTGATTACCAAAGGCCTGATAGTAGAGATGACCAGAAATACTCTCAGATCCCACTTCCTATATCAGAAGCAATCAAGAAGCAGATAAAAATGATCAGTTAGGTTTCTTGGCTGCAGTATTGTTTGTAATAGTGGAAAACAGAGAGTTATCTAAAGGCTCAGTAGTCAGGGAGTGGTAAAATCATATCATAACCATATGGTAGCATATAATATACCCATTATAATCATGTCTTTGAAGAATACTAAGAACATAGACAATATGTATAGTATTAAGTGAAAAGAGTAGACAACAAAAATTATATAATATGGTACCCTTTTTATTTAAATACTTAAACATATTTGTGTATATACCAAACATTGGTAAATTGCTAAGTATACCAACATATTGACAACGGATGTCTTTGGATGTTAGGAATAGACATGGTTTTCATTGTCTTCTTTTCTCCATTTAAAAAATTTTTATAATAAATGATAAAAATAAAAACAATAGTAGCTAATGCTTGCTAATTGCTTAGTCTGTGCCAGGCATAGTTCTAAATACGTCATAGGTATAAACTCTTTCCATTCTCACTGCAGATCTTTTTTTTTTTTTGAAGGTTGTTCCAGGAACTGGCAACAAAGACTAGATATATTCTTTATTGTATTACAAGCATATTAATAACAAATACTTATTAAGGACTTGATATGCAACAGGTACATTCTCACAAAGCCTTATTATTATCATCTCCATTTTACAAATGAGGAAATTAAGTCTCAGGGATCATATGAGCCCCAACTTCATAACACTGGTAAGTGGTAAAGATTCGAAGTCAGGTCAGTTTACTCCAGAGCGCATGCTGGTAACCACAACGCATCCTTCCTTACTGTGTACCCTTGCGCAAATCACTTTACCGCTCCAGACTATCTAGTAAAATGAAGAGGCTATGATTACCAATGTTCCTTTCAACTCCAGTGTTTCCCTTTTTCATTTAAATTGTTTCAAAACACTGTAATATCCTGCTTATGAGTAAAGAATAATTTACTATTACTCTGCTGTTGGACATTTAGGCTGCTTCCAGTTTTTCCTTAATATAATTAACCCTGCAGTGAACATCACAGTGCACTGGCTCTCCTCACTGCAGATCTTTGAAGTAGGTACTATAATTGCATCTACTTACCTTACACTTGGAGGTCCCTGAGACGGAAGTTGAGCAAATTACTCAACGGCATTTTGGCTCTGGAGTCTGAGTAAAACCACTGTACACACTGTCTCCCCAGTTTCCTTATTCCACACCTGGAACCAAGGCTTAATGTGAATTTACATTGTAAGATGGTGGTCTCTTAATAACAGCTTTGGGACTGGGGAAGGTCCAATAGTACCATGTGAGAAAGATAATGGGGTGGAAGGGGAAGCAGGAGGCTGAAAGAGAGGAAAATCTTTTTCAAAACAGTGCCCTCAGTTCTAGAGCCAAGTAATATACTCAGTTGTTTTAAGAAGAGAAAATAATTAGCTTAATTTAATTTTGCTTGGTGTGCTTCCTCTGAGAAGAGCGTATGTGGGCAAAAGAGACTCATTAGCTCCACAGTTAGCCACCCAGATATCTGTGGGGCTGCATGCTTTTGTACACACTGATAATGGTTCTTGAAGGGAGTCCTCAGTGGTGGCTGGCGGAGGGCGGGGGCGGGCGGGGTTCTTCTTTAAAGACATCACTGAATGCAAAGCTCTGCACCCTTGGGGTGACTCACAGACAGCAGGTCTTCATCCCCAGAGAGATCTTGGCATCGAAAAGGACCAGTGAGACTATGCCTGCCAACCTTTAGCCCATTTCCATTTGTAAGAGTCTCTGGATAAGCTGTTGCTCTCATGGCTTTACTTCCCTTATTTGTGATTTTGCGAAGTGAAACCCCAGATTATTAGTCAGGGCTCTCTGGGGAAACAGAACCAATAGGAGATACATCTATATCTATATCATCTATATATCTATATCTATATCATTTATGTCATCTATATCATCTATATCCATATCTATATCTATAGCATCTATCTTCCTATATATATAGGAATAGGCTCACACAGTTATAGGGAACCAAGAAGTCCCACCATCTGTTGTTTGCAAGCTGGAAAAGCCAGTGGTATAATTCAGCCCTAGTCTGAAGGCCTGAGAATCGGAGAGCTGATGATGTAAGACTTGATCAGATTCAGAGAGCTGGAGAACCAGAAGCACCAGGGTCTGAAGGCAGGAGAAGTAAGTCTCAGCTCAAACAGAGAGAGAAAATTCACGCTTCCTCTGCCTTTTTGTCTATTCGGCCCTCAACCGATTGGGTGATGCTCACCCACACTAGTGGCAAAAAGTCAAAGCTTGCCTTTAGCATCCAAGTAATGATCCATTATCAGGGTTTAAATCCATTCATTGCTCCTTCAGAATTTAGGTGTAACTGAAGAGGTTTCTGTTATCATCTGGTATTTGCAGACCTCACTCTGTCACGTGAAAGAGCTGTCCCATCATCCTTGTCCCATCCTCCTTCTCCCTTACCACCCAGACCAATTCTAATTGCTTCGAGCTCTGATCCTGGGCTCTTTTAGTGCCACCAGAACCTGATTAAACTTTTAGATGTTTCACAGGGGCTGTAGGCTCTTGTCAACACTAACCTGTTATTGTGCCCTTCGAAGTACTTTTTCTCTAGTGTTGCGGTGAACTGGGAGATCTTATTTAGCATTTATTAAATAGTAAATAGCTAATTACTCAAAGTAGCTATTTACATATTGAATTTATTTTTCTTGGCATCTTTAATGTCGGATTAACATTTTATTCCTACAGCTGGAAGATACTTACACAGAATAAAACATTCCCTTATTTAATCTCAAGTGGAATATACGATAAGTGTGATCATTTTAATTTGTGTCATTTATTAGTAGGAGAGAGGTATCGTACAGGTGGGATGCTCCATCACACGCCAATTAGCAGGTGGCTTTGAGGGCAAGAGAGAAAACACTTTCATCAAGGGGATCGTAGCAGTCACAGAAGTAGAAGTTCAGCTATGGGAAAAATAGAGGAAATGACATTGGGATGTGTGATTTTGGAAACTGGGGACAGAGCTTAAAGCAGTAATAATAACACTGTACAGATATCCTAAGAGAATACTCAAAATAGAAAGTCTGGCACTCTCTTTGTAAAAAATCACATTTTCTTTTTCTAATCATGAGAGAACCACAGAAAGTTAGATCTGAAGGAGACTTTACTGATCTAATGAAAGTTCGTTACGTAGATGCGGGAACTGAGGCACAGAGGAGTCTTATTCAACGTACTTTAAATTAGTACCGTGGACACGTGTAAAATCCAAGCCTGCTGTCTCCTCTTCTGGTGAATTTTTTAAAAATATATATGGTAGCTTTTTTTTTTTTTTTTTTTTTTTTTGCCTCCAACATGCCCTTGTCAGTTGGTCCTCTGATGGCCCATATCAAGGTGTTTCATTACACTGCACTTATATCAGGGAGAGGTCCAATGTATGTTTTTAAAAGAGGATCATGACAGGCTCACAAATAGAAATAAAGAGCAAAATAGAATAGGGGCACAAAGCAGCCCATGGCTTTAGAATTTGGAAATATCTTTATAAGAAAGCAAAGTTAACCACAGAAAGAAGGGGGTATTGGTTTTGTTAAGGAGTAGCACTATAGTTCACTGTTAATCTCATTGACCTGTTGGGCTTCTTTTGTTATTTGAAGGCATAGATGCAATATATCTCTGTTTTTAACAAGCATTAGAAATTCAACAAATATTTGTTTAATCATATGAACAAACTTGATTGTAAGATTCGGTGAAACAGGAAGTATGTCAGTCTCTTTAGTTTCCAGCACTGAGTGCAGAATCAATTTTATTAACTGTTTGAGGAAGTATTTTGGACTGATTAAATGCCACATGCTCCTGGAGGCTTTTGGAGACCAACCTTCGTCCCTTGGTTGATGTATTTGGGGATGATTTTCCTTGGTATGTGTATACTGTCCATTTTTAAATGGGGGGCTGATACTTAAAGGTAGATAGCTTCTGCTGGACTCTCTGCCCTCACTCTCCACCCTTCTCCACCCTGCTCTGTGCAATGGAGGCTGATTCACATGAACTGCACCAATAAGCTCCCATGCTCTCTGGTTTCTGGTTGGGTTCAGTCAACGTGGAGCCCTGATGGGAGACTGGAGGGAGAAGATTTGGGTCCAGGTATTTATTCCTCTAGCTTCCTCCCTGAGAAGATGCTTCAAAGTTGTCTATGTCCCTCAGCCTAAGATCTTAGGGTCTCAAGGTGGCCTTCTAGTCACTAATTTCTTCTTCTAAGTACCAATGACCACTCCCTTGTCTCACTTTATTGGGTCCAGGAGTGAGAGTGGCTCTGCTGTTATTTCTAGCAGGTTATGATGCTATTCCTTATAGTTTTCCTACATCCCACCCACATACTTGTAAATAGTTTATTATGCCCTCTTCAGATTACCCTAGTTTACGTGTGTCAGCTATCTCATCTTGGACTCAATGCCTAACTAATTAGTACTGTGCTAAAACATAAGTAACAGAAGTGAAGAGCTGAAACCTTTGCCCTATTTTGCTGCTCTCCTTGACAGCCCTCTAACTCGATCTTCTGGCTCCTCTCATTTTAACCCCACCTTCAGCCTTTGCATCTTGGTTTACCAGGTTTTTTCATGTTACCCTCAACTCCCCAGTCTCACGCAAACTTATCTCCTTCACCTGGTTTCAGTCATGTGTGGAATGATTTCACCTCCCTTCCATGTGTTCCTGGAGTACATTGCCTGGGATACCCCAGGCCTGCTTCCTTCATGGGACCAACCCCTGAAGACAGCTTTCTGACAAGTTACAAGTGCATTAAGAATGAGCCACTCGTGTGTCCCTTTACTTATCTACAACAGGACAATTGTTGCAAGTGAACCCACTCTCTTTCATGTATGAGAAAACCATTCCCTCCTATACTGCATCAACTGAAACTTCAGTCATCTCCCTGCCACTCAGGTTGGTGTCTTGGCATACATATTTTACAAGGTTACTGGCCCTTAGTCTAACAGAGCAATACCTTTAACAGATGAATTCCTTAAGGTTGGGACCTTGGGTTATACAAAATTAAATGAGTTCCCTGATGTTATCAGTTCTGTAAATCCAAAGTTTTGTTGTATTTACATAAAATGAAGGTCCATTAAATTTTATCCTCTTTGTACTCTATCCCCAAAATGGTATTATAAATTTTCTTCTCCTGGAGTTCTTAATGATCCAAAATAGACTCTTTAAGGAGACCTACTGACAGTGTTCTGAAACATAGACCTGCTGCCCTAACTATAATTTTTTTTCACAGAAGGTCTGGCTGCTGCTGTTTGTAGATTTGCCTTAAAATCTGTGCATGTAAAATATTAAACACTAAATGCTGAGACATGGTAGATAAAAATACTTATGTCTCTCTGCCTGCATATCAGGGGAGAGGACTTTGTTAGGAAATATTCATGAGAAAGTAAGAGACTGTTGATGAAGCAGGGCTCAGATGCTCCTTAAATGTCGGGTCAGAATCAATAATAGCATTGAGACTTTATCCTAGTAGGAATGGAGTATGAGAATCTATCACTCTCCAGGATAGCCTTCAGAGGGGAAAGAATGGAGGAGGGATTGGTGAGGATCTATCAGTAAAGCAAAAGAGTGATTTTTGGGTTCAATACTAGTAATTACTAGACACCTGAGAGTGAATCTGACAGACATCAAGATAGAGAATCTTCTAGATATCTCACTGAAGAGTATATTTGAGTCACAACTGCCCTCTAAGAGCGTTTATGATTCAGAAAGTGTCTCTAGGTTCACTGACCTGCTAGAGAAGTATCCTCACAAGAGTAGGCTGAGTAAATTTCAGGGTACCAGTAAACTACCCCACCATCCAAAAGTCTCCCAAGTCATTAAGAATGCCCTTAAGATGGCTCCCTGAAAGTCACTGTAGCTTGAAACTGTAGGAAACTATTTTTACCTCAGAGGCTTCTGAGCTTTGTTTGGAGGAGGAAGAGAAACATCTTCTTGATCTAAGAAAATGTGTTAAAATAGGTGAGGAGTAGCTACAAAGAATCTGGAAGAAAAAGTATTGGTTTGCCGGGTCTGATCATGACAATTGGTTGGAGGGCTGGAAAGTATGGGAGCCATAGCAACAAGTTGATAGCAATGTTGCTCTTGGCATCTTGAATCAGGATCCAAACATATGGTCGACTTTGGAATGTTTCCTTATTAAAAGAAAGCAAAAAGATGCCATCTTACTAGCAGCCATCTATAGTTCTGTAAGACTGTCACCACTAAACCCTGTAACTTCTTCTCTCTGTGTTCCTAGGTCCAGCCCCTCCTCCTCCATAAAGCCTCACTTGACGAACCTTGCCCACTGTGAACTCACTGTACCCATTGTGTAGACCCTGACGCTTATTTTCCTATCCTATATATTTAGATAACTTACAATTAGATTATAATCGCATGAAATGAGGGGCAGCATCTCTCAGCCTTCTTTAATTCTCCAACATTAGCACTGAGTCTGCCTTATAATAGTAAGTTCTTAAAAAATACCCTGGTGGCAGACTGATAAAATAATGCTTAATAAATGCGCTCATTGTTAGGCTGATCCTGACATTGCCGTCATATTCTAGAATATTCTCGGCTAGCTAGTGAAGTCAAGCCATTTTGGCCATTAACATTGCTTGGTCATAGCTAGCCCTTCTGTTGGTCATAATCTGAACTAGTGGCCCTGTTTTTCAGTAACTCGCATCTCGAAAGTTTCTGTTCAATGCCGCATCCCCAACTGGATTTCCTATCTCTGAACTTGTAAGATCTTCTTGACTGGATCTCTGATTCCTGATGTTATGTTTCCTAGTGTCATATTAGCCCAGTAAAGGGGGTTAGGTTTGATCCTAAAGCCACTGAAAGTTTTATGTGTAATCGTGTTAATCTTCAGGTAAAGCCCACTGCTGTCTGGATAAGTTTTCAGCTTCTCAGCGTGGCATGCGAGGGCACCCAGCATCCAGCCGATGCCAGTTTGTCTGCTTCTTATCTTGATGCTCCTCCCAGAAGAGTCTCCATTACTTCTAGAATTTCCCATGTTCCTTCACCTTTGGTTCCTCCTCTTTGGGACAGTTTTCCCTTGGTTAACTTTTACTCAGTCTTTAGGTTTCAGCTTAGGTATTACTTCCTCTACTAAACTCTGGTATATTCCCAAGGTACCACACCCTTGCCTTATCAAGCATAATATCATACTGGATCTGAATATCTTATCTGATTTCTATATTCCCCATTAGATGCTGAGTTTCATGAGGCCAGAGACCACAACAGTCTTCTGCATCATTTTATCCCCAATGATCAATATCCCTTTAAATGAGAATGAATATGTGAAAGGGTGGATATCAATCTCTCCTACTTAGACCTCCTCTGATACTTTGGATTCCTAAGATAATATGAATTCCAGCTGTGATCCAGAATGAGGAAATATGTCTGGTTTTCTTTGTAGACTTGTGTCTCTCATACACGTACACTCTCATACACAGACACACAAATAGAGACTGAGAAATGGATAGCAGGGGGTGTCAAGAACTCAAGGAAAGCCTTACCTTACTTAGTGGAAAATATATTTTCTATAAATGTGCTTGGTAAAATGAATTGTTACTAAATTAAAGTAAATAAAGCTACTTAAAATCAAGGGTCATTTGACAGATCCATATAACATAGTGATTCCCACCTAAGCCCAGGCGTCATCTTATTTGCCTGTTTTCTCAGTGTGTGAAAAGCACTCAGAAAATTCACAGCTTGTCAAATGATAAGGAATCACCCAGTTTGGGAAAATGTTCAGATCCAGAAATGACAAAGCCCTGCTTCTTTAATGAAGCAAAAATCTACTTTCTTTGGTTTGCAGAATTGAACTTCGCAAAATGGATTTTCCTGAGAGGCTTATTCATGACTTAGAAAAATCTTGTTGAATGAGTTGACGAAGGTGTTAAGGTTGAAGATGAAATAGACGTGAGGACCAAGCAGGGACACACTGGCCTCGGGGTCTTCTGAAACCACTGCAGAGAGCAGAAGCTCCGATGGGCCAAACCAGTAATTCTTCCGTAGTTTTTATTTGACTCTGGAACATGTGGATCTGGAAAACAGTCTGTTGTGACATCTTAAGTCTTCAGTGTGTCACGGCCTTGCATTCATGGACAGGGGGGTGGGTTCTACAATAAATGAAAACCGTTTCAGAGGACTGCCCTGTAAACAGTGCAGAGTCAACACTGCTGGCAGCAGGCAGCTGGAGCCTGCAGCAGACGCTGCTTGCATATGGTTGCCTTCTCAGCTTTCAAGAAAACAGGTTACTGAAACCCACCTACCTGTCCTTCATCAGCTGATGTGTACAGTACACATAAGCCGTTGAGAGGAAAACAGAATGTCCCGAAGGGGAAATACACTGATGCTTTGTTCCTTCAGATGTTATATAACTTTCACCTCCAGGATAATAGAAACATCATGTTTTCCAAACACTTCTCACTTTGAAATATATACTTGGCTGTGCTGAGGCCCTTAGGGCTCTGGCTTTCCTTTTTGACTTGTCATTCTGTTTTGTCATGACATAAAGTGTGAACTTGGGAGCTTGGCTCTCTGAGACACGGGGGTAAAGGCGGCTGTTGAAGTCATCAAATTGGCTGAAAGCCAGTTTCTCACACCTCCTCACCTTGGTTCTGAACTTAACTGCATGCTGCCATCTCCTAGGGTTAAAAGAGGGAACTGTCCCCTTCAAGGACCGTGACTCTGGGACCCCTTTGCTCTACCAGTTGGCAACTTTTCCCACTCTGATCACCCTTACATTTTTGCCCCTGAAAGTAATTCAAGTTCAAAAAATGTAAGGGAAATTCATGATTCCATCTATAAACAACTGAGGTAAATTTAACATAGTATTTCATGCTACCCAGTACTACTTGTTTGGGTTTAAAGTATGAAATTTGTTATGTTTTCAGTTCTTTTACTCTTGAGACCCTTCTCTCAGATTCCAGTTCCTGCAGGGGAAGATCTGGTCAGTTTAGTGTACTTTCTCTCTTTCTTTACTCCGAGTCTGAGCCACCTTTAATCCCATGTTAGTTTCTGGAGGAATAAAATGATGTCTTATTTAGGTACTACACAATTTGGAAGTCCTCAAGACCACCCTCACTTCTGACATCAGTTGCAAGTTCAGGGATAATCAAGACCACATTCAGGTTTAATAGTTTGCTAGAAGGACCCAGAACTCTCTCAGGCTTGTGGTTTATTACAGCAAAATGATTCAGATTAAAGTCAGCCAAGGGAAGAGGGGCATAGGACAGGGCCCCGGGAGAGTTGCAAGCAGGAAGCTTTCAGTTACCCTCTTTTGGTGACTTACGTGGACAGTGTATACTTGTCTCGGTAACCATGTGTGATGATAAACACAAGAGTATTGACAACCGGGGAAGCTCACCCCAGCCTTGGTGTCCAGAGTGTTATTGGGGCTCAGTCATGTAGACATGCTTGACCGCCCATGTGTCTGACCTTAGACTCTAGCCCCTTCAAAGGCTGAACTGATACAGTAAATCACATTTTCAGCATAGCGTATCTGGCATGTCCCAAATTTGTAAGCACACTCTTATCAGGCCGGACATTCAAAAGGCTTAGACCTCTTAGGAGCCAACACAAAAGCTAGACCTGTCTTTGGGCAAGAATAATCCTTTGCTGCATAGGTACTTTATGCCTCCAGTTAAAAATGTTTTGGTCTTTCCCAACTGTTAGAATTTTTTTTTTTTTAAATAAATTTATTTATTTATTTATGACTGCTTTGGGTCTCTGTTGCTGCACACGGGCTTTCTCGAGTTGTGGCGACTGGGGGCTACTCTTTGTTGCGGTGCGCGGGCTTCTCATCGTGGTGGCTCTTCGTTGTGGAGCACGGGCTCTAGACGCGCGGGCTTCAGTAGTTGTGGCTCGTGGGCTCTAGAGAGCAGGCTCAGTAGTTGTGGCGCACGGGCTTAGTTGCTCCGCGGCATGTGGGATCTTACCGGACCAGGGCTCGAACCCGTGTCCCCTGCATTGGCAGGTGGATTCTTAACCACTGCGCCACCAGGGAAGTTCCCAACTGTTAGAATTGTTGTTGGTTTTGTTTAGAAATATATATATATATATATATATATATATATATATATATATATATTTTTTTTTTTTTTTTTTTTTTTTTTTTTTGTGGTACGCCGGTCTCTCAGAGCTGTGGTCTCTCCCACCGCGGAGCACAGGCTCCGGATGCGCAGGCTCAGCGGCCATGGCTCACGGGCCCAGCCTTTCCGCGGCACGTGGGATCCTCCCGGACCGGGTCACGAACCCGCGTCCCCTGCATCGGCAGGCCGACTCTCAACCACTGCGCCACCAGGGAAGCCCTAGAAATACATTTTTTAACCAGCAGAAACATTTTAGTTTGAGATAAATGAATATTTGGGGTCTCCTTCTTGACAACCTTGCTACCAGGTGGTATGTTTCAGAAGGCAGGTGTCAGGATGAATTCTGCCATGTATACAAACCCTTATTAGCAGGCAGGTGAGAAATAAATTTTGAAAAGAGTGTCAAAACACTTTTAAAATTCAATAACGTCTTGACTCTCTGTCCTTTTAAGGCATTCTACCAACCTTGAGCAAAAAGTTCATTTGAGGCAGATATGAAAGTGTTCTAGCTTCATGATTAGATAAGTAGTTAGGTGACAGAATCATTTTGAGTCTGAGCACAGAACCCAGTGTCCTAGGTCCAGGGAGCCCTTTCTTAAGGTTGTAGGTTGCTACTGCCATCAGATTCTTACATTCTGTCCAGCAAATGCGAAAGAGGTATGACACATGTATATATGATATATGATATTCTGCCAATCTTGAACTCATTTCAGCAGTGGAAAACCATTTCTTATGCTAATTATAAAACTCTTCAGCAGTGGTAAAACCTTCAAGAGAGTTGATACTGGTAGCTCTCTGGAGTGTGGATTCTTGATTATTCTTTCAGATGCTAACTAAACACTCCATAGTATGTATCCTAATTAGAATACATCGAATGTTAACTAATTAACCCTAGGATATACACAGACTCTAACCTGTGACTATATCACACTATCTATGCCGAAATATTTTAAAGTACACCTTAGACAATATAAAAGGCCCTTCTAGAAAAGGCTGTTTCTTCAGCTCCTCTGATTTCAAAGGTTCACCTGGATTATTTGATCTTCTTTCCCCCTCCCTCCCTCCTTTCCTCCCTCCCTCCCTCTCTCCCTCCCTCCGTCCCTCCCTCCTTCTCTCCTTTCCCCCTCCTTCCCTCCTTTCCCCCTCCTTCCCTCCTTTCCCCCTCCTTCCCTCCTTTCCTCCCTCCCTCCTTTCCTCCCTCTCCCTCTGTCCCTCCCTCCTTTCCTCCCTCCCTCCTTTCCTCCCTCCCTCCATCCCTCCCTCCCTCCCTCTCTCCCTCCCTCCATCCCTCCCTCCTTCCCTCCTTTCCCCCTCCTTCCCTCCTTTCCCCCTCCTTCCCTCCTTTCTTCCCTCCCTCCGTCCCTCCCTCCCTCCCTCCTTTCCTCCTCCCTCCATCCCTCCCTCCCTCTATCCCTCCCTCCCTCCCTCCTTCCCTCCTTTCCCCCTCCTTCCCTCCTTTCCTCCCTCCCAGCCTCCCTCCCTCTGTCCCTCCCTCCCTCCCTCCTTCTGTCCCTCCCTCCCTCTTTTCCTCCCTCCCTCCTTTCCTCCCTCCCTCCCTCCCTCCCTCCTTCTTTCCTTCCTTCCTCCCTCCCTCCCTCCTTCTTTCCTTCCTTCCTTCCTTTCCCAATCTTCCAGTTTTGTCGTAAGACCCCTTGGCTCCTCACATCTCCTTTCTCTCACTATCACTTCACTGGCCCAATTTGAGTTTCTTCGGCACAAGTCCTAAGACATATTCACAGGTGAGAAAATATCACTTATTCTGGCAAAATTTTATGGGTCGTTCTTAAAGCACTTAAAGCATCCCACATTTATAGCTTCTCTATTCATTCAGCAAATTTTTATAAAATCCTACTGTTTGTCAGTAAACTTTTTGTTTTTAAGGAGAGTGGTTCTGAAAGAGTGGTCCGTAGAAACCTGGTGGTCCCTGGGACATGTTCAGAGAGTCTGCAAGACCAAAACTGTTTTCATAATAACCAGAATGTTATTTGCCTCTTACATGGTATTGACGTTTGCAGTGATGTTGCAAAAGCAATGGTGGGTAAAACTTCTAGCATTTAATAATCAAGGCAGTGACACCAAACTAAAGAGCGGTTACCCTAGTCTTTCCGGTTAAAAACAAAAAGCCAGTTTCTTTTAAAATTGTCTTTAATGAAGCAATACAATTTATTAATTTTATTAAACCTTGACCCTTGAGTAAACATCTTTTTAATATTTTGTGTGACAAAATGGGAAGTATACATAAAACATTTTTGCTTTATATTGAAGTACGAAGGCTCTCATGAGGTTGAATTGTGAGCTGAACTGTTGGCTTTTTGCATAGAATACCATTTTTCCTTGAAAGAGCCACTGATACACAACCATACACGTCTATGGTTGTTCAGATTTGTGTATTCGACAGACCTTTCCTTAAAAACATCAATTCAAGGAAACAAACTACCATATTTTTTGCCAGGGATAAAATTGGAAATTTCAGGTGAAAATTTACATTTTTGAAAACTTGTGTCTACCCCAAGCTTGAAAACTTCCCATTCTTAAAGATTTTTCTGATGAGCTCAATGGTGATACAAGGGTGACTTTTTGATATTGTGTAGTGAAATGTGTGAACATTTGGAAGATCAGTATAACTCAGTAAATGAATATTTTCTAAAAAGTATCAATGTATAATGTCACAGAATTATGTGTGGTAAGAGAACCATTCAATGTACAAGATAGACCAATCAATTTTAATGTAATAGAATAAAAATATTTACTTAGACAATTGAAGTTTACACATTGTAACTAAATTTTAAAAAACTTCCACTTACTGAGTTTTGGTGTAGTTTCAATAAAGAAATAATATCCATAATCATCTGAAAAGAGCTATGAAGATACTTCTCCTTTTCTTAAGTATTTATCTGTATGAAGTCAGATATTTTTCATACACTTCAGCAAGAGTAACCTCTCAACATGTAGAATATAGACCCTTATATGAAAATTCAGCTGCTTCTATTAAGCCGAACATTAAAGATATTTGCAAAAATGTAAAACATTGCTGCTCTTCTCACAATTCTTTTCTTTGGGAAATATAATTATCTTTTATAAAAATATATCATTTTCTTTAAAAAATAATGGGTTTATCATCATTCATTTAAAATAAATATATATGTTTGAATTTTTCAGTTTTAATGTCTAATAAAAAGTGACAGATGTAACATCCATCACCATTCATAGTTACACATTTTTTTCTCGTGGGGAAACGAGCAACTTTCAGATATGTAATACAGTATTATCAACTATAGTTACCATGCCCTGCATTACATCCCCATGATTGATTTATTTTATAACTAGAAGTTTTTACCTGTTGATCCTTTTCATTCATTATGTTTCTTCTTGATGAGGTAGTATATCCTTTAATAATTCTTTCAGACAGGTTTGACTGTGGATGATAAATTCTCTAAGTCTTTGTATGCTTCACAAGTGAATGATAATTTAGTATATATTTTATTTTCACAGTTTCACTTATTGTGTTACCTTCTATCTCTGTTTTTGCTGATGAGAAATCTAACTCGTATTTCCTTGTAGACAATCTGTTTTCTCTTGGATCTAAATGCCTGGATTAGGCACAGTGGCAGAATTTTAAAAAAGGTGTGTTTGGGACAGATGATACTTCCAAATCCTATTGTACAGACAGATGTCAGTTTTGCTTCTGAATTAGGCTTATGTCCCTGGGCCTTTCACAGTTCCCAGCCCATAAGAGGTATTCAATATAATTGTTGTGGTTATTTGTTTTATTTTATTTTTTAGTAAAGAATGAATGAATGAGTGAATGAATGAATGAAAGAATGAATAAACCTTGCCAACTGTGTGGGCAATTATTATAAAACTCAAATTTCTTGATAGTGGAGATACTGCTGAAGGATGTTAATTTGAGAGTCTAGACGCTAAAGCTTTGTTGATCGCAGACACAAACTGAGAAGTCAGTTTGGTGGTTAGGATTGGTAGAAATCTTGTGTCTCATTCCATTTGGCAAGAGCTCAGACATTCTTGCTAAATTTTGCTGGCTGGACTGGAGTGGGCTTCTGACCCAGTGTGGTCAGAAATGGTGTGATCATAGGGGCCACTACATGCCATGCCTAGGAGTGAAGTCCTCAGGAATATTTCAGGACTTTGAGTCCAGCCATGAGAGAAAAGCAAGAGGTCAGGAACAGAAGAGCTCAGAACCCATTAGTCAAGGAAATACAAGCTGATGTGAGACAAAAAGATCTTAACCAAAACAAGGGTGCATGATGTGGGGACCTGGTTCAGGATGTCACCTGGTTCAACTACAATGTCAGATCAGAAACTGTGGTGAGTTTACCGTGATACCATGATGATTTACTCTGCCAACCGCATTTACACTTGGAAAAAAATATTCTTAATGTCACTTCTCTAAACATCAATTTGTGTAGACGGTCAACACCAGATGTTAGTAAAATCTCATTATCTGACTCTGCTTGTTGGTCTCACACCCTCCTTCTGGTAACCTGCTCTGGGTGCTTTGTGGAGAATATTGTCTGGATTAGCAATGATTTTTACACTCTCTTTTAACCACTGGAGATATGTAGGCTACTATATCTACTGCTTAAACCACAGGCACACACATACACACCCCTAAGCAGCCCTCCACACACATAGACTTACACACAAACATACACTCATGTAAGTAGTTAAGGAAAAGTCTAGGAACATGTATTGTCATATGCAGAAACTCAAAGCAAAATCTTTGAGATCAGTGAACTAAAATGTTGTCTGCCCCCCAGCCCCCCCCCCCGAAAAGGTTTATAAAGTTTAAAAACATGAAGAATACCCTTCCCCCCTTTCCTCTCAATCCAGGTTAAGTGCTGTGTGGTCACCTTCTTGGTTTCTGTGTGTGATTGAATCCTACTACCTGTATTGTTTATCTCTGAGCTTATCCCTACCGTCAAGTTCCTTTTCCTCACCCCATTGTTGCAAACAGCAGGGGGTGCGGTTCTTTTAGAACGTTTGTGTTTGTGATTGTCTTTGACCCTATTCTCTTTCTTTGAGTACTAGGGTCAAAATTTTGTTCTAGTCTGGAGTTGGTAATGTACATTTGCCTTTAAATCCCTCCCTGGGAAAACCTTGGTTTCTCTTAGAGGCTGGCATACCCAGCTCCCATCTCACACCTGCTTCCAGCTGCCACATTTCATGAGCCTGCTGTGCTGAAACGCATTAAAATGGCAGGCACTGACAATTTTACATAATCCCCAGAGCCAGGGAAGCTGGATCAAGGGAGAGTTTACCCAGTGAAAATCAAGCTGAAGAAAAGGTGAAAGAATTCAACTCTTTATTAGCAATTTTGAGTTCTCCATCTTGAGGAGCTGAGAAAGCCTGCCTCTGTGAGTCTGAGCCAGAGTACTAGATGCTATGTTCTAAATGGTTGTTGGTGGAATTGAAACTTATAGGCAACACTGAAATGTACAGAAAAATCGTTGTATTTCTACAAAACCGAACTCCAATTGCTAAGTCAGCTTAAAATCCCAATCAGGGCATTTTCCTCTCTAACATATTCTCCACTCTTCTTCCAGGACAGTGTGTAGACAGGGAGTGAGAAGCTCCAAGGCAACAAGGAGGACGTATCTGCTTTGTAGACTCTCCCTGCTCCTTGTGTCCTTATTGGCCTCTGCTGAGATGACTCCTCTCTCTGTGGCTGTGGTTATTAGCCGTCTCCAATGGGTCCCAGTTGATGGAGCACATTGTTTTGTTGCACCCACCCAGTGCACCATCCCTACCCCTGGCTGCTGGACCACTGCTAACCAGGTAGGTGCCCTACCTCAGTTTTCATGTACTGTTTGAAGCTCAGTGACATTATCTCCCAGGATTCTAGATTGGAACTGAGCATCTGGCATCCTTTGTTGTAAGATCTTCCTGCCCCTTGCAATGGTAGATGTCTGGCAGGAAATTGTAACTGTAGACCAGCACCTTCAATTTAAGAATTCTAAGTTCCTAATAGCATTGGGGGTTCAGTGTAACTTTATTTATTTATTAATTTATTATCTTTGCTTACAGTTTATTTTTTTAACATCTCTATTGGAGTATATTTGCATTACAATGGTATGTTAGTTTCTGCTTTATAACAGAGTGAATCAGCTATACATATACATATATCCCCATATCTCTTCCCTCTTGCGTCTCCCTCCCACCCTCCATATCCCACCCCTCTAGGTGGTCACAAAGCACCGAGCTGATTTCCCTGTACTATGTGGCTGCTTCCCACTAGCTATCTGTTTTACATTTGGTAGTGTATATATGTCCATGCCACTCTCTCACTTCGTCCTAGCTTAACCCTTCCCCCTCCCCCTCCCCATGTCCTCAAGTCCATTCTCTATGTCTGAGTCTTTATTCCTGTCCTGCCCTTAGGTTCTTCATAACCTTTTTTTTTTTTTTTTCAGATTCCATATACATGTGTTAGCTTACAGTATTTGTTTTTCTCTTTCTGACTTACTTCACTCTGTATGACAGACTCTAGGTCCATCTACCTCACTACAGATATTCAGTGTAACTTTAAACATTTCCTTTTCCATTGAAATGTGTTTTAGTAATTTACTTTTTTTTCTAAGTAATAGATATAAAACTGAAGGGTCCTGTACATATGTTTACAAGAATAGTTAATTTCTGATAAACTTGGTCACTTGTAATGTCAGTTCTTACAAGAGCAGTTGTATAAAATGGTTCATCTCAGTGGTGATGTAACAAAAGGAGATGTGGTTCAAATAACTAAAGCAGATATTGGTGAGGAGATTTAGAAATTTTAGAAGTTAAACATCTGCTTGATGTACTCAAAACCTGCAAAGTATAGGGTTTCATAACAGGATTCTAGCATCTCCTTTTGTCAGATGCCCCAGTAAACTGCAGAAATAGCTATCTCTTTTGATTTGATAATGCTGGTCTTTGATCTTAACAGTATTCAGGAAGGATGTAAGGTGAATTGGGGAGAAATTAAAATGTATACTGAGAGAACTATCTTCAATAACCATAAATTACTCTAAATGTGTGCATGCATATGTTAGCTTTTCTTGGAAATAAGTACTATTATTTCTTTCCTTGCCGGAGGACGGAAAAATAGGAAATGTAATTGACGTCATGAAAGTTTACAGTTGTGAATCTAGGGGTACGTTTCTATTTCTAAGTGAAGAAGGAACACTTTCATTGCAATTAGAAAATTATAAGGCAAGAGCCAATTCAGAACTAGAGTCGTGACTGTAAGTAGCATTTACATCACAACATATAGTTTATAAAACATTACTTCATTTCATCCTCACAATGTTTTGGGGAAGTTACGTTCTTCCTAATTTACTAGTGAACCCGTCTGATAAGATTTACCTGATTCACCAGGTAAGTCAACTATGAAGTAAACTGGGATTTGCATTTTATAATAATTACTTAGCAAATCAATTCCCTAATAACAGATCTTCAGGTGCATTTATGTACATACTTTTTAAAATTTTATTTTATTTTTTGTGGTACGCGGGCCTCTCACTGCTGTGGCCTCTCCTGTTGTGGAGCACAGGCTCCAGATGCGCAGGCTCAGCAGCCATGGCTCACGGGCCCAGCTGCTCCGCGGCATGTGGGATCTTCCCGGACCGGGGCACGAACCCGTGTCCCCTGCATCAGCAGGTGGACTCTCAACCACTGCGCCACCAGGGAAGCCCCCTATGTACATACTTTTATTCAGTATTTTAGAGACACTGAAATAATGTCACTTCTGTAATACAACTTAGTCATTAACTGAGATTCATTTGCCTTAACTTTTCATCAGGAAACTTTTAAGTCTATAGGAAAGTAAAGAGAATTGTATAACGAACACCCATGCGTTTTTCAGGTAAATTTAATCATTGTGTACCTTTCACCATATTTGCTTTATACATTTTTTGCTGAAATATCTAAAATAAATCATAGACTATGATATTTCATCCCTAAATACTTCAGAAGGCATACTCCCCAAGTAAAGTTTTTCTATTTAACTACCTACTTAACCTGATATTATCATCCATAAGCCCTTAATATTAACTAATATCCCATCTATATTTAAATTTCCCTCATTAGCCTTTAAATGCATTTTAGTGTTGGTGTGTTCAAAGTGGGATCCAGTTAAGATCCACACATTACCTTTGGCTGTTTTTTCTTAATAGCTTTTCATCAGGAACTGATGTGCCCTCCCTCCTCCCCTTTCCCCCATGCCATGGCCCTGTTGAGTAGACCCAGCTGGTTATCCTATAGAAAGTTCCACCATCTAGATTTCTCAGACTGCTTCCTTATTTAACTTGTTCCTCTCATAGCTGCTGTTCCTGTTAGCTGGAAATTAGATCTACAATTTGGATTAGAGCGACAGTTTCTCCAATTAGAAAGACTGTTTCAGGGGTGAGGCATAGGGGCCATGAGTCTGGTTGGCTCACCCTTGGTGATGTTGACATTGACTATTATGTGAAGGTGATCCTCATTTACTTCCAAAGTACTGTAATTGTTTGCAGTATTTTTCACACTTTATGATTTCACATAATTCTGGACTCTAACTTGGACATGTGTACTCACTGAATTTTAGAAGTCAGCTTTTACTTTACGACATTGTTCAGGTTCCAGAGAATATTGAATGCAGGCATTTAACCAATACAAAAAGATAGATGATGCTTTGGACAGTGCATTCAATATGTTTTTGAAATTAAACTAAATTTACCATTTTTTGCTAATGAGGCATTGTCAATTAAAGAAGAAACAGCCACATCTAGACTACTCCTTTCGATTCATATTTTCCCTTCATTTTTTTGGTCTCATCATATTCCCTGATGAGCTGTGTATGTGCAGCTTACCAGCACTTCAGAGATCACAAGAGCAAATTCACAGATTAAAGGTTTTCCTCCTCTTCATGACTCTCCAACACACGCAAACACACACATATACACACAGAGACAAATAGAACTGCAAAATAAATGTAACCCATTTACTCAATTTTCTGACACATTTTTCATATAACATTGATTATTAGGACAAGTGTCACTATCAATGTGTACAGTGTGTACATCTGTGTCTGTGTGTGTGTATGTATATTTCCAAAAGCTAATTTGAATCTAAAATGAGCCTTGCAAGTGATTGCATTTTAGAATCAAGGGAATGTGTGAGTAAACCTGCTTTAGCTCAGATGTGTAAAGAAAAATCTTTCTTCTATATTCTGTATATTCACAGTTTTTCTATATGGTGGTCTTGATGTGTTAATAATTTTTAAAGTAATTTTGTTTTCACTGAGAGTAGCACTTTTAAAGCTCTTTGGCATAGGGACATGTGGCCTGGCTTCACTGATCTGAGAACACCACCACCTCTGAGTACTATTATCATCCAGACGGTTTTCTTACTGAGCAGTTACGAAGGTTTATGACCAAGTTATAAACAGGAGAAGGGAGCTTATGTTAATGAGGTCAACACTGTTTCTGTTATGTCTTTGACTTATTAAACAGTCCCCCAAAGGGAATACCTTTTCCAAATGGACTAAACAGGGAGAGAAACTGTTACCAGCTGAAGACTTAAACTACAACTGTACTTCATGTTGTGGAGCTGAACTAAATTTACATTGGAACCATACAATGATACCAATGTCGTAGCAACTATTATAGTAATATTTATTTATGTATTTATATATATAGTTATTTCTATAACTGTTTCTTTGTCTCAGTCAACTAGGGCTGCCGTAACAAAATTCCATGGACTAGGTAACTTAGACCACAGAAATTTATTTTCTCACAGTTCTGGAAGCTGGAGAGTCTAAGATCAAGGTGCCAGCCAATTCGATTTCTGGTAGAGCTCCCTTCCTGGCTTGTAGGATGTCGTCTTCTCACTGTGTCCTCACATGGCAGGCAGAGCCAGAGCAAGCAAGCTCTGTGGTGTGTCCTGCTGTAAGGGCCTAATCCCATCATGGGGGCCCCACCCCCATGACCTCATCTAGCCCTAATGGCTTTCCAAAGGGCCCATCTCCAAATACCCTCACTTTGAAGGTTATGTCTTCAACATACGAATTTTGGGAGGATGCAAACAGTCAGTCCATGACAATCTTCATATGGGGAGTGAGTGAATGGGAGGAAAGAATTATATCTATTTTGTTAGATTGATTGGTTTGCAGACCAGCTTCTGCAGATTTAGGTTGTATGTGCCTTATTCCCCAGCTGCTGGGTTCTGTATCACAGGAGATACTTTGGTCATGGTCCAGTGATACTTGATTGAATGAGAACATGCATATCACTGCTGAGTTAGAGTAAAGGAAGACATTATAGAAAAGTTCAAATATTGAGTGTATTGTTGATAGTCTGTATAGACTAGCTCATTCTAGCACAAGGAATACGAGCATACTGGTTGCAGTTTTGTCCTCAAGGTTTCAATGCTTTATCAATTTGCAATTATAGTCTTAGCTCAGGATTTGTACAGCTTTTGATAAGGAAGTCACCAGCTTGCAGTTGGGTGGGGTGGGTAACCAGACAGCTGCTCATGCATACCAATGAGGGTTTTGTCAATGCAAATTTGGAGAGCCCTTTAAAAAATTTAGCCCTAAGTGTCTACTTCGAGCTTTGGTGTGATATGTGATATGAGACCACTTAACCAGCAAGTTTACCTCTAATTTTAGCTTCACCTGAATTAGAGCTGGCGTGATATTGCATACTGCTACAGACATTAGCAACTTTAAAGTGCAGAAAGAAAGAACCTGAAATGAGATGCAGTCCAAGGGAAGAATCACAAGAATACCACTTGTGATTATTGTGTTGTTTCAAAATTTCAGGAAATCTCTGATGAATATTAGGGTAAAAGAGATAATTTGCTTCTTCACAGGAACACATTTTTAATGCTATTTATTTCCTACTTTGGCAGCTTAAGACAATCTGCCTACATACAAAGGAAGCAAAACAAAACAAAACAAGCTGTTTGGGGAATTGATTATCCAACAAATCCCTCTTGAACAAGCCAGGGTCCCCAGTGAAAAAGGATGCTTTACATCTCTTGCTTACTCCTCAGATATCTGACCATTGGGCTGATGAAATGTCCCGTCAACCAAGACAGCTGGAGTGGCCACTGTGCCATTTTGTTTTGGATTTGTGGCCAGCCCAGGGGTATAAGCTTTGTTTTTTGTGTGAGAGGAGAGAAAATACAAGCTTTCCATATCCTCTCCTAGATTATTGAAGTGACCACTCCCTATGCTAGCTTACCATTCATCACTGCCAAGGGACTGGCATCCCTGAATTCATCTGCAGCCACAACAGTGCTGACCCCCAAGTGCCAAGAGAGTGAACTGAGACTACCCATTCTCACTGACTATACAGGATGATGTCAGATAGAGAAAGGGACAGTTACAATTGGGATAATAGTCATAAAACAACAAAATGGAAAATATCCTATAATTAGTGAGGGCTAGTGATGCAGGAATTTATCGTATTAATTAACTAATCAAACAAATATTCATTTTGTGCTGGGAAGTATTATAATATGTGAAGATCCAAAAGTGCTAAGGTGTTATCTTTAACTTAAGGGATTACTGAGAAGCAGATCAATACACACACAAAAGTATTGTGTACGCTGTGATATGTTTATACCATTTACAAGAGAGACCCTTAGGAGTGAGCCAGCCTCCTTAATGGGGAGATCAGGAAAGGCTTTAAGGGAGAAGCAGAGAATGAAATGTTAGGGAAAAAAAAATCACAAAAAACATTACAAGGCAGTATATGGTAAATAAAAATGAGGAAACAAAATATCTACTTAACAGAGGCTTAGAGAAGGGAAAATCAACTTTCTGTTTGGAGTAGAAAGGAAAAATAACATAAAAGGGGAGGAAGTGGAAGTGGCCTTGAGTAATATTTGCTTTGTAGTTTGGAGGTGGAAGAGTTGTTCAACCTGAACTGTGCGAACACTGCCTTAGTCCCTTCTTGTGTACACGACCTTTAAGGGACCAGGCCCAGTGACTCTAAGATAACTGGATCAACAGAAAGTTGTAACCTTCTTGGGATATCTGGAGATGGGAAGATAGAGCTAAGTCAGCCCAAACTGGGCTTGTGATTGACATTTGATTTCCCAGTATTTTGTTATTGTGTTGCTTTTTTTAAAAAAAACAGTAATATACTTTTCTACAAATACATACAGAATTAGCTTGCTCTCCACTACAATGTAGCTTCCTATGAAACAGCATGGAGTAGAAATTATAAAGCAAGCAACAATATTATGGTACTAGAGAAGAAGGAGAAATGTGAAATTTATTCATTTAAACATAAATTTAGGGAAGGAGATCTCAGTTTACATTTTGAATTTGATTCTATATCTCTTAAACCATTCCCAAGAAATCTTTGAGTAAATGTCCTTGGATTCCTGAATGATTGCTTCCCCTCTGAGCCATAATTGAAGTATTCTTACCACTGTGTAAAGAATGGATTCTTGGTTGGGCAGACTATGTGATCTTACTGATCACTGAATAACTAGTCCTTTAGTTTAACATGAGATAGGGGATAGGTTTGTCAGTTTTCTTCAAAGATACCTATTTCCCACTGAGGAAATTCTTCTTGATTAGTCAGTCAGCCACTCACTCATGCAAGTCCCAAAAAGTAATGTCTGAATGTGGGTGTGTATATCTTCTGGATGTGTGTAGCTTTTGGGGGGAACAGAACCCCAAACCCAAAAACCTGTAAATGGTTTGATGGATTAGATAGAGGCCTAAACTGGTATATGGCATGGTACATTTCTATCAATATTTCCTTCTCGATATTATAATAATTCTCTCATGCACAACAGTGCAGACTTTGTAGGAAAGTTTTGTTGTGTGGTGGAAATACCCCAGAGTTATAAACGTGTTTGGATGGAGCCCTGGTTCCTTAGCTGTACCTTGAATTACCTCTAAGACCTCAGGTAAGTTGCTTCATTTGGGAGACTTTGTTTTCTTCCTATTTTAGTGGAATGAGTAAAACTAGTTATCGATACAAATGCTTCATATTCAATAGTCTGTGATTCTAGGGATTCTATGAATAAACCAGAGTGATTTAATTTTAGAAATGAGACTTTTAGGAATCTATTGTTAGGGACACTTACATCATTTGATTCCTAGAGTGCCTAATTCCAGTTGACTACCAGGGCACAGCTCTCTATCACATTGTTGTGAGACTGATACGGAGTTTGGCAGTACTGTCTAGATTTTGAAGTTGAGTCATATAGAACACAGATGGAGAAGATGATTTGTGTAAGGTCATATTCGTCGTGTGGGTGACAAAACCTGTCCTAAGATAAAGTCATTTTTTATCCTACAGTTCTTGGCTACCTCAGAGGAATTTTGTTTCTGCTGATATTTCTACTCTCTGACTTTACCTTATGATGGCAGAAAAACTAATAGGCCATTATGACCCTTTGGTAATTTGGGGTAGGTCTGTTGTATAATGGTAAGGAGGTATGGTTGTCAGGTTGAATCAGGACCTTTCATTTGGAGTCTTGTGGGGAACCAGTTTGTAGGATTTGTCCCACCCCTACTTTGCTTAATTTCATATCTGTCTGACCAGCTGTATCAATAACTGTTTTACTAAAGCATTGATTACCTGCTACAGTATGCAAGGCATCGTTTTAGCCTCTATAGGAAACGCAAAGATGGTCCTTTTCAAAAAAAAAGAAAAAGAAAAAAATTAGTGAGGGAGACTCAGTTCATAGTAAGAATATAACTGTTTTTTTTGCAAAATAAATGCTAATTATACTATTTATATGGTAAAAAAAAAATACCTAAGAGACCTAGAACAAAACCATGACAATGTTTGGGTTTTTATTCAAAACTGATATTAAATTATGTTATAGGCAATTACTAGTTATATGCAGAAACTTAATCTAGTTCATGCCTAATGGATAGAATCCCAAGTGACCCACGAAAAAGACTTGCTTGTTAGAACTACTTTTTCATTTGATAGGAAATGGCTAATTTAATTTTTCCAAGTTGAAATATGTAGGACAAATTATAATAGACCATTTTACTTCTTAAGAAATTTAAATTATTTGGCTTGCATGATACCCTATCATGAAAAATATTTTCACCCTACAGCTTTTTAGTTGTTCTAGTCCAATTTCCAGTCGGAGGATGAGGGTACTGCTACTTTTGATGTTGATATTTTAATTAAGGCTTAGGATGTGGACAATGGGAAACCAGAGGTATAATTTCTTTACTTGTAAATGTAGATTTGTATTTGAACCGGATTCCACAGTTCAAAGACTCTTGCGGGAGAGTAAAACTCCTTGCCCTATAAGCACGAAGGACATTATGCTTCCCGGGTGGCTTGAATGAGATAGTAACTGTGGTTATAAGGCCTTTGGATCCTTCCATTCTCTTATTTTCTGAATTTAGTTAAACAGTGGAAGTAATTCCTGGTGTTCCGTTGTTACTGTAAGAGAGATAAGAAATGCATCTCAAAAAATATAAATGGGATGGACAGGATCACCTAAAATGTTGGGGGTGGTAGAACAATCTACTTAGAATGATTTATGCTTCAAGGTTAAAGGATTTAAAAATCTGTTAACCTTCACCAGGTTCAGAGAAGTGCCTTTCATAGGTAGCGATTTTCAGGAGCCGTGCTATCTTCTGTGGCCTCCCAACTGTTTTCCTGCAGATACATTTTTCAACAAGATAAGGCAAACAGAAGATTTTTCTATTAAAATAGAAATGCATTTAAGTCTTTCATTTCTCTTTGATTCTGTGAGAGTAGAACAGGTGTAGAATAATACTCAGGTGAAATAAGTACCCTTCTTAAATACTGATTCAGAAAACTTTAAGATAAACTTTCTCTCATTGAAAAAGTTTTGCTGAGCCTTCTGCTGGCTCCCAAGGGAAGTTACTTCCCTCAGACTGTAGGCGTTAATGGCTATGGAAAAGCTCCATGTGGAGGGCTGGCTTACAAAGGGGCAGCTGTTCCAGTTGGTCCCAGGAGCCTTGCAGCAGTGGACGAAAGGAACATTCCACCACCTTTCCATTAGACAACATTTCCATTGAACAAACTCTCTTTTAGGGAAGATTACATTTTGAAAAATCTACAGATAAAAGATTATTTGCAGGATATTGGATTCAATACGTTGATAAGTGTGTCCACCTTAGGTCTTCTCATAGTGATTAATACGCTAATGCTCATTAGGACCACCCTGGTGAGGGGATGCTGTGGACATGGTCTTCTAAATGTATTGCACCAGGTGCCCCCTTTCTGTTAAACATCTATTAAATATTGTAAAAGAGTAAAATTTTGAGAAGGTTGGGACAATGCTGCCTTAGCAACCACCGCATCTCCTGCCTTGGGTGAGGAGGCAGGCAGGGGAAGGTGGCCCCGGGGAGCTCTGCTGGTTTGTCAGACAAACTTCCCTTCTGTGGTGCATTAGCTGCCTCATCGACACCCTCTGCTCCCCCCCTCGTGTCTCTGTCGGCACATAAAGAAGAAGCTTCTTGTTCCCTCTTTATGCCGTAACCTTTCTCTGAGCTTTCTGTCTCGAGGCTCGTCTCAACACTGTCTGGAGGCCTCGTGCATTTCGGCATCTCTAGTGCCACCTCCCTAGGATAGTCACCTCTCATTTTCAACCTGGTCCTTGGGAATCCTTCTGTCAGAGGCATTTTTAATGACTTTGAAAAAAAAAGAAGACATTTCAAACCCTTATCTGAATTCAGAAATAAACAGTTGTTATATTATTGGTGGTGTGGTTTTTTTTGCAATAAGCATATTTTTGAAAGTTCCCCCCCCCTTTTTTCGAGGTGAGTTCATGAAATGCAGAGCAGCGAATTTGAGCACATGCGTACCGTGTTAAGGGGGCTCATGAATGTGCAGCAAGCTAGGAACAGGAAGAGCTTCCTCTGTTTGTTTTTCTACAAATATGGGTACGAAAAGGTAGTGTCTGGTTTGACTTTAGGATCCTGTGCCTAACTAGGCACATAATCTAGTGGAAAGTAACCTCTCTGAGCTTAGGTTCCACAGCTGAACAGTAAGGATAATTGTCCTGACCTCATAGCGTAACTGGGAAGATTAGATGAGAAGACACTGGAAAGCAGGGAGGAGCGGCCTGGCGCACAGCAGGTGGGGTTTCAGCCTCTCATTGTTTTCCTCTGTGGCCTTGCCAACAACTGGGTCCAGATGAAGCCTTGGGTGCTTACTTGGAAGGATTCTGTAGGTTTCAAAATTAGGAGATCAGTGCAGTTGGATCCTAGGAATGGAACCAAAATCTAGCTGCATGTTCCAAGGTTTCTTTGTGGGCGGGGGTTTCTGTTGATGTGTAACATGGCTAGACTAGACCAGAGCATGGCTCTCAGTGACACAGAACTGGCACAGATTTGCCAAGTTGCCTGGGAGGGAGAAGTGCAGCTCTTGGACTGTGCTCGGAGGTGGTTGCTTGTGTACTGACTGCAGACTAACGATTCTGACATCTGGCCGTCCATTCTGTTGCCTGCTGTGAGACCTTCTGCATGTTAAAATGCTCTTTCACTGCAAAAATTGAGAACACCTACTTGGACATAAAAGTACAGATCAGACGAATCTGAGCCCAGCCAGAGGACCCAGACTGCTTCCTCCCAACATGCATAAAGGCATATTATTTGTCACTCCTTAAGTAAGACATCTCAGAATTTCTGAGGTTTAATGGAAGGTGATACCCAGTATCCCCCAAATTAACACAGGCAGAACATATATATATAGTAAGTTCCCTACATACGAACGAATTCCGTTCCGAGAGCGCGTTTGTAAGTCCAATTTGTTTGTAAGTCCAACAGAGTTAGCCTAGGCACACAAATAATACAACTGGCTATATAGTACTGTACTGTAATAGGTTTATAATACTTTTCACCCAAATTATGCATAAGAAACAAACACAAAATATGAAGAAAACACTTTTAATTTTATAGTCCAGTACCTTGAAAAGTACAGTAGTACAGTACAACAGCTGGCATACAGGGGCTGGCATCGAGTGAACAGGCAAGAAGAGTTACCCACTGGAGGAGGGAGAGGAGGTGGGAGGTGGTAGAGCTGAAGGATCATCAGCAACAGGAGGTGGAGGGCGAGCTGCCGTGTCACTCACGCCTGACACTGATGGCACAGGTTCCGGCTCCTTGCTGGAACCAGATGCAAGTTTGCATCTTTGAAAGTTCCCAACTTGAATGTTCATATGTAGGGGACTTACTGTGTAGATAGATAGATACACACATACATATATATTACACATACATACATAGAGTTTTTCCTCTAACAGGTTTAGTTTGCTCACTCTCTTTCTCTCTGTGTTCTTTGGTACCTGTCTTTCTGTCTGTCTGCCTGCCCTTTATGCTTCCCTGTTTCTGTCTTTTTCTCTCTCTCTCACTCTTTTCCTTCCTCCCTCTCTCTTAGCACACAAAGATGCTGCTAAAAACCTCTCTCCAACATCATTTGAAAATGAATACCCTTTCACCTGTTAGTTGTTACTTACTAAGCACTGCAAGGCAAACAATACTTTGCCTGCATCCCAGAGAAAATTGCTCATCTTTGAGAAACAGCCAACTTTTTGAAAATAATAATTTTCATTTCTGTGGTGCTCCTGTACAATTTACAAAGAACTCTCACATGCCTAATCTCATTTAATCCTCACAGATACTGTTATCCTCTTCACTTGTAGATGAGAAAAATCTGGGGATGTGGGGAGGGCTAAAAGAATTAATTTATGTGACGTGCCTTAGCAAGTGCCTGGGATGTGGTAGGTGGCCCTGAATTTCCTTTGTCTTTGCTTAGGTAACGTGTTCAGTCTCAGTCAACAATCTTCTTCCTCCAAAGAACAAACTCCACTTCAAACCATAGTGTCTAGGACACAGCAGTTGGTTGAGCTGTACGTTTCTGGAATAGAAGGGAGAGGAGGTCAGCAATCTGGTTATTACTCTATTTCCCTGTGCCTGCTGTCAGAGATCATTTCTTTGTAGATATAAAGGATGGGAAGCCCTATGAAATGGCAGTTTGGAAGGACAGAGAAAATGCACTCTTCTGCTTCTGATTGGTTTGTAGAATTGAAATTCCAGTATACACATCTGTAGAAAGAGATAGTTTTTTTCCTTCTATTTGCCTTTTTCCCCTCTATTCATTTATCCTAGGTGAACTGCCATGCAGAAAACACAATAAACTTCCCTGCCCTGCAGAGCCCTGGATTTGAGGCACACTTGGGGATATGAGAGCCACACACACAAAGATGATACAAGCAGTGGCACAGAAGAGTGAATGCCAAGTGGTCATTTTTGTTGGAATGCTTCACAGAACAGATGGGCTTTTATGAGTTTTCTGAAGTTTGTTATTATAAATCTAAACTGTTGTTCTGAGGATTCCTTTCTTCTCCATACATTTTAATCTCTCTATTTGTATTTGGTGCTTATGAAATGCAAGGATAGTTCCCCTTAGAGCTGGGCGTCTCAGGGCAGTAAACACTTCCCTCGTTAGGCACTCCAGAAATCCCTGCTCTACCTATTCGGGCTGTTGGGCTCGGGGAACAGATTTGGCAGTAGAGTCTGTGACCACACCTGAGGTATTATTCAGGGACGGTCATGCTAAATGCAAAAACAGACTGACTACCAGATCCCATAATACACCCAAGGTTGAAACCCGAGGTTATCGCTCATGAATTCTGTCGCAGGTCGTAAGGATGCAGGATGGGGGAAGGCAGTGGCACTGTCCTCCACGTGGTCAGCCAGGATCCAGACTGGCCGGCGCCTCAGCAACGTCACATGAGGTTTGCTAGAGCATGAAAAGAACGAATCTGGAGAATCACAAAGAGAATTTCCACTACCATAGCTCAGAAATGACATATCGCCTTCCTTCCCAAATCTCATTGGCCAGAACTGGTCACATGGCCTTGCCTACCTGCAAAGGGATTGGGAAGTATAGTTTTCCATAAGACAGGAAGGAAGAAGAGAAAATGGAATTTTCGCAGGGAGCTTTTTCTCAGCCTTATTAGATATTTGCAGAGATGTCGAGTTCACCATTATTGGTTTGTAATGGGCATATGCTATACAGTCTCCTCCTTTGTTCAAGGAGAAGAACAGAAATACCTGTAATAAGAACAAGCAGGTAATAAAATATTTCTTTGTCTTTAATTAAAATATGAATTGTTTTATATACATAACCAAAATTTCTACATGACAGTCACCTTTTAACTGTCATTTTCTCAAGTAAAGCAACCTAAGCACACATTAACTGTTGAGCCAGGAAAGACCCTAAAATGTCCTGGGTGGTCAGGACAGGCCAAGGTGGCATGAATTAGACATGTCTTTGATATTCGGGTTCCAGCCATTTAAAAATGGAACATGATGGACTTTGAGATTTCCTTTGCTGCTTCAGGCTGAGAAGGGCACTTCTTAATAGTTTCTAAATGCCTGTTTCCATCTACTTTTAAATACAGAAAAAAATTGCAAAGTCTAAACATTTGAAGGTGAAAGGAAATTACTCGCCTCATGCGTTTCTGGTAGCATTATAAATTAATACAGGCCTTTGGGAAAATAATCCAGCAAAATGTATCAAAAGCTTTGCAAGTGTAGTATTGCTTCCAATATGTCAGGAGTCATAAAAATGCTTATAACCTCACTAATCCCACCTCTGGGAACCTAACTCAAAGAAACACAGTAATCCCTTATCAACCGTCTCAGGTAACATTCATGAAAGGCAGTGTGGTTGGCTGCCACCCTGAAAAACTACTTTGATAAGGTCATGATTTGATTAAAATTAATGGATCAGTGATAGAGAAAATATGGCCTTATATAGATTGTTTTCAAAATTTGGTAAATAAAAATTCTACAAAGCATCTATTAACCTAAATATGCTAGGTTGTTTGCCTTAAAATCCTGGTTCTTCCATTTTTCTGCAAGATCATTGTCAACAGTGTGAACTCCTCTGGCAGGATCACCCAGAAGTTTTCTGTTCTACCAACTATTTCTCTCCAGTTTCCAAATAAACACTTAGTGGCCTGGAAGTCTAACATCTTTTTCACTTTCATTCTTCTGTGTTTATGTCATAAGTATTGGCAAAATGCTTAAGTAACCCGGTGGCCTCAGAAAAAATTCATGTTCCGTATTGGCATGTTTTTCCAGATCTGATCTCCCATCCATATGCTGGAAGTATAGATGATGCATGGACTTTTTGTCTTCATGTTATGTTCGTAATATATTACATAAAGAGCAGAAATTATCCTGTTATTTTTGTCTGTTTGTTTTTCATTTTGTTTTGTTTTAGGGAATTGGTTTGAATGGGCTCTTTGTAGAAAGAATGCTAGCTTTATGTTTTTGTTTATCTCTAAACTGTAGTTTGTAAGAAATTACAGTTTCATAATTTGGGTGGAAAAGTTTATTTGCCTAAAGAGCATCATGGCTTTATTTTAGCATTATTAATTTCAAGGAAAATTAAAGTACCACCCAAATATAAAAAAAATAAAAACAAAATAATAAATCATCCACTATATGGGATATTATGCAACTTAAAAATAATTCTTATGAAGACTATGAATCACCCCCGTTATAATGTAATTTTTGAGGAATTAAGATAAATAGCCACTCTCTATTACTACCTACTCTGTACCAACCATGCTCTCTCCTCCCCATTCTAACCTTAATGTCAGACATTTATGCTGGAAGAAATTAAACACTGGGTTGACAGAGCGGTTAGAGGGGAACGTAGCTAGGCTTTGGGCAGCAATCTCTCCCTCCCTCCTGGTCTTCCTGAGCCACTCCCCATTTAAGCCTTCCTGGATTCTGAAAAGCTCAGATACATAGTGAACGTGGTGTAGCAGAGTACAAGTTCAGCTTTTACACTTTTCACGGCCTCAACCCCAGCTCTAACCCTTTGGCCACATCATTGAGAGACCTGGCTGAGCAGCTGAGCTGCAGTGGGCTCGACTTTTCCTATAGGAAGTGCAGGACTCAATGTGTATGTTTATGTTTGAGAGAAGAACAAAAATTAGACAGGAGCTACATTAGTGCAAGATGGTTGCAGTAGGAGAGTTAGGAGGCCAACCCAAGCTTTTTTGTTTCGGTTTGTATTAAGGTATTATTTTTTCCCCAGCTTTATTGAGATATGATTGACAAATAACAATTGTATATACTTAGGTTGTAACACATGACTTTTTAAGGGTGTACAATATGATAATTTAATATATGAATACATTGTGAAATTAACCCCATCAAGTTAATTAACACATCTATCACCTCACATAGTTACCATTTGTGTATAAGCTACCTAACTGCAACCATGCACAAACAGTAAGAACATGCTTCCTTCTTAAGTATCCATGGGTTTCTTTAGTTTCTCTGGATGTGGTTTCCGAAGGGATTCCAAGAAGCTCCTGTGCAAAATTTTGTATATATGTGCTTCTTTCAGCAGACTCTCAAAAGCACTTGTAATGTTTAAGAACCCTGCTTTATAATGCCCTAACTCTTAAGTTAGGTTCATTTCTCTTAATGAAAATCAATGTAAATACCAATTTCCAATTGTGATCTCATTTTTAATGAAGATTTAACCACCTGAGTTATGTAACTCACCTCAAGACAGCTAAGGATTTCTAACTTGGGAGCTAAAATGGAAGTTCAGACTTGATGTTTCTCTTAAGCTCAGTCATTCTGATGGTTTTTTTTAACAATGAGGAGGACATTGAGCCTTAACACATGTCACAATCTGTATAGTTCTTTCTAAATTTATATGCCTAAATAATTTAATTCAAATATATTTCTCATGATATATAAAAATATTGACGATGTCTTTTGATAGGTTCCCCAGGAAGAAAATATCTTTGTTTCTCTCACATTCTCCTCTGACCCCAGAACTATTGATACCACAAACTGCATCAAGACTGCCTCATTTAATAATAATAATAAAAGAATACTTAATTAATCACAAAGAAGACAAGAAAGGAGAGATAAGTGAACATAAGATAGATGGAAAAACTGAAGACAAATAGTAAAATATTGGATTTAAGTCAAAGTATATCTGTAATTTTATTAAATGTATATGGCCTAAAAAAAATTAAAAATTATTTACTTGGGGTTTTGTACCTTTCTATGAAGCAACACCCTTGTTGTCCCGTCTCCCCAAAATTTACATTTCCATGAAACCTCTGCTCTGCAAAGATGCATCATGTTGCTAGAACCTTAGTGCTCCTAGTAAGCTGAAGGGAGAAAATGTGTTCAATCAATTATATTTCTATGAGAAAACAGAGAGGGACAAACAGTGTTTGCAACTGAGGAGTCATAAAACCATTAGTATAATTTGAAAGTAAAAAAAATAAGTGTTTGTGTGTATGGATCAGAAGATATAGATTCTCAAGGAGCGTATCATACCTCATTTTTTTTTATTGTAGTAAAATTGTAGCTTTACAATTGTAAAGCTTTTGTAGCTTTACAACATTGCGTTAATTTCTGCCATACAATGAAGAGAATACCTATGTCCCCTCCCTCTTGGACCTCCCTCCTCCCCCCCGCCCCCCATCTAGGTCATGACAGAGCACCGAGATGAGCTCCCTGTGCTATACAGCAGGTTCCCACTAGATATCTATTTTACACCTGGTAGTATATTTATGTCAAACCTCATCTCCTGATTTGTCCCACCCTCCCCTTCCCCGCCCTGTGTCCACACATCTGTTCTCTATGTCTGCATCTCTATTCCTGCCCTACAAATAGGTTCATCTGTACCATTTTTCTAGATTCCACATATATACGTTAATATATGGTATTTGTTTTTCTCTTTCTGGCTTACTTCACTCTGTATGACAGACTCTAGGTCCATCCTCATCTCTACAAATGACCCAATCTTGTTCCTTTTTATGGCTGAGTAATACTCCATTGTGTATATGTACCACATCTTCTTTATCCATTCATCTGTCGTTGGACATTTAGGTTGTTTCCATGTCCTGGCTATTGTAAATAGTGCTGCAATGAACATTGGGGTACATGTGTCCTTTTGTTTTCTCAGGCTATATGCCCAGTGCCAGACACCTAGAAAGCATTCAATACCTGTTGGTTGAACAAATGAATGAATGTTTGCCCCAGAGATTCATTTGAATGGCATTAATGACTGGGGGTGTGAAGGATGCCAGACACAGCAAGGTAGTTATAATCAGTGCAGATATGTTGGCAGTATTTTAGATTCTTATCTTTTTATTGTTCTAAGTAATGAAATATTGCTATCCATATTACTCATGTGAGTTTAAATGCCATAGAAATTGATGATCTCCAGATATATCTAAGCAAATAGTGAAGAGTAATTCCTAATGCATCAAAAAGCAACCTATGTAATACAGTGAAAAGTCCTCATTTCTTTTCAAGGAGCCAAGTGAAAAAGAAGAAACAAAAACTAACTGCGTGTGTATCTTTGGTGTGTTTGTGCATGGGTGCACTCTCTTTCAAACGTTCTGTTGAGTGTTTTACAGATATTAACTCATTTAATCCTCTCCACAACACTAGGAGGCAGTTCCTATTCTTAGTTCCACATTATGGTTTTTAACAGAAGCTAAGACTTAGATCATTTAAGTAACTTATACAAAATCATATAACTGGTTAGTGGTAGAGCTGTGTTTTTAAACCAGTTTGATTCTAGGACCCATGCTTTTAGCTACTATACTATTACTACACTCGCTTTGTATTAGGAAAATAACACTTTCATGGGCTCTTGGCAAAACAATTACAATTTTCATACTGTATAGGGAGGTTGGAATAAAAAAAAGCAAAGAGATAACAAAAATTGTAAAAGTGAATTTCACTGTAGTTCGTTGAACCCAGAAATAGTCTCCTACAAGCATGACTGCTGGAATTTACCTTCTAGAAATAAATAATAATCTTTCTTTTTTTTCACTTTGAATCCTTAACTCTATTTCAGTGTGTTCTCTGGATCTTCTAGTATCTCTGTGCTTTAATTAGTAGCTGTTTCCAAGTATGATAAGTGATTCATGCTAGTCTTAATATTGTATGTAATTGGATCTCTAAGGCAAATTTATCTGTCAGAGTAAAACTGATCTACAAGTAGTTCCCTGTAGCTAATACCTAAATTAGTTTCACCTGGACTTTACCCTCTGATTCCTTCTGAATTATACCCAGGGAAGGAAATCTAACAGCTGGTATAGGAAACAGCAATGTTATTTGAAAGATTCTGAGTCCAAGCTGATTATGAAAGGAACAAGAAAACTAAACATGTTTATAGGTCAGCTTTGGGAAAATCAAGCTTACAACCCAGCAGATTTAAGAATAGTTAAAACCCACTATTCAGATTGGATACTTCAATACAGTATTGATCAAGACTCTTAAATCAGTGAGCGTGAGAAACTGTGACGAGTAGGGGGTTTTGGATTCCACTGTAAGTTTTTTTACAGTGTAAAGCAGACTGTATATATGTCTGTTTTCCTCATTTTTTCCTCTTAATTTTAAAGGGAGGGAGTGTCCAAATCTACTTACTTTCCATGGACCAAGTATGCAATGGTTTCTCATTAAATGGATAATGAGTTAGCCTTACTCAGAGGTAGAGTAAATAATGGTTTATTTTGTGTGTTTTGAGAACACATTCCTATTCCCAAGTTATGCTCTCAGGGGCGTCCCACTTCAGTAGGGCAGTGCCTCACAATGCTATGCAAAATTTGTCACCTCTGCTCTGTGTTTCATCCCCTCCCATCACCTTCAGGCCCTCACCATGATAATCATCTTTCTTTCTGAATTATAACACTTATCAATCGTACTTATTATATCTTGTCCTGTTAAGCCATGAATTCTCTTAAATTCTCTCTTTTTATATCTAATCTCAAATGGCTTCCCAAAGAGTTGAGAATTCTACCATCATCTATTATTGGAAGGAATGCTGGTCAAGAAATTGGAAGACCCAGTTCTAATGTCAGTTAGACATTGGGTATTACCATTGGTCTCTGCTCAACATTTTCTTCCTCTGTTAAATGCAAGTAATCAGCCTCACTAGTTTTGTCCAAGAACACCAGTTCTATGGGTTGCTCTACAAATAAAATGATCTGCTCTTAAATTTGGGAAATACTCATATAACGCTTTTAGACATCTGTGGTTGTATGGGAAAGGCTCTCAGAAATCCTGGAGTCAGAAATAATACAAACTTAGATTAGCTTCTCTGTACATTATTTCCTCACATTTTTAGACCATGGAAGCCTCTTTTAAGAAAATGTGTTAGCATCTTTAATACTAGATTCCAAGGGAGAAAGTTGGGGATCATCAATCTGCAAAATCCCTTCCAATCCAAAACCTTCAGGGTTATTATTACTATGCAACATCCATGAGTGTATCACTGTTAAAATCAAAATATACCAGCAGAGGTAACATATTCATCTGGATACCAACTATTAGCCTTCCATTTATTTTCCCCTTACAAAAAGCAGTTATTCAGTATGTACTATACTAGAACTTATAGAGATTAAACTAGTAATACAGTTGATCCTTCAGTGACAGGGGTTTGAACTGCAGGGGTCCGCTTATATGCAGAGTTTTAAAAAATAGTAAATTGTACAATACTACAGATTGAGGTTGGTTGAATCCATGCATGCGGGACCGTGGATGTGGAGGAACCAGAGAAATGGAGGGCTGACTGTAAGTTATATGCGGGTTTTCAACTGAGCAGAGGGTTGGCGCCCCCAACCCCCGCATTGTTTGAGAGTAAACTCTCTTAAAGCAGTTTATGGTATAAAGGAGGAGGCCAAAGTGTAAAATATAAGAACAGTACAGTTTCTGATGGAATTATATGTAGAGTACACTGGAGACACAGGGATGTTTGACCAAGTCTGGGAAAGGATGCTGTGCCTGGCATCAGTATAAGAAGGTGCCCCTCACGATGAGTTTTGAGAGAGAGCCAGGATTTATCATGGAAGAACATTTTATGTAGAGAGAGCAGAATGAGCAAAGGCTTTTGTTCAGAGGTCACTGGAAACTTCTGCCAGAGCAGTTTCAATGGAGTTAAGGGAATGGAGGCCTGATTAGATTGGAATCACACATGAGTGGGGAGATGAGAAAGTAGAGACACACTTCAGAAAGACTGTCAGTGAAAGGAGTACAAGGAACGGATTGGCAACTGGAAGGGGAAATCCTTCTGCAAGTGGGCTTATCAGAATGTGAACTTCCCCAACAGTGAAATGGAGCAAGAAGCAGTGGTAATGCATCAGAAAACTGTGGATGGGAGAAGAGAAAGTTTCAGAGCATTGCCGAAAAGGAGTATGTGGGCTTGAGGTGTTCATATCCCTTTAAGTTAGGCAGCTTAAAAGAGAGTTGAAAAAGTGCTGAAGACACAGACACATTTCCCCCTACAACTTGGCTGTGATAAAAAACAAAACCTGTGTAACAGATTCTGATTTCTTACTTTAAATATCCAGAAGGCTTGTTTTATATGATTTAGTATAAATGACATTTCATTGAGCTAGTTCATAAAAACAGAAAATTACCTTTCCTTTCTGTCTGTGTTTATATATACCTTGAGGGTATCCAAAGTGTTTCATAGCAGGCTGTATACTGTGTTGCTCTGAGCTATATAAATCTAAAGGTGAAGCAAAGTATAGCCAGCACAGAGGTCTGCCTTGATTTTAAGAACTATTTTCTAGGGAAAGAAAATGTAATTCTTTTTTTTTTTTTTTTTTTTTTGCGTTACGCGGGCCTCTCACTGTCGCGACCTCTCCCGTTGCGGAGCACAGGCTCTGGACGCGCAGGCTCAGCGGCCGTGGCTCACGGGCCCAGCCGCTCCGCGGCATGTGGGATCTTCCCAGACCGGGGCACGAACCCACGTCCCCACGTCCCCACGTCCCCTGCATCAGCAGGCGGACTCTCAACCACTGCGCCACCAGGGAAGCCCAGAAAATGTAATTCTTAATATGCATTTACGGAGAGGTAGCATTCCCAGCAAAGAGACCTATATTATTGTAAATATCAAGTGATCCCAGTCCTGTGCGTTCTCTTTACAATTTATCTGCCTCAAGTTGATAAAAATAATAATGTGTTCACTTCTATAGCATTTCAAATCCAAGGATTTCCAAGTGCTTTGTAAATGTGAATCAAATCTTAAGACAGCCCTGTGAGGCAGGTGAAAATTGTTACTAATACTTTATAAAGACAGTAATAGATGAGGAGTTCACCAAGTTCACAGAGTCATTCGTTTGTTGGTGCCTGAGATTCTGGGGTGAAATCATGCATGTGTCCAAACACATGCGCACGCACACACACACACACACACACACACACACGCAGTGGGCCCTGACTTCTGTGAAGCCAACAAATCAAAAGAGGCAGGTGTATAAATAAATCATTGTGATAAAATTAGAAGATATGTACAGGATGTGGAGCTGGTTCAAGGGAAGTAGTGATCACCTCTGCTTGGGGAAACCAGGAAAATTTTCAAAGTGCGCTAGACAATTGGTCATAACCGTGAAGGATGTTAAATATTTACAAGGCATAGAAGTGAATGAGGCAGAGGGTACATAGTGTATAAAGCCCTGAAGTTATGAGACTGCGTGATATATATATATATATATATATACACACACACACACAAAACTGGAAGGAGTCCCGTATGACTAAAACAGGGGCCACCAATTCAAATGCCCACCAGGCGACACATAGTTGTGAATGAAGTAAATGGTTTACGTGGAGATGCTGGTGACTTGTAAATTATGTGTTTGCCATAGTGGGCAGCGGCTTGTTGCTCATTTCCAGCTGGGCAGTTGCCATGCCATGCAGTCTGCCATATATCCTGCCTTTTCAAGATAAGCCAGAGATCAGGATTTTGAAATGGTCCCTATCTATTTTTGAATGTTAGTGACTAATTTTATTTTTTAAAATTGTGTACACCAGAAATATCTCCACCACATCTATAGATAAATTCAGCCTATCAGCAGCTATGTTGCCACTTCTACAAATGTCCAAAGAAATGGATCTCAGTTTTCACCCTCCTCTTTTGGTTACAAGGAACAGAAACAAAATCTAAGTTAGTCTTGGAGCTAAATCTGGAAATTTACAGAACCTATGGGAAGCCTGGAGAATAAGGCATGGAAAGTCATCATAAACCAAGGGAGATTAGACAGAATGGAGCACAGCTGAGGTCACACCGCAGAGTGAGTCCTCCTGCTGGACTATCGATGGTGCTGCAGCTGTCTCCTAATAGCTGATGCCAGAATCTTGACCACCCTCTGTGATGCATCCTGCCCTCAGTAGTTTTTTGTGTTTTGTTTTTTTTGCATCTTTATTGGAGTATAACTGCTTTACAATGGTGTGTTAGTTTCTGCTTTATAACAAAGTGAATCAGTTATACATATACATATGTTCCCATATCTCTTCCCTCTTGTGTCTCCCTCCCTCCCACCCTCCCTATGCCACCCCTCCAGGCGGTCACAAAGCACTGAGCTGATATCCCTGTGCTATGTGGCTGCTTCCCACTAGCTATCTGTTTTACGTTTGGTAGTGTATATATGTCCATGCCACTCTCTCGCTTTGTCACAACTTACCCTTCCCCCTCCCCATATCCTCAAGTCCATTCTCTAGTAGGTCTGTGTCTTTATTCCCATCTTACCCCATGTTCTTCATGACATTTTTTTTTCTTAAATTCCATATATATGTGTTAGCATACAGTATTTGTCTTTCTCTTTCTGACTTGCTTCACTCTGTATGACAGACTCTAGGTCCATCCACCTCATTACAAATAGCTCAGTTTCATTTCTTTTTATGGCTGAGTAATATTCCATTATATATATGTGCAACATCTTCTTTATCCATTCATCCGATGATGGACACTTAGGTTGTTTCCATCTCCGGGCTATTGTAAATAGAGCTGCAATGAACATTTTCGTACATGACTCTTTTTGAATTATGGTTTTCTCAGGGTATATGCCCAGTAGTGGGATTGCTGGATCGTATGGTAGTTCTATTTGTAGTTTTTTTAAGGAACCTCCATACTGTTCTCTATAGTGGCTGTACCAATTTACATTCCCACCAGCAGTGCAAGAGTGTTCCCTTTTCTCCACATCCTCTCCAGCATTTATTGTTTCTATATTTTTTGATGATGGCCATTCTGACTGGTGTGAGATGATATCTCATTGTAGTTTTGATTGGCATTTCTCTAATGATTAATGGTGGTGAGCATTCTTTCATGTGTTTGTTGGCAGTCTGTATTTCTTCTTTAGAGAAATGTCTTTTTAGGTCTTCTGCCCATTTTTGGATTGGGTTGTTTGTTTTTTTGTTATTGAGCTGCATGAGCTGCTTATAAATTTTGGAGATTAATCCTTTGTCAGTTGCTTCATTTGCAAATATTTTGTCCCATTCTGAGGGTTGTCTTTTTGTCTTGTTTATGGTTTCCTTTGCTGTGCAAAAGCTTTGAAGTTTCATTAGGTCCCATTCAGAATGGAGGAAGCAGTTGGCACAGCCAAGGTAAAATGCTCACACCCAACTTGCTGAGGAAGCAAGGAGGATGGTATGGCCCATGCAATTCCAGAGTGGGAGATAGAGTCTTGCCTCTCACCAAGACTCACACGTTGAGGATTAGTGTTCAGTGATTTATAGCTCAAAAGTGTCAAGTGTTTACCCAACGTATATTGAGTTGGTGGAATAGTCATCACTGTCATCTTGGCTCAGAAAGATTACTTCCTGTGTGCTCATGGGTAAGTTACTTAATCTCTCTCATCTTATTTTCCATAGCTGTGAAACTAGGGGCTTGGACCAGAAAAGCTCTAATGTTTCCTTCAAGTCTGTAATTCAGTGATTTTCATTGTCATTACCACCAACATACAAAAAAGTCTAGAAAATGGACATGACTTCTATAAGATTTCCACAGCGCACAATCATTTAGAGTGTTGAATAGTTAGAATGACTCAGCACATTGGTAGTCTGGACACTAATGCTTTATACTGGCTGCTAATGCCTTTGTATTATAGAGCATTTCAAGAGACAAACTATTCCAGCTTTCTTTTTCTTAATTCCACTATAATCAGCAAATACACCTTAAAGTGTGAAAGAACAGGTGAGATTGTATTCTTTAAAGGCAGAAGTTGTTGTACTGGGTAACAAGTAAGACCCAACTCTGTACTCTTTATGAAAAAATGCACATTAAATATAAATATACAGAGAAGCTCAAAGTAGAGTGATGGGAAAATATATGATGCAGCCCCTAAATATTAGAATGCCAGAGGCTGGAGTGGCCATTAACATGGCATATAGAGTAGACGTCTGGAAAGGAGTATTACCAGGAATAAAGAGAGTAACTTCATAATGATAAAGGGATCAGCCATCAAGACATAGTATTCCTAAATGTTTATGTACCTTATGAATGAGCCTAAAAGAACATGAAGCAAACTGATAGAACTTAAAGCAGAAGTAGACAAATTCACAGTTATAGTTAGAAATAGCAATGCTCAGTATTATATATATATTTATATATATATATAAAAAAATATATATTATATATATATATTTCTCAGTATTATATATAACAGGCTAACAGATAATCGAAAAGTATATAGAGATTCAAACAGATAACCTGACCTAGTTGACATATTGTACATGGAGCACTCCATCCAAAGCCAGAAGAATACATCTTCTTGTCAAGTGTATGTGAAACATTCACCAAGATAGACCATATGGTGGTTCATGAACAAGTATCAATAAAAGTAAAATGATTGAAATAATACAAATATGTTCTCTTATCACAACAAATTAAATCAATAATAGATAGATATCTGGAAAAATTCGAAATTATTTCACATTAAATAACACCCTTTAATCCATTGTTCAAAGAAGAAATTACAAGAGAAGCATAATACAAAGTTGCGGGGCTTCCCTGGTGGCACAGTGGCTGAGAATCCGCCTGCCAGTGCAGGGAACATGGGTTTGATCCCTGGTCCGGGAAGATCCCACATGCCGCGGAGCAACTAAGTGCGTGTGCCACAACTACTGAGCCCGTGCTCTAGAGCCCGTGAGCCACAACTACTGAGCCCACATGCTGCAACTACTGAAGCCCATGTGCCTAGAGCCCGTGCTCTGCAGCAGGAGAAGTCACTGCAATGAGAAGCCCACGCACTGCAATGAAGAGTAGCCCCCGCTTGCCGCAGTTAGAGAAAGCCCGCGTGCAACAATGAAGACCCAACACAGCCAAAATAAATAAATAAAATAAATAAATTAATTAAAAAACAACAACCAAAAAAACACAGTTGCTTCCTTGGAAAGATCATTAAAACTGATAAAACTCCAGCTAGACTGATCAAGAAAAAAAGAAAATATAGAAGACACACTTTACCCATGTTGGGAGTTTAAAAAGCAGGAACTGCATTTCCGAGAGATGTTAACATAATAATAAGAGAATATTTAAAATATATTTATGCCAATTTTCTGACAACTTTGAAGAAATAGACAAATTTCTTAAAGCTCAAAAATTATCAAAACTGATACATGAAGAAAGAGAAAAATGTAAATATCTATCTGTTTAATTACAGTAATTGAAGTCATATTTTAAAACCTTCCCACAAAGAAACTCCAGAACCATCTGCCTTCATTGGTGAATTCTGTTAACAATTTAAGAAAGAAATAATATCAATCTGAAACAGATACTTTTGGATGATAGGTGAAGAGGGGATGATTCCAAACTCATTATAAACCCAGCATTACCCTGAGACCAAAGTTATAAAAAAGTCATTTCAAGGAAATACTATGAATTAATAATTTTTTTCAACATAGAAGGATAAATCTTAACAGGATATTAGCCAATTGAATCCAGCACTACATAAAACAGATAATACATCCTGAACAGGTGGAGTTTATCTCAAGAATGCAAGACTGATTAACATTTTAAAATTGTTAAGGGAGCTTCAAGATGGCAGAAGAGTAAAACGTGGAGATCACCTTCCTCCCTACAAATACATCAGAAATACATCTACATGTGGAACAACTCCTATGGAACACTTACTGAACGCTGGCAGAAGACCTCAGACCTCCCAAAAGGCAAGAAACTCCCCACGTACCTGGCCTTGTGGAGGACAGGCTCTTGGTGCTCCAGCCAGGCATCAGGGATGTGCCACTGAGGTGGGAGAGCCAAGTTCAGCACACTTGTCCACAAGACACCTCCCAGCTCCATGTAATATCAAATGGCGAGAATCTCCCAGAGACCTTCATCTCAATGCCAAGACCCAGTTCCACTCAACGACCAGCAAGCTACAGTGCAGGACACCCTATGCCAAACTACTAGCAAGACAGGAACACAACCCCACCCATTAGCAAAGAGGCTGCCTAAAATCATAATAAGTCCACAGACACCCCAAAACACACCACCAGACATGGACCTGCACACCAGAAAGACAAGATCCAGCCTCATCCACCAGAATACAGGCACTAGTCCCCTCCACCAGGAAGCCTAAACAGCTCACTGAACCAACCTTACCCACTGGGGACAGACACCAAAAACAATGGAAACTATGAACCTGCAGCTTGCGAAAAGGAGACCCCAAACACAGTAAGTTAAGCAAAATGAAAAGACAGAGAAACACACAGCAGATGAAGGAGCAAGGTAAAAACCCACCAGACCTAACAAATGAAGGGGAAGTAGGCAGTCTACCTGAAAAAGAATTCAGAGTAATGATAGTAAAGATGATCCAAGATCTTGGAAATAGAATGCAGAAAATACAAGAAAGGTTTAACAAGGACCTAGAAGAACTAAAGAGCAAACAAACAATGATGAACAACACAATAAATGAAATTAAAAACTCTCTAGAAGGAAGCAATAGCAGAATAACTGAGAAAGAAGTTATTCACCGAATAAGTGAACTGGAAAATAAAATAGTGGAAATAACTACAGTAGAGCAGAATAAAGAAAAAAGAATGAAAAGAATTGGGAACAGTCTCAGAGACCTCTGGGACAGCATTAAACACACCAACATTCGAATTATATGGGTCCCAGAAGAAGAAGAGAAAAAGAAAGGGGCTGAGAAAATATTTGAAGATATTATGGTTGAAAACTTCCCTAATATGGGAAAGGAAATAGTTAATCAAGTCCAGGAAGCACAGAGTCTCATGCAGGATAAATCCAAGGAGAAAAAAGCCAAGACACATATTAATCAGACTTTCAAAAATTAAATACAAAAAACAAATATTAAAAGCAGCAAGGGGAAAACAACAAATAAAACATAAGGGAATCCCCATACAGTTAACAGCTGATCTTTCAGCAGAAACTCTGCAAGCCAGAAGGGAGTGGCAGGACATATTTAAAGTGATGAAGGAGAAAAACCTACAACCAAGATTACCCTACCCAGCAAGGATCTCATTCAGATTTGACAGGTATTTTGGTTACACAGGTAAATGTATTCAAAACTCAGTGGATGTACACTTAAGATTTGTGCTTTTCTTTTAGTGTACATATTATACCAAAATTAAAAACACAAAATATATCAAAATTAGTTAAAGATATTCATGTTGAAGTATTAAGGGAAAAGTAATACGAAATTGGCAATTTATTTCGAAATGCATAAAGTAGATGGATTGGATGGATAGAAGAATGAATATGGATAGATATGTGATAAATCAAGTACATTAAGATGTTAGAGGCAAAATTGCTAATGATATATAGGAGTTCACTGTAAAATGCATTTTTGAATATTTCCTTAATAAAGTGTTAAAATTGATGGTGAGATAGGGAGGGTGGGAGGGAGGGAGATGCAAGAGGGAAGAGATATGGGGACATATGTATATGTATAACTGATTCACGTTGTTATAAAGCAGAAACTAACACACCATTGTAAAGCAATTATACTCCAATAAAGATGTTAAAAAAATAAAATTAATGGTATTTAAATATTAGCAATAAAGAAAAATGAAATCTGAAGATTTTCTACTATTACAACAGCATTAAAATACAATATTCAGAAATAAATTTAAAATATTTATATGCAAGACCACATACTGAAAAGTGTAAAACATTGGTGAATGACAGTTAGACCTAAACACATGGAGAAATATACTGTAGTCATCAGGGAAATGCAGATATAAACTATAATATGTTACCACTACACATCTACCAGAAAGGCTAAAATTACAAAGACAGGCAGTATCAAGTGTTGGTGAGAATAGAGAGCAAATAGAACTTTATACATTGTTTGTGGGAATGTAAGACTTTACAATTGCTTTGAAACAACTTGGCAGTTCCTTTTGAATTTAAGCATGCACTTACCATGTGATCCAGAAATTCTCCTCCTAGGTATCAACTGAAGAGAAATGAAACTGTGTATATCTACACTAAGACTTTTACATGAATTCTCAGAGCAGCTTTATTTATAATAGCCCATAACTGGATACCCACCAACCGGTGAGTGGGTAAGCAAATCACATTTTGTTAATAAACAAAAAACAGGTAATATATTAAAATCTGAGTTTAATAAACAACACAGACTACTGACACACCCAATAGCATGGATAATTCTAAAAACAGCAACAACAATAATAGCAATAACTGCAGAGTGAAGGACTCCAACCATAGGTTCCATTCCTAGGAAATTGTAGAACTAATTTACCATGACCAATAGCACATCATGGTTGCTTAGGGTCAGAATCTGGGAACTGACTTGAAAGGAGCACAAAGGAAGTTTTGGGGGTGATGGAAATGTTTTATATTTTGATCACTGTTGTGGTTACTTAGGCATATACATTTGTTGAAACTCATAGATACATAGACTTCAAATGGGAGGATTTTATTGTATATACATTTTCTTCCAATAAATGTGAATTAACGATTTGCAGTTTATTATTGAGTCAGTGTGTGGCCTGTGGCTTAAGAGAGATTGATACTGAGATGCCTAACAGATGTGACTGTTGACGTTTTGCCTTAAAACGTAATGGGATAGAACTAGTTGGTGATTTTCTCTTTTCTCTTACTTAATATTACTATGCTGTCTTTCAGAAATAATTGGGTAATATTATCCAATTAGGCTAAAGATAAAAGTATTCCTACAAGTATTGATTCCAATTGTGCCTGTAATCTTGGAAAATTTTTTGAAATGTTTATAAATCTTTTCACAGTTACTACATTTTTAGAATATACTGTTAATGGAAAGACACATTCAATGATAGCTCTGTCAGAAAACTATAGGTAAACCTACATTTTTGTATCTGGGTCCTACCACTTATTGTTAGTCATGTCATGTATTTTGAAGCTGGGGCAGAACCATGCTTCTTGATTTTGGAACAAGATCTGTTCTTTAACAAAAATGAAATTTAAAGATTGTACTTGGGAATGGTTTTCTGTGTTCCAAAAAGAATATGTTCTTTTTTTAAAACAAATATTAATAGTTAACAGTAAAAGCAACATATTGCACCATCTCTTTTTCAGGAGTGACTGTGTTTATCCATAGACAGAGTCTGACTTCCATTCATTAGTCCTCCAGGGAGAACAATGGCAATGAAGACAACAAAGAGGTGGGAAGTCACTTCAGGTTTCTTATATTTTGGATCTGTTATCTCCTATTTACCATTTAACCCATTCCAAACAGGTATCTGTTCCCCTTACTCCATGTAAACTTGTCGTGGCCACAAACGGTCTCCATGTTTTGAATCCAGTGGGCATTGCTTAAGCTCCATCTTCCGTGAAATCACAGCGTCATTCTGCATGGCTGCCTCTTTGCTCCTTTTTGAAACATTCTTGATTCTCACAGCCCCACACTCTCCTGGTCTTTTTCTCATCTCTGTAGCTTTTCTTTTTCAGGCTGCTTTGCTGGCTTTTCTTCCCTAACCCAACTTCTAGATGTAAGAGTGCCCAGTATTATTGTCTTTTGATATTTCTTCTCTTAGCTGTAGCTTCTCCTTAGAAGAGGAAATAATTTATTACCAGGCTGATAAAAGAATATAACTTATTACCAGTACCTTTATATCTCTATTCCAAAAGAGCTTGAGTTCATATACCTAACCGTCTGTTTTATAAATCCACATGGATGCTTAATGGGCATTTCCTGTTAACATGTGTAAAATGTCATTTTTTTCTTCCAGTCACCCTTCCATGCATGACCTAATCTCTTCCTAAGCTTCCCTATGTCAGGAAATTATACCATCATCATTTGATTAAACCTGTATTCCGTGTGTTATTTTTAACTGCTTTTTTTCTTGTGCCTTAGATCCAAAATGACACCAAGTCTTGTATGCTGTATCTTGAAAATATTCTTGAATTGTTCACTTCTTTTCCTTTTTAACTGCCACTCTACTTCCCCAGTCATTATCATCTCTAGCCTACATTACTACAGCAATAGCCTTCTCGTTGGCTGTAGTTTCCATTCTTGGATTCTATATTCCTTTCCTCATCCAAAAAATGGACTGATCTTTCTTTTAGAAAGTGGATAAATGATCGTTACTCCCCTACTTAAAACATTTCAATGGCTTCCCATCACCTTTTTGGGTGCCTCCATGGCCCTCCTTGAGCTGGCCATTGCCTATCTTTCCAGTCCTTTCCCGCCTACTCATGATGCTCTAGCCACACGGGGCCTCTGTTTAGGTATTGAATTTGCTTAAGCCTTTTGCCACCTTTGGGTCTTTGTATATCCATTCCTTCTGCCACCACCCTTCCTCAGTCTCACTGAATGGCTCGCTTCCTCTCATACTTCAGGTCTCAACTCAAACGTATCCTACGAGAGGTCTACCTAGGGCATCCTTTTGAATGTAACTACCCCCAACATACAAAACTTACTCTCTATCATATCACCTGTTTATTTCTTTTATAGTATTTATTACATTCCAAAATTATTGTATTTGTGTATTTGTTTTATAGTTTATGTCTTCTGTCACTTGAATGCAAGTTCAAGTAGGGCAGGATCCTTGTCAGCCTTGCTCACTGCTGTAACTTGAGAGGCCAGAATAATGCTTTGCATGGAAGTTTTTCCATAATTATTTGTCGAATGAATAAATAAACTTGGCAACCAACACTTTGATTAAATGTAAGAAGGAAATCAGTTACTTTTTAAATTATTACGTTTTCTAATTATAGAAGTGGTATCTGCTCACTGCAAAACATTTGAAAAATATAAATCATAGAAAGGCAATAACATCACTATCTAGAGATAAAATCTGTACAATTTTAGTGCCTGTCCTTCTGGTTTCTATCCCTATCTTTCCTCCCCTCTTTTCCTCATCGCCACCCCATAAGACTTATTGTGAATTACCACTGTTAGTACTTACCTATTTTGCATCATGGAATTTTGTCCATATTTATATTGAGCATGATTCTTAATGGCCATACAGTACCTGATTTCTTATTTTAAACCTTAAACTCTTTATAAATTGTGATAATAATTTACAAAGAGTTTGTTTCCTTATCTGTAAATCGTGATAATAAGACCTACCTTCTTCTAGGACATTCATGAGGATTAAAAGAGTCGAATGGATGCTAATTGTTTAAACCCGCTCCTGAGATATAGCTAGCACTTAATAAAAATGAGATGATGATAATCATTTCTAATATCATTGATTTCTTTTTACTTCGATCTATAAAACTTCAGGAGAGACATGGGTCCTGAATAAGTCAATGAGTGTAGGAAATATCACATGTGAAGATAACATATAAAACATGAAGGACTTGTGCTTCTAGGTTTCTGATTATTTGAGGTGCTGTATTGATTGACATTGAGGTAAATTGGATGTAGGGTCTAATTATTAATAAATAGCCCTTGCTTTTGGAGTAAAAATACAATTCCAAAGAGAGGAATGTGTCTCCAGGAGTCTTAATTCCCCAGTTCAGTATATAATTAATTTAGGTTTCATAGACGGAAAGAGATGAAGACACATTTAATAAAAGACATTCATTGCCATTGCACTCATTGCTCTTATTGACTGTTCCCTTTAATATTTAGCTTCTTCTAAAATATTAATAATCTATGAACTACTTAACATAAATATTTGAAGGAAAGATACTGATATATGAAAAGAGTGGTGACATTCTTTAGCTCTGCTACTTTCTATGGATGACTTGTTATTTCTCAAGTGCTCTTTTGGTTAGGACTTATTTTCCTCACTAGTTACCACATTGTCTTACTAGGACTGCTTCTCCTTTCCATGTCCTGGAAGACTCTGGTATCTTCTAAGTACATTTTATGTGGGTACCAAACTCAGATTCATGTTCTGATTATGGCCAGGGAGACTTTTCATTAATGACATTGAGTTTATTGTTAATTACACGTATTTGGGGTGAGGAGCGTCATCTAGCTGATTGCTTACTGCTTTCTCTATGGGAAGGTGAACACAAGTTCTGTTTCATGTTCTTTGCAGCAGTAACCAGGAAAATGTATTAGTGAAAAGAATAACAATCGAATTTAGCTCTATCTGGGAAATTGTATGTGGTCCATTTTTCAAACACAAGAGAAAAACAGAATCTCCAGATATGGGTACCTGCAAAGGTACGTTTATTTAGACTTATGTGGTTTTTTTGTTTTTTGTTTTTTTTGCTAGACTTATGTTTTTAGAAGTGGTTTTAAGAGGAATGTTATTCTCTGCAGTGATTAAGCCTATCAAAATCCATCGAAAAAAGATGATTTTAATGCCATTTTATCTTTCTGGTGAGAGTTTTCACAGCCTCTCCTGAAAATCTATTAACACAGTAAATGTCCTGAATTCTCCCTCCCTGAAATTTAAGTCTACTGTGCTTTTTACTTCAACACCTTTTAGGGAAGGAATTAAATTGACTGACTACATGCCTGTGATGTCTCACCACAATCTATAGTAGCCTCCACTGATTGAATGCCTACTGCTATATAGGAGCAGCATTTTCGGCAATTCCTATGTTATTTATTTTAATGTAATGTAATGTAATGTAATGTGATTAATACATTTAATTTACACAACAATTTTGAAAGATAGGCATTACCTTCTCTGTTTTCCAGAAGGGGAGATTGAGGCTTTTTAATGAATGATCTAAGGCCTTTTCACTAATAAGGGTAAAACTGGTATCCAAATTGTTTTACATGATATCAAAATCAGTACTTTTTCCAGGATTCCATGCTGAATATATACTTATTTAAATACACCTCAAAAACTATGTGTGTGTGTGTGTGTGTGTGTGTGTGTGTGTGTGTGTGTATAAAATCTCGAAACACAAGTAACTATTAGCCACTAGAAAATCAGTTTCAGTTGAGCACAGTGCTTGGTGGTTTTGTAGCAGCGCTTGATAATAACTGAGAGTGGCTAACATCTTAATAATTGTGAGATTAGTAGAAGATTCTAGAGCTGCTTTTTTTTTTTTTTTTTTTTGCGGTACGCGGGCCTCTCACTGTTGTGGCCTCTCCCGTTGTGGAGCACAGGCTCTGGACACGCAGGCTCAGCGGCCATGGCTCACGGGCCCAGCCGCTCCGCGGCATGTGGGATCTTCCCGGACCGGGACACGAACCCGTGTCCCCTGCATCAGCAGGCGGACTCTCAACCACTGCGCCACCAGGGAAGCCCTAGAGCTGCTTTTTTATCCAAATTTTTAACCACTAGCCACGTATGGCTATTTAAATTTTTATTTAAATTAATTAAAATAGAATAAAGCCAATTAAAATGAAAATTTTACTTCTCTGATCACACTCTTCATATTTAAGTCGTCAGGTGCTCAGTAGCCACATGTGGCTAGTGGCTACCATAGTGGATATTTGCATCACCACCGAAAGATCTATTGGACAGTGCTGTTCTAGAGGATTCATGGCTTATGTGTTTTCATCAATAATTTGAAAGGCAAGTGAAAATTAGTGCTGATGTTGGGGATGCTATCAAGCTAGCCTACAGAGAAGGAGGTCAGCAGGGGCACTGCTAGTGACAAAGGGCGAGGAGCCTAAGAAAGCTGGAAGTGAGTGGAGCTCGCCAGGCTAATTTAGATACAGAAAACGTTCCAGAGCCCAGAAAGACCAGAAATGAAAAAGCAGTTGTGGAAGAAAGCAAGATATTGTCCGGCTTCAAATTGAGTTAGTGATAGCTTTTCACGGTACCTTCAACAATCTTTATAATGGGTTAAATAATTTTATGTGAGCTTGAGAATATTTATTGATTATAGAGAGAAATAATGCTATAGTTAGAATTTAAAAGTAAAAGTATGAGCAACATGGGCGTTTAATAACAATCCTAAATTAATTAAGCAAGGACGAGGTTCTAAGATTCTATTAGAAGGAACCAAAATTGCTTTTAAGACACTCTTTCTCACATCACTGATGGATGTGGGATTCAGGGCAGAATGCTCATTCGTCATGGGAGGACCAGTTAACTGCCCAGATGAGAGCTACACACTGATCTCTACACACTGGGTCTCTTCATTGGAAGCACCTGCAGCTACGTTGAGCTGAGACCCAGTGAGGTCTGAATGGGGGCTGTCTGAGCAGTGGTAGTCAAGGAGACAATGAGGAAGAGCATGATCCTGGAGAAGTGCCCTGAGTCTAGCAGCAGGCATCACTTGTCTCTCAGCAAATGGGCTACTTTGTGGCTTTCCTGGAGCAAAAGTGGTAGAAAGGAAACAATTGCTAACTCTCAGACTTATTTAGAAAGAGGTTCCACTTTACGGGAACCATTGTTAATGGGTTGGTACAGAGAGAGGTGCCTGGAATTGTGAGTTTTGTCCCTCTAAATCAATATGGCCTATTTCCAGCTCCAGCAAGGGTATCTTCCTGTTTTTTTGGGTCAGAATAGGAGCTGGAAGGCTCTATGTCCAGACAATTCTGACCTCCATTAATCTCAGTCATGGACTGAGATGGGAAGAAAGCTTTACTGTAACTTGATGTTGGCTGATCAGTACGTCTCAGACTTTTCCCACCACCTTTTCTGGACCATGTTACTAATAAAACAAACAAACAAAATAAAGCAGGTTTATCTAGTCTCAAGTATCAAGTTGGAATTGGAGGAAATGGATATGCTTCTAGTGGATTCTCGTATAATTCTCATGTACCTTTGAGGGATTGTGATCCCTATTTGAGAAATACTTTTCTAGATTAGTGGTTTTATTCTTAATTAGTCAAAAATATAGACACATGAAATTCTCTTCAATGTGTAGAAACCCAGATTTCAAATGAAGCCAAGAATTTAGCATGATTTCTTCCATAAACTGAAACACATAATGAGAAGTTTCTTCTAGTTTATTGAGATATTTATTATAGTGCACTGTTTAGAATGAGGACCAAGTGTTATCAAGAACAGGTCAAATGTTTAGGAAGGATAGAAAGTGTGTGATGTGTTTCAGAAATTTTCATCTAAAACTAATAAAATATATATTTAACTTTTTAATTATAAGTATATTTGAACACATACAAAAGTGGAAAAAATAACTTTATTTACCCAACACCCAGCTTCAACAATTATCAATGTGTCCATTCTTGTTTCATCTATAGCCCTTCCCTCTATATCCCTACTCTTCACTGTATTAGTTTGGTACAAATCCCAGAAATTATATAATTTCACTAGTATGCATCTCTAAAGAATAGGGACAATTTTTCCTTAGCCTTATGACCTTCTAGTTCTAACTACAGGAAGTACAGAATAGCATGCTGAAGGATGGCACAAGGATACAATCAGTAAGATTCAGAATGTTGGAAACTCTACAGGTTGAAAACTTGGTTTCTTTAACAAATAAATTACAATGGGTAAAGTAGGATTAGCAATAAACTGTAAATTAAAAGAGACTAAGATACACGTTGATTCTAACCACCAATTATGAGACAATTGGAGAAATTTAAATAGTAACAATATTTGATGATATTAAGGAATTACCATTTGCTTTTTTGTTTTTTCCTTTCTGTTTGTTGTTTTAGGTAGCTAAGATAATGGTGTTATGGTTATGGGAAGAAAAAGATTTTTTAATACTCTACCGTAAAAAACCAAGAGTAAATTCTTACCTATTTGGAGAACCTGACATCCCAGAATGACTCATAATGCAAGAGTTCTGAGTAACTCCCTTCTTTCTGTGGTAATTTATATTTTTTGAATAACAAAAAGAGAAAGTCTTTCAAAAATGAAATGAAATAAAATAGCCAAATCCTGAATTCTAAGGTAAACCTACCAACTCCTGATTCCTTCTGTTTTGAGAGGCCAAGAGCTGTTGTTGTCTTTTAAAGAGCTAAATAGCAGAGCAAGGAAACCATTATTGTCTAAGTGCTGCTTTTTTTGTAAAACAAATATATCTAGAAAACAACCCTGAGTTTGGCAGTACTTCTCAGCTTTTGTGATTTTTGCCTTGTTAAAAGTAGAGGGAGTCATTATTTGATGAATCCAGTTCATACACTCTCCTCTGTCCTGCATGGGTGACGTAGGCCATTGGAAAAGGTACAGAGAAGATTCCTTGGACTTTTTTTTCCAGGCTTTTCACACCATGCCATATATTTAAGTAACAGGCTGAAATGGGGAATGATGAGTCTCTCAGGGAAATAATTACAGCGCTCTCATTAGAAGGCTCATTAAGAATAAAGAGCAGGAAGGGGGCTCTGAGAACAGACTCTTATTCTGCTATTTATTAGGACAAAGCACTCTTTTTAATGGGGCACCTGAAAAGCTCTATGCTGCAGTTATTATTAGGCATTAGTGCTTTTACTAACTTCTTGAGATCAGCTTTGCCCTTCTCTCTGCCTTGGTCAACAGTTGAAAACAACATCCTTGCGTTCCAGGCTCCTGTGGAGAATTTGTTCTCACTTTTTCTGTCTTTGCTCAGGAGTCCCGTTCTTCCAGTCTGAGAGGGCATTTGACGACTGGACCTCCCTTTGGAGCCTTGTACATTGGAGGACATAATGCACTTGATGGCCTGTCTTCTCTCCTAAATCTCTCTGCTCTTCCTCCATTTCATGTTACAACCCTCTTGCTCTCTTTTTCTCTAGATCCCCTAGGGAAGAAGTTGACAAACTTTTTCTTTATAGCATCAGATAGTACAGTTAGTGAATATTTTAGGCTTTGCAGTTCACAGGGTCTCCTTCGCAGCTCTGCTGCTGGGGTGCAAAAGCAGTCATCTACTATACATGAACGAGTGAGTGTGGCTGTGTTCCAATAAAGCTTGATTTATAAAAACAGGTGGTAGGCCAGATCTGATCCACAGGCTGTAGTTTACTGATCCCCGTTCCAGCAGTGTAAAAGGGAAGTTCCCATCGCACTTATGAAAGTAGGCGTGTAGTATTCCCAAACAGTTTCAACTTCATTCATTCAGTGACTCATCAAATTTCCCCTACTAAGTTTTTAACACCTACTACGTGCCAGGCCCTGTGCTCGGCACTGGGAATATGGAAGCGTAAGAACCCAAGGAGCTCACAGTCTTGTGAGTAGTTGGGCAGACAAGCAAACAACTACAATACGATATACGTTGTGCTTTAATGGACATATGAGACCATAGGTTAAGGGATGTAAGATTGCCTGAACTAAAGCATTAAGAAAATCTTACCAGGCAGAGGGTGTTTTGAGAGGAAACAGCCCAGGAAAATGTATAGAGGCCGAAGGAAACATACCTGCTCCTGGGCCTCTGAGCATTGAGTGTTCCTGCAGCATCAGTGTATGTGCAGGTCTTCCAGAAAGGAGGCGGCAGGGATAAGAGGAAAGACTGGTTAGAGGAATCGGAGGCTAGACAAGGAGCAAAGTCCTGTGCTCTGTGCTACTGATAAGATTTTATTTTGTAGGACATGGGAACCACTGAACAATTTAGAGCACAGGAATGCCAGGGTCAGATTTACCTGCCAGTTCATGGGGAACAGTGTGGGAAGTGCAATTGCATCAGTCCTGGAAGGCTTTGACTTTTCTCTTGAGAAGCTGTGAACAATAAGCAAAAGTTGACAGAACTAGGATCTAGAAAACCAGGAGAGCAATTTAAAATAAGCTGAATATTCTTCCTGTTCACTTTACATTTCAGGTCCCTGAGCTGACTTCATTGGCAGTGGATGTTGAGTGATTTTTTTGGTTTGTTCTTGGTTGTTTTTTTTGTTGTTTTTTGGCTATAGAAAGAAATAAAGTTCTCTTAGTTCAGTGACAAGAGGAGGGGTATCACTGGGGCTGTTAGTTCCAAGATCTATAGTGAACAGCTTCTTCTGAGTATGATTTGAGGGATTCTAGGAACCCCTTTGCCCTGAAATACCATACTATCCATCTTCTACAGGAGCTAAAATTATACAACAGATTTTATTCCTTTAGGTTGAGCATTGCCCTCTCTATGCAAGGTGTTTTAAAATGAAAATACTCCCAGGAAGTGTGACACACTATGTCAATCATAACCTAGTGTGAATGAAGGCATGACTCTGACAGGGACTCAGGAGAACAGAGACCCCTGGGAAGGAGAGCGGGAGGCTTTTAAAATAAGGGAAGGACTACAGAACCAGGGATATAAAGGGCAGAGAACAAAGACTAACTTTGCCTATTTCTCAGTAACACCAAGGGCAGCGTGGAGCGAAGAAGATAGATGAGGTCAGGGCATCAAATAGCAACTGATTGATAAATATGGGGAGGAGAAGTATGTCTTTTTCAGACTCAATGGAATTTTTACTGCCTAACAATTCCAGAGTCAATTTATAAAGCTGTCTGGGAGCGTTCACTGTGTGAGACGCAGACGCAGAAATGGGAGGGAGACAATTAGGCTAAAGATGCTTCAGACAAGGAATGGGCTACAAGTGACAACAGAATGAACCCCCCACGCCCGCCTCTTACTTCTGGCAGCTCTTATTCTCCTCCCAGCAAGCTCTTGCTTGCTGCTTTGTCTTCTGAATGCAAAACTAAAGTGCTTGGGTGAATAAACAAGAGCTCTCTTTATCAAGGAGAGACAGTGCCCAGTCGCTTTGGGCTTGGTGCATGTGTCCCTGTGTGATGCCTGTTGATTTGAAGCTGGTGAGAGACGCGAGGGCATGGTGCCTAGTTGATGACAAAGCAGCAACTCCGGGACCACAGACTGAAAGTCCTCAGGGGTTGTCCTCCTACTTGTGGCATCATTGTGTGAACCGAAGAAAGGCAGTTCTGAAGCTGGTAAGGCCCAGAAACCTACCCGCGGGCTTTCTTGATGGATTCATACATGTGTTAAATATTTAACCACATGTGCTGCCGACCTACTCTGTGGGAGGGTCCTGATTAGGTGCCGAGGAGATTTAAAGGGACGTGCGTGAATGATTACAACACAAGATAGGTGCATGGGAGTGACAGAGAAGGTATTATCTGAATATAAATAAGGGAAATACGATGGTCTACATTCCACAACTACAGAAGTGTGGCCATCGTGCAGAGGCCCCTGTTGAGCACAGAGCAGGGGCCTTGGGTGCCAGGAAGTGGGGATAGCAGTGGTCACTGGGCAGAGGCAGGGAGGGAGAAATCAGATGGAACCCTAGGCACCAGGAGACAGTGGTTGGGTGGCAGAGAGTCTGTTCCCTGGGGGCAGCATGAGGAAGGACTGCCTGTGAGCCAAGGCTCCAAGCCCTGGGTCATGTTCTATTGTCCCATTGGGCTCTGCTTATAAAACATAAAAGCCAGAGGTAACATTATTAAGAATTCCGAGATGATGACCGCAGGACATTAAATGCCACGCGTGGACCCTTCTGAGTGCGGATCTTATGACTGCCCTGGTAGCCCCCCATGAAACTGGCCTCGGTTGAAACCTAGTCAATTGTACTGGATCCAGTTTCACAAAGAGATTAATTGAGGAGGGTGGAATTTGCAAGGAACCTAGAAAGAAGAGAGACAAGGAAATAAGCATGGGCAGTGCTTACCCAGCACTGTTTAGGGGACAGTGAGGTTGATGTTTGGGGCACCAAAGGGGTGGCATCAGTCATGGGCAGGAGGGTTTCATCCTTCCCGCAAAGACCTGGGTCCTTACCACTTTGTAGTGCTTTGCTATGATCACACACACATTTCACAAGAAGCTGCTAATTGTCCCTAAACATTCATTCTCTTTTCCTCCACAGTAATAGTGTTTTCTGTGGTGCCCATGGTCATCTAGAGCAAAGGTGACAGTTCTCGGTGTCTCCTGCAACCCCATAGGGCTGTGTGACTAAGCTGTGGTCATCAGGATGTTCAGTGGACATTTTCATGTGGCAACTTGTAGGCACATCCCTTAAAATAAACTGTACATGCTGTTTGTGTCCTTTCTTTTCCTCCCCTTCCTCCCTCCTGCTGTCTGGGATGTGGATGGAAGAGCATCCTCTTAGACCAGGAGGATGCAGGCCACACCTAGAAGTAGTGAAGTGATGTGTTAAAGAGCTGGGGTCCCTGAGGACTTCGTGGGGCAGAGCTTCAGGTTCAGCCCTGAAATACATGTCTTGTGATGGCATACCTTTTATGTGGGAGAGAAACCAAATGACCTTGCGTAGCCTTTATATGAGGTTACTCATAGCCAAACCTAAGTCTAACTAATATGCCAAACATATTCACCAGACTTTGCACATCTTCTGGCTGAGGAGTATGCCTGCCTTATTCATGAGAAGGTACACCTATTATAAGCTAACAAGTTAGCATTGGGGGGCCTATAGTGATACCTTTTATGAGTTTTGTTGATCTGAGTTAGCATCCCTGAGTCAGTAAACTTTGAATACCCTGACAAATTTTTATTTCTAGGTCTGAAGAGCATAGGCCCAAGTCTTAGATCTTGGTGAACTCACTAGGATATCTTCATCCTGTGAGACTGAGCTATATGGTCAGCTGGCACCTTGGTCTCCTGACAGACATGGATACATGTGGGTACATTAGACATAGTGTAGCCCAAATGCCCTGTAAATGCAGGAAAAGGAGACACCACTGCAGCCAGTTCTTTTAAGCAGAATTAAGAGAAAGAGAATGTGATAAAACGTGTAAAATTGCTAGATCCCAATGAGCAAAGGTAAATCTAATTAGACAATGCCTACTATGCACTATGCTCTGTTCTAGAGGTCTGGCATACGTTCGTGAGCAAAACAAAGATCTTTGACCCCATGGAAGTTACGTACCAGTGGAAAGAGACAGACAATAGAGACTAAAATGTAATGTGTAATTAATGAACATAGTGTGTAAGGGTGATAACTATTATGTAAAAAGGAAAATGGAGAGTGGGATAAAGCGGAGTAGGTGCACTGCCCAGATGCCCCCACTGGGCCAGTGTATCCGTCCCTTCTGCTGCTTTGAGCAGTGGCCGTGCTCTTCTCAAAAGTACTGTTTGCAGCCAGTGGAGCTGCCTTCTTCAGATAGGCCGAGGAGGTTCAGTATCCCCTTACCTCAGGGTTGGGGGCTGGCCTGCAGGCGATCGTTGGCTGAGAGGGGTATATCAGTGTGCCCTAATGGGACAATTCTGTGGTGCCAAGTGTACTTTATTTTTTTTTTTTAATTTTATTTATTTATAGCTGTGTTGGGTCTTCGTTTCTGTGCAAGGGCTTTCTCTAGTTGTGGCAAGTGGGGGCCATTCTTCATCATGGTGCGCGGGCCTCTCACTATCGCGGCCTCTCCCGTTGCGGAGCACAGGCTCCAGACACGCAGGCTCAGTAATTGTGGCTCACGGGCCTAGCCGCTCCGCGGCATGTGGGATTTTCCCAAACCAGGGCTCAAACCCGTGTCCCCTGCATTGGCAGGCAGACTCTCAACCACTGCGCCACCAGGGAAGCCCCCCAAGTGTACTTTAAACTAGACCTCCCAGGGACTCAGGCCAGGCTCCTTCAAGTAAACCACATCTTCACCCAGTTTCTTTCTTGCCCTGTCCTCTTTCTCTTTCCCCTACAAGCTTCACCTGAAAACACTCGCTCATTAACTTGCATGCACAGGAACCTCTACTTTAGATTCAGCTCCTTAGGAAACTGAAAGTGGAATAAGGTGTGCTGATGGTGGAGCTGGGGTCACAGCAAAGGATTAAGTAGCATAGTCAAAACAGGCCTCATGGAAGAAATGAGACTTGATCAAAAGACCTGAAGAAGATGAGAGAATTAGCCAAGACGAGAAACATTCTGGGCAGAGGGCAGAGTTAGAACAAGGCCCTGCGATAGACAGAACACCACTCCCCAGGAAGCCCACATCCTAAACTGCAGAACCTGTGATCACGTTAAGTTGCGTGGCAAAGGGGAATTAAGGTGGCAGATGGATTAAGGTTGCTAATCATATGACCTTAAAGTAGAGAAATAATCCTGGATTACCCAGGTGGGCTCAATGCAATCACAGGAGTCCTTAAAAGTGCAAGAGCGGGGGTGGAAGAGGAGATCAGAGGAAGGGAGAAGGAGAGAGAGTCAGAGGAAGCTGAGACTGTGGAGGAAAGGCACAGAAAGGAATAGTGTTGCTGGCTTTGAAGACAGAGGAAGGGGTCAAGAGCCAAGAAATGTGGGCGGCCTCAAGACACTGGAAAAGGTAAGAAAAGGAATTTTCCCCTAGAGCCTCTGGAAGGGAACACAGTCATGTAGACACCTTGATTTGAGCCCGGCGAGACTCATTTCAGATTTCTGATCTCTAGAGCTGTAATATAACAAATCGATGTGTTTTTGGACACTGTTTATGGTAATTTGTTATGGTGACGAGAGAAAACAAATACATGGCTCGAAGGTGGCAGCGTGTCTGATATATACGGTTAATGTAGGAGGCCACTGTGGCTAGAATGGAGAGTGAGCTGGAGGGGAGTAGGGAAGGGCGTTCGAGAGGTTTGGTGGGCCAGGTGTGCAGGGCCCTGTGGCTACTGTATGCAGGCAGGCTTTCACTTTCAGTGAAGTGAGGAACCATTGCAGGGTTTTTTGTTGTTGTTGTTGTTGTACGCGGGCCTCTCACTGTTGTGGCCTCTCCCGCTGCGGAGCACAGGCTCCGGACGCGCAGGCTCAGCGGCCACGCTCACGGCCCCAGCCGCTCTGCGGCATGCGGGATCCTCCCGGACCGGGGCACGAACCCGTGTCCCCTGCATCGGCAGGCGGACTCTCAACAAGTGCGCCACCAGGGAAGCCCCCATTGCAGGGTTTTGAGGATGTAATCTTACGTGCTTGCTAAAAGGCCCTAGGACTGCTGAGATTAGTCAGCATGGGGCTAGGGAGACCTGTCAGGAGGCAGTAACACAGGTGGGAAGTGATGGGGGCAGGGATGGGGGCGGGGAGGATAGCAGGGGACATGGTAGGAAGTGGCTATGTTTTGAAGACAGAGCCAGCAGGATCTCCTGCTAGATGAAACATCGGAACGTGAGAGAAAGCACTGTCAAGGATTGCTTCAAGGATTTCTTCTGAGTGTGGGCCCTGAGACTGGGTGTTCTTTGGAACTTGTTTTGATTTGAGATATGTGTTATATCCAAGCAAAGGTGTTGATTAGGTAGCTGGGCATACGGTTCTGGAGTTTGGAGAAGTCTGACCTGGACATATCCATTTGGGAGTCACCAGCGTATCGATGTATAGGGTAGCATTTAATGTCCTGGGACTGAGTGATATCACCGTGGGAATGAGTGGGGAAGAGGAACAAGAACTGAGCCCCAGGGAAGGGCAACATTAAGAGGTTAAGGAGAAGGAACCATCAAAGGAGACTGAAATGGGGTGGCCAAAAGGTAAGAGTAAATTCAGGAGAGTGTGGGAGCCTGGATGCCAAAGGAAAGAAAAGGAACAGGAAGAGAGTTAGATTGACTGCATAAAATACCTCAAGGAAGATAAGGATTGATCAACTACTTTAGCAGTGAGGAGGTTATGGGGAAACTTGATGAGAAAAATTTAGTGAAATGGTGAGGATGAAAGCCTGATTGACGTAGGTTGAAGGGAGAACGGGAAGAAAAAACTTGGAGCCAACAAGAACATACAATCATTTCTGGAAGTCTTGTTGTAAATAGAAAGTAAAGAAATTGAGTGGTAGAATGGTAGCAGGAGGGAGCTGGACAGTATATTAGATGGGGGTCTCCAGAGAAACAGAAGCTGGCAGCTGGAGACCCAGGGAAGAGTTGATGTTGCAGCTCCAATCAGAAGGCAGTCTGGAGGCAAAATTCTCTTTTTCTCAGGGGACCTCAGTCTTTTCTGTTAAGGCTTTCAAACAGATTAGGGGAGCCCCCCACCACATTATGGTGGGTAATCTGCTTTACTTAAAGCCTACTAGTTTAGGTGTTAACCATATCTGAAATACCTTAGAGCAATATCTAGACTGGGTACTGTGGCCTAGCCAAATTGACACATAAAGTGAACCTTCCCAGGTGGTGAAGAGGTTTAGAGGTTTTGCTTGCCTTTAAGGTGAGAACAGATTTGTACATCAGTGAAAGTAGCCTAAGAGAGCAAAAAAATCAATGATGTGAAAGAGAGAAGGGAGGACAGCTGGAGGGATGTCCCTGAGTGGGTGAGAAGAATGTGATCTAGTGCACAAAGGAGGAATTTGGATAGGACAGTGGTTCATCCTTCAAAACCGGCAGGATCGTACATCAGCTGGTTAGCGGGAGAAGGTCTTCTGATCGCTTCAGTGATTTCTAATGAAGTAGGAAGCAACACCATTGTCTGATAGAAAGAATAGAAGACGACCTATTGGGAGACTGGGGAAAGAGGAAATAGTCTGAAATAACCCAGTGAGAGAGTGACCAAGTGAATGGACCAGGCCATATAATGTGCTTGCCTGGCTGCATAGATGCTCGCTTTGAAGTTCATGATCGTGAATTTACTTAGAGACCAGTCAGTGTGTCCGCACGGACTAGGTAGAAAATGTAGTTTTGCCAAGTGGGTATGATGATGTGAGTGAGGGCAGGGGAGTCAAGGGTATATGCAAGGAAGTGATGATGATATTTGGCTAGGGAATTTAAGTGGAATAAGGAAGAAAATGAAGGTACCAAGGGGAAGTGGATAAAGGGGATGGGAAAATCAAGTGATCAAAATGTAGGGCTGGCATGAGTGTAATCTATAAAAATATCGAATCATTATGTTGTACAGCTGAAACTAATCACATTGTAAATCAACTATATTTCAATTAAAAAATGGAAAAATAATAAAATGACTTAAAAGAGGAAAAATATTAAAAGGTAGGACTAACCAAACTAGGGAGACAGAGAAAAAAAAATCAGTGGCTGCCAGGAGTTTGGGGTGAGGGAGTAAGGGATGAATACAAGTACAGGGGATTTTCTAGGGCAGTGAAACTATTCCATGTGGTATAGTAACGGTGGATACGTGACGTACATTTGTCAAAACCCATAGCATGTATAACACAAAAATTGAACCCTAATGTAAACTATGGATTTTAGTTAATAATAATGCATTAATGTTGGTTTATCAATTATAACAAATGTATCACAATAATGCACGGTGTTAATAATAGGGAAGACTTACGGGGTTGTGGGGTGGGCTGTGTGTGAGGGGATATATGGGAACTCTCTGTACTATTTGCTCAGTTTTTTCTGTAAATGTAATCTGCTAGCACTATTTTTTTAAACGTAGGACTTAATATAACTCTCCATGAGACTAGTTTGTCTTTAAGCATTTTCTTCATCGGTTGCAGAAAGACAGTGCTGGGCTTCTATTAGATGATCAATAGTTAAATGCAGCTCTGTCAAATCCAAAGTCCCTTCCTCTAGATGAAAAAATGAATAGTTATAGTGCATAAAATGGGTAAGTAAATAAAACATTTTAAAAATTTATTTTAGGGTTAAGGAGGACAGACACTTCCTTGGTCCACAAATTGCAAAAACATATAATTTTAATATTCCAAGGGAGGCACTGAGCCTGGACAAAGAATAAATATCCAAGGCTGGTCTCCCTAGCCAAGGGGAAAGACACTTTAACACCTTGCCCACAACCTCTCTCTGGTGATCTATAAGATATGTGGACCATAATAACTTCCCTTAGATATAAGAAAAAAGGCCAGCCAGGGTCACGTGGTTATCAAACTCTGCAGTCCCTTAGTGCCTGCAATCTTGTCACGTGCTATATGTGTGCCTCCTTTTTTGAGACTTTAAAGGTGAGATAGTTTTACTTGCATGGTGAGGCTGGTTTAAACGTCTTCTGTAGCAATGACCTTAAACACTAAATTCTCTTAAGTTCTTACTTGGCTTAAAATGCAAAAAGAAAAGGCATGGTTGTAATGGCAAATAGACTAAAACTTTACATAAATAGACCGTTGAAAATGCGGTCCTTAAGTTACCAAAGTATATTAAAAGGCTTATAGTATACTGAATAAAGTTTAACCGGTTAAATAGTTTTAGGTACAATTAACTTGTTTTTTCATAGAATTGTTAGAAACTATTTTCTCAAGTGTTTTGCCATTGATTCAGAAATCATTGTATTTTGAAATTAAATGGCAGTGATGATAAATGAATGACTAGTGACATTAGATGCATGTTAAGTTATCTCTGCTGTCCACACAGGCACGCACATTAGCACAGACTCATCATTCAGTTAATTGCCTTTTGCTGCAGTGAACGTCTAATCTCAGAAATACAACGATCATGCACACAGAAAACTAGATAAGCTGTTTGGGCCACATTTTAGAAATAAGAAATCAGGTTTGCGTGGCTGATGCATATGGGATCGCTCTTTGAGTGACCAGCAGATTGTTTTTGTATTAAATTCTTTGAACAATTGCCATATCTTCGAAAGGAATACAGCAGCGATGCCAAAAAAGGAAATTCTTTTACTGGACAGAATTTGATTCCTTATTTGTTTCTATTAGATTAAAAACCCACTGGGTTGGAGGAGGAGACGAGATCACCAATTCAGTCTTGCTAAAATTCGTCTGGTTTCTAAAGCCCTTCAGAAAGGGAACTTGCCCAGTTTCCTTTGTGATAAGGTATTTCAGGAGATACTTAATAGTCTGATAACCCTTGTTTATGTCTCATCTAATTTCTTCGTGCCACTGTTTGGTCGATCTATTCTTTTCTGATTATTGGAGGGAAGAGTAGGTCTGTGCCCATCTCTAAGTGAGAATATTGATATACTTGAGGATTTGTTATTAATCCCCCATTCACTTTTATTTTCTGGACCAATAACCTTTATTCTTCATGTTTGGGTTTTTGAAAAGTTGAACCATCTTTAGGGCTTGCTTTATGTTGGCCCTCAGAGCTTTCTGTGTCTTTCTATATCGTGGCATTCCCAATTTGACTCAAGGTTAGTGGCATGGTAAAAACGTAGTTCCAGTGTACTCTATATATTTTTAAACAATACAATGAAATTGTTTAGAACAGGTATACGTCTGATGGCTTCCAAAGCCCCTCTCTGCAGTAGTGATATTTTTCAATCATTGATCATTCCTCATCTTTCATTTTTTGTCTTCTGTTTTCATGTATATTTATTCCATAAATTACTGAAAGACACTCAGCACCATTACTTTTGGACAGTAATGTATAAAGCAGACAACTCCCATTTATAATTGTGAGGTTTAGTGGATTAGCTCCTTGTTTCAATATCAGATCTTGGCGGAAAATATGAAAATGAATCCCAGAACTTTGTCACGCATCTTTCCATGCATGTTGGAAACAACCATAGAAATGCAGATGCACCTCCTGCCCTTTTTGTCGTATTTATTTAGTCAACAAATAATTATTGAGTACATCGTATGTATCAGGCAAGGATCTAGACATTGTCTTTGGCTTTATCAGATGGCTTCCTGAGAAGCGTACTGGAATGTGTTTTTATAATTTGGATCATACTCCAGATATGAAAGATCACAATGTAAAGAGAAGCTGGGTGACTCTTTCTGGTAAAGGGAAGACTCCCTTTTAGAAGTGATATCTATAAACTAGCTTTTGTAAATTAGTCTTATGTTTCCAACGAGGAAGTAAGCACAGGTGTCAGGACACAGTACCTTAGGTTTTCTTTCACAGGTTCTAGCTGTCTTTCAGACACAGAGTTAGTCTTGGTCACATACGTTGTAACTTGTAGGGCTGTAGATTTTAATATTGTGTGTGTGAGAATCTAATGGAAGCTATGGGCTCTCATTGAAGAAAAAAGACAAGGGACTTAAAATTTCAGAGTACCCCCGGATAACCCACTTAATGGACACTAGGGTAAGACTTACAGTTCAAGGGCCTTACACTTAACCCATGTTCACACCATGCCAGTGGAAAGTGGAGGATCTCTGATATGGATCACATCCCAAAACGAGGCTTCAAGGACGAATGTGGGGTCCCTTTGATAGGGGAGATGTATAATCTTGCAGAAATAAAGAAAATCCATTTCATCTTCCTTCACCCATTCACATGGTTAAGATGGACAAACAAATGAGGACGCAATGTGTTGCACAGTTGGATGTTCAGACTTGTTTCTAACCTAAGTTTTGAGCTAGAGGGAAATAAGTGGGCTTTGAGATTCATACATTATTCCAACTGGTCCCCTGCTAAGGTAGTATAGAGGAGAATTTAGAGCCAAATCTCAAGTCTTTTGCTCACTGATCAAATAATATTCACTGAGTGGTTGCAATGTGCCAACACTTGGGAAGACCCAGGACCTGGCCTCAGAGAGCTCAGCTGTCCACCCTTGTAACTACTGGGGCCAGGGTGGAGATACCAGAGTGCCTGATTTTATGCAGCTCTTGCCAGAGCTGTCCAAGTAAGCAGTAAATATTGCTTGGTTGATTAGTTTATTGCTTTCCCTGATGAGTTCCTTTTGTTGCAGAATCCGTAACAGCTGGGGTTAATAAAAGAAAAGTTTAGTTTTGAGAGGGCACAAAGCTACATATACTAATTATAATAAAATATTAAAAATCTACTTAGGGTAACATAGTTATGAACATGAAGTGCATGCTAATGTGAGATTGGTTTTGATGTAAAGCATTTTCAAAATCAGCTATCTATCCTCAGAGTGGCCAAAATAGCAGTCCAGAGACAGACAAGGAGCATTTCAAATTCAGCAGTCTGCTCTCTTATTGGCCCAGGGATGGCAATAACACAAGCAGCAGCTGGTAAGAATCTGGGTCTATTCTGACTAGATCATGCTGCCTGAGAGTCTAATTTTGCTTCAAAAATGGTCAGATTTTTCTCACAGTGGAAAAAGTGGTATATTCCTTTAGTGTCAACAGACTGGATTGCATCTCCAGTTTGTTTGATGGGAGAACTTGGTTCTGTTCCCAGATACGGCTCTCCTTCATGGATCATTGAATTACGCTAAGTGCTTTGAACAAAGTCAATTTCAAAACATACTGCTTTCCTCCCAAACCTTGGAATTTCTCTTCATACCAAAGTTCCAAGAGCTCATGTTTGTAGGAAGAGAATATCCTGCAAATACATTCACGTTGTCTTCAGGTTCTTCTTTAAATAAATAGGTAAACCCTAAGGACTCTTCAGGATTTAACATTCTAGGTTTTTTTTTTGTTTTTTTTTACGGTACGCGGGCCTCTCACTGTTGTGGTCTCTCCCGTTGCGGAGCACAGGCTCTGGACGCGCAGGCTCAGCGGCCACGGCTCGCGGGCCCAGCCGCTCCGCGGCATGTGGGATCTTCCCGGACCGCGGCACGAACCCACGTCCCCTGCATCGGCAGGCGGACTCTCAACAACTGCGCCACCAGGGAAGCCCTACATTCTAGGTTTTTTATGGTGAGTCTTAGATGCTCTAATATTCTGAAATTTATGCAAAGATATGTGTGTAATAGGTCCACGATCTGATGAATAAAAAAATATTAGGCTCTTTCTTTCAAAAAATATCCTAGATTTGGATCTTCTGTGCTTTGGCTTTCAGTGAGGAAATTTCTGATACTTTCTTATGTTCCCTCACATTGCTTCAGGAAGTAGCAATGTGTAAAAGTACCTATTACTTGAGTATTGTTTTTTTTCCTTGAGAGTGTTTCCAACTGAGGGTTCGTTCATTGGGGCTATTTCTAATCCACTTAGTTTCAAACTCTCTGGTCCTAAGTAGTGAGCCATGAAGGAGACCAGGTTAGAGAATGACCAGGGAAGGACTTGCAGCCTCATGGGGGCCTGAGTCCCTCTCTGATGGAGGAGCCCTGTCTTCCCAGCATGTGTTCCTCTGTGCAGCTGCCTGTGACTACGACAGATCCAGGAACCCTGCTCCAGGCAGAACGTGTTCCACTGAAAACCAGACTTTCTTCAAAAAGAACCTGGAAAACTTAGCAGATGATGTTACCTTTCTCCCTAATACATACCCCAGGAGCTTGGGGCTGAAGGAGGAAGGTGGGGAGGGTTGATGAGCGGCTCTATTTATGCTCTATTGATGGGCTAATCTCTCACACACACCTGGAGGTGATTTGCGCTCCTGCCCACACAAAGGGATCCTGGCGTTGGCTCCGGCGCTAACAAGCCCAAACTGAGCTCAGACTTCAGTTTGGCTGGAATGTGCAGGTGTACTACCTGGAATCTCAGGGAGAACCGGCTGGGTTCTCCCCTCACTGGCAATTGATCTTGTGGTCAGGGGTGGGGAGGACAGCAGGAAAGGGGTGATCACTCTGAAAGGAAGCCCTGTGAGAGAATTGGAGGGAGAAGAGCGTTCCTCTTTCCCTTTCCTACATTTTTCTTACATCCCATCTGGTCCCCAGGTTTCTGGTCCTTTTGCTTTTCTCTTTAATTTTTAGGAGTCCAAGAAAATGTGGCACGTTTCTTGTGTAATTGTTTTGTTTATTTAAATGAGCTGTTTGCTTCATGTGGTGTCATCCAAAATGGGCGGTTCCTTTTATGTAATACCTGAAGGTAGGATTTTACTCAATCCTATTTCTGAAATCCGCTGAATATTTTTAGCTCCTCTGTGGAATTTCTGGTTGGAAAGGGCACAGGCCGGGGGGAGGGGGGGCAGAAAGCCTGCAAACCAACCTTAATAGAAAGGCTTTGGCGTGTGATAGAAAGCCTGCCTCATCGTGCACACTTTGTTGTGCTGGCTGTTCCTGAGGACTGCTTTGGATTGAATAAGGGCAGCCACAGAAGTGGGTGAAGCTGTCCCTCACACTGACATTTAATTTACCTAGGAGTACAGTAATCTGAGAAAGAATCAAATACTTGAAAATTGCGCTTCAGTGAGCAAAAGCTGTGTTTGTACCGTCCTGAAAAGTGATACTTTTCTTCAGAATTCGAAGTGAGAAGGGTGAGGGTTCACTGACTAAAAGCAAAATGAAAGAACAAACTCTTCTTTTTCGCACATTCACAATTCCAGAGTTGGAGAAAATCGGGAATTTTGCACATTGTGATACTATTTTATCAGCTTCAGCTTGATAGAACAAGGTCAGTGCGGCCTAGAAAAAGGATGTGGTGGTGAAGCCTAAAAAAGGAAGGGTATTTTTAAGTGTATTACAGAGAAGGAAGCAGCTGGACTTAATAACTAACAATATGTGGGAGGCGAAAGTATGTTGAATCTTGTACAGAAGTTTGCTGATCAGAGAAAGGGCGGGTAATGTTGCTGGCCACATCAAAATAACCCTCTGTAATTAGCTCCACCTGTGCTAAAAATGAATGCTCACATACTGTTCCCAGTTTGTTGAAATTTATGACCACGCAATGTTACGTGAGTAATAGTTACTACTGAACCAAAATCAATATGTAGTTCTCTATTGGCAAAACTTGGGTTTATATTTTATTCATGTTTGTCCTCTTAGGACCTAACATGATGCCTAACAAGTAGTTGATGTTCCAAGGGCTGAATATATGGATGAAACTGCAAACCCGTGGCCTGCTTAGTGCTCTGATTTTCTTTAAAACGTACCTGGCTAGTTTCAATTATTTGTTTGCTTTAATGAAGTAAGTACTTTGGTTTATTGAAATCTGGCACTGTCCGTCATACTTCTTTTGCAATGTATTAATAATCAGGCATTTGGAAATTAATACCTTGACCTGTTCAGATCAAGCTTACAAGGTAGTCATCATGTTGAAAAATGGAAAGTTTGGGTGAAATTACCAGGTACTCAATATGACAAAGCAGGAACCACGGCTAATTCTGCCACCCCTTTACCCACCTCTGTGTTTCATGACCACATGATAATTGAGGGTCATGCTCCCAAATGATACGAGCAGGCATTCCAGCCACCACTCCATCACATACCCTGTGCCCTCCTACTGAAAGTCTTTCCATACATCCTGGATCTTTGGAGGTGGTTTGTAGTGGCATACCAGGTTGTCTCATGATGCCATGTTGTCTCTCCCCCAACTCTGCCAAAGGAAATAACTAGATTTCTTGCAACAGACTGGGATATTTCTGATATAGCCAAGATCTATGTAAGATACCAATAGACAGTTGCACAACAAATTAGGAATGTTAGCTCCTTATGTGTGAGATGTGCACCTCCGTCGCCATGCCTTCTTGTCTCCTCTTAGCTAACTCAATTGTTGGCTAAAAAGAAGAAAAATCCACCTAAGGCTTAAGGCATCTAATGCAAAAAACCCCCGAAACTAGGCTGGACACAGGGTTTCAAGGGATTCTTAGCCCTAACCTACTAAAGCAACGTTACAGAGATTAAGAGCAAGGACTTTGGAGTCAGACACACCAGGGTTTGTCCTCAACCCTGACGCTACGTAGCTGTGCGATGTTGGATAAGTTACTAAACCTCTTTACATTTCAGTTTTCTCATGTGTAAAGTGAGAATAATATCAACTTAATAGCATTACTGTTGAGGATTAAATGAGGTGATGCTTAGCAGAGCATCTGGAAAATGGTCATTAATAAAATTATACATCATCATCACCTCCATCATTGTTTCACCATGACATGGACCTATGAAAATTCCTAACAGTACCCTAGTAGCCTGAGTCTGAGTTTGTAAAGTGAAAGCTTCCTGGACGTGGAGAAACATAAGGGCTGCCTCGGATGATAGGGTCATCTTGATGGTACACTTACCATCACACCAGAAGAAGACACTTGCTGGGCAGAATATTCTGTGGGGGTAAAGGCACTTAATGGCCACTCTGATATGGTTATTCTCCTGAAACTTTGGTGTCTGATTTATAGAATGTTGTACATGAACCATTCCAAGAGCAAAACAAGCCCCATTTGGGCACCGTCCATAAATTGAACCAAAGAAGTAATCATGAAATCAGTTTGTAAAATGGCCAACCCATTTCAAGAACTAAAATAAAATTTATTTGTAAGTATAACTTAACCCATTAACTGTTTTCTGTATCCAGACCAATTTTTAGTTACAGAAATCTGTGTACAATGATAATAATTTCTTAAAGATCAGAGAGAGGGGAAAAAATTTTCAAGAAGGCCCTGTGAATAAGGAAACCTTAAAAATGAGAACATTCTGAAAGTGTTTTTACTTAGTGTCTTTTATGCAAACTCCACTAATTAATCTCATACAAACATGGATATTTTTGTAAAGCATAAGCCCAAGTGCCATTTTATGACCATGTAATTTACAAGTCCTCAAATTACATTAAATCACCACACACAGTGTTTACAGTTTAATTACATGGTTATTTACCATTCCCAATCAAGTGTTATTCATTCAGTACCTCTTTGCCTGATCTTACCTAAAAAAGAAAACACTTTTATGCTGGATCTGAATGGTAAACATACAAACATGCCCATACTTCAAGGCAACAAAAATGTGATTCCGAGTCAACAAACTCCATTGACAGAGATTTCGGAGAACTTCCAGGAGGAGAGAGAATAGAAAGAGATCAACATTTTACTAAAATAGTATTTCTTTGGATTTCTTTGATTGTTTCAGTTCTACTGAAAAAAAGAAACCTATCACGATTCACGTCACACTATTATGTAAAGCCAACTGGATCTATTATCCATATTTTGTATTACAGAGTGATACAGCTCTTCAGTCAAGAAATGTTTATTGAGCACCATATGTGTTCTAGATGCTGTGATAAGAATACGTGTAGGGCTTCCCTGGTGGCGCAGTGGTTGAGAGTCCACCTGCCGATGCAGGGGACGCAGGTTCGTGCCCCGGTCTGGGAGGATTCCACATGCCGCGGAGCAGCTGGGCCCGTGAGCCGTGGCCGCTGAGCCTGCGTGTCCGGAGCCTGTGCTCCGCAACGGGAGAGGCCACAACAGTGAAAGGCCTGCGTACCGCAAAAAAAAAAAAAAAAAGAAAAAAAGAATAAGTGTAAAAAAATAGGACATGGCCCCTTGATGAGCTCAGACAGGATATCCACTAAGTGTGTTATAAATATTTTGACATTATTTACTTCTAGTCTTCTCTTTGTCATTTAACCATACCTCCTGAGATTAGAGAATCTCAGTACTGCTGTGGGATATCTTTGGGCAACTGCATAAACTTTCTGAGCCTTACTCTTTTCATCTGTAAAATATAGAAGTGGGGAATATAATAATAATAATGCCAATTTTCTTTCCCTGATAGTGTGATTATAAAGATGAAGTAAGACTGAAAACAGCTGAGGGTTACTTCTTCACGATCTATCTCTGCAGCTAATTCCACAAGCCCAGTTGAACTGAATCCTTATCTGTCTCCCTATGTTGCCTACCTCATGATGCCTCCCTCCCCTGTTATGGTATTAGACAGTTATATCAGGAAATAGTTATTTGGTGAATTAACTATGGTGACCTTTAATTCCTAAGACATAATTCTGAATTCTGTCCTCTGGGAACTCAAATTTTTAACAAAAGTAGTCCTCATTTGGAGTCCTTGGGACACCTGCCTCAGAGTTACCAGAAGAGTTTCTGAAATATCTTCATTCCTTGAGCCCACTCCAGACTTAATGAATCAGAATCTTTAGCAGTGAAACCCGAACAAGCACCTGCCTCTTAATAAGTTTCTCTGATAATTTTAAGCACAGTAGAATCCAAGAATCACTGCGTTGTATTTAATGGGATTGTTTGCAAATATTTCAGTTCTCTCCTTCCAAGCATACGGTAGAATTACACTTCTCTGCCCACTTGGAATTAGGTGTGCATGTCTCACTTGTTTTGGCCAATGAAATACGAATCAAAGTGACCAGTATGAATCAAAGTGAAATGCAAGACATGTGACATTAAATTGAAGTAATGTATTTGGGATGACTTTATAGTTCTCATAATTTAAAAATTTTATTTCCCTTCTCGCATGGTTAGAAAACATGATTTCCAGAATATGATTTAATGGTGGTAGCAAAAAGCACTAACAAATATCAGATTGTAAATTAATCTACACCCATCATTATGACATAATTTTTGATGAAGAAAGTATTTAAATAGCAAGGTTGTTAACAAGGCCTCTTTCTCTTTATATCTGAAATATAGAAGACACAAAAACATTGACATAGGGAGATTTTATATGATGTTTCTAACTGAAAACACTAATTTCAGCTGACTATACTCGGCAAATAGAAAGTGGAAATACTTGTACGAGAGGAAATAATTCATTGAATATATTGAGAACCTACCATATATTACTTACTCTGCTGAATACATTTCCATTTTATCACATTTAACAACAGTCCTAGAGACATCACTTTTTACATCTTGAATGTGAACAAACAGATAAACTGGTTGACTAATTTTCCAAAATTTACCAAAGTAGAAATTGAGGTTCAAATTGACATCTGCCTATTTGCCCAGCCCATAACCTTTCTTTTTTTTTCTCTTTTAACATCTTTATTGGAGTGTAATTGCTTTACAATGTTGTGTTAGTTGCTGCTACATAACAAAGTGAATCAGCTACACGTATACGTGTATCCCTATATCCCCTCCCACTCGCATCTCCCTCCCACCCTCCCTACACCACCCCTCTAGGTGGTCACAAAGCACCAAGCTGATCTCCCTGTGTGATGCAGCTGTGTCCCACTAGCTAGCTGTTTTACTTTTTTTTTTTACATCTTTATTAGAGTATAATTGCTTTACAATGGTGTGTTAGTTTCTGCTCTATAACAAAGTGAATCAGTTATACATATACATATGTTCCCATATCTCTTCCCTTTTGCGTCTCCCTCTCTCCCACCCTCCCTATCCCACCCCTCCAGGGGGTCACAAAGCACCGAGCTGATCTCCCTGTGCCATTCGGCTGCTTCCCACTAGCTATCTACCTTACATTTGGTAGTGTATATATGTCCATGTCTCTCTCTCGCTTTGTCACAGCTTACCCTTCCCCCTCCCCATATCCTCAGGTCCATTCTCTAGTAGGTCTGTGTCTTTATTCCTGTCTTATCCCTAGGTTCTTCATGATATTCTTTTGATAGTGTATATAAGTCCATGCCACTCTCTCACTTCATCCCAGCTTCGCCTTTCCCCTCCCCGTGTCCTCAAGTCCACTCTCTGCGTCTGCATCTTTATTCCTGTACCTTTTTTTTTAGACTCCATATATATGTGTTAGCATACGGTATTTGTTTTTCTCTTTCTGACTTACTTCACTCTGTGTGACAGACTCTAGGTCCATCTACCTCACTAAAAATAACTCAATATCGTTTCTTTTTATGGCTGAGTAATATTCCATTGTATATATGTGCCACATCTTCTTTATCCATTCATCTGTCGATGGACACTTAGGTTGCTTCCATGTCCTGGCTATTGTAAATAGAGCTGCAGTGGACATTGTGGTACATGACTCTTTTTGAATTATGGTTTTCTCAGGGAATATGCTCAGTAGTGGGATTGCTGGGTCGTATGGTAGTTCTATTTTTAGTTTTCTAAGGAACCTCCAAACAGTTCTCCATAGTGGCTGTATCAATTTACATTCCCACCAACAGTGCAAGAGGGTTCCCTTTTCTCCGCACCCTCTCCAGCATATATTGCTTGTACATTTTTTGATGATGGCCATTCTGACCGGGGTGAGGGGATATCTAGTAGTTTTGATTTGCATTTCTCTAGTGATTAGTGGTGTTGAGCATCCTTTCATGTGTTTGTTGGCAATCTGTATATCTTATTTGGAGAAATGCCTATTTAGGTCTTCGGCCCATTTTTGGATTGGGTTGTTTGTTTTTTGATATTGAGCTGCTTGTGAATTTTGGAGATTAATCCTTTGTCAGTTGCTTCGTTTGCAAATATTTTCTCCCATTCTGAAGGTTGTCTTTTCATCTTGCTTACGGTTTCCTTTTCTGTGCAAAAGCTTTTAAGTTTCATTAGGTTGCATTTGTTTATTTTTGTTTTTATTTCCATTTCTCTAGGAGGTGGGTCAAAAAGGATCATACTGTGATTTATGTCATAGAGTGTTCTGCCTATGTTTTCCTCTAAGTTTTATACTGTCTGGCCTGACATTTAGGTCTTTAATCCATTTTGAGTTTATTTTTGTGTATGGTGTTAGGGAGTGTTCTAATTTCATTCTTTTACATGTAGCTGTCCAGTTTTCCCAGCACTCCTTATTGAAGAGGCTGTCTTTTCTCCATTGTATCTTCTTGCTTCCTTTATCAAAGATAAGGTGACCATATGTGTGTGGGTTTATCTCTGGGCATTCTATCCTGTTCCATTGATCTATATTTCTGTTTTTGTGCCAGTACCATACTGTCTTGATTACTGTAGCTTTGTAGTATAGTCTGAAGTCAGGGAGCCTCATTCTCCCAGCTCTGTTTTTCTTTCTCAAGATTGCTTTCACTATTCAGGGTCTTTTGTATTTCCATACAAATTGTGAAACTTTTTATTCTAGTTCTATGAAGAATGCCATTGGTTTGACAGGGATTTCATTGAATCTGTGGATTGTTTTGGGCAGTATAGTCATTTTCACAGTGTTGATTCTTCCAATCCAAGAACATGGTATATCTCTCCATCTGTTTGTATCACCTTTAATTTCTTTCATCAGTGTCTTATAGTTTTCTGCATACAGGTGTTTTGGCTCCTTAGGTAGGTTTACTCCAAGGTATTTTATTCTTTTTGTTGCATTGGTGAATAGGAGTTTTTCCTTCAGTTCTCTTTCAGATTTTTCATCATTATTGTATAGGAATGCAGGAGATATCTGTGCATTAATTATGTACCCTGCTACTTTATTAAATTCATTGATTAGCTCTAGTAGTTTTCTGGTAGCATCCTTAGGATTCTCTATGTATAATATCATGTCATCTGAAAACAGTGACAGCTTTATTTCTTCTTTTCCGATTTGGATTCTTTTTATTGCTTTTTTTTGTCTGATTGCTGTGGCTAAAACTTCCAAAACTATGTTGAATAAGAGTGGTGAGAGTGGGCAACCTTGTCTTGTTCCTAATCTTAGTAGAAATGGTTTCAGTTTTTCACCATTGAGAATGATGTTGGCCGTGGGTTTGTCATATACGGCTTTTATTATGTTGAGGTAAGTTCCTTCTATGCCTACTTTATGGAGAATTTTTATCATAAATGCATGTTGGATTTTGTCAAAAACTTTTTCTGCATCTGTTCAGATTATCATATGGTTTTTATCTTTCAATATGTTAATATGATGTATCACATTGATTGATTTGCGTATATTGAAGAGTCCTTGCATTCCTGGGATAAACCCCACTTGATCATGATGTGTGATCCTTTTAGTGTCCTCCTGGATTCTATTTGCTAGTATTTTGTTGAGGATTTTTGCATCTATGTTCTTCAGTGATATTGGCCTGTAGTTTTCTTTCTTTGTGACATCTTTGTCTGGTTTTGGTATCAGGGTGATGATGGCCTCATAGAATGAGTGTGGGAGTGTTCCTCCCTCTGCTGTATTTTGGTAGAGTTTGAGAAGGATAGGTGTTAGCTCTTCTCTAAATGTTTGATGGAATTTGCCTGCGAATCCATCTGGTCCCGGGCTTCTATTTGTTGGAAGATTTTTGACCACAGTTTCAATTTCAGTGCTTGTGATTGGTCTATATATTTATATTTTCTATTTCTTCCTGGTTCAGTCTCGGAAGGTTGTGCTTTTCTAAGAATTTGTCCATTTCTTCCAGGTTGTCCATTTTATTGGCATATAGTTGTTTGTAGTAATCTCTCATGTTCCTTTGTATTTCTTCAGTGTCAGTTGTTACTTTTCTTTTTTCATTTCTAATTCGGTTGATATGAGTCTTCTCCCTTTTTCTCTTGATGAATCTGGCTAGTGTTCTATCAATTTTGTTTATCTTCTCAGAGAACCAGCTGTTAGTTTTATTGATCTGTGCCATCGTTTCTTTCATTTTTTTTCATTTATTTCTGATCTGATCTTTATGATTTCTTTCCTTCTGCTAACATTGGGGTTTTTTGGTTCTTTCTCTGATTGATTTAGGTGTAAGTTTAGGTTATTTGAACTTTTTCTTGTTTCTTGAGGTAGGATTGTATTGCTGTAAACTTCCCTCTTAGAACTGCTTTTGCTGCATCCCTTAGGTTTTGGGCCATTGTGTTTTTGTTGCCATTTGTTTCTAGGTTTTTTTTTGATTTCCTCTTTGATTTCTTCAGTGATCTCTTGGTTATTAAGTAGCATATTGTTTAGCCTCCATGTGTTTGTATTTTTTACAGATTTTTTCTTGTAAATTGATATCTAGCCTCATAGCGATGTGGTTGGCAAAGATACTTGATAAGATTTCAATTTTCTTAAATTTACCAAGGCTTGATTTGTGACCCAAGGTATGATCTATCCTGGAGAATGTTCCATGAGCAGTTGGGAAGAAAGTGTATTCTGTTGTTTTTGGATGGAATGTCCTATAAATATCAATTAAGTCCATCTTGTTTAATGTATCATTTAAAGCTTGTGTTTCCTTATTTATTTCCATTGTGGTTGATCTGTCCATTGGTGAAAGTGGGGTGTTAAAGTCCCCTACTATGATTGTGTTACTGTCGATTTCCCCTGTTATGGCTGTTAGTATTTGCCTTATATATTGAGGTGTTCCTGTGTTGGGTGCATAAAGATTTACAATTGTTATATCTTCATCTTGGATTGATCCCTTGATCATTATGTAGTGTCCTTCTTTGTCTCTTGTAATAGTCTTTATTTTAAAGTCTATTTTGTCTGATATGAGAATTGCTACTCCAGCTTTCTTTTGATTTCCATTTGCATGGAATATCTTTTTCCATCTCCTCACTTTCAGTCTGTATGTGTCCCTAGGTCTGAACTGTGTCTCTTGTAGACAGTCTGCTGATCTTTTGATGACAGCCTCCTCAGAACATCTTCACATTCTGAAGCACAAACCAGAGATTTTTCACATAAGGAGACTGACACAGAGATTAAATAATTCCCCCAACCGACAGCGACAGAAACCTCTTTTGAACCGAGGTCTGTCTGATGACAAAAACCTTTCTCTTCCCAGGACAGCACACTGTCCTTTAGTACAGTACTGGGCCAAGTTATGTGCTCAAAAAGTTGAAACGAAGTAGACATTAAGGAAGTAGAGATACTATGCTTTACCAAGGAGTGGAAGGAGAAAGTAACAATGTTGTTACATCCAAAATGTCTAGACCAGTGCTTTATTTTAAAGTCTATTTTGTCTGATATGAGAATTGCTACTCCAGCTTTCTTTTGGTTTCCATTTGCATGGAATATCTTTTTCCATCCCCTCACTTTCAGTCTGTATGTGTCCCTAGTGTCTGAAGTGGATCTGTTGGAGATAGCATATATATGGGTCTTGTTTTTGTGTCCATTCAGCCAGTCTATGTCTTTTGGTTGGAGCATTTAACCCATTTACATTTAAGGTAATTATTGATATGTATGTTCCTATTACCATTTTCTTAATTGTTTTGGGTTTCTTATTGTAGGTCTTTTCCTTCTTTTGTGTTTTCTGCCTAAGGAAGCTCCTTTAGCATTTGTTGTAAAGCTGGTTTGGTGGTGCTGTCTTCTCTTAGCTTTTGCTTGTCTGTGAAGATTTTACTTTCTCCATCGAATCTGAATGAGATCCTTGCTGGTTAGAGCAATCTTGGTTGTAGGTCTTTCCCTTTCATCACTTTAAATATGTCCTGCCACTCCCTCTGGCTTGCAGAGTTTCTGCTGAAAGACCAGCTGTTAACCTTATGGGGATTCCCTTGCATGTTACTTGTTGCTTTTCCCTTGCTTTTTCTTGGTATTTAACTTTTGATAGTTTGATTAATATGTGTCTTGGCATGTTCCTCCTTGGATTTATCCTGTATGGGACTCTCTGTGCTTCCTGGACTTGATTAACTCTTTCCTTTCTCATATTAGGGAAGTTTTCAACTAGAATCTCTTCAAATATTTTCTCAGTCCCTTTTTCTCTTCTTCTTCTGGGACCCCTATAATTCGAATGTTGGTGCATTTAATGTTGTCCCACAGGTCTCTGACACTGTCCTCAATTCTTCTCATTTTTTTTTCTTTATTCTGCTCTGTGGTAGTTATTTCCACTATTTTATCTTCCACGTCACTTATCCGTTCTTCTTCCTCAGTTATTCTGCTGTTAATTCCTTCTAGAGAATTTTAAATTTCATTTATTGTGTTGTTCATCATTGATTGCTCTTTAGTTCTTCTAGGTCCTTGTTAAATGTTTCTTGTATTTTCTCCATTCTATTTCCAAGACTTTTGATCATCTTTACTATCATTACTCTGAATTCGTTTTCAGGTAAACTGCCTATTTCCTCTTCATTTGTTTGGTCAGGTGGGTTTGTACCTTGCTCCTTCATCTGCTGCGTATTTCTCTGTCTTGTCATTTTGCTTAACTTACTGTGTTTGGGGTCTCCTTTTCACAGGCTTCAGGTTCTTAGTTCCCATTATTTTTGGTGTCTGCCTCCAGTGGGTAAGGTTGGCTCAGTGGGTTGTGTTGGCTTCCTGGTGGTGGGGACTGGTGCCTGTGTTCTGCTGGATGAGGCTGGATCTTGTCTTTCTGGTGGGCAGGACCACGTCCAGTGGTGTGTTTTGGGGTGTCTGTGAACTTAGTATGATTTTAGGCAGCCTCTCTGCTAATGGGTGGGGTTTTGTTCCTGTCTTGCTAGTTGTTTGGCATGGGGTGTCCAGCCCTGGAGCTTGCTGGTCATTGAGTGGAGCTGGGTCTTAGCGTTGAGACCAAGCACTCTCTGGCAGAGTTCTCGCCAGTTGATATTACGTGGGGCTGGGCGGTCTCTGATGGACCACGTCCTGAACTCGGCTATCCCACCTCAGGGGCTCAGGCCGGACACTGGGCCAGAGCACCAAGACCCTGTCAACCACATGCCAGCCCATAACCTTTGTAGTGCATCATGTCATCTTTAGAAAAGTCAGTCTTTCAACATGTTGATGATTGATCTGATTTCCCTATTGGCTCAGTCTTCATGGATTTTAATAAGATTTAGCTTTTTTTCAATATTGAATAAAAAGAATCTGTAAACCACACATAGCATGCATGTAATGTGTATCTATACATCCGTATGTATTTTCATGGCACATGTAAAATGGTACTTAAACTTCTCATTTGTGTCACAGACTAAACCAGGGTGATCACGTTTGGAAACTGTGGCCTCATGATACAGACATTTAAATGACTTTCAATCTGGGGAACACATTAAACATATGATATGTCATTACCATCCAACAGTTATCCAAATGGAATGTGAAATACAAAATTGATTTAGGTATTAAGTCTTTGGAGAAGCTTTAGGAAGATACATATAGAAGAATATAAGCCCATTTGTGAAGTGAATTTTGATAATTGAGGCAACAATATAGTTACAAATTCAACTCTATCTCTGCTACTTTATGTTTGGTTCTAACTTGGAGGAACAAAGCATAGAGTGTGAGGATAGAGTTCAGTGTCTGGCAGAAAACTGGGGAAGGATTAAAATAGGCACAGTCCTCCCAGTTTTTGTGGAGTATCTATAAGGATATTCTTCGGGCTCTGGATGTGGAATAGTACACATTAATTTGGGTGCTATTTAGTTGATAGTCCTCTAAATGATACATATACTATAAAGCATGCATGCACCGAACACATACATGGCAGCTTAAGTACAAAACAGTCATAAGTATTAATATCCACCAACTGAAAATCAGTAAGAACGAAAGATTCTTAATGGTGTAATTTGAGCAGTTTTTCCTAAGTACTGTATGTTATCAACTTGAATTTGTGGAGAAGCTATTGTACGGCTTGATTTGAACACCTTTCATTAGGAGCAATTAGTATTTTATTCTAGTAAAGCAAAATTAGAATTAGAGTTTTCAGAGCTGGAACACCATAAAGATGATCTTTTCCAACTTTGATTTCACAAGTGAGAAAACACATTCAGGAAATGAAATGATTCGTCTAATGTCACTTAGCTAATAAATGGAAGAGACAGGGCCTGAATGATCTTTCCTGAAGAGCACCCTTTCAAGTACACATTTGTGATTAAAATCGTAAATAAAAGTAACAAAACAGCTTTTGTCAGAAACAAATTAGAAAGTCACAATTACTTACATAAAGATCTTTTTCAAAGTTGATTAAATCCATATTGTATGCTGTGTAAAGAGATACATCCTCAAAAAACTTACTGGATGTTAAATGGTCATCTTTACACCTGCTATATTAATTACTCCCATGTATATGTTGAGTATTACACTAGGGTGATTGAACCATTGCAGCTAAGAAAACAAAAATTAATACAAGTTATGCCTTTACAAAGATTATACAGTAAGTGAAAGACGTAGAGTTTGAACTGAGGTTCTTCTGATTCTAGAGCAAATGTTCTTTTTACCTGGCTACACTATGTCTCACCAAGATTGTTTAAAGGGACAAGAACCTTATAACACAAATCTGATTAACAAAGAGATAGTACAACAAATACATTTTAAAAAACCCACAAAAAACTAAAGAGAAAAAGAAAGTGAGAAAAGAGTTGAAGTAAACATTGAGGATGGGAAGAGGTTGGGGTGGAACACAGGGAGAGCAAATCCAAATAAAATGCAATAGGCTTTGTCTTTATGATCAAGTGTTTCATCAGCATATAAGTATAATTCATTTCAGGCATCTCAGTGCTATGCAAGATGTAGAATATTACAGTCAACTTAGGAGTTATCATTGAAACCCCAAGGAAGAATTACAATTAACTTGAGTCAATTAGATTTCTCAAGGATTCCTGACTTCAGCTCTGGCTAACAGGAATCTTAATGAGACAATTAATATTTGCTAATATCAGCTTGATTAATTTAAAGGGTATGTATAATTATATAGAAGAGTATGTAACAGAAGTGTGTGTGTGTGTGTGTGTGTGTGTGTGTGTTCTACACCTATTCATGGCATTTGAAATTGAGCCTCAAAATATTTTGGAAGCAAAAAAAAGGATACGAGAATTCTCACTTCATAGATAAAAAAACTCAGTTTTGAAAATTACTTATTCTTGGGAACAGAGACAGGTAAACAACATCAGAAAATCAGGCTTAGGCATGGACTAGACTTGAAATTTTTATACAGTTAAATGAAGGAAAAAGTTTGAATATTTGTTTAATGCCAACCATATATCAGTCGTTTTCAATAAATTATCCCCTTACACCTCACAGCCTTGAAGGTGACTGTTAATAACCCCTGTTTTACAGCTTAGGAAGCTGAAGCTCCACAAGTTTAAGTAACGACCAAGGAGAGTGGTCTGGGTGGCTATGCAAGGCTGTGCATTTTGTGTACTGCACAACAGCATCTGGGAGCAGGGAGGAGCTTGGGACTGATAACACATTTTGTGTTCTGCTTGCCCAGTGGTGCACCCTAATGAAGGATGTTGTCATTCCAGAGAAAGGGTGTGCCGTTAATTTTCCCAAAGACCACAAACCTCATTGAATTGTGGAATTACAATTTGAGTCTGTGTAAGTCTGGGCAAAGACCAGGCTGTTTCCACTATGTCTTGAAGCCTCTCCCACTAGAAAGATGCAATCAGAATAAGTTATGAGCAGCTGGTACCCATCTCGTAATAAAAGGGATAGATGGACTGAGTCTCGAGAGTTAAGACAATGAAGGATAAGACATAATGGAAGTCTCCTCTTGACTTTTCTCTTTCAGACAAAACATTATCTGACCTTGAGGTTTGGGTATGGAGAGAGGGGGAAGAAAACAAACCTTTTTTAAATGGGGTGGTTTCATTGGTATGATTTTCTAAAATATTAGAGTCACTATATACTAAATCACTCTTTGTGCTTTGACACATAAATCTATGACGAGAGAATCAGCACCATGCCTGGCACACAGTAGGCACTCAGTTCACATTATTACTCAATTGTACTGAATGAGTTCTGAGGTTTTCATCAGCAAGAAAAGTGTTTGAGGGTGGTAATATAAATGGACTCATGTTACCATTGATGTTAGAAATTTCAGTGTCTAAAATGTAATGCGATATGAGAGCTATTATGGCCACACTAGGAAAAGGGCTGGTGGCCCCACTTTTCCCAGCCCTGGTTCCTTGGGTTTTCCTGTATCGTCCACTGGTCAGCGAATTCGTTATGGGGTGAGACCCGTGGATAATCTACTCTGTCTTCAGCACTTGGCACGTAAGTGCTTTGTTCATAGTGGGTGCTTAGTGAATGCTGTTGAAGAAATAATTATTTCTTTTTCCTCCCCCTCCCAATACTCATGGTCATAAAGTTCCCCTGTAAACATTCAGGGTTTGTGTGTGTGTGTGTGTGTGTGTGTGTGTGTGTGTGTGTGTGTGTGTGTGTGTGTGTTTTGTGGTATGCGGGCCTCTCACTGCTGCGGCCTCTCCTGTTGCGGAGCACAGGCTCCGGACACGCAGGCTCAGTGGCCATGGCTCACGGGCCCAGTCGCTCCGCGGCATGTGGGATCCTCCCGGACCGGGGCACGAACCCGTGTCCCCTGCATCGGCAGGCGGACTCTCAACCACTGCGCCACCAGGGAAGCCCAACATTCAGGTTTTTTACTCTATGTTAGAAAAGTAAGTAGAAAGGAGCTACAAGAAAGCCTACTTGGACACCAAGTATTAAAGAGCAATGGAAAGCAACTCATGGTTCTGTTCTCCAGTGCATGACCCAGAAACATCAAGGACTCAGAGAAGAGAGGTATAGCCAAGAGCTGAGGTTGCTAGAAGTTGAAGTAAACCTTAAAAGTCGAGATGATGGGAACAAACTGTACAAGAAGAAAGAACATCATGAGTCTGTAGGGGGGAGGGTAGGACTCCGAAGAATGAGTGTTCAAGGTAGGACAGTAAGAAGCTATTGACCTGTAGTAGAAAACCCTCATTACAGGTGTTGAAGATGAAAGTTAGAACCTGAAAGCCATGGAAACCTGAAGCTTAATCGTCAGCTGTATGGGTTGAGTGGAGTAGGACTAGGGTTGGGCTACAGGAGGAGTTGAAGGCAAACAGTTTTATTCTTTCACCTTTAAAACAAGGTTTTAGAAAGACAACAGTGTGATTTACTTAATTTCATTTATTCCACCCAGATTAAATATTTATATTTTGACAGTGGATTTTTAGGAGATGTTGCCTTATCCTAAAGCCAAGATGATAATCTGGTGGAGAAGGAGGGCTCTTTGCTGCCCTTAAAATCACACCTTGGAAGGGAAAGTCGGCCTGCAATATGCGCAGCCTGCTGCAGATTTTCTTAACTAGAATTAAAGTGTTGGCCCCCCACATCAGAGGTGGGGTGTGTATAGACATGGAGGGGAATGTAGGTAGTTCCACCGTGGGTAATGGCAGCAGCTAAAAAGCCACAGAAGGGCCTTCTGTTCAAAACTCTCACTCCAGGCATCCTAGGCTTTGCCTTCCTGCTCCTCAGTCCACCCAAAGCTAAAATGGTTTTCACTTGTGTAAATTGACTTAAAGATAAGATGAATATGAACAAATCTGGTCCCTGATCAGCAGTCAGTATCAAATAATGCTGCTCTGTTGGCCCACTAGAAGACTATGGTGATTTAAAGCAGATGTAATAAAATGAGTACTAGCTTGGAAGGGTGGTAACCTAGGTTCTAACCCTGCCTCTGTCATAGATCCATCATGTGGTCTCTTTGTAGTGCTGGCAATGGGGATTAGAGCTGTCTGAGTTGAATTGGCCTAATGTATGAGATCAGTTCTGTCATCTCAGGGAAGGTAATTCAAGTCTCCTCTCAGACCTGTTCTGTGGTGTAATGCGTTTCCACTATAACATCAATAACAGAGTTGAAATCCCAGTACAATGTTAGCAGAACTGTATATACAAAGCATTGCCATTAGGCATCAGTTCTTTATAAATTTTCTCTAGGGTCCCAAAAAGTATGTCGCAGCACATACGTGTTCTGTGAATGTAGTGATGGCTGACTTGGGATACAATGCCTTTTCATTTTGTATTTCCCTTTCAGAAAGGGAAGGCAGCACGAGCTTTAAGTTTTATTAGGCAGATTGATACCGTACACTCTTGAACTGTGTATTTCTCTCTCAGTGGATGTATGGAAAATATTAACCTTTGGTATGGTTTGAGACAATTTCAAGAACTGAAAGTCTTCTAGAGAAATGACCTGTTTGTTGCACGCTCACAGTGTTTTGTGGGTGGAGAAGACTGGGTTCTTTTAGTACCATAGCCAGAAGGAATCTCTGCATAAGCCTGGGGCTTACCAACAGAAAACTGGGTTCTTGTCCAGGTTCTGCCATTGTTTCTGATGCCCTGAACCAGTCTTCTATGTCTTAGTTGTTTCATTTTAAAATCAAAGAAGGAGGGTTTGAAACACTGGGCTAGATGATCTAGTTTTAATACTTCCCACTTTAGAATAGATTCCATTTTTGGATGAGCAAAAAAATAGATCCCAATAAAGAAACTCTAACAAAATTACGGTTGCTTTTAAAATGTGGTTCATTATCAACTTTCATGCCGCCTGTTGTCTCTGGACCCCCCCAAATTTCAGTATAAATACCACTATTGTACTTATTATAATATGAAGTAGGTCTTTATAGTATAAGTATCAGTAAATTTCCTTGAATGTCATGGCCTAAATGCTCTGAACAGGTCAGAGGTGATCCGTGTTGTTACAAAATTGGTATCCTGTTTGGCCTCTGCTTTCCAACACTTCTTCAAAGGTTCTCAAAGTAGACTGTAGCATATAGGTACCTTACTTTTCTCAGTGCAGCTCTTACACGAAATCCCTTGCGTACTTTTCATCTACTCACCTGTGCTATTATATCTGCAGCCATTTAACAAATTAAAGGAATCACTGTTACGGAGTGGTTTGCCCAAATCACACTGTTTCTTTCTTAAGGCTTGATTGTCTTTTTACAGCACATTCCAGTGTGTCTGGCTCTACTGGCATCAGAGTAAATGGGTTGGGGTTATATTCTTCCCGGAGGAAAGACAGATGGCTATGCTCTTTGTCTAGGTGGTTTGGTTATTATTGTTGTTTTCCAACCTATTATTTTATCAGCTGCTTTACTGCAGTGAGCCTGTCTACAGGTTTTACTTTTCCAACAGAACTAATTTAATGTCCTTCCCATCTTTTGTGAGTGCATTACCTACCTCTAGAGAAATACTTAACCTTATTAATGATGACTTAGATTCCACAATAGTTTAAGATAAAAGGAAAATGGAGATAGTATTCTCTGGAAACACAACCCCAGACCATGGAGCTTTTAAGGTTGGTTTTCCATTCTGCTTCTCTGTTTGTATGGAGCATGTGTGAAATTTAACCAGACAAGAATGATTTCAAAAGTGTGCCTGCACAGACTCCAGTGTGAAGCAGGGCCTGCAAATGACTGAACAGATGTAGCAGGTGTAAACATGTTTCCTTAGCTTGGATCCTGGATTCTTCATCCTCCTAGAAGACTCTCCTCACTGCAGAAAAAGGTTATCGGTACAGATGGCAAACTGCTAAAATGCCCAGAAGGTTCAAGCTCATCTGCACTCTTAAAGAAGGGGCGGAGTGTGCGTTATTTGACTCACAGGTGTTCCGAAGGCTCCAAATTACCTTTAGGTTTTTCAGTTTTACTTCGCTTGAACAGATGTCTTGGGTTATATGTTGGAAGTATTCACTCCTTGTGGTGTCCAAGTGTTTAAAATTGGAAAAAGTATCCCATGAGCAAGGGGGTGGAGTTGAGCTCTTGGCACATGAGCCCCTATAGTCCTTGCAGACTAAGGCTCTGAGCCTCTCTTGTCTCTGAGCTGCTGCCACTGATTATTTTCTCGGTCACTGGCTCCTTACTTTTCTGCTTTGCAGAGTTCTTCTCGGACAATGCTTTTGGCACAAACACTTCATTATTGCTGAACCTTAAAGTCCCCTGTTCCTGCTTCTGTCTCTCTCAGCCTGTGGCAGCAACAGGTGCAAATAGGTGATGACCACAGGCTTCCGGTGTTCTGCTAGAGCAGTTTCTGTGAAGTGAGCACCAGAGCTAGCCTTCTGTTACAGCCAAAGACTAGCACAGAAATCTGTCAGCTTCCTTTCCCAGAGCAGTAAACTTTAATCCTCTATGGGAAAAGCAAAGTAAAACTAAATTAGACTAATGTTAATGCCTATCACATTATTTAACCTGTTACGTTTGCCCTTCTGCAATGTCTCTCTGCCTACTTTGAATAAAAGGTAACATTTCCTCAGAAGAGCATTTCCTAAAAGGTATTCCATGGGAATTTTAGTAGGTGATATTTGGGAAAATGCCATGCTGGCAAGAAGTTTGAGAAGCACAGTGTTATATAAAAGTAAACATTTTTTTAAACTGTGGACTTTATTTGGGGCATTTAAATATGCTAATTTGTAACTCAAGATCTATATAAAGATACTATGCAGGATTTCCCATTATTTAACCAAGAAACATTTGTGTGTAGAGTATGTCACAAGACAAGTGCTCCTTGGAATACACTTTTGGAAATGTTTGCTTAGACAAAACAATAAAGCCCAAGAGACCCACATCTAGAAGAAGTCTGCCCTAGGGAAGCTCAACACACAATTAACTGCGTGGTGGGTTTTTTTTTTTTTTTTCCTGTATTTAAATCATGGACAAAGGGAACTGACTTTAGGGGGTTTTGCAGATTGTAGTGGACTTCTTGGCTATCTCCGCAACATCTCTTTCTGCCCCACACTATTGTAATCATGCTCACTGAGAGGGATCATCCCTACTCTTAGCACCTTTTATGGACTGAATTATGCTCCCCCCACCCAAACCAATGTGTTGAAGCCCTAACCCCCAGGAGAACTGTTTTTGGAGCTAGGGCCTTTAAAGACGTTAAATGAGATCTTATGGATGGGCCCTAATACAATTGACTGGTGCCCCTATGAGAAGAGGCTATTTGGACACTCACAGAGATACCAGGAATACACACATGCATTGAGGAAGAGCCATGTGAGGACACAGCAAGAAGGCAGTCATCTGAAAGCCAGGGAGAGAGGCCTCAGGAGACACCAAATCTGCTGACGCCTTCATCTTGGACTTACAGCCTCTATAACTGTGAGAATATAAATTTTAGTTGTTTAAGCCACCCTATCTCTGGGTTTTGTTATGGCAGCCCTAGAAAACTAGTACTGTATCCATTGGGGCCTATACTAGAGTCTCAGGGCAATCCATCCCATTACCCCACCACCAGGGTTATTTTTCAGATAACCCTGACCTAAACCAGTCAGTCCTATATTTCCCTGGACACAGGGGTTAGTTCAGGAGTACTCCCATGAACATCACGCTCAGAACTTTGTTTAATGGTGTTGAAAAATGCCCCTTTTGTTCCTGATGCACGTGACTGCTGAGGAAACACGTAGCATCGGTTGCCGTGGGCAGCCATCTTATGAAGGCAGTCAGAGGATGATGGACAGAAAAGGCCAAAAAGAAAACAGAAAAGAAATGCATTTGGAGCTCTGGTCAATCCAGGGCTTAAGGCTGAGCTTTTCACTTATGTGAGCTGATACCCCTCTAGATTGTTGAAGGCACATTGTATTGCTTGCTTTTATTGGCAATGAAAACTATCCCAACTGAGTCACAGGTTACACAGGGGCCATAGCGGATCAAGCTTCAGTCCCAGCCAAAAGGCTCCAGGGTAGATTTTAGTGTCCAAATTATTGTGTGTCTGACGTGTCATCTCTGAGGTTCTGGGCAATGATTTCAGTTTACATTTCACTGTTCTGCCCTACTGCCTTCCATATCAGGGTATGTGCCCCAATTTGTGATTCTCTTAGGTCTTTTAATTAGCTATATTTCTTAATCCTCTGTAAGTGATTAAATGATAGGCTTCAATGTATGATCCTTTCCATGGGTAAAGGACTCTTGAAAACAGGCATGCCTGCAGAATCCTAAGGGATTTCTACTTCTAAAATATAAGGCCACCAGACAGTCCAATGGTGGACGTATTTTGGGGCAGGACTCATGTCTTTAAGGGTCAGCCAGCTATGAATAAAATCTGGCTGTGGAAACAATAAGTTGCGGAAGTGTGTCCTTCAGGCTGTAGGAATTAAGGACTTTTTCAAGACACTTAACAGAATGAATTCTCCAGATCTTGACACCTGGTGCTAAAAACATGCATCTCTGCAGCTGAATTCCTGGTTTCCCATGGGTAAGGCTGACAAACTAACCTCACCAGCATTGGCCCTTCTTTCTTTCATACCCTGAACTACCTGTAAGTTGCCCCGAGCTTAAAGACAGAAGTAAGGCCACTGCTGGTAGTAGATTGAATCGACTTCTTATAGAAATGGTATGCTAGCTGGACAACACCTTGTGCACTGGCAGACCCTGAAGAGTCCAGTGATGACTCAGTGACTTGCTTAGTTTTTTGGAATTGACCACTTATTCACTTCCTGAACCTAGATTTAGTCAGCCATAAATTAACTGATCCTGACTCAGGCTTTGCCCCCAGGTATAATTCAAAGGCCAGCAATCAAAAATTCAATCAACAATTATTCATTGAATATTTGCTATATTCTAGACACTGAGGTGTATAAAACAGATAAAAATCCCTACATTCATAGAGTTTAGGACTTTGTGTGTGTGTGTGTGTGCGCGCGTGCACACACACACGCTCGTGCCCACACGCACATACAGAGAAGAGAAACTTAATTAAAGGATGTAAGAGGGGTTAAAGACTGTGGTAGTTTTGTACTGTGTCCAATTGGCTAAGCGGGAACCATATTTCTCCTCATTCCTTTCCTTATATGGCTCCCAGTTAGAGTTAGCCGAAAATGGAATTTGCACTAGGTTGGGAAGCTGGAAGTGAAGAAGTAGCCATACTATCTGAAGATCATCATGATTAGATGCCAGGAGAGACAGACACAGAGGAGCCAGAGGATTCCTGCTTGCTCTCCTCTCCCCCTGCTCTTCTTGCTGACTGTCTGCTCTGCTGACCTACTTCAACCCCAGGCTGACCAGCAGAGCCTTCCATTGGCTTCTCCTCCGGTTCTCCTGCGCTGCCCTGCTCCAGCTGGACGTGCTTCACGTCCCACATTCTCTTGCAGGCGCCTACTTGTCCATCTGAAACACCGCTTCAGAAGGGCTGGGTTAGGACTTGGATCTCCCCGTTCCCTTCACAGACCCCTGCTTCCCCAGCTTCTCTCCTAATTGGGTCAGGCCTGATTTCTATAACACACCCGTGTTCCATACTACTGTGAGTGCTTCTGCTTCCTTAACTGAATCTCTGTAGAAAAAAATAAAGCAGGCAGAGGGAGTGCTGGTGGGGAGTGAGCTGCAATTTTAAGTAATATAATCGGGGAAATCCTCACCAAGAAAGAGACATTGGAGCATAGACCTGAGGAAATAAAGAAAATAATTGCAAATTTTCCTAAAGCACATGAAGACCATTCAAAGGATAATCAGAATAATAAAAGATTTGGCCCAGAAACACCTACAACTAAGTATCTTATAATGCTGCATAAATATAGCAAACACAAAAATACTCTCTGATTTTCTTTAGAGCCTCCTTTTGAAGTTGTATTTTCTTAAACCTTATGGGGTTTTGCAGAGGCAAAAATCAAGGCTGGAATTGTTCTTTGAGCTTTTAGAAGGAAAAGAGCTCTGTAGATATGAAGCCATAAGAATAAAGTACCCTTGTTAAGTCACATTGCTCCGCCAGCTACTGGAGCTCAGCCATTATTTTTCCAAAACACTCCTCAAGCTTTGTCTTGTGTTTACAAGAGCAACAATGACAAGTATAAAGAGAGTAAGGAAATCAGGGGAGGTGGCCCCAGAGAAAGAGAAAGTGATATAGGAAAGTTTCTCCATTGGGATTCACTGAGATGAGCTTGGCTTCAGAGTGTTCAAGCAGGATCTGCACTCAGCTGGTGTGCTAGAGAGAGGTGAAACTGCCTAACCAAGCACTGTGCAGAAAGACCTGCTTCTGTGTTTTCCTGTCAGGAGCACCAAGGGGGTGGTTTCCTGGCAACCTGCCACCTGCTTTCCCTCTGCGGAAGCTCGTCGGCCCCTAGGGGGAGCCCATCGTCTGTCAGCCTCCAAGGAGCACCAGTGTTTGAACTACATCCTCTTGGGATGGCAGGCTGGCTGTCTCGCAGAGCACAATTAGAGCATCTGCCAGGAAAAGATTGTTTTGAGGCAGGTATGCATTTAATAAATTGGTGTTGTGGTCCTCCTGTGCTGAGGCCTAGCTGATTGCCCATGGACAATTGTGGACTTTCTTTTGACTCTAAAATTTAACTAGAAGGTGGATGTCTGTAAACAATTCTCTTTAGATCATGGGAAATCAAACTCTTACCTATCTAATAATCATAACAGATCTGCAAAAATTCTGTTTTGCAATGAAAATGTTTGTTTCATTCTTAGTTGGAATTTTAAAAAAGCAGTTCTTAGTAGAAATGGATGTGTAATAATTTTGTACATTTTAACACCGTAAGACATATGACATTTTGCATACATATTTCCCTGCCTGTCCTCTTGTGGAAGCAACAGCACAAACCAGCGTAGTCAGATGGGAACCAAGAGTTTCCATTTGGAGAGGTAAAAGCTGACTGACCTTCTGTGCACATGGAAGGCAAATGGATGAAGGAAAACGTGTCCCCTTGTGAGTGGTACGTCCTAGCCCTACATTTCCCTGGTTATACTACTACACTTTTTGACCCATTATCATCAGTTTAAAAGCAAGCTCTCTCCACACGCCTACTGATGCAGCTTAAATCAAGTCAGAAGGGAAGGCCTGAGGGCTGGAATCTGAAAGCACCTAACCTTCCCACACGTGAACTCCTTCAGTGATTCGCCATCTATCTACAATGGTCCCCATTGACTAAAACGTTTGGAAAGGAAGAAACCAACCAGTGTACCTGGTACCAAGCCAGATTCATGGCAAAGTTCAGTGATGGGAAGAATCTTTTTACTTTGGTCTCCTCCTCCCTTTTTCGTTTAATTTTTCACACATTCATTTATTCTTCTTAAGTTCCAGAGAAGCTTCTGGTATAGGCCAAGAGAGTGTCAACCGTTTCCTAGATATCACTTATTAAATTAAGGTAAACAAACTTGGGAACAAAAGCCAAGAATCTAGTATTTGTCTTTTCAAATATTCAGTTTCACAAAGGCCAGTGGGAAGAACTAGGTGTGAACATCACATAAATGTTTCTTATCTGACAACACTGCTCAGATATGTTGATTTTCCCCAATATCTAGTGCCAGTTTGTTCTAAGAAAATATCCGATGTTATCCTTTGGTTTCAGAAGTCTCACTGTGCATACCAATGTTCTAGTTCACCTCTTAACAAAGTGAAGGTCTAACCTTCCCACCTATGATGAATACACATAACCTAATCTGTAATTAGATACATTTCAAATAACTGTGAGTAGTCATTCCCTCTTAAAAAAAAAATCTTAAGTGCTAGCTTTCCATTCCTTTGGTAATGACTTACATATGGGAAATGAAACAGTTCATTTGCCTCCATCGTGTTACCATCAGGATCCCATAGGACCAGCTCTTTACCAAACAACCAAGGACTATGTAAGCAAAGTGAGGGCAAATTTTGTAGGAGAGCAGGAGAGAAGGACATGAAGGTGATGTTTTTCCTATACTTTATTTAAAAAAAAATAAAGATCTTATCTGAAGTGGAAAGCTGACATAAATTTGGAGTTTGCAAGTCTTGGCTTATGACTGAATAGTTTGAACTCCATCTGACATATTAGGAAGTCTTTCCTTACTTATTCATCTCATTGAGAATCAGCTTTAAGGAAGCAAAAAATATCACATCTTCCTGATAAAGTAACTGCTCTAGCTAGTCAGATTTTATTTTTGAGTTAGTTTATGTCAAAAGTATACTTAGAGTAAAAATGCCTTGCCAGCATTTACTTTTAAAAATAAAATTGTTCTCATCATTTAGAAATGTGACAGCATTATAAAATATAAATTCTGAATGGAAAGCAAATTAGCTTTACACTTTCCCTACATTTCCTTAGCTCTTATTTTAATGCCTGCAATGTTTACAAGCCTTGAATATAAGCCTTGTAAAAACTTTTTTTCATTCTCATAATTATTCATGAAATTCAATTAACTTGTCATCAGATGAACAATTATGTTATCCTGGTCTGTTTGCCCCCAACAGCTAGACTTTCTTTGAGTTATCTGAGTCAGTTTTACCTGATTTTCTTCTAAATTCTAGGTTTTTCATGAAAAAATTAGGAAGATATCTAAGCATATTAAACAAATTATAAAATCAGCAAAACTATTTGTAGCAATACTTAAAGAATATAAACATGCAGATATACTTAGCTCCCTAACCTAACCCTTGCTTCCCATGAAAATTTTGCAGAAATCATGCTTAATCTTTCTATCTCTGATTAAAAAAAAAAAAATTTCCTGGGCTTGTGTATAGCTCCAGAAGCAATTTCAGGCATTTTTAAGATAATGTGTCTCTTCAGTCTTTTAGCCCTTTAGCAGGAAAGACATGCGTATCTTCTGCTCACCTGTTAAAGGATTAAAAGACCTTCTTGCCCTCTGTATTACCCAGATCTTCCCCTTGGTCTCCTGTACAAAAAACATTAGAAGGAATAAATAAAACTGTAGAAAACAATAAAGGGTGAGGGTAGGAGAAAGCCTCCAAACAAAAGGGGGAAAAAAAGAAATTATGCAATAGTATAATGCTACTAGTGTGCGTGAAAAAAACCCTGTGATGGCCTTTTCCCAATCACCAGGGAGTAATTTTCCCTTTTCAAGTGAGAGACCTTCTTTGCCCTTTGAAACCAGAGTTGATGTTCACTAATTATAAAATGGTCCCTTAGCAACCATTTCAAACAGGATCTGTTACCTCTGCTCTCTAGGTTTAAAGGTACATATCCTTTTTCAAGACGACAGTGTAGAGGCAAGCAGAGTGCAGCAGCATCTAAAGATGGGATCAAATGATACTTCCGCAACAACCAGTGATTGAAAGGATGTCTTGGAAATTGGGACATTGCTATTTGATGTTGAAATAAGCTTTTTTATATCATTTAATTTGTCGTCATTATTATACCAGATGGGAAGACCTTTGAATCACCAAAGAATTACCATCTACCACACTGTATATATTTACTTACTTCTTAATTGTCATCTCTCACTCACCCTAATTATAGAGCACGTAAGTGATATAAGGAAATTCTGTCTTTTGTTCATTGCATCCTCAGAGTCTGGTCTCTGGCATAGAGTAAGCACTCAGTAAACATTTGTGGACTGAAGAAATTCATACATGGATAAGGATTCTTTTCAAATTTTGATAAGGGGACAATGGACACAGATGAATAATATTTACCAATTTCTTAAGTTACTGTTTAAGGGGACTTTTAATGAATGACTTATAAGTGCGTTCCAGGGCTTTATAAGTTATAATGGAAATTTGTATCTTATTTTCATTGCAGTGTATTAAAATGGGATTTTCTTGTAGTGGTCTTGTCAGTTTACCCATATCTCCTTGCCCTTACCTGTAAATAGTTTTTTTAAAATGTTACCTTAACTTACTTTTGAGGTCCTGGTTAGAAGCTGGTCAATTCCTCTTCTTCACCAGCTAATTAAGTCCACAGTCCCACCCATCATCTCTCTTATTGGGCTCTCATACTCTGGTCCACTATCCACCTGCCTTAATCACCTCAGAGCCAGGTACCAGATAACTAGAGACAGCCCCCATGACCCCAGAGCCCCCTGAAATTATTCAGATGAGCCAATCCTAAACTTAATTACCCTGTGTCTCTCAGTCCTTCCCTTGGAAACCACAGTAATGGTGCTTGTTCCCAACAGTCACTTTCTCCTGCCCTGTGACCGACCGGGTGCAGGGCTTGCTGTGTTCTCTCCAGGGGAATGTGAGCATAACTAAAGTGTTAAGACACTTTCTGCTTTTCCTCTCTCAATATGTGTCTCACCTCACCGTACTCCACTCAGTAATATAGTTAAGACGTTGCAAGAGTGGCCAGACCTCAGCAGATAGTACCTGCAGTTCTTTGTGTGGGCTCTTCTACTGCTGGAGCCAACTTTGCTATTCAGATGGGAGCTGGAAGTGCTGGGGAACCAATACCCCTGAGAGCAGCCCTCAGCCGATGGCTGACTGGGATGAGTGTATAAACACCCCAGCTCCCTTCTCCCCAGGTCCATAAACTCTGAGGCATATATCTTATGCTGGCTCTCAGGCTTTCCCCAGGAATAGTAAGCTCCAGTTGCTCTCACGGATAGCTAGATATCCTATTTTTTTTTAGCTGACTTCTCCCTCTCACTTTTCCTTTCTCCTATCAATATTTTCTCTTGCCTCCCAAATAAACTACTTGCATCTTGTTTTAGTTTTCTGCAGCTGCCACACAAATTACCCCAGCAGAAATTTATTCACCCACAGTTCTGGAGGCCAAAAATCTGAAATCAAGGTGTCGATAGGGCCACACTGCCTCTGAAGCCTTTAGGGGAACCTTCAGTTCAAGGGAGCCTTGCTTACCTCTTCGGTTTCTGCTGTCTTCAGGCATTGCTCAGCTTGTGGCAGGATAATTCCAGTCTCCTATATGCCTTTTCCTCCTCTGCAGTTAAATGTCCTACCTCCCGCTTTTAAGGACACTTGTCGTTGGATTTTGGGCTCACCCTATTCCAGGGTAATCTCATTTCATGATCCTTAATTTAATTACATTTTTAAAGGCCCTTTTTCCAACTAACGTCACATTCACAAATTCTGGGTGGACGTATCTTTTGAGGGGCCACCATTAAACTCACGATAGACCTCAGTTCTTGTCTTAGGGTCTGCTTCTGGGGCAACCCAAATTAAGACTTGTCTGTCATGTAAAATGGATTGATATTGTCTCAGAGTAGCTAGGAGTCCAAAATTTAGATGCTGGGGTCCAGACCCATCCTTCCCCCTCCCCCGCTGATGTTCTCAGAAGGCTGCTCTCCATACATGGAAATATTTTCTACTTCTCAGTCCAGACTTGGCTTCTATCCAACTGAAATGAGTAATGAAGCAAAATTTTATTCTTATCTAAATTTTTACAGCCCTTGGAACATTCCTACAGTGATGGGAGAAGTGAACCTCAAAAGTCTCCAAAGAACTTCTTTCCTTCAGTTCTCTTGTTTTTCCTTCCCTTCTTCCATGTACTGCCTGTTTCTTCTGCTATAACTGACCACCATTATCTTTATCAAAACAACTCATGCCTCCACATTGAGCTCACTGATCTAATTTCACAAAACATGTATTAAAGCTTTATTTATATTTGTAGGGTATTGGGGGGGCGGAATGGGGAGAAGCTGGTCTAGAGATTTCTAGGGTTTTGAGATACAGATACCCTTAAATGTCATTTCTTTCAATTCCCTCTTTTTTTAGATTAAATTTTTTATAAGACAACAGCACAAAGGAGAACCAGGACCCATTAATTGGAAATTCTGCACAGTGCTATGGATGCCTTAGGCAATTTTAAGCTTTGATTTGCTACATACATTTAAGTGAATATAAATTTAGAAAATACATGTGATTTCCCCAATGAGGCCTAATTATGGTACTGAAAATAAGCCCCTCTTTCTTCACCAAAACTGAAAGCTTTGATTTCAGGGGATGACCTTCCCTAACCTACATGGTCGAATTAGGAGTTTGGTCTGTCTTTTATGCATGGGGTCTTTTGTGTTGCTTTCTGAATAGTGGATACTTTTCTCTCTGCTGATAACCAAGGTGGTCCTACATGATAATCTACCTGAGGCAGTCAATGACTTTCTGTCCACTTCTCTCCAGAAGCTCTGAAGATTAAAGGGCTGGCTAACGAGACATTCCCTAGACCTGAGAGAGAAAAGCTCTTACCAATCAAAGCCTTTTTAAATAGGATTTTCTTCATAAATGCTCTATTCACCCATAAGTTTGTTTTTTCTTTTTCCTCCGGTGTTCCCGTATCCACAGGCAGTTTCCTGTCAGATCTCTCAGTCTGGTAACCTTAATGCTCTCCCTCAGAAGCCCTGCCTCCCCTGTTGCAGAAGAAGTCTAACCTCTAGGTTTCCTGTGGCTCTTGCAGAGTCTAGCAACCCTCAAGCTTGGACTGGATGTATATCAATGTTTCCTTCTATTTGGTCATTTCAGGCCCCCAAAGGCCTAGTGAGTGCAGGTCAAGGTAAAGCCCATCAATTTCAGTCCAGTCTTTAGTCTCTTTCCAAGTGGGAGACTCTGATTTTATAACTTAATCATTTATAAAATATAAACAGCTCACAAAGATAATCATATTTTTTTTTCAGGGACAGAATAATCTAATCACATGTTGATGGATGATGTTTTTACAGTTGGTAGCTTCCCTACCCTGAATTATGGTGCTGAAAATCATTTGGCTTTTTCTTGTCCTTCTTGAGGTATGGCTGCCGTCTGTGGTGGTACCTTTTTTTTTTTAATTGACGTATAGTTGATTTACAGTGTTGTGTTAACTACTGCTATACAGCAAAGTGATTCAGTTATACATATATATATATATATATACACACACACATTCTTTTTTAAAATATTCTTTTCCATTATGGTTTATCACAGGATACTGGACATAGTTCTCTGTGCTATACAGTAGGACCTTGTTTTTTATCCATTCTCTATATAAAAGCTTCCGTCTGCTCACCATGGCCTCCCACTCCATTCCTCCCCAACCCCCTCCCCCTTGGCAACCACCAGTCTGTTCTCTATGTCCGTGATTCTGTTCCTGTTTCACAGAAAAGTTCATTTGTGTCATATTTTAGATTCCACATATAGGTGATATCTTATGGTACTTCTCTTTCTGACTTCACTTAGTATGATAGTCTCTGGTTGCATCCATGTTGCTGCAAATGGCATTATTTTGTTCTTTTTTTATGGCTGAGTAGGATTCCACTGTATAAATGTACCACATCTTTTTCCATTCACCTGTCGATGGACATTTAGGTTGTTTCCATGTCCTGGTTGTTGTGAATAGTGCTGCTATGAACATAGGGGTGCATGTATCTTTTTGAATTATAGTTTCGTCTGATTATATGTCCAGGAGTGGGATTGCTGGATCATAAGGTAATTCTATTTTTAGTTTTCTGAGGAACCTCCAAACTTTTCCACAGTGGCTGCACCAACTTACATTCCCCATGGTATACCAGTTTTGATTGTTACCTTGATTTGAGGTTTTATTTTAATCATAGTTTAGATCCTCCTTTGAGGCAGACAGCAGCTAGCCTTATAGATATGCCTGTTTCCCTATGCAGAAAAGTTACCATCATTCTCGCATTTTTTTTTTTTTTTTGCCGTATGCGGGCCTCTCACTGTTGTGGCCTCTCCCTTTGCGGAGCACAGGCTCCGGACGCGCAGGCTCAGCGGCCATGGCTCACGGGCCCAGCCGCTCCGCGGCATGTGGGATCTTCCCAGACCGTGGCACGAACCCGTGTCCCCTGCATTGGCAGGCGGAGTCTCAACCACTTCGCCACCAGGGAAGCCCTCTCGCATTTTTATGTTGAATTATCATTGCATCTTTCATCAGTGAAGCACATACACACCTTCTACCCCCAAGTATCATTCCTAACCTGAGACCTCTGGGAGGTGTTCTGTAGGCCTGAACCACATTGTCTTACAATTAGAGTTGAGGGAAGATGGCGATTAACTCACGGGTGCTCGTCAGACGCCTATTTCATGCCCATCTCTCTTCTCCCAAAGGTCTTGGTAGGGTATCCTGGATTATGTTTGCACTGTTGTTGTCTGCCTTGCCTTAGCTTCTCCTGGTTGGGCTCAGATATGGGCTGCAGTTTCCCTCCAGCTCCACTCTGGATAGTTAATTCTATCTGCCCACTATGTCGTGGGCTGGGGCTGATCTTGCATGCACATTATATACAATTCAGCATTGGCTTGGGGCATCTTTCTACCTACTTGCTATTTTGGGCTTCCCAGCAATTTCCCAAGTTCCTCAACCAAATGGGAACACCTGCAGGGAAAAAGAAGTGAAAGCATCACACTCTAATATAAACCAGAAGATTCAGTTCCGCTGAGGTGCAGGGTGCCCCGGAGAGAGGGTGTGGAGACAGGGCTGGAGAAGTAACAGGTGCCAGATCAAGTACTTAGGGTGCCAGGAAAGGAATTTGGACTTAACCCTCAGGGCACTGTTGGGTCAATAAAGTGCTTTAAGTAGGATGGAGCATGACATTCTTACCCAATATACTGAAGCATGTCTGAATCAGAATCTCCGACCTGCTCCTTTTAGGTAGGTAGTTAGGTTACTTCTCCTTATGAACAAAGTAAATGAAGGTCTTACACAAATATCTCTAATCAGTGTTAGACAAATACCAATCAGATTCTTTGTGCTCCAGCTCAGAAAGATGATATTAAGATGATTGAAAGTCCAACCTGTGCACCATGCTAACACTAGTCCTGACCTGCCCAATCATGTCATGGCAATCTTCTCTGCTTTTCCCAGCTGTCAGCTCAGTATTGCCAAGCATCTGAAGAAGGAATATTGGAACTCAGATTATGCTGTGGCATAGATTTATTTTTGAAACCTTAGATTGGAACTACATCGTGTGTTTTATCTATAGCAAAAACTGCAGATAGTAATTAATATTAACTGAATTTTAAAGTTGTGTTTGAAGAAAAGACATGGACAGAAATTTTACCTGTAATGTATGTGAAAACATATCTCATAATTTAAAAGCTATTTTGGCATGCTGCACTAGACAGAGTAGGATGATACACCTGAGAGATTACCATAGTAATAATTTCTATTCAAGAACAGAAGGAAAGTGTCCCTCAAGTGTATATATATATATATATATATATATATATATATATATAAATCATATCACAATAAATATCTATGCATATATACTATGTATGTATACTATGTATGTAATAATATATGTAAAACATATACATATTACATATTATTACTATACATATATAATGCATACCTATTGTATATTAAACACATTTTTATGAGCACATAGGTATATATATATATACACACACACACACACACACACACACATGCATACACATGTATACATACATCTTTTTTGACCCTCAGTCTCCTCATCTATAAAATAAGGCTTATAGTGCTCAATTCAAAGATTGGTTCTGAAGATTAAATAAGTTGTATAAACAGTGTGCTTAACATCAGGCCTAGCATATAGGAGGGATACAAATGCAGTGAATCTCTTTCAGAACACTTAAGCGTCAAAGCCAAATACATAGAGATTTACACATGTAAAAAATTATGAATGTGAATTCCTTTAAGTTGTTAGTAGAGAAAAATCAAGAATCATATTTATTTTTCTAAGTGAAAGAGTCCAAATTTATTATCCCTAAACAAAGGCATCAAAAATAATTGAGTTAATTTCTAGTTTTCCTCTACTTTTACCATATCATGTATTTTATACCATCTATAAGTATATACATAATATATATATACATACCATCTATTTCACTTTTAGTCTCAAATTTTAATTCCAGATATTTCTAGGTCCAGATCTAAATACCTTTCAAAGAGATTATTGCACTTCATGAAATTAGACTATTTTCGTGTTTGCTTTCATTATATTTTTGCAACCTGAGTTGGTATACAAACATTTAAAATTCAGGGTCATAAATGATTTGTAATTATTACATGGATTAAAGAAAACCTCAGATATTTTGACACACCTTCACTCAAGAGTTAGAGGCCTATCTATATTCTCTCTCCTTGAACCTGAATAGTTTTCCTGACTGCCTGGCAAAATGATAGCAGAAGTAACATACCCATTTCCAGGCTAGGCCTTAAGAAACCAGCAGTGTCCACTTCCTCTAGAACAACATCTCCAGGAACCATGAACCACCCCAGTGGTCTAACTACTCTGACACCATCATGTTGGAAAGGTCACTTGTAGGTGCTCCAGGTGACAGTCAACAGTTGAGCCCAGCCTTGCAGGAATCCCTGCCAACACACCAAACATCGGAGTGCAGTGAACGTCAGTACTCTACCCAGCCCATCCACCAGCTGAATACCATCAATGGATGTTGATTAATGCCATATGTAGCGGAAGAGTTGCCCAGCTGAGCCCTGCCAGCATTCCTGACCCCCCAAACTGTGAGATCTAATAAAATGGGCATCATTTTAAGCCACTAAATTTTGGGGTAATTTGTTACATAACAATAGATAACCAGAACAATGGATTTACAGACAGGGAAGTAGAGTCTGTCTTTCCTTAGCAAGTATTGTTAGTATGAATTCAGGGAATATGGCGTAAGCTTTAGTAAATTGTAATGGATGAATAATAGGCTTTAGAATAAAACTGTAACATTTTTAGCAGCAAGATAAATTTATAAGTCTATGTTGATCATCTGATACAAACCTGGGAATATTTTATGTTCCACATTGATTTAAAATATGATTCTTCTGAAAAGTATTCATTTTCCAGGAGATTATTATGGATATCTGATTCACACCTCTGAAATCCACTTATGAGGCTACAGACGTGTTAAGTTAACATCAATTTTATTTAAGTTGTAAGATATTTTTGAAATAACTATCATTATAATAGGATCTATCTAATGCTGTTTTCTGGTAATACTGTGATTCAGATGCAAGTGATTTATTAAGTTTTGTGGAACACCAGACACTATTTGTGATGCTTCTAAAATAATTCTTATACTTAAAAGATAGATATTAAAGGACAACAAGAGAACATGAGAATTACTTAGGTCCACTGTGTGTTTAGTTATTCAGATATGTGAGGGTCATTTAAAAAAAGCAGTTAAGATAAATAGCAAATGAGCTCCTTGCTTGAAACCTCCTCCTAATGCTCCCAGTTTCTGTTAATTACCCTTCTCTCTCTTCACCCAACACATTTCCTCAGGGTGGAGAGGGATACATTTATTTTCAGGGCTTTAGCCACAAAAGATAAATTTGAAACATAAAACACACATTTGAAGAGACCCAAATTTACATTTGTAGTCTTGACCTTTTTACTAAGTTTCACCCCTATATTTTCAATTGCATAAATATATGTCCATCTAGATAACGCTCTAATACTACCAACCAAATGTGTCCAAAATAAAAAAAAAAGATTCATGTTGTTCAACTGCATAATCATTAAATCTATCAAGCTAGAAACTTTAGAGTGACTTTTATCTTCCTTCTTCCTCATCCTATAGATAATTGAACTTCAGGTCCTGTGATTTCTATCTCTGAAACATTGACTCTATTCTGACTCACGTTTCTATTTCCACACAATTCAGACTCTCATCTATTTCCTGCATTTGCACAACAATCTATCTTTTTTAAGGCAAATCACCTTGATGTTTGTTGTTGAAAACATTGTCCTAGAGGAAACAAACATCAGCAAAGAGAAAAAAACTTTCAACATAATGCTAGAAGTTATGTCCCATCTGAGAAAATAGCATGCTTCCTCCATTCTGATTAAATTCCTTTGAAAATGTTTGAAGTAAAATTTGTATTAAATTATATCATAAATACAGAAGTGTACACAAGTTATATGTGTACAGTTAAGTAAATTTTCAAAAAGTAAACATACTTGTGTAACCACCACATATGAAAAAAGAATATTCTAGAACTCCTGAAGACTCTTTCATGTTCCCTCCCCAAAGGTAACCATTTGCAGGACTTCTATACTATCAGTTTTGCCTGTTTTGAACTTTATATGAACTTTATATAAAGGGAATAATGGTATGGTTCTTTTGTGTCTGTCTTCTTTCGCTCAGCTATAAAGTTGATGTTTATTCACATCGTTATGTGTAATAGTAATTTGCTTATTCTCATTGTAGTATGACATTCCATTGTATGGATATACCACAGTTTATTTATCAAATCTGCTATTGATTGACATTTGAATTTTTCAGTTTTGGGCTATTTTAAGAATGCTCTTAAGAACATTTTTAATACATAGTTTGGTACAGATATGGATGCAGTTGTGTTGAGTATATTCCTAAGGAGTTGTTGGGTGGTAGGAACATGTGTCTTTATAAATATTACCACTTTTCCCAAATGGTTAATACCAATTTTTTTTTTTTTTTTTTTTTTTTTTGCGGTACACGGGCCTCTCACTGTTGTGGCCTCTCCTGTTGCGGAGCACAGGCTCCGGACGCGCAGGCTCAGCGGCCATGGCTCACGGGCCCAGCCGCTCCGCGGCATGTGGGATCTTCCCGGACCGGGGCACAAACCCGTGTCCCCTGCATCGGCAGGCGGACTCTCAACCACTCCGCCACCAGGGAAGCCCGGTTATACCAGTTTTTATTTCCAGCAGCCATATATGAGACTGTCCCTTAATCCAAATCATGTTAGCACTTGGTATTGTTAGTACCTTCAGTCTCAGCTAATTAATGAGCATATAGTTGTGTTCGTTATGTTTTTAACTTTCAGTTCATGATGAGTAATGAGATTGGCCACATTTTCCCATGCTTAATGTTAATTTGGATATCTTTTCTGTGAAGTACCTGTTGAAACATTCTCAACATTTAAAAAAACTTGGTGGCTGGCTCAGTTTTTTGTAGGAGTTCTCTCTGTATTTGGTACTTCATTCCTTTGTCAGTTATATGTGGGGCAAATATTTTCTACTCTGTGGTCTTCTCAGAATGGGGTCTTTTGATAAACTTAGGCTTTTAATTCTAATGTCCCGTTTATCAAGGTTTTTCATTTTGGTTAGTGTTTTTAAAAACTGTCTGTGTAGAAGATGTTATTTTTGAGAATGTTTATTATTTTAACTTTAACTTTTTGATCTATGGACCATCTGGAATTAACTTCTGTACAAGGAGTGGGGTGTAGGTAAAAATTGTTTTTTCCATGTAGATAGCTAATGGGCCCAGTACTATTTATTCAAAGTACCATTTTTTCCTCACTGTTGTATAGTGATATCTCTTTATAAATCAAGTGGCGTTGTGTGTGTGCATCAGTTTCTAGAATCTCTGTGCTTTTCTGTTGGTCTATTTAGCTATTCTTCTGACAGCACCACTCTGCCTGGATTTTAGAATAGGCCTATCAAGTTTCACAAAACTTCAGAGATTTTGATTCCTTTGAATTATAGTTCAATTTAGGAAGAATGGTTATTTTTGAAATACTGTCTTTGAGAGTCTTCCAGTCTGTGAATATGGTGCACTTCATTTGTTTTGGTATTCTTTAGTTTCTCTCAATAATGTTTTGTTGCATACATGATCAAAATCAAAGTTCTTGTTTTGTCGTATAAAACTCTTTGTAATAGGATCTCAAGGCTCTCTCCTGCCCACCTTATTTTCTGCCACTTCTCACCATCCACGTGTTTTTCCAACTTCCTCAAACTTCCTAAAATGTCTAGACTATAAAAGGCTAATTCTTAGCTCCTTGCTTTTGCATATGATTTTTTCCGTATTTCTCAAAAACTTCCTTCTCTTCTATGCCTGGCAGTTTTCTTGCAATAGTTTAAAACAAAGCTCAGCTTCCATCATCTCTGTTAAATTTCCCCTTCCAAAGTAAATTGCATTGCCCTAAATCCATTAGTAACACTTTTTTCTTATCACTCTGTGCCACCAGTACCTAGTACAATTCTCAGCTGAGCAAGAGTTCAGCTATTATTTGCTGACTGATTGGATGTGTCCCCATTTAATCCTAGTCAATTCATGTACCTAGACACACTAAAACAGAGAGAACTCCATATGCCTTCAGGTTTCATAGAGTCTCAAGGCTACCTGGTACCCAAAATAAGCTAAGAGAATAGATAACAAGTATACCTTAAAACCCACCTTTCAAGAAAAATATAAAAAAACTCTTCTTGCTATGTTTCTAAGCCTCTTATAGTTTAGATTAGCAACATTCAGTGTGTACGCCACAGACCAACTACATCAGAATCGTGTGCAGTGATATATCAGGCCCCACCCCCACCCCAGGCCTGAACCCAGACCTTCTGAGTTGGAATAAAAAAGGGGGCTGAGAGTCTGCATTTCTGACAAGTGTCTGAAATGATACTCATGGGCATTAACTTTTGAGACTCATGGACCTAAAAAATGGCCTTTTGGTCATTCTTTCAAATGGCAGCCCTAGATCTTCAAGCAGTTATTCTCTGGGAATTATGGCCTTAGGATCTCTCTCTGACTTCCATTCCCTCTGAGAGGATGTACAGTAATCTGAAACTAAGCTTCTAGAATTAGAGCAGTCTGAAGGATTTAGCAGCAGGCGGTTTCAGTTGGAAACAGAGCATACATACGGATCTGTCACAGATCAGGATAAGGGGAGGCATGAAGGAAACTATGTCTCTACTATTATTGTGGAAATCCTCCCCACTGGATGCCAGCCCAGGTGAAAGGTGGTTGATTATTCAGTTCTTACTCATCCTGCTTAATGACTATGTTTCCACCTGTGTTGCCAATGGACATGGTCCAGAAATTGGCATTGACAGTTGACACTGCAAGAGAAATCAAAGAGCAATCTCTGAGGGTCATGGCTGGCCATTTGTGGTGGTTCATATAAAAGGCAGAGGAAGCAGTGTGTGAATTTCTTCCATCTAGGGCATGGTGGCCATCTGCATTGTGTGGACATTCTATACTGAGATATGGACACTTTTGTTCTGTATTTTTTCTCAAACCTAGAATGAGAAAACTCATTTTTTGTCCTCTTTCCACCTCAACAATGTGAGCCACTCTGTTGTGCCCCAGAGCTCTGTAATTAGAAAGGCCCCTTGTTGTTTGGCATGTCCGATGAGTTAATGGCAGAGAAGGTCAGTCTGTGACACTAAAATGCTGATCTGCAGGGAAATGGTGAGAACTCAGCTGACTTACATGTAAACAAAGTCAGAACAAAGTAAAGCCCCTCCGTAACCCTGAGTAGAATAGAAACCAGAAGAATATTTCAGCCTCACTTAATTTTGATGCGGGGGCTATTTTATTTCTTCATTATAAATACCTCTCCACACTCTTTTTAGCTTCCTGAAGTTTGGATGCTCATAGATGGATGTATGACAGCAAGGGGGCGGGGGAAACTGCTGAATTTGGAACCACAGCGTTGTTGGAATTATTGGGAGAATGTAGTCCCTGGGACATATGCTGAGACAGTAAGGGCTGATCCATTTCCAGATGGAGCTCTCACATCAAAACCACAGAAGGACTGTGATTTTGATTTCACAACTAACAAAGCCTCATTTCACATCCAGCTGCCCAAGGAACTGTTCCAAAACAGATTTACAAGAGGGCCAACAAAGACCGCGAAATAAAATGTTTCTAGGCAAAGACCATGTAAGAAAATACATAAAAATTCCTCATACTAAAGACTACTCTCATTGTTAATAAGTCAAATGACTCAATAACACTCGAGTGATGCTTCCATTGCTTGTTGAAGATATATACTGAGAAACACAAGGATGGTTCTACTTTAGAGACAGGTAATAGTAAGGTGCCAAGAAAAGATGTAGCTTCCCTGAAAGTTCTCTGAAATTCTGGGCATGATGGAGCTTCAGAAAAATAGTGATAACATAAGTAATATTGACCCCATACTTCCCTATAATATTAAAAGTATTCCCCTGGGGTTGGAAGACACTAAAAAGTGGTGAGTATGAAGGTTATAAAGTTTACCCAAAGCCAACTGCATGGTTCAAAAATCCCTAAACTGTAAGGTATCAGTAAGGTCGAGAGAGCCCGATGCTCATGAAATCATGAATTGTCCAAGGCCAAGTCCGGGACAAAATTCGGTCACATGGAATGATATTAATATTTGCTCACAGTAGACTCTTGGTTCTCAAAATATTGTGAAAGCAAATATGTCAGTGGCACTAGAGGCAATTCTCTGATCACTGACAATATTCATCTTAGTAAAGGTATGATGGAACTTGAAATTAATTTGTTAATTCCATATCTGAAACAAAGGTGAGTTGAATGTGAGTCCCAGCTGCTGTGAGCTGGGATATAAAGCTGCATGATGGGTCATTTGATGCCTAATGTACATCATAATCATGACTCACTAGCACAGTGAAGGCACTGGTTCTCAACCCTGCTGGCACATGCTGGGGAACTTCAAAAAGTACCGAATCCTCCCTCATCCCCGGTTCTTATTTAATAGGTCTGGAGTGTGCCTTGGACATCGGCATTAAAGCTCCCCCAGGTGATTCCAATGAACTGTTGAGGCTATAAACCACTAACCCATTGGTGTAGGTCATTATTTCTCATCTTTGGCTACTCATTAAAATTACTTGAGAAACTTTTTAAAAAAGCACAGTGCACCCTGGGCCCCATCCCAGACCAATTAAATTAGAAGAGGGGCACTTCTGAATATAGATATTTCTTAAAGGTTGCCTAAGTCTTTCTATTGTGCAACCAGGATTGAGAATTACGGGTAGAGGGTTAAAGCAGGTTAAATGCACCTTAGTAGTTTTCTAATTTAAAAACCATATAGTTAATTCTGACCTGTAAAAACAGTCTTTCTTCCTTTTCAGAAATCTAATATATATCATATATATGTATATATAAAGATAAACCTATCTTAACTATGGATTAGAACATAGAGGATATAAAAGAAAAATGCACGGTCTTGCCTTCAGAAGTGATAAAGAGGTTGCATTAAACTTGAATGTTTCCATCAGAATTCCAACACCAGAAAAATACTGGCAGAAAAGACAATGGAGGTTTTTTTTTCTAATTTGTAAAACTGGGAAAGATGATTTTCATCTCAGGTTCTGTGAGTAGAAAATCCCTTCTCCAGGAGACACTGTCATTCAGCTCTTCAGATCCTATTGTACTAGAGAAATGCTGATGTGCTAGATAGTTTTTTCCTTTCCAAAGGAGTTGGTTATGAAACATCTAAAATGAAGCATGAAACAAAAGAGAGAGTTAATTTATAATTGCTCTGTTGAAGCATTTTGTGCAAATCTTGGCAGATTGGTGACTCCATTTGCAAATCTCAAAATTTGAAAGTCAGCAATTCTTATGTGCATGGAGTCATTATGCTCAAGGATTGTGTCACTGTATTTGCAAATTCCAAGTAGGTTTTGAATAAATGAAAGAATGAATAAAAGATCTTTTATTTATAGTGTATGGACCAAACACATCATTAGGTGCTTTTGCAATCTTTTCTCCATATGATATAATACTGATAACATTTCTGTGATTCAGAAATTTATTACACATGCTTTAAAAATGAGAAAACAGAAGCTCATAGAAGTCGCGGAACTTTCTCAAAATTATACAACTGTAAGGTATCACAGATTGGTTTGATCTCAAGTCATTCACTCCTTGAAGGGCCAGTTTTCATCAATATCTCTAAAAAAAAAAGCTTTCCTTCAGCCAGAAATAAAGTCCTTATTGACACTCTCTCTCTACATATGCAACAGTTGGGAATGGCTTTCTATACGTTTATTCAGTTGGTTGTTACTGCACAATATGTTGTTCATTAACACGAGCTCATGGGCCTGTGGCCTTCTGCTGGTGCTGATCCTTTCACTATTCCAGGTTCTGTTGGATCTTCCTAAAATGTGTCACTTAAAATCTTCGTCTTAGTAGGCACAGGATGGGAAATAAGACAGATTTCCACTTTGGTGATTTAGTGCTTTCCAGGACCCATTATCATTGGGAAAATCAGGTGCCATTGTTAAACACTATATTACAGAAAAAGGTCAACTTTTAAAAATCATTTACTAGTTCCTCCCAAGAGCAGTGCTCAGAAATAAGCTAACAAGGCATCAAATAAGTGAATAGTATTGCATTGAGGGTCAAAGCCAAGTGTTTAGTTCTATATCCTCAGTACATAGCAACATGCCTTCCATGCAGCAGGCAGTTGGCAAATGTTTGTGGCAATGATAGTGATAGAGATTTGAAGGCTTATAATATTACCTGCCTATACAACCTCTGTTTCTTTTATTCTGTTTTTTATTTTAATCTCTAGATATATGCATGTGCACAGAGATGTGACATTATGGAGGAGAAGAAAAAATTCTGTTGATAACTGTTACCTTGGAAAGAAAACCTCACTGTTCATGATGGGGCTTATATTCAATGACTTTAAAAGGAATCTTTGAGTAAAGGATAAATGTGATCACCTGAGAATAGCCGTGCATTTCTGGAAAATGTCTCTTCTGATCTCTATGCATTCCCACCATATTAGTTTCCTGTTGCTTCTATACCAAATTACCACAAGCAGTGGTGTCAACAACACACATTTATTATCCTACAGTCTGTGGGTCAGAAGTCCAACATAGGTCTTACTGGACTAAATTCAAGGTGTTGGCAAAACTGTATTTTTTTCTGGAGGCTCCAGAGCAAAATCTGTTTCCTTGCATTTTCCAGCTTCTATAGAATATCTGCATGCTTTGGCTAGTGGCCCCTTCCTGTATCCTCACAGACAGCAACATCACATCTCCCTGACCCTTCTTCCACCATTGTCACATTTCTCTCTGACCACAGCCAAGAGAGGTGGAGGTGGATATTAGGTTGGACATACCTAGATAATTCACGATAATTTCTCCCTCTCAGGGTCCTTAATTAATCACAACCTCAAAGTCCCTTTTGCCATGTGGGTAACATATCCACAGTTCCAAAATGTGGTCAGGTATGTGTGTGGGGGGGAGGGGAGCATTATTCTGCCTACCACACCCACTCCTTCTTCTGTGCTCTCTAGCCCTCTCTCTCTTTAAAAATCTTTTAAAATTTGCTGTGATGCTATGAGGAAAACTAGACATTTGCTGCAGCCAAAAGTGTCATTATTGGTAAAATGAATTCTGAGACTCCTAAGTATCTCTTAGTTATCTAGATTTGGGGACTATGGGAAGTTTGAAGAGTGAGTCCCAAAGATAGATAAATAAATAAATAGCGAAAATGAAAGGAAAAATATGATAAATGTTATAAGGGTGATGGTGCAAAGTGCAATGAAAGTATTTCACCAAGGCACTGAGGATAGCTTTCATTTAGTACGTTATTATTCATTTAGTATTTCTTTTAGTATTCATTTCAGTAGTATTTGCTTGATCATAGGTTATGGCATATTTTAAAGATTTGGCAAAAATAACAATAAAGGAGATGGAAATAGTCATAGGCAGAGGCTAGAGGAGACAGATATAGATGGCTGATTAATGAGATTTCCTAGTGTTCTCATTGCCCATATGCTAGAGTGACTCATGATTAGTGAAGCTCAGGAGAGAAAACTTCAGATCACAGTAATCTTTCTGAGCTTAGTGGATTTCCTAAAATAAGATCATTTTGCATAGGTAAAGTATATGTAGTAGGTGGATTGTAAAAATGGCTCTAAATTTCCACTGCTTTTTGTATCCAAACCCTTTGCAATATGACTTGCATTTCCTCCTATCAAGAGGTAGGGTCTGTTTCTCTAACCCTTGAATATGGGCTGACCCTATGACTTGTGTTGGCCAAAAGAGTGCAGCAGAAGTTTGTGCCAGTCCAAGAAGCCTTAAATAATTCCATTTGCTCTCTTGGAAAACTGCCACCACCATGAGACCAAATGTAGACCACATGGAATAAAGCTGAACCAATTTAGTTGTCCCAACTGAGGCCCAAGATGGGTGAAAGAATTCAGCTAAGAGCGGCAAAGAAGACTGCCAGACCTGCAGCTGAACACAGTTCAGTAAGTGAGCCACAGCAAGCCCACGCAGATCAACAGAACTGACTGATCAGTCCGTAGACTCATGAGGAAAAAAAAGGTGGTTACTTAAAGGCACAAAACTTTTGGGGTGGTTTGTTACATAGTGGTAAGTAACTAATGCAACATATATAATAGTCAGTGTTTTTTCCTGAACAAATGGTATGAATTTTAGAGAATAACCTCTGCTTCTCTAAGTGCAAATAGGTGTGAGACTGAAAAACCATACAGTCGACTGACTTATTTTCCATTCAACAAAGATGGAGTAAACTTTGGGGTAAGAAGTGTTTTCTGCCATGCAAAGGTAAACTTTTCCCTCTTAAAACCAAAGAAATTTTAGAGAGATCACTACCCACTAAGTCTCTTTGGAAAGAGATGTCAGACTTTCTGCCTCCAGCCGTTATGGATTAACAGATTTATCCTCACATCATAAAAGTCTAGAAAAGGGGAACAAAACTAGAAAAATGAACAAGATATATGAAGCAACTGTTTCAGACATTAGACAAAAAATGAAGCAGGATGGTGATCCTGAGAGAAGAAAACAAGCAAGGTGAGCACTATGATCATCCCAGAAAACATAGCAGAAAGCTTGAAGTCACTTTCCAGACCATAATACAGGAAGGTCTACTCTAGATCTAGAGTAAAGATAACTCTAAGCCTATCATAACAGCATTTAAAAACAAGTTTTGAAAGTATCAAGCTGAACTGCAGGTTACTTCTTGCCATAACTAAGTCCAAATTCTTTAAGAAAAAACAGCAAAATTAGCATTCAACAATGGGAAATTCACCATGTTCAGCATCTAATAAAAACTATTACAAATGTGAGGAAGTAGGAAAATGAGACTAGTGACAGAGAAAAACCAATAAATAGAAATACAAATCACAGAGATTATGGAATTAGTAGACGAAGGATTTTAAATAGCCTTTAATGATATGCTTATGCTCTTTCAATTTAAAGAAAAAACATGAGCAAAACAAGTGATAGAAAAGCACAAACTCTGGTCATGAAAAAATACAATATATACATTTAAAAATATCATTCAGTTGTATTAAAAGTAGATTAGACACTGAAGAAGAAAAAATTAGTGAACTTGAAAATCTAGCGTCAGACACTATCCAAACTGACATGTAGGAAAAAAACCACTAAAATAATAAAAAATAAAAGAACTTCAAGTGATCTATAATTGAGCCTAATTGGAAACCACAAAGGAGAGAAGAAGGAAAAATGAGTATACTGTTCTAAGTTTCTTGCATTATTCCTGAGGTGGCACATTATTTGAAAGTTAGCCGTCTTTGAGAAAGAGAAATATTGTATGATATCGCTTATATGCAGAATCTAAAAAGAAATGATACAAATTAACATAATTACAAAACAGAAACAGACTCACAGACTTAGAGAGTGAACTTCTGGTTACCGGGGTGGAAGGGTGGAGGGAAGGGATAGTTAAGGAGTTTGGGGTTGACATGTACACACTGCTGTATTTAAAAAGGATAACCAATAAGGACCTACTGTATAGCACAGGGAACTCTGCTTAATGTTATGTGGCAGCCTGGATGGGAGGGGAGTATGGGGGAGAATGAATACATGTATATGTATGGCTGAGTTGCTTTGCTGTGCATCTGAAACTATCACAACGTTGTTAATCGGCTATACTCCAATATAAAATAAAAAGTTAAAAAAAAAAGAAAGTAGGCTGTCATAAGTTAAAGATGCAAATGACAAAAAAATTGAAAAAATAAAATGTTATTAGTGTAGATTAAGTGGAATGGAAAAAACATTCAAGTAATCCAACGGAAATCAGGAAAAGGAGTAAAAAGAAACAAAGAACGAATGAAACAAAAAGAAAAAAATAGGATGGTTGATATAATCCCAATATTGTAGATAATTGCACTGAATGTAAACAGTCTAAACATTCTAATTAAAAAGCATGGACTGTCAGGCTGGATTAAAAAGCAAGATATGGCTATATGCTGTCTATAAGAAAAAACACTTCAAATATAAAGATATAGATAGATTAAAAGTAAAAGATAGAAAACAATATAATATGCAAATACTAATCAAGAGAAAACTGGAATGGCTATACCAACAGTGACCAAAGTACACATCAGGAAAAGAAATATTAGCAGGAATAAAAGGGAGCATTTCATCTAGGAATCAGTTCATCAAAATAATATAAAAACTTTAAATGTTCATGCATTTAAGAGCTTAAAAAAATACCTGAAGAAAAATCTGACCAAACTGAAATTAGCAATAGACAAACTATTATAGCTGGATATTTCAACACTCCTTTCTCAGTAGTTAATTTTTTAAAAGTAGTCATAAAATCAATAGAATATGGAAGACTTGTAAAACATAATCATTAAATTAACTGAATCAGCATTGCTGATGGGAATGTAAAACTTTCCAACCATTTTGTTAAACAATTTGGAAGTTTCTTACCAAGTTAAACCTATACTGAATATTTAACCCTCAGTTCCACTGGTAGGTATTTACCCAAGAGAAATGGAGAGAAACATATCCTTCCGAAGATGAGTACCTGAATGTTCTTAGAAGCTTTTTCACTATAACCCCAAACTGGAAGCAAGTCAATCACTAGGTGAATGGATGAACAATTTGGGGTGAATTTCTACAATAGAAAACTACTCAGAGATAAAAAGCAAGATCCATGCAACAGGATGGTTTAATTTCAAAAACTTCATGCTACACAAAAGAAGCTGGATCCGAAGGAGCGCACATGGTATGCTTCCAGTTATGTGAAATTCCAGAAAATGCAAATGACAGAATGCAGATACGTTTTTTCCTTGATAGTAAAGAAAGATGAGGCGCCGTAGTGCAAAGGGATATAAGGAAACCTTTTGGTTTTATGGAAATGTTCTATACCTTGATTGTGGAGGTCTTTACACAGATATATACAATTGTCAAATCTCATTGAACTATATACTTTAAATAGGTGTGGCTTACTGCATGGGGATCATACTTTAATATAACTGATTTTAAAAAATGATGTCAGTTTCTCATCCCATTCCCATTTAGATGAATATAACAGATACTCAGTGTATTAATTAGGAAATAATCTTTAAGGAAGAGCATTCTGTGGAATTCATGTCTGGCTAGGTGAATTGATGTCCTGAAATTTTTAATTAAAATTGGCACTGCCCTCCTCTTTTCTGAAGTGGGGATGTGAACACAAATGAGTTTCAAATAGAAAGGAAATCCACAGTCATTATAGATCCCTTTCTTGATTAAGAAGATAATGCAACAAGGGACACAGATGAAGCACCCAAATGCAAACTGACTTCTGTTATTCCTGAATGTTTGATGAATGAAGCATTGTGGTTAGCTGGATATCCTTAGCTAAACAGATAGCTAAGCTCTAACTCAGTGCTTTACAACTCTTCTTGTCCATATTGAACAGGAAGAACAAAGAGAGGAAACTATGGGTAATTAATCTAAGTGATGCTTTTAACTGGGTTCCAAAGTAGCAGAGAAGAATATTTTAGCAAAGGGGAGATAATAAATCTAGTTTCAGACATAATGAGTTTGAGATGCCTGTAAAATCTTTAGTTGGAGATATCCAATTAGCAGATGGTAATACAAGCTCGGAGCTTTAATGAAAGTCGTAGGTACTGCTGGGGATATAGATGTGTACAGGGAGATTGGGAGAAGAGCAGAAGAGAGAAGGGCAGGTAAGAGCAGGGAGAGGAGAGAAGAGATGAAGAAAGGAATGGCTAATGTCTATTGTGGACTTGTCTTTCAAGAAGTTACATAGTTAAAGGGAAGAGAAAGAAAGACTTGAGGAGAGCTAGCTAGGAATGAAATATACCAGAATATATTTCTCTGTTTCTCTACATCAATTGGATGGCCAACAATTAAATCCTCTTCTGACACTAGCTGGAGTTAACATCAGCCTCCACAAGTTTAAAGATCAGTCCCACAAGACTGCCCTAGCTAAATGCACTTCTGTTCAACTTGGCTACAAATTCAAGTGTTCCCCATGGTACCCCCTACCCCTTCAGATTTGATAATTCACTAGAATGCCTCATAGAATGCAGGAAAACATTTAAGTTTACCAGGTTATTACAAAGGATTCAACTCAGGAACGGCCAAATGGAAGAGATGCATAGGGCACGGTATGGTGCGATTGGGGGTGGAGCTTCCATGCCCTCTCTGGGCACACCACCCTCCCACTTCTACATGTTCACCAATCCAGAAGCTCTGAGTCCCATTGTTCAGGAGATTTTATAACCCAATCTCTAGCCCCACTCCCCTTTGCTCCCCTCCCCAGAGTTTAAGGTGGGGTGGGGCTGAGAGTTCCCACCCTCTAATCACATGTTTGGTTTTTCTGGTGATCACCCCATCCTGAGACTCTCTAGGAAACCCACCCTGAATCACCACACTAGCAAAGACTCAGGTGTGTTCTAGAGGGCCTCGTTATGAATAACAAAAGACACTCCTATTACTCAGGGAATTCCAAGTGTTTGGGGTGCTCTATGCTAGGAACATGGGTCAAAGTCCAAATATATACTTTTATTGTACCACAGTATCTATTAGCTGAAGAATAGGAACCAGCAAAGAGAAAGAGGTATATGATAGAATAGGAGAAATTAGAATTGTGTGGTCTCCATGGAGATAGAAATGTGATAAAGAGCATGACCCAAGTGGCAATGTTGATTTTGAAAAGAGGAAAGAGAGATACAGATTTGAAGAACACAGAAGACATCTGGTTGGATTCAGATTATCCACCTATCTATCTATCTATACATGCACACATACACACACATCACTTACACTTGAAGTTTGATGACAAAGATATTGAAGGAGGGGCTTGAGAGAACAGGAAGACTGAAGTCAGGTCAGAGGCTTGCTGTGCAGCTTTAGCTGTCCTATGACACTGAAAGCCGTAAATTTGTAGGGTCCTCATTTTATAACATTCTACAAATTCCCCCAGCAACATTGATGACCCAGAAGCAAGAAGAGGGACGTTGAATGTTCGACTACTGGTTTATTGGGAATTTTATTTTGGATTCACTGTCATACCAATGTAAGGAGAAATTTTCATATGACGTTTTATGTTTGAAACTCGTCAGGTATTTATTGATTAGGATTCTGAAGATTGCAAAGCAAGGTTATAAATTCAGAAGACTTGGTAAGCACCTTTAGATTTAAAAGGAGGAGTATTAACTGATGGGGGCCTCTTCGGAGCTAGAGGAGGACAAAAGGCTATTGAGTTGGAAGAATACTTTTCAAGATAGATGCTCTGGCCAGAGGAAATTTAACTGGAGAAGGGCTTTAAGTATGTTTAAGGATGCAGGGCTTTGAAGAGCAGGTTCAGAATGAAGTTTATGTGAAAGAAGGGAATTGTGGATGATAATGGACTGTCAAAATCTTATAAAAGTTTCCTTTTTAGATTTCTATCCCCATTGCACATTTTCAGGGCTACCTCCTCTTTTCCTTCTCACTCAGCACACTGGGACAGTGAAAGAGGCAGAGATGGGAGTGTCGGGAGGGGTTGTCATAATTTCTTTTTTGACCCTAGAGCTCAAAATAAACAACTGGGACAGGATGGAGGAAAGGAAATGGGCTGGAGTGGGAGTGTAAAGGACCCGGCGAAGTGAGATGCTGGGGGTGAGTTCTCAGTCCTAAAAGAGATGAGTCAAAATGGTGATGGTGGCGATTTGTGGTCCAGGCATTCCGAAGTCAGAAATTGCCTTAGGCTGGTTGTGTATGTGTGTATCCCAGACTGACTATTCATTCTTTTTATTTACTCCCGTGGTAAAAATTTATTTAGAGCATTAAAATTTTAATGTCACTGTTTTCAGGACTTAGGTCGGTTAAGTGGTGTAGGGGTTCTGGTCACCACTAAGCTACATTTTTTCACTGATGTACTCTATGGTCACTTCCAGTTTTCCATATTTTGACCTGTCATTTGATAGGGAAAAAATGCTCGTGTGTGTGTGTGTGTGTGTGTGTGTGTGTGTGTGTGTGTGTGTGTGTGAGAGTGACTGCTGAATGAAGCTAATCTTGCGAGGCTGTGATCTGAATTCAGTTTGGTTGTCATTTGAATCGTGTTTTGTATGAGATGTACTTCTGAAGCGAACAGGGCCCTCGGGGTCATATTTTCTTAAAACATTCACTCCCATTACATGCTTTTGTGTCTGAAAATAAAAATACAGGTTATGTGTATGGGAATGAAAACAGTTATAGTGAAATGCATCTTATTCCTGAAGGACTTTTCACAGATATGAACTACTTATTTTGTACAATTCAAGTTGACTTTTTTCGACTCCATGAAACAGTAATAGAGTTTTATGCCTTTCTATAGCCATAATATAATGATGGCCTGAAATAGAACAGAAATTCCCATAAGGTGTTAAATGAATCAAAGCCACTTTCTGAATTGAGGTTCTTATTGTAATCTTTAAAATGTAAATATGAATGTGTAAATAAACAAGAGGCAGACTCTTTGGAGTATCCTCATTTATCCTGCTGCTGTCACAATTATAATCCTTAGCAGCTGATTAATGTGGAGGAAGACATATGTAAATTGAAAAAGTTGTCTTTTACCATACTGTATTAATGTCTCTCTACCTAGTAATTTGGTGAAATAATTTAGTGAAATGCATCCACAGTAAATAGGTTTCTATTCCAACCTAATGCTCTTTTCCATCTTAACTGAGCATAAAATTATATCTTCAAAGATCTGCGAGAAAGGAAGGCTTGATGCCTCTTGAACAGTTCAGTGTGACATATGGTTTTAAATGCAACAATTTTATCTGTAGCACACAGTATCTGTAAATTTGAGCTAATGTTCCTGTGAAAACAAGAAGGGATTTATGCCCAAAAACTAAAGGCAAAGAAGAAAAAATCTTCTTAGCTACCATATGTAGAACACTGAAAACTGTATATAAATAGAAAACAATATTGACATTTATGTATCTATAATTTTTTAGAAACATGTTTTTACATCTAGCTGTTTTATTCAAGCATTAATGGTAACAGGGATCTTAAATACAAATTCTTACAGGAGTCAGGCAGGTCATATATACTAGTAAAGCAGGCCTAGTGAGGATTAAGTGAATCTGAGAGGACTGCCCTGTCTAAAGCACAAAATCCAGTAGGCAGTTGCCTTGGACTACTGCTGGCTAAGGGTAGCTAGATCTCCCAAATTTTCAAGAAACGTCCCATAATTAAATTTTCTGTGAAATCTCACAATCATGTTGGCAACAGGGTTTTTGTAAAAAAAAAAAAAAAGACGATTTGTTTTAAAATAGTTCTATAGGTCAGATTTGGTATGTGGAGCTGCTGATTTGTTACCCTGATATCTGATGCATGTAGTTAAAAGAATAAAAGTGTAGATGGTGGGAGAGCATAAAGTAAAGGAGGAAGGGAAGGAGGAAGGGGAAAGAAACGGGGGGAAAGTGGAGAGAGGAAAATAAAATTTCCAAAATATACTTAAAGATTTAATCTTATTCTCAATAAACAAGATTACCTAAATTACTAATTCAATACAAATGAAAATAAGGCTTATTAAAAGACATATACATCTGATTAGACTTTAGATCCTTTTCTTTCTGATGAAATGTATACCTGGTAAAGACTGACAGCCTTGGGAAGACTGGAATTGATTTTGTGTATTGTGTGTGATAGGGATCAAGATTTATTTCTTTCAATGTGGATGTAATATTGACTTAGAACCATGTGTTGAAAAGATCATCCTTTCCACAATGCTCAATCAACCATGTCACCTTTATTGTAAATCAAGTAGATATATAGATTTTTCTGTCTATCATCTATCTATTTCTAGACTCCATATTATATTTCATTGTTTGTTGGAGTATTGTGACAGTACCACAGTGTCATAATTACTGTAGTTTTATAATAAACTTGGTGCTGTAAGTCTTTTTACTTTGGTAGGGTTTTTTTACTAAAATGTCTTGGCTATAATTGGCCTTGTATATTAACATATAAGTTTTAAATTGTCTTGTTAATTTCCAAGGTTCGGCTTCCTTAAGCCTGTTTCACTGTGGCCCTCTGCAGGCATTAGACTCCCCTGGAGTGCTCTAAAATGCAGACTCCCAGACCATGATGCAGGGCTGCTGAATCAGAATCACCTCAGCTAGGGTCCTAGAATCTTCATTTTATATAAATACCATTAGATGATTATGCACAGTGAAGTTTAAAAACCAGGACTCACATTTGGATTTGATTCTAGCTGTTTCCTGTTGCTTACACATCCTGATTCAGGGATACCTCTTCTATACAAGGCTGATACCATTTCTTATCTGGCAGAGCAGTTACTAATATCAGGTACTGTGAAGCAGGGAAGTGGTAGAAGAATTATTTTGTAAATAAAGATACAAGACACACTTGTATTCTCCACAGTAGTCTTCTCTATCTGCACCCCCCACCCTTTTATTCTATACAGCTTCAACTTCAGTCCTTCTGGGTTTTGTTGAAATACTCTACATTTATTCTTGGACACTTAAAGTTTCTTCTCTTTACACCATTAAGCATTTTATTGATTAATTTTCACCTTTGTACTTTCTCCAAATCTGTTTTTTCTGTAACTTTCTCATCTTCAGGGTATTTCAGGTCTAAATGTTGACCAAATAATTCACTACACTATAATTTATAAAATATTCCCTCTTGGGTCAGGGAAGTAAGAGGTTTTATTGCAGCTCAGTTCCAAAAGTGGTAGACAGAGCCTGGATGTTTAAACAGGGCCTGAAGCAAGGTTTTGCCAACCTTTCGGAGGCTGCATAACAAATATTCTTTATTTGCTTCTTCAGGTGTTGGAGTTAGCTATAGCTTCCCGAAGGTCATCTCTTAGCCTTCACTCCCTGCTACCCACACCAACATTTATGAGTCCCCTGTGAAAATGAAAATCAGCCTAGGAGGCATCATACTAAGCTATAATCAGCTAATACCTCACTTTTCAATTAACACTCTAGCAGGGATTATTTGAAAGTCAGCTGAGAACAGGAACAAGGGGGCAGGTTGGCACTTGTAAAACCTGGTTAGAATAAAATGAGAGAAGCATAAAGAAGAAAGGAAGGAAATCTTTATAATTTTGCTTAAAGCTAGTGAGTGGCCGTGGCACTTCAGATTATTTGGGCTATACCTTAATTTGCCAACCGAGGGTTTAAGGTACCCTGTGTTGAAAATTTGATTTTTAAAAGGAATCGGGGTTTTCCCTAAGACACCCTTGTCCTAGGGGACAAGGAAAGCTACAGATCATTTACTTTCTCACCTCTTGTTACATAATGTTATTATGCCCCTACCAGTGTATGATCACATTATACAGAAAGAGGAAAAATATCTTATAATTTTCATGTTATCTTTTATTTGCCCTGTGCTTATTGCCAATAAATCTCAGAGTAAGGGGTGCTTAGGCCAACAATATTTGTGTGGGGATTGGTATTATAGTGGACTGCCAGGAAGGAAAACATTGGGCAAATTACACTCCATTTTAAGCCTGACTCTTAATACAAAAATATTGAATTTTTTTGTATTTGCATCTCCTCTCCAAAAAAAACAGTGAGTTTGTTGCCCTAATTTATTTTTTTAAAAAATTAATTAATTTATTTTTGGCTATGTTGGGTCTTCGTTGCTGCCCGCGGGCTTTCTCTAGTTGTGGCGAACGGGGGCTACTCTGTTGCGGTACGTGGGCTTCTCATTGCAGTGACTTCTCTTGTTGTGGAGCACAGGCTCTAGGCACGCGAGCTTCAGTAGCTGTGGTGTGCAGGCTCAGTAGTTGTGGTGCACGGGCTTAGTTGCTCTGCAGCATGTGAGATCTTCCCAGACCAGGGCTCAAACCTGTGTTCTCTGCATTGGCAGGTGGATTCTTAACCACTTATTGCCCTAATTTCAAAGTTACTCATGTGGTCATATTGTATAACCCATCCTTACAACTTCTGCCCCGAATAATTTTTTCAGTTTATTTACATTTTAATATAATATTTGGTACAAAATGATATATGACATATATGTATGTATGTAAATATCTATATGCAAGTTATAAAGTCTGATAACGTAATAAACAACTGTAAACCCGTTATACAATCCAAGTGTTCAACAGTGTTCCTCTGTTTATCTTCACCCACCCTCCACGGTTTTCCTTTTGTCTTACACAAGAGGTAACTAGTACCTTGAATTTTTTTTTTTTACATCTTTATTGGAGTATAATTGCTTTACAATTGTGTGTTAGTTTCTGCTTCATAACAAAGTGAATCAGTTATACATATACATATGTTCCCATATCTCTTCCCTACTGCGTCTCCCTCCCTCCCACCCTCCCTATCCCACCCCTCCAGGGGGTCACATAGCACCGAGCTGATCTCCCTGTGCTGTGCGGCTGCTTCCCACTATCTACCTTAGGTTTGGTAGTGTATATATGTCCATGCCACTCTCTCGCTTTGTCACAGCTCACCCTTCCCCCTCCCCATATCCTCAAGTCCATTCTCTAGTAGGTCTGTGTCTTTATTCCTGTCTTACCCCTAGTACCTTGAATTTTATATTATCATTGCCTAGCCTATATTTGTAGTTTAAGCATATGTTTATAGGTATCCCTAAATAACAGATTTTTTAGTTTTTCTTGTTTTTGAATATTACATTAAATATATCACATTGGATATCTTCTTATGAGATTTACTCTTTTTCCCTTTGCATCACATCACTAAAATCCACTCACGTCATTGTCTATAGCTGTAGTTCAGTCGTATGTATTTCACTGAATAACTATTTCATAGTTGATTTATTTATTCTCTTGTCAAAAGGGAAGTATTACTTCTAGTTTGTGGTAGTTGTTTTGAATATATTCTGTATTTCCTGGTGCACATATGTGCAGGAGTTTCTCTTGTCTATATACCTAGGACGGGGTTCCTTGATGGTGGACCTATTGTCATTTGGGGCCAGATAATTCTTTATTGTACAGAGCTGTCCTTTGCATTGTAGGATGTTTAGCAGCATCCCTGGCTTCTACCCACTAGATGCCAGTAGTGCCTTTCAGTTGAGACAACCGAAAATGTCTCCATACATTGCCAAATATTCTCCAAGGATCAAAATCACTGACCTAGAAATACAACTGTTGGGTGGAGATCGGGTGTGTGAATATTCATCATTACAAATTGCCAAATTGTTTTCCAAAGTAATTGTAACAATCTAGTGTCCCCTGACTTTCTTGTTGATTCACTTCCTCTCCAACACTTGGTGTTGTCAGATCTTCTGATTTGAGACAACTAAATAGGTGTAAAATTGTGCCTCATTATGGTTGTAATTTCTATTTCCTTGATTGTTAACTAGATTGAGAACCTTTTTACTTATATATTGTCCACACTTGTTTCTTTTTCTTAGTGGTCTTTGCCTAGCTTTCTGTTGGGTTTTCTATTTTATTGATTTGTAGATATTATTTATGTGTTCTGAATACTAATACTTTGTTTTTTAAGTGAGTTGTAAATATCTCTCCTAGTTTGCTATTTATTTTTTTTTCATTCTCTTTATGATGCCTTTTGATGAACAGAATTTCTTAATTTTAATATAATTGAACTTATTATTTTTTTCATTCATGGTTAGCCTTTTTTGCCCCAAGATTACAAGTAAATTTGTCCTTGTTTTCATCAAAGATTGGCACATAAATAGAATAGCTTCTGCCTGAATACCTTTCTCTTGGATTGTGCATTCTGGGGGAAACCAGTTACCATGTCTTGAGGACGCTTAGCTGGCCCAAGGGGAGGCTCACATGGAGGAGAACTGAGGCCTCCAACAAGCAACACCAACACCAACATGCCGGCCAAGTCAGTGAGTCCCTTTGGAAGTGGATCCTCGGCCCCAGTCAAGCTTTCAGATGACCACAACATTTTTATTTATTTATTTATTTATTTATTTATTTTTTGCGATACGCGGGCCTCTCACTGTTGTGGGCTCTCCCGTTGCGGAGCACAGGCTCCAGACGCGCAGGCTCAGCGGCCATGGCTCACGGGCCCAGCCGCTCCGCGGCATGTGGGATCTTCCCGGACCGGGGCACGAACCCGTGTCCCCTGCATCGGCAGGCGGACTCTCAACCACTGCGCCACCAGGGAAGCCCTGACCACAACTTTCTGAGAGACCCTGAGCCAGGACCCAAATTCCAGATCCTCAAGTTCCTGAACCTCAGAAACTGAGCAATATAATAAATATTTATTGTCATTTAAAGCTAAGTTTTAAGATAATTTGTTACACAGTAACAGGTAACTAATACAGCTCGCCTCTTTGTTTGCTAATCTCTGATTATGAACACATTACTTGATTTCTTTGGTGAGATTTTATAGGTTCAAAATTGAGAAGACTTTCTTTCAGAGTGGGTGTGCTTTCTGCCTGTGGCTTTGGTTGCCCATAGCTGGAAACTTCTGTTTACCTTGAAAGCCTTCAGCCAGTTCACAAATCTTAGACTTAACTTTCCTACTTTGCTTTTGCCCAAGACTCAGTCCCCAGCAGCAGTGCTATGATCCTGATCCATCCTCAGGTCATGCCTGTTCCTTGTGACCCCTGATTACTGTCCCCAGTTATCCACTCTAATTTACATGGCAGGGGTTAAGGAAGGAAGCTGAAAATCTCCACCAACTCAAATGCAAACAGCAGTGTTTTGAAGACTGTGTCCTGGGTAAACTATAGTAGAAGGAGGCCTTCAGAACACCTGGTCAGCCATAGTGCTAGAAGCAAATAGCCAAAAAGATTGTGCAAAGGCTTTCTCACCTAGAATAAATACATAAATATAAATATATATTTTTTAAAAATAAATATTTATTTAAAAATAAATAAATAAATATATAAATATAAATAGGATTGGAGCAGACTGCTTCTTTCCACTACAGAGGTGTTCAGTATCATTTCATCAAGGGCTATGTGGCTCCATAGGATTAAGTTGAGACTCCTTTTAAGCAACCGTTGACCTGTTGATAGAAATAAACTGGTTGAGTTTGGATATGCCATCAAACATGGGGGTCCTTAAGTTAGACATAGTTCTTCAGCCTTCCCAAATGACATATGATAAATTATTTAACTTTCTAAGTGCCAGAAATTCAGGGCCCTTAAGCAATGTTAGTTTTACCAAGACAAGATTTCTAGAAACTACTGTCCTGGGAATCTGATGATGGGTGGGGATTACCTCTGGCAATGATTCTCTCGCCTCTCTGGGCCTCAGTTTCTAAGTCTATAAAATGTGGAGATGCTTTAAGATGACTGTTAAGATCTTTTCCAGCTCCCATATTTTTGAAAATATCTATGGATAATGTATTTTGGCAGAAGAAAATGGTATATAAAATAGACTCCTCTTGGCCACCAAACGGCTGAGAAGACCAAGAAATAATGAGATTTATTTTCTAATTCCCAGTTACCAAGTTCACATTTCACATTGAATTACTCTCAGCCCTTGAAGACTCTTTCGCTACCAGTAAAAAGGCCTCAGATATGGTAGTAGTTTTGAAATATGTACTTAGTTATTAGTACGCACATTAGCAGGAAGAAGTTTAAACCTGTCAGAGACAACAGGAATGAGAAATTTTGAGATGAGACAGGGAGAAGAAAGGTGGCATTAAGAGAAGTGAGAGGACAGCAAGTTACACTTTGCTAAATCACAGTCTCGTTCAGGGGCCAACTCTGGCTTCAGAAAGGGCTTTTTGCCAATTAAAATATTGGCTCTGTATGTATGCGTGTGTATATATACGTGTGTGTGTGTGTTTCGTGTATGTACGTATGTATTTATAAGTAGTAAGGATTAATAGACAGTTTTGAGGTGGCGTTGTCAGAGGCATTCTTCACTAAAATAATGATTTTCTTTCATCCTTTCTAGGCAGAGTGTTTGCTGCAAAATGAAGATGATGAAGCAACTGGAATTGGTATGTGCCAAGAGAGGCTTTGTCTTTACTTGCTTGGGTACGTCATTCTGTAGCTGGCAGCCCCCGACCATCCTCCTAGCTGTTGCCCCTGAACTGTGAGCCTTTTGCTTTGAGTGCGTTCCTCCAGGTACCTCGCAGGCCTGCTGAAGGGGTCGGTGGCAAACTGGAAGATAACCACGCAGCACTCATGCGCGTGGTCCCCTTTGGCATGTCAGTCATATGCTGAATGCATTCATGATGACTGGTTCAATTAAATACGCCTTCATTTATCTAATACAACCCACAAAGGCCCTTAATTTTGCCACTTCCCACATCAAAACCAGGAAGCTGAAGAAGGAAGATTGTAAAGAAGGTTTCACATTAAGGATTCTGGTGACAACAACCTGGTGATTTTTCAGTCAATCAGGATTTTTTTTTCCTTGGGAGGAAATAGAAAATAGCTGGGTAATTATTTAGTTGAGCTTAAAATGTTTCTTCTGCATGAGTTCCAGAGAAAATGAAGATGCTCTTGTTATTAGCAAGGTAATGAAAGGAGGGCCTGAGGTTTCAGGTAGGTGGGGGAACTTGAGAGGTGGTGGAGGCCAGGGGGAGTTTTTCAATTGCGGTGTTAAGGGAAGGGGAAAATGAAGGAAAGAGAAGGTGAATAAGTGGTTTTTTAAAACAAGACTTACAGCGCTGTGTGGCAAGCAGGCTAAAATTTACTGAAGAAAATCAAGTTTAAAGTTGCCATTAGAAGTAGTGAATTGTAAATGTATCATAATTATGGCAAATCTGATTTGTTCTTCATGTGAAATATTACATAGCCTAACACCATAAAAATAGTCTTTGATCCAATGAAAGATATTCAAGGAACAGAGGAAAAGAAATCCAGTATACCATTAGACTTACATACATCTCATTAGGTATTTCCTTGATGACCAAAAACTGGATTCAGGTTTCTCCTTCTAGGCAAACCCTGGATTCACTGGGGAAGATGCTAGGATTCAGGTATTTGAGGATAGAGAATTTAAAGTTACATATTTGTTGAGATAGATTATCTATCTCTAACATAAAAAGGAGACATTTGTCATATTATGATGACATATATTTCCCCTGAGTCTCTTTTTTAATATTAATGTTAGTGCACAGAATTATGAAATGTTAACATTGAAACAAAGCAGCCCATCTGGTCTCACAGGTTGATTGACTTGCTCTATTTCTGTGTACCTGTCTATACTTAAACTCTTCTGAGTTCTCAGTTCATTTGTAAATTGATGAAGATTAGATTGGATGAAGTCTTAGGTTCTTCCTCAATCTACAATTCTGACTCTTATCTAACATATTTAATTGAGTTTAAGATGCACATTTTTTTCACATTTTAATATCTCTAATATTGAAGTGTATCTTACAGTAGAAATTTCCTAAACACTGTATCATAATCAGCAGGTTTTTCTTTTCTTTTTTGAAGGTATGTAAAATAATGGTGCTTATAACAATTAACGTCATGTTAGATTTGATGGAACGTGATGTATAATTGAGGTATAAACCCCGAACATTCCAAAGTCAGCTAATGTCATCATCCATCAGCCAGCCATTCCAAAATCCACTTAGTTCACATTATGGGGCATCTTTGAGAGGTGTATGGAATTTTGATTCCAGAAGAGAATTTAGCTGATGGGTGTTTCACAAAGAAAATCTTCTTTTCTTTTCTTTGGATATTTATTCTAGAATAATCCATTTCTCTTTATATGAAACTATCCTGTTCCTTGGTTTTGTTCAAAAGTCAAGCCCATTTAATTCCTGGCTATGCTGGTATAGGAATGTAAAATAGGTAATGAGACAGTTCTTTTCTATGGCTAAATTTACTTATTTTAACAGTTAATTAATTCAAAAATGATTTGTTGAATTTCCATGTATCATGCTATCTACTAATGATAAAAATAGTAAACAGGATTCAACCTCCAACCCTTCTCCCCTCCCCGGAGGTCATTCGGGGGTGGGACTGAAAGTTCCAACTCTTTATTTAATTCTGTGGTTGCTTGTGTCCAAAAGTCCCCTCATTAGCATAACAAAAGACACATTCCCAGCTCCCATCACTTAGGAAAGTCCAAGGTTTTTAGGAGCTAAAAATTGTCCAGGGATAATGGACAAAGACCAAATATTTATTTCTTATTATAAATCACAATATCACAATAATAAAAGTGCATTAGTAATCAAAATAGTTGAAAACATGTATAACTAGTTATTGAGCAGGGGTACACAGAGAAAATAATTTTATTTTTCTCTAATTTCTGTCTTTTAACATGGCTAGTCATATCTCTAATTTATTCCTATTATTTTTTGAGGTGATTCTTAGTTTCCTAGTCATTTTAGATTTTAAGAATATTTAGGTACATATTGCTCACTTTCAGAAAGTAAAAAATTCTCAACAAGTTTAAATAAAAATTCCAGTCCCTTATCTGATTTGATTTGAGAGTCTTTCTTTTCATGGTTTAGGCTAGACACATGGCTCTGGCCTGCAGTAGGGAACAAGCCATGAACTCAACTTTGGATTTCTTCCTTCCTCTTTCAAGCCTTTATTTAGCTGCTGTTTTTTGTAGTTCTATCTTGGCTGATAGGAAATGGCCAGTGTGTTCTCCATTATAGCAAGCTTCTAAATACTGCTTTCTCGTGTATAACATTTTTTTGAGTTCTTCAGCCAATATCTCCAAACACTGTTCACTGAGATTGTTCCAGATCATTGCTTCATGACATGGGTGATGTACTTTCCAGCTGACCAAGAGTGACGTCCTTTTAGCCTCTGTCCTGAGGGATCCATCCTGTTCGGATCCCCACTTCCCCAGAAGCATTTTTTAAAGTTTGAGTCCATCAAGACAGCTCAAGATCACTTAGTCTAAAAAGAAATTCATTCCTTGTTTTCGTGCCAGACTATGGGTACTCTACTCCCCAAGCCACTCTCTCTTCCTTGTCTTGCCATAAAAGGCAACTGCAGCCAGCCATTTATCTTCTGATTTTTCCAGATGGGCAGCAGGTTCCAATACTTATTTTTATGGACACTGTCAAACTTCAGGAACACACATAAATTCCTCCTAAATGGCAAGCGCTCCCAAGGCCTCCTTCATCAAAATTTGATGCACTGAGTAAGGCTAAGAATCTGCATCTTGAAAGTATCCGATTTGAGGGTGTGATCTGGTTTCTTTTGCAGACATTCAAAGCCTCAGGGAGCCCCTCTTACTTGGTTAGTGGGGAAGACCTTCCTTCCCTTCTTCATATGCATTTTTCCTGGTAACAGCACTTGTTATTAGGTGGATAATTCTCCTTCCACAACTTATCTCCCTCTCCAGGCACTCCTATCTTTTGCTTATATAGAGTGGATGGGGAAGGTGTGAAGGAAAAAAGTTCCCATCTGATCACTTCTTAGGAAACCTTTGAGGTTAACTTTTTGGCTGCTTTTTAGAACATAGAGAGACTTATTGACAGAGATATTCAGTGTGTTTAATGGCCATCATGGCAGACCATTGGAATGGATTCAGACCATGATGTTAAAACATCATTCTGGAAAGGCCTTGATGATCAGGATCCACTATCTATTTGCTGGATCATTAGAAAATCAGGGAGGTTCCAGGGAAGAGGCCAAGGTAGTGGAGTGGTAGAGCTAAGGGAAGTGTCTGTTTACCAACTGCCCAGAAGTATGTCTATATTTTAGCTACTAGGTGAATATCAGCCCTTCCTACGACATACTATCCTTGGGATTGAAGCTTGAGCTATAGTCTCCAAATAATAAGAAAAGTCTTATTTCACATCTCATTACATTTGAGTTATGATGGAGCCAACATCCAAAAACATTTTTTGATAAATGTAACTGAGTTAAGGAATGAGCCTTGGAAAGCAGAACCCATAGAGAAGCAGAAGGCATAAAAGGAGAGGAAAGCAAAACATCGTGATAACCAGAAAATAAGAGCTTTATCTTAAAAGCAGGCCATTTGTAGTGGAGAAGATGAGACTGAACGTGAAGGGAACAACCTTGTGTTGATCGATGACCTTCATAAGAAAATTCCTAGGAGGGTGGTGAAGACGAAAGCGAGAGAAAGGGCATGAGAGAGCAGAGGAGGGGGAACGAGGGGATAAAAGTGGCAGATAGAGACAATGCAAGTGTGGGGTTATAAGGATGGAAAGAAGCTGGATGGTAGTTAGAAGAACATACAGAGCAGGAATGTTTGCTTGGAAATTTGCTGTTGTTGTTGTTAATAACTTCAGCATGTTTGAAGGCAGGAGAGTAGGAGCTGATAGACAGTAAATAGGTGTGATTGTGAAGAAAATGTGGAGCACAGCTCCTCTGCATCTGGAAGGACTTTATCAAGAGCTCACACAGATGGAGGGATTGGCTTTCTGAAAGAGGAAGTTTTTCTGCCCTATAAGACTGGATGATGGGTGTGAATAAAGAATGAGTGTGAGCAAAAGGAGTATTGTAAGCCAGTAGACTGCCATCTTCTGAGTCAAGTAGAAGGCAAGAAGGTCACTGAGAGTGACAGAGTGAAAAGAAAGAGAGAGAAGGTCTAGAATATTCAGCAAAGGGTAGAGGAGAATTTGTAGAACTGAATCATCAGGCTGTGAAGTAGGTTCCAGCTTCAGTTGGACACTGGATTGTTGGTGGGGCTCGTGGCTCTGAACAGACCTATATGTTCTGAGGTTCAGGAAAAGGAATGTAGAGAGATGGTGCATTTGATCCAGGGAAAGGAACTGCCATGTCTGGGTGCTTAGGCATGGCTAGAGTGAGCAAGGAGAGCACAACAGAACGGAGTGTCTATAGCTCAGGCATGGGCGTGAATCCACAGAATGGACAGGCAGAAGCATGAGGTTCCGAGTAAACGGTAGGCTCTGCTTAAGTAGGAAGCAGATCATCTAACTGTTAAATGAGAAGAGGGCTTGACATACTGGTTCTTCTTTTGAAAGGGAAATGGGTTCCACAGGTGTTGAGGACCTGGAACGCCTCTCTGAAATGTAACTGATATGGGAAGTTGGGAGGGAATAAAGTCTTCACTGGTTTGGCTTTTGATCTGAAATAATTTCAGCAGTGCTATATGCTAGGGAAATAAGGAGGAGCAGCCCTGGAATGGACAAGAACAAAGCCACATGGACAGATGCAAATATGTGTGTGTTCACTTGCTTTTGAAAGCAAACATTTTGTTTTCAGCAAACAGCTTGCATCTTGTGCTTCCTTGATTTTTTTTTTTTTTAAAGGAAATTACACACACAAAACAGCCTGTCACTGGTGGCTTCCCAGAGAAGGAAGAGAGGCCCTTGAGTGTTTTCCAGTAACCAGCTCCCTAAGCTGGTTCTCACACAAGAAAGAAACTCAGAGTAACAAAAAGTGCCTGTGAAAGGTTCTTTTAGACTAAAATTTGGTGGAGATTAAAAGAGGGCAAAAGTTCAAATGAGAAGGAGCCACTGCCAAGTAAGCAGGAATCTCAGCCAAGGGGAAGGAAAAGGAGACGCTGGTTTAAAATGCAAGTAACCATGGCAAGCCAAGAGTTCAATGCTAGAATCTAGTTAAGAAGTAATATCACACAGAGCCGTGATTGTTTATTCAAAGCAGGCCATGAGAGAACAGTTGTCTCCAATGGGTACTCTCACAGCTTGGATTCAAAATTATAAGTGCATTTTTAAAAGTGTCCAGCGCTTCTCTCTGACCCATTTGGTATTAAGCAAAAAGAAAAGAAAGCACAAAGTTTATTCTCAGTGTCTCTTGTGGGTTTAAGACAGCTTTACATATGGAAAAGCATTTTGGTGTCAGCTGTTGAACTGGTTTCCTGCTATTCTGCTTTCAGTTGCCATTGGAAACTCTGCCTGACCATGTGGTAACATCACCCATTTCCCAAGGTTCAGAAACCAATGCGCCTCTGAAGGGAAGCAGAATGTTTCTTTACACGTACGTGTTGTGCTTTGCTCCTGTTTAAGAGTGAGAAGGGCTTGCAAACAGCTAAAGGACTGTGAGAATAAAGATGAGGTGTTGAAATACAAGATAAAGGTAAGCCTGATGTAATGAAACCTGATAAAGGTAAGCCTGATGTAATGAAAGAGGCTCTGCAATGACCAGAGACTCACCTTCACATTCATGCCCATCCTTCCCATCTAGATGGTCCATTTGCTGTCATTAACACTGTGTTGAGTCAAGCAGAGGCTTCCATCCTTCCTGTGTCAATGAGATGGTTATCAATACAGCAAGGGTTTTCAGAAGCAGGAAGGTACCTGAGCTTCTGAAATTTATGCAAAACTTCGATGTCATTCTGCATGTGTGATTTTCTGGGGGAATCTGTCAATCATTTTCCTGAGATTATCAAAATGGTCCATGAACCAAAAAGTATTAAGAATCAATGAACTCAAGTATCACTAAATAAAGTATGTTGGCTGCACTCAAACATATGGAAAGAAAGTAATTAATAGTTTCAATTGTTACAATATAGTAATATGGGCAGTGCACTGGGAAAGCTTTCTCCCTGGTTAATGGATACAAAATGACCAAGGAGAGGAAATTTTCAAGAGGAGATTGACTCACTGCAGGAAGCTGAGAGAACTGGTGTTCCAGTCCTATCCAGGCAGGAGGATCATCTCCCAGCTCTCAGAGAATATGTCATATCTATATTCTGCTCTTTTGTTAAGTCTTGAGCCATTAGGGAATCTGAGAGCTGCAGGAGAACCTATATTGTCAAGAAAGGAAGATGTGTATTTCAGAGCTCAAATGGAAGGGCAGCCTAATCATGTGGTCTCATCAAGGGAAGTAGTCCAGCAACATGTTCTAGCACTTAAATCATATAATCTGGACTCAGACTGCTTAGGTTTGAAGTCTGGTCCATTAAATATAGTAGATATTATCATTATGTCCTAGTTACATATGATCTCTGTGCCTGAATTTCCTCATCCTTAAAGTGGAGTTATAATAGTATAGTTGATCCTCATTGTCTTAGTCTACTCAGCTGTTATTATAAAATACCATAGACTGATTATCTTAAACAAAAGAGATTTACTTTTTTTTTTTTTTACAATTCTGGAACCTGTAAGTCCAAGATCAAGGTTCAGGCTGTTTTAGTTTCTGGTGAGAGCTTTCCTCCCGGCTTGCAGACAGCTGCCCTCTCACCATGTCCTCATGTGGCTTCTTCTCAATAGTTATAAGCTGGAGTGGGGAGCTCTGCCATGTTTCTTCTAAGGGCACTAATCTTATCAGATCAGGGCCCCACCCTTATGACCTCATTTAACCTTAATTTACTTTCTTGGATGCCCCACCTCCAAGTCCAGCCACACTGGGGGGTAGAGGTTCAGTATACAAATTCGGGGGGAACACAGGCATTCATCCTGTGCACTCATTATTCACCGATTCCATGTTTGTGAATTTACCTACTCTCGCTACAATTTATTTATGACCCCAAGATCAATACTCATGGCATTTTTGTGGTCATTTGCAAGCATGCAAAGAAAGGTGAAAATTTTGAGTTGCCCAGCATGCACACTCCCAGCTGAGGTTGGACAAGGTGATGCTCTGACTTGTTTCAACTCTCATACCATAAACAATTGTCCTTTTTATGGTCTATTTAGTGCCACATGTTTAACATATTTGTGCTTTTATTGGTGATTTCACTGTTTAAAATGACCCTAAACATAGTATTAAATGCTATCTGGTGCTTCTAAGTGCAAGAGGGTTGTGATGTGCCTTATGGAGAAAATATATGCATTAGAGAAGCTTTGTTCAGGCATGAGTTGGTCTGAGTGCTATTGGCCATGAGTTCAATGTAAATTAATATCATATATTAAATAAAGTGTCTTTCAACAGAAACACACATAAAACAAGATTATGTATTGACCAGTCAGAGAAAATATTTCAACCAGATGCTTTCAGGAACCTAACCCTTTATTTCTCCTAGAAACATCAGATCAGTATTGTAGAACATAATGACCATGAATAATGAGAATTGGCTGTATATGACTATGAGGATTAAATAAGTTATATATAAAGTCCTTATGAGACTGCTTAGTTCAGGCTGCTGTAACAAATAGACTGAGTGGCTTAAACAACAAACATTTCTCTCATTTCTGGAGGCCGGGAAGTCCAAAATCTCAGTGCTGGCTGTCTCTGTTCCTGCTCAGGACCCTCTTCTTACTTTGCAGATGAATGCCTTCTTGCTGTATACTCACATGTTGGTGAGAGAGAGATCATCTCTCTCATGTTTCTTCTTATAAAGGCACTGATCCCTGTCACAAGGACTATACCCTCATGACTTAATCATCTCACAAATTTCCCACCTTGAAATACCATCACTTTGGGAACTGGGGCTCAACATATGAATTCGGGGGATACAAACATTTAGTCCGCAACAACTGTCTAACTCATACTGAGTAATCAGTATATGCCCTTTATTATTATTTTCTCAGAACTAGAATAGAAATATTACTCCACAGTTGGAACAACAATTAAGTGTTAATACTTGTTCAAAGTGTTGTATCATCAGGATTGATAATACGGCAGAAAGAGAATTCATTAACTGCTGGATTGTCTATCCCACCGTTTCAGCAGAAATATCCAAAGATGCTAAAATTCTAGCTGTAGATATGGCTCAGGTTATATTACTCATTCTTTCATTTACATCATCTGTCAGACATTTACTCTGCATATTTGTGTAGTGAGGTAAGTGCTGTAAGCGTACCAAAATGAATAAAACTTGTGTATAACTAAGTAAGTAAATAAAGATGTGGTATGAGCAGTGGCTTAATAGGAATGCAAAGAAAACATTAAGGGAATGCAGAGATGGGATCAATTCCCTGTTAGTTCTCTCAGCATTTTTCTGAGAATTTCCTGGTCTTAACCTAACTCCCAGGGTGATATTTGTGATGCATTAGAAGGGGGGAATTTTCAGCTTCAATAAGGCCCATGGGGTGAGGCTGGGGGGACGAGGACCAAGTTGGCCATCACGGTCTGTTAGAACTCCATCTTCTGCACTGATTAGACTATCACACTGTCATCAACATACTTGGTGGATTAGAGCCCAGATTCTGGAGGAAGACAGCCTGGGTTCAAGTCCTATTTTTCCCACTAGCAGCTCTGTGACCTTGGGCAAGTTACTTAATTTCTCTGGGTTCCAGTTTCCTTAATATATAAAATGAGGATAATGATAGTGCATTCTAGCATTGCTATGAGGATTAAATAAGTAAATATTTGACAAGTACCAGAACAGTGTCTGGCATATAATATACTTTATTTCTATATTTAATAAATAACCAGATCATCATCTCTGAATGTCCTGTACCAGAAATATCCTAGTGGATAAATAAGATGATTAACAATCAGTTGTTGAATGAACGAGTGAAAAGTAAATGACCTTCGGGAAATGCCAGTAGGAAAGAAAATACAAGGAAATGATTTTAAAAAGAGCTAATTTGATAGTTAAGATATTTTCCATTGCTGCTTCCCTATACGAAAGCTTCTAATGTGCCAATTCCATTAAAATAAAGTCCAAATCTTATGGCACGGTATATAAATTTTTAAAAGATAGGGTTTGCAGTAGTAGTATGTAAACCCCTATATCTCAGTGGTTTAGGAAAACAAAAGTGTCTTTCACTAGCAAAGTCTGATGAAAGAGTTCTCATCCAATTATTGAGAAATGCAGGCTTTGTTTATCTTGTGATGCTACTGTCTCATAGCACCATGATGATGAAGGAGAAGAATGGAAAAGGAACATTAACTCTTAAGTGCCATGGTCCAGATGCATGTCATTTCTGCTCACAGCCCAGCACTCAGAACTAGTTGTATGTCCCAAATGCTGCCAATGTGGAGAGGCTGGGAAATGTAGGGGCACATGGATATCCAGTGAGCAGTGTCTGTGCCACAAATGGCATACAAGGCCCTCAGTAGTCTGATCCCAACTATTCCCACCATGTCTTTCGAACGAAATGAGGTCTTGAGGTCTCCTAACAGTATCGAATAATCACAGGATGTATACAGTAGACTTTCATCACAAGGAAGTTTGGTCGTGGCCTGAAGAGAGTGTTCTCTAGACTCCTTTTTGGTTTTGCGGGGAAGACAAATATAGAATGGGGCTCCTGCTCTCAAGTTGCTTACAATGTAGTTAAGGAAGTATGAAAAGAGAGTTAAGAGGAAAAGGCAGTGTAGGATCAATTGCAACTGAGTGCAAGAGACGCGGTAGCTTGGTTTTGTGGAAGGACCTTGAGGTTTGGAATCAGACAGTCCTAGGCTCCAAAGTTTACTAATTGTATTATCTTAAGAAAGTCACTTAACTTCTAAAGATATATATCCACATACATACTGTAAGTGTACACACACACGCACACACGCACACACGTCCTTAGTAACTCAATAAATAGTAGCTATTATTGTTTGTTTTTCTTTTTGTGTAACAAAACATCTTTGATGAGAAATAGATTTTTTTCCCAGGGTATGCAATAACATAGGTTATACTACTTATTCTTTTTTAAACACCTGTTGAACAGCAGCCCCAAAACAAAGGTAATTGAGTCTGAAAGAATTCTTCCACATCTGGTCAGGTTCTAAGCCTAAGCTTAGACCTATCCTGCTACATTTCTGGGGAATGTAAGCCTACAAAAGCTACACTCAGCAAGATTATAGCAGCAGTTGGCTGGGGTGCCCTGCAGTGGTAAGCAGCCCTAGAGTTCGTGCCTCACCCCTGCTGTCCACTGGTACCCACACCGCCTGCAGGACCCTCGTGGAGCCATGCAGTGGACTGGGGACATGGGAGGGCATGTAAAATAGGAAAGTAGCCCGTGCACTTTCCATTGCAGCCAGTGCCTCCTCACTTCCCAGCCTACTAATCCTGGGTTATGGGGGACTTCTTTTTCCCAAATCAATTGGCTGAAGCTTTCTGAGTCACAGATTACTGAATTATTTCAAAACTTATGAAATGCAGGGGGGCGGTTATTATCTGCTTGGCTCTCCGGGTCATTCTGATTTCCAAAGTCAATTCTGAATAGCGGATGTCCCATCTCTTTTCCAGAGCCCTGTCCATCATAGACCCTGGGAACTTACAGAGGGTGTTGACAGATATCCCCTATATATCCTGACCCATGAGGAAGGGGCTCTGGCTGAATGGAGCTCACGCTCTCTGGCATCACACTATTGATTGTCACAGACATCGGTGGATCCCTTTTTATTTTGCAAATATCACTACTGTTATGAATAAGAATATCATCTTACCATCTCCCTCAAAGCACAGAAGCAAATAGAAAGGAAAAATCCCATAATTTTAACTGCATAAAGCCGTCTGGGGCTCTGTTCATCAGAGAATTCAATTCTGCTGAATAATTCTCCATAGGCACGAATAATAAAAGAGGGGATTATTACCCATCTGTTTGCCCTCTCGGCTTTTGTCCAGCCCTTATTGTCTCCTCGGGCTGGATCCATCTGATTGCTTTAGTGACGCAGGAAGGCATCACCAAATATGAACACATTCCCAGGCTCTGGGAGCCTCTCACCGCACTGAGGTGGAGTGACACAGAGTGTTTTGCCTTCGAGCATTTCAGCAAACTGGGGCTGCAATAAGATATTTAAGGTCAAGGCCATGACATCTGTGGCTGGGAAAGGGCCAGCAGAGATCATTTTTATCTTCTGTTGCACACATGCAGTCTATTCATCACCAGGCATCAAGATCTTGACAGAGCAGCCAGGGAAAGCACGGGGAGAAGGGCTCTCATCTCAGCTGTCAGGGTTGCTGTTTATATTATTTTGCCTTGTTTTTCCCTACAACCTAACATAAAGCTTTCTCAGGCTTGGGCAAGACTTTGCAGGGCCTTTTTTTTTCTTTCTTTCAGGAAGACAGATTTGAACAGGAGTTGGGCAAAGGAGGAGAAGGACTTTGAAGCATTAATTATTCTTGACCTCCAAGTTGTATAATCCAAAGGCAGTACTTTTAGGGAAATAGGCATGGTTGCCAAATTTTATAAACCTAATAAGAAAATAAAATAATTTTTTATATCAAACCACTTCCACTTGAACCCCATGTGAAAAACCTATCCATCACTCTCTTCTACCCTTTTAGTCTTTTCAATTTGTGCAGAATTATAGATGATGAAATAGATAGTTTCAATTAGAATAAAAACATTTTCGTTGGTGAAAATCACCGTTTACTTGTTTTGTGACTTTTAATGAATCCTGTTAGAGAGTGGAAATAGAAGCTATACTTGAATGCTTTCAACTTACACTCTTAGACCCAACCATACAAATGATGGTAAGAGAACCACTATGGCGTCAGAGGGCCTTAGTTCAATTCTAGGCTTTGAAACTAACCACCATGTCTTCTTTACATCTTAGGGCTTCATTTTCCTCACCTGTAAAATGATACAGCTGGGTAAGATTGTTTCCAAAGTCCCTTTTTGCTCTCAAAGTCTCTTTTTCTTGAGGGTATTTGCTTCAAGTGGCATTTGCACTAAGTATTAACAGTTTCTCTGTATTGGTTTTATGGCTACTCTATGAAATAGAAACATGCTTATCTTTGTCTTCAGGAGTGTAATAGAGGCTAAAATGGAGAAAGTGACATGACCTTCACCTTTTAAAGCCGTATTATCCTGACCAACTTCTGGGTTGCGCTCCTAATCTACTTTTGATTATGTCTCTTCTTTCACTAAAGACATGGAAATAAGAAATTCAGAAAGAAGATGCCTATTATGATTTCACACACCCTCACTTTTATTTAAAAATGTATTGCTATCATGCACTTACTTTGTAATTTACCGTTAATCTCTGTGACACTACCGTGATCAGGATTTCAGAACATTTTTGAAAGATGCATTGTCTCCTACTGCTTTTGTACAGTGAGCTGCACTTTGCTGCTATCCACTTTCAAGGTTGCTGAAGCACACTCATAATGGGTTATCATGATCCCAGATAAAAGCAGCCCAGCAACACCAGCTTACACATCCAGGCTTTCCTTACAGGGATCTTATTTTACTTTTCATACTCAAAGAACTGGCTGCACCCTGCACTTTTTCAGGGTCCAAGGGAAAAATATAATGAACTATTAAGATCTAGTGTCAGAATTCAGCTCCTCTGAAGTCCTGGGTAGTAATACTACTTTTGCATTTACATTTGTAAGGACAAAGGGGAAGGAGTTGGTAATTGACATTTATTAAGTCCTATCTCTCATATATTCCAGATGCCATGTTAGGTGTGTTGAAAACCTTTTCTCATCTAATCCCTCCCAGCTACCTGTGAGGTAGGAAGTATTCTGGCTGTACTACAGTTGAGACCCTAAGGCTTGGAGATACTTTGGAAATTACTGAATATTAAGTAAGGATATATAGAAGCAAGACTGGAACCCAGATCTGTTTATCAAATCTATATGGTGGGTTTGTGATTTTTCCATCCTTTTAAAAACATTTTTAAACTGTTTGCTTTGTATACATAATACATTTCATAATCAATTCTTTCAGGATCTAATAGATTGTTTTCATTTTCTACCATGCAATCATCAGCAAATAAACAAAAAAACACATCTTTTGGAGTTTGATGTTCCCCTGTCTGCCACTTGACAAGGAGGGCCAAGATTCTGCAAATATTTTTATAGATCTGACATGGGGTCTTTGCAAGCCAACCATAATGGGGCCTAAAATTCATGAGTCTGAAAGTCCTTCCCTGCTACAAAAGCATCTATTTGCCCTGCCTTTTCATCAAGCAAGGGGATGTAGTTCTTATATACAAGAGGTACTGGTGGCAAATAACCAGGAGAGTCTTGTGAACATGTCTAGTCAGTTGAAGAACTCAATTTTTAAAATCTTCATAAAGAAGGTGAGATTTCAGGATTTTATTCTGTCATGGATAGAGTTACATGCGTGTGTGTATATATGTATATAAATGGAAAATACAGATTGTGAAAAACACCAATTTACTTAGAAACTATGGAAATTTCTTGCAGACTCTAGAGAGAGGAAAGTCAACACCAAAGGCAGTCTGCAAGCTTCACGCAGGTTGAAAATACTGAAGGTCACATGTGGTCACATGTATGTCATTTTACCAGATGTGCACATTAGTGCAAACGTACATCCTAAGCAATCCCTATGGCAGGGTGCCCTGGGGGAGAGAAACTTAGTCTGTATCTAAGGAAACATCCTTAGCTCGTGACAGCAAATGCTGATATTTAATGTTCCTTTTACTTTTATTCAATTACAAGAGACTTTAGTCCTAAAATAGAGAGTCCTGAAAAACACCCCCCTTCTAAAAATTAATAGTTTTAAAATTCTTAACAAGACCTCATATTTCTAGGAAACAAGCAATTCTTTGCAGGTTTTTCATCATGTTATGTTCTAGTGCTGGAGCACTTGTCGGGATCCTGTAGCTTCTTATTGTTGCTAGTCACACTTCAGATACAAGTGACCCTCTAAAACCTGAAGTTATTTAAAGGTTCAGTATCTGGAAACGATTCTTGTGAACTTAATATGTTTAATTTTTCTCCCTAGCACACTCTAGTCGTGTACCTGGGGTTTTTTTAGAATGGAATTATTGGCGTTCACATTCAAGTGAGTATACAAAGGAAATGTTCACTTCTTGCTCTTTTTCTTGGAAAAGATGATAATGAATTGGCCAAAAAAAAAAAGATATAAAGGAAAAATGCCAGATCTGTTTAAATCCAAATTCCTTTTGATACTGGCATATGCTATTCTTTGTGCTGAAAACAAGAAATCTCAATCTTTAAAATTTTGAAGGTAGTTTTATTAACAGACAGATTATCTCACAGCAGAGGTCCTAGCTCACATATAAGAATATAAAGCCTGCTCAAGAATTCAATACATAACATCTCATCCTTAGTTTCTTTGAACGTGCAGTTCAGAGAGAAAGGTGCTCTGTCAGTAGTTCTAAGCCCTTGCTTCACATGAGAATCCCCTAGGGAGGGTTTGAAACCTACCATTGCCCAGGCCCTCCCTGCCCCCAAGGTTTTGGTTCAGTTTTACTGGGGTGAGGCCCAGGCTTTTTATTTCTAAAAGCTGCCCAGGTGAGTCTCATATGCAGCTAGGCTTGAGAACCACTGCAGCTTCACACAGCTCTCATCAGTGGAGCAGAAGACACACACAGGAGCCAGAAATGTCTAATCATCTGGAGGAAGGGGGTAAAAAGGAAAGAAAATGTTAGTTGGGTTTGAGCTAACCGACAATTATTAGAAATAATTATGATTTATTCTTCCTACTCCATGGCAGGGATGTGGCATATTGGGAAGATCCTGACATTGACATTGAGCAAGTGACCGGGATTCCAATGTCAGGGTCATCCCCATATTTCAGATTCAAAGCCTCAAAGACAAACTTAGTAGATTGTTGCTTTAATGATGCTATTTCCCATATCAGTACATGGAACGGTGAGAGTGAGGTCAATTTCAAGCTGGTTAGAGCCGGGATTCAGAAGTAAAATATAAAAATAAAAATTTAAAAAATTCTTAACCCCCTCCTTCCCCTTTAGGGCTTACCATCACCACCACTCCCCACTCCCCACCACTGGCCCACAATTGCTGGGTGCCTCCACTTGTGGTTCATCTTCATCTTTTCTTTTTCCTTCTTTTTTCATCTGTAGCCATCCTTTCCTTGTCCTCCTTTAACCTTCTCATCCTGGTTAGGAAAATGGCTGCATTTCTTATCCCATCGTGGATCAGTGTGCTGCTCTCCTTCCTGAGGGTTCTTTTAACCCCAGTTTTAGCTGCCTTAGACTAGTTCCTACTTTTTCTGCTATCCTTTCCTACTTCTAGCTCACAGGGCTAGGTCTCCAGTGTTTCCTCCTATTCAAGGCCTCTGGCCCAGTTGTTAAATTTTCTCATATAATTCTGAGTGAATAACCTGAGGAAACCCAGTATTCTTATCTAGGAGTTTGGGTACCTGGAGAATTAGGGACTCCAAAACAAAACATGTTTGTAAGACCAAATCCTGACCCTGTTACTTGCAAAATATTAGTAAAGTGGGAATAATATCTGTGTAAAAGCTGTTATAGAGATTACGATGAAATAATACATTCCAAGTAGCTGGCATACATTAACACATTTCAACTGTTGACATCTGTCTCCTCTGTATTCTTTAAGGTCAGGGGACTGTGATATGGATCTCATCCAGATTATTATATTTAGTGTGTCAGGTTTGAAACATATGGGATATATTCCTATAATCTCAAAGAAAGAAGAATGTGAATTTTTTCTTGTTTAAATTATTCAGGATTTTTTTACAAAAATTTTACCTGTATTAGTATAATTATTATTGAAAAAATACTGGGGTTCATGAATTTGGGAATAGACATTTTTATAGGTGGACTGTAGGGCTTCATTTATTTTAATGGAATATAGATTACATTGAGGATGTTAATATTTGTTTCATGAAAGTTCCAGGTTACTTCCTGCTTTTAAATAGATTTATTTTTTAGAGCAATTTTAGGTTCACAGCCAAATCAAGCAGAGAGTACAGAGAGTTGGCATTTACACGCTGTCCCTACACTGCATCACCTCCCCACTGTCACTATCCCACATCACAGTGGTATGTCACTGTGATGAACCTCCACTGACACATTATCATCACCCAGAGTTCATCCTTTACATTAGGGGTCACTTGTCACATTCTGTGGGTTTTGACAAATGTATAATGACATATCCACCGTTATAGTATCATTCAGAGTAGGTTCACTGCCCTAAAAATCCTCTGTGCTCCACATATTCACTCCTTCCTCCCCAAACTCCTAGCAACCATTGAGCTTGTGACTGTCTCTGTAGCGTTGCCTTTTCCAGAATGTCATATATTTGGAATCATACAGTTTGTAGCTTTCTCAGATTGGCTTCTTTCGTTACTAAGATGCATTTAAGTTTCCTTCTTGTCTTTTCATGGCTTGATAGCTCATTTCTTTCTAATGCTGAATAATATTCTATTGTCTGGATGTACCACAGTTTATTAATTCACCTACTGAAGAACATCTGGGTTGCTTGCAAGTTCTGGCAATTGTGAAAAGAACTGACATAAATACCCCTGTGCATATTTTTGGACATAAGTTTTCAACTCATTTGGGTAAACAGCAATGAGCACGATTGCTGGATCATAAAACCTTTATTTTTGTTGTTTGAGAATTTATTGTCACTGTCATTTACAACACGGGAGATTAAATTCACTTTACAATCACAACAGAAGTTTCAGTCAGATACATTCAACCCTCAAGTGAGATGCTGCAGTCGACAGTTGGCTAATTAGATCAATACAAATGTCACAATTTCAGAGACTTTTGCTGTATTGAATGGTATGTTTCATGCTATGGAGGGATCCCAGTGAAGAAATTCATTGTTCCAGTTCTCATGTATCATGGTTTTCAAAATGTTATGCCCCAACCCATATCCAATACTATGCCCACTCAATCCCCACTTTAAATGTGAATGATTTGAGCATATCTGCTAAACTAATAGGGCAAGTCCAAAGAAAGGTATTTAGAGTGAGAGACGAGGATAAGAGATCTTGTTTTGGGGAAGAAGGATCCTACGTTAATGAGCTTATTATAATATTTCATTATAAGAGAGGAGAAGTGATTCTGAATACAGCTTGATTGCTGCCTCCCAGATGTGTTTTGCAACCTAGCTCTCTGGATGCATATCAAGGGCAGTGGAGAGCAGAGACTGTATATTAAAGCTGAAATGATTTTGTTTTATTTTTTCTAAGATAATTGCAGAACAATGAAGCATAAACAGTCTTATTTCAGGAACTCTAGACCAGAGTGTAACCAAAGAGGAAAGAACATGCTTCCCTGCTGAGCCACAGATAACCCCATAGACTTATCAAAACAAGCCACCAGTGGGCGGTAGAGCCTGAGAGTGTGTGGGATCTGTGAGTGCCAGTGTTAACCACCTATTGGATGGAAGGATGTAGTGGTTACCAGGTAGAGTGGCAGTGGAGTAGGGCACAGCAAAATTGTTTGAGAGCACATGTGTACTAACATTCGAGAATCCTCAGCTAGTGAGGCTTAGAGGGAAGACAACATTCTAGGCGGCATGTGGAGCAACAAGAGAGAAGGAGCCTGGGTCCCTGGGTCCCTCATGAAGCCACCCCACAATACTGGCCCCAGCCATCTCTATGCCATTCAGTGAGAAAGAAATAAAGTTCTCTCTCTCTGGCCAGTGTTATTTTGTATCTCTGCTAATTGCAATAGATCTTGCATCCTAGTAATACCCCTCTTTCTTAGGCCACCTCCCCAGAGTACTCTCATGCAACCTCCTGACCTCCCCTGCACATCCTCCTCTGCAAAGCCTATACCCCAGTTATTTCCTAAACCCCCCTTTCCTGTGAAAACGTACATGTAATTTGACAAACTCAGATCTCTGTTTAGGACATTCCTTAAGAAATGTTATAAGTGGTTAATATTATTTACATTTTAACAAAGGTTTTTATTGTATTAGAAAAAGGGTGATGAATGGTAGAGAGGCCAGGCATGGTAACTGAAGTATGGAGGCGATCCTTTCGTGCATTAAGACCTATAGCCATCCTTTAAATAACATTTTGACTCCCTCCTCTCCGCCCTCCAACACACATACCATTTCACTGACATATATGGCTGCTCTTGGGGGAACAAATCCACAGCAGTCTCCCACAAGTACCCTTTATAGCAATCTCAGTATATTTCCTAGAGTATGACTAACCTGAATTGTGTCCACTCTGAAAACTAAATATTTCCCAAGATGTAAGGCTAAAAAACTAAAAATAACAAAGGAAAAGGCATTCACAAGGTCAATACTCAGGCGTGTTCAGGTAAATACAGTTACAAATAAGAAGCCATTTAATTTAAACCCAAGTCAAGGTAGAAAGTACATGCCTGCTGGCTGCGTCTTCTTGCTGTTTCGACATGTACTTTGTGAGCCACTGCTCTGTACGACATACGATTCCTTGAACAGTGTCTATCACGCACATCATGATTAACAAATATTATTGAATGAGTGATGGATAACTCTGCTATGTGAGCACTATAGTTACTAGGTAAATCTCCTCTTGTTAAGCTTCTTATGCATTTCTAGTCCCGAAGAAACCCTGTGTATAAGACTGGCATGGAGAACATGCCACATGGAAAAAAAAATTAAAAAGGAAAGTTAAGGGAAAAAGGTGGGGGAGAGACCCAGAAAATTATAAGGAAGACGAAATTGATAACTCGCTTTTCTCATTTAGCACTATATTCCTAGAATAACAACTTCTTTACTCAGCAGCAGCGTTTATTTGAAAGCACTAAACCCAGTATGAGGATTCAGAAGGTGGGACAGGGCAACAGTGAGGCCTTGAAAGTATTTATTTCCTCCACAAACCGGAAAACACAGACACAATTGCCGGAAATTTCTAGCAGCAACTTAGGATGTAGTGGAAAGGATTTCTGAAGGATCACAGGTAACCGTGACAGGCTTCAGGTAGGTGGGATGTAATTTTACATGCTTGCAGTGGGTGCAAACAGGAAGAAGGCGCCAGCTTCAACTTGTAAGGCTCACCAAGCATGCTTGGTTCAAAGGAATGGGTTAATTTTCTCTTGACTGAATTCTGCTTGCCTGATGCATTGTTTATGATTTACTTTCATTTGCTCAACTTCTTCCGGTCGTATCCTCTGGAATTCTCTCAGATGCTATCAGTAGACGGTTCTGACCAGTGAGCAGCCATTTGTTACAGTATCTCAAGGAAAAACATACCTGTACCTACTCTGTGCACACTCACCCTGGCAAAGAGTGTGTCCCTCCTCTCGTGAGAATGTTCTCACGGGGTTCCATCCTCACTGCTTCATGCAACAGCCTATTCTCAACTTGAGTCGTGGCAGCAGATCAGTGAATGTTTAACAACTGGCTCTAAGGTGGAGGGGGGACCCCGATTTGTAGTGTTTGTCAATTTTGTGGTGTAAATACACTTACCATGACCTCTTTCATGTACCAGTAAGAGGCACAGAGCCCAGAGTAGGAAAGAAAAGTGTACAGTCGATTCTCAGGAGTCAGAGCCAGTGGTCCCTGCACACCACTGCAGGTGATGGTTCATCACCTCCCAGGTCCCTCTTGACACCCACTTTCAAACACCAAGATTTCTTTTAAGACTATAGACCTAGTAGGGTCTCCTGGCTGGTCTTCCTCACTATAGAATTCTCACAGTGGTTAATATATATTTGCTAAGCCTTCCAACAACGTTGTCTCTGATCCTGCTATGGAAAGTCACCATTGTAGGCACACAGTCCCTTCCTCTGCTTTCCCTTCTTACTCTTTCCTTCCTCTTTAGCTCTTTTCCACCTCTCCCCACTCTACTGCTGCCTTCCCTCCTACTAGTCCCACAGACATTTCCCAGGAACTCCTTAGTGTGAACTGTCCTTTATTTTTTCTTCACCAATTCTCCACAATCACCTAGATCTGAAAGTAATCTGTCCCTCCTGATCCCAGCCCTTGTCCAAGGAAATAAGTGGCATTCCTGGTACTCAACTTACAAGGTGAAAAGAAGGATTCAATAAGGGAACTCCTTTGTCCCTACTGCCTTTTCTTGGTTACAGTTACTTAATATTTCTAAAATCTAACTTATTTTTTACAATATATCTTATTTTTTCATGTCGTTTTTTTTTATCCCTGATGCTTTCATATACTGATTTTCAGGAAAGGCACCGAACTTTCCTGATGAATTAAGCACCAAGTTCACAAGAATTTTTTCCACTCTTCCCTTGTCATTATCCTAATAAGTTTCACCAACCACTTACTTTTTTTTAAAAAAAAACATCTTTATTGGATTATAATTGCTTTACAATGTTCTATTAGTTTCTGCTTTATAACAAAGTGAATCATTTATACATATAAATATGCCCCCATATCTCTTCCCTCTTGCGTCTCCCACCCTCCCACCTTCCCTATCCCACCCCTCTACGTGGTCACAAAGCACCGAGCTGATCTCCCTGTGCTATGTGGCTGCTTCACACTAGCTATCTATTTTACGCTTGGTAGTGTATATATGTCCATGCCACTCTCTCACTTTGTCACAGCTTACCCTTCCCCCTCCCCATATCCTCAAGTCCATTCTCTAGTAGGTCTGTGTCTTTATTCCCATCTTGCCCCTACGTTCTTCATGACATTTCTTTTTTTTTTTTTCTTAGATTCCATATATATGTGTTAGCGTACAGTATTTGTTTTTGTATTTCTGACTTACTTCACTCTGTATGACAGACTCTAGGTCCATCCACCTCACTACAAATAACTCAATTTCATTTCTTTTTATAGCTGAGTAATATGCCATTGTATATATGTGCCATATCTTCTTTATCCATTCATCTGTTGATGGACACTTAGGTTGCTTCCATGTCCTGGCTATTGTAAATAGAGCTGCAATGAACATTTTGGTACATGACACTTTTTCAATTATGGTTTTCTCAGGGTATATGCCCAGTAGTGGGATTGCTAGATCGTATGGTAGCTCTATTTTTAGTTTTTTAAATACTGTTCTCCAGTGGCTATATCAATTTACATTCCCACCAACAGTGCAAGAGTGTTCCCTTTCCTCCACACCCTCTCTAGCATTTATTGTTTGTAGATTTTTTGATGATGGCCATTCTGACCAGTGTGAGATGATATCTCACTGTAGTTTTGATTTGCATTTCTCTAATGATTAATGATGTTGAGAATTCTTTCATGGGTTTATTGGCAATCTGTATATCTTCTTTGGAGAAAGGTATATTTAGGTCTTGTGCTCATTCTTGGATTGGGTTGTTTGTTTTTTTGATATTGAGCTGCATGAACTGCTTGTCAGTTGCTTCATTTGCAGATATTTTCTCCCATTCTGAGGGTTGTCTTTTCATCTTGTTTATGGTTTCCTTTGCTGTGCAAGAGCTTTTAAGTTTCATTAGGTACCATTTATTTATTTTTGTTTTTATTTCCATTTCTCTAGGAGGTGGGTCAAAAAGGATCTTGCTGTGATTTATGTCATAGAGTGTTCTCCCTGTGTTTTCCTCTAAGAGTTTGATAGTATCTGGCCTTACATTTAGATCTTTAATCTATTTTGAGTTTATTTTTGTGTATGGTGTTAGGGAGTGTTCTAATTTCATTTTTCACATGTAGCTGTCCAGTTTTCCCAGCACCCCTTATTGAAGAGGCTGTCTTTTCTCCATTGTGTATTCCTGCTTCCCTTTGTCAAAGATAACGTGACCGTATGTGCGTGGCTTTATCTCTGGGCTTTCTATCCTGTTCCATTGATCTATCTTTCTGTTTTTGTGCCAGTACCATACTGTCTTGATTACTGCAGCTTTGTAGTATAGTCTGAAGTCAGGGAGCCTGATTCCTCCAGCTCAGTTTTTCTTTCTCAAGATTGCTTTGGCTATTCGGGGTCTTCTGTGTTTCCATGCAAATTGTGAGATTTTTTGTTCTAGTTCTGTGAAAAATGCCAGTGGTAGTTTGATAAGGATGGCATTGAATTTGTAGATTGCTTTGGATGGTATACTCATTTTCACAATGTTGATTCTTCCAATCGAAGAACATGGTATATCTCTCCATCTATTTATATCATCTATAATTTCTTTCATCAGTGTCTTACAATTTTCTGCATACAGATCTTTTGTATCTGTAGGTAGGTTTATTCCTAGATATTTTATTCTTTCTGTTGCAACGGTAAATGGGACTGTTTTCTTAATTTCACTGTCAGATTTTTCATCATTAGTGTGTACGAATGCAAGAGATTTCAGGGCATTAATTTTGTATCCTGCTACTTTACCAAATTCATTGATGAGCTCTAGTACTTTTCTGGTAGCATCTTTAGGATTCTCTACGTATAGTATCATGTCATCTGCAAACACTGACACCTTAACTTCTTTTCCAATTTGGATTCCTTTTCTTTCTTTTCTTTTTTCTTTTTTTTTTTTTTTTGCAGTACATGGGCCTCTCACTGTTGTGGCCCCTCCCATTGCGGAGCACAGGCTCCGGACGTGCAGGCTCGGTGGCCATGGCTCACGGGCCCAGCCACTCCGCGGCATGTGGGATCTTCCTGGACCGGGGCACGAACCTGTGTCCCCTGCATCGGCAGGTGGACTCTCAACCACTGCACCACCAGAGAAGCCCCCTTTTATTTCTTTTTCTTGTCTGATTGCTGTAGCTAAAACTTCCAAAACTATGTTGAATAATAGTGGTGAGAGTGGGCAACCTTGTCTTCTTCCTGATCTTAGTGGAAAAGGTTTCAGTTTTTCACCATTGAGGATGATGTTGGCTGTGGGTTTGTCATATATGGCTTTTCTTATGTTGAGGAATGTTCCCTCTATGCGTACTTTCTGGAGAGTTTTTATCATAAATAGGTGTTGAATTTTGTCGAAAGCTTTCTCTGCATCTATTTAGAAGATCATATGGTTTTTCTCCTTCAGTTTGTTAATATGGTGTATCATATTGACTGATTTGCATATACTGAAGAATCCTTGCATTCCTGGGATAAACCCCACTTGATCATGGTGTATGATCCTTTTAATGTGCTGTTGGATTCTGTTTGCTAGTATTTTGTTGAGGATTTTTGCATCTGTGTTCATCATGATATTGGCCTGTAGTTTCCCTTCTTTGTGACATCTTTTTCTGGTTTTGGTATCAGGGTGATGGTGGCCTCATAGAATGAGTTTGGGAGTGTTCCTCCCTCTGCTATATTTTGGAAGAGTTTGAGAAGGATAGGTGTTAGCTTTTCTCTAAATGTTTGATAGAATTCGCCTGTGAAACCTTCTAGTTCTGGACTTCTGTTTGTTGGAAGATTTTTAATAACAGTTTCAATTTCAGTACTTGTGATTGGTCTGTTTATATTTTCTCTTTCTTCCTGGTTCAGTCTCGGAAGGTTGTGCATGTCTAAGAATTTGTCCATTTCTTCCAGGTTGTCCATTTTATTGGCATAGAGTTGGTTGTAGTAATCTCTCATGATCCTTTGTGTTTCTGCAGTGTCAGTTGTTACTTCTCCTTTTTCATTTCTAATTCTATTGATTTGAGTCTTCTCCCTTTTTTTCTTGATGAGTCTGGCTAATGGTTTATCAATTTTGCTTATCTTCTCAAAGAACCAGCTTTTACTTTTATTGATCTTTGCTACTGTTTCCTTCATTTCTTTTTTATTTATTTCTGATCTCATATTTATTATTTCTTTCCTTCTGCTAACTTCGGGGGTTTATTGTTCTTTTTTCTCTAATTGCTTTAGGTGTAAGATTAGGTTTTTTATCTGAGATGTTTCTTGTTTCTTAAGGTAGGATTGTATTGCTATATACTTCCCTCTTAGAACTGCTTTTGCTGCATCCCATAGGTTTTGGATCATCGTATTTTCATTGTCATTTGTCTCTAGGTAATTTTTGATTACCTCAGTGATCTCTTGGTTATTAAGTAGTGTATTGTTTAGCCTCCATGTATTTGTATTTTTTACAGATTTTTTCCTGTAATTGATATCTAGTCTCATAGCGTTGTGGTCGGAAACGATACTTGATATGATTTCAATTTTCTTAAATTTACTAAGGCTTGATTTGTGACCCAAGATATGATCTCTCCTGGAGAATGTTCCCTGAGCACTTGAGAAGAAAATGTATTCTGTTGGTTTTGGATGGAATGTCCTATAAATATCAATTAAGTCCATCCTTTTTAATGTGTCATTTAAAGCTTGTGTTTCCTTATTTATTTTCATTTTGGATGATCTGTTCATTGGTGAAAGTGGGGTGTTAAAGTCTCCTACTATGAATGTGTTACTGTCGATTTCCCCTTTTATGGCTGTTAGTATTTGCCTTATGTATTGAGGTGCTCCTATGTTGGGTGCATAAATATTTACAATTGTTTTATCTTCTTCTTGCATTGATCCCCTGATCATTATGTAGTGTCCTTCTTTGTCTGTTGTGATAGTCTGTGTTTTAAAGTCTATTTTTTCTGATATGTGAATTGCTACTCCAGTTTTGTTTTGATTTCCATTTGCATGGAATATCTTTATCCCTCCCCTCACTTTCAGTCTGCATGTGTCCCTACATCTGATGTGGGTCTCTTATACACAGCATATTGTTTTTGTATCAATTCAGCCAGTCTGTGTCTTTTGGTTGGAGCATTTAATCCATTTACATTTAAGGTAATTATCAATATGTATGTTCCTATTACCAATTTCTTAATTGTTTTGGGTTTGTTATTGTAGGTCTTTTCTTTCTCTTGTATTTCCTGCCTAGAGAAGTTCCTTTAGCATTTGTTGTAAAGCTGGTTTGGTGGTGCTGAATTCTCGTAGCTTTCGCTTGTCTGTAAAGCTTTTAATGTCTCCATCAAATCTGAATGAGATCCTTGCTGGGTAGAGTAATCTTGGTTGTAGTTTTTTCTCCTTCATCACTTTAAATATGTTTGCCACTCCCTTCTGGCTTGCAGAGTTTCTGCTGAAAGATCAGCTGTTAACCTTATGGGGATTCCCTTGTGTGTTATTTGTTGTTTCTCCTTTGCTACTTTTAATATTTTTTCTTTGTTTTTAATTTTTGATAGTTCAATTAATACGTGTCTTGGCGTATTTCTCCTTGTATTTATCCTGTATGGGACTCTCTGTGCTTCCTGGACTTGATTAACTATTTCCTTTCCCATATTAGGGAAGTTTTCAACTATAATCTCTTCAAATATTTTCTCAGTCCCTTTTTCTCTTCTTCTGGTCCCCTATAATTCGAATGTTGGCACGTTTAATGTTGCCCCACAGGTCTCTGAGACTGTCCTCAAGTCTTTTTATTCTTTTTTCTTTATTCTGCTCTGCAGTAGTTATTTCCACTACTTTATCTTCTGTGTCACTTATCTGTTCTTCTTCCTCAGTTATTCTGCTATTGATCCCTTCTAGAGTATTTTTAATTTCATTTATTGTGTTGTTCATCACTGTTTGTTTGCTCTTTAGTTCTTTTAGGTCCTTGTTAAATGTTTCTTGTATTTTCTCCATTCTACTTCCAATATTTTGAGCCATCTTTACTATCATTATTCTGAATTCTTTTTCAGGTAGACTGTCTGTTTCCTCTTCATTTGTTAGATCTGGTGGGTTTTTGCCTTGCTCCTTCATCTGCTGTGTGTTTTTCTGTCTTCTCATTTTGTGTAACTTACTGTGTTTGGGGTCTCCTTTTCGCAGGCTGCAGGTTCGTAGTTCCCGTTGTTTTTGGTGTCTGTCCCCAGTGGCTAAGGTTGGTTCCGTGGGTTGTGTAGGCTTCCTGGTGGAGGGGGCTAGTGCCTGTGTTGTGGTGGATGAGACTATCTTGGCTTTCTGGTGGGCAGGTCCATGTCTCGTCTTGTTTTTCGGGGGTGTCTGTGGACTTATTATGATTTTAGGCAGCCTCTCTGCTAATGGATGGGGTTGTGTTCCTGTCTTGCTAGTTGTTTGGCATAGGGTGTCCAGCACTGTAGCTTGCTGGTTGTTGAGTGCAGCTGGGTGCTAGTGTTGAGATGGAGATCTCTGGGAGATCTTTGCCATTTGATATTACATGGAGATGGGAGGTGTCTTGTGGACCAGTGTCCTGAGCTTGACTCTCCTACCTTAGAGGCACAGCACTGATGCCTGGCTGTAGCACCAGGAGCCTGTCATCCACATGGCTCAGAATAAAAGGGGGGAAAAAATTAAGAAAGAAAGGAGAAGATAAAATAAAAAGTAAAGTAAAATAAAATTATTTAAATAAAAAATAATTATTAAAAAATATTTTAACGTAATAAAAAAATTTAAAAAAAGAAAGGAGAGCAACGAAACCAAAAAACAAATCCACCAATGATAACAAGTGCTAAAAACTATATTAGAAAAAAAAATACAGAGACAGAACACTAGAACAAATGGTAAAAGCAAAGCTGTACAGACAAAATCTCACACAGAAGCATACACATACACACTCACAGAAAGAGAAAAAGGGGAAATATATATATATATCATTGCTCCCAAAGTCCACCTCCTCAATTTGGCATGATTCGTTGTCTATTCAGGTATTCCACAGATGCAGGGTACATCACGTTTATTGTGGAGCTTTAATCCACTGCTTCTGAGGCTGCTGGGAGAGATTTCCCTTTCTCTTCTTTGTTCGCACAGCTCCCAGGGTTCCAGCTTTGGATTTGGCCCCGCCTCTGCGTGTAGGTCGCCTGAGGGTGTCTGTTCCTGCTCAGACAGGATGGGGTTAAAGGAGCCGCTGATTCGGGGGCTCTGGCTCACTCAGGCCGGGGGGAGGGAGGGGTACGGATGTGGGGCGAGCCTGCGGCAGCGGAGGCCAATGTGATGTTGCACCAGCCTGAGGCGCGTCGTGTGTTCTCCCAGGGAAGTTGTCCCTGGATCACAGGACCCTGGCAGTGGCGGGCTGCACAGGCTCCCCGGAAGGGAGGTGTGGAGAGTGACCTGTGCTCGCACACAGGCTTCTTGGTGGCAGCAGCAGCAGCCTTAGCGTCTCATGCCTGTCTCCGGGGTTCCCGCTGATAGCCACGGATCACGTCTGTCTCTGGAGCTCCTTTAAGCAGCACTCTTAATCGCCTCTCCTCCCGCACCCCGAAACAAAGAGGCAAGAAAAGAGGGAAGAAAAAGTCTCTTGCCTCTTCGGCAGCCCCAGACTTTTCCCGGAGTCCCTCCCGGCTAGCTGTGGCGCACTAGCCCCTTCAGTCTGTGTTCACACCACCAACCCCAGTCCTCTCCCTGGGATCTGGCCTCTGTAGCCCGAGCCTCAGTTCCCAGCCCTGGCCTGTCCTGACCGGTGAGCATACGAGCCTCTCGGGCCGGTGAGTGCCGGTTGGCACCAGTCCTCCGTGTGAGAACCTCTCCGCTTTGCCCTCCGCAACCCTGTGGCTGTGCTCTCTTCCGCAGCTCCGAAGCTTCCCCCCTCCGCCACCCACCCGCCCGCGAAGGGGCTTCCTAGTGTGTGGAAACCTTTCCTCCTTCACAGCTCCCTCCCACTGGTGCAGGTCCCGTCCCTATTCTTTTGTCTCTGTTTTTTCTTTTTTCTTTTGCCCTACCCAGGTACGTGGGGGGTTTCTTGCCTTTCGGGAGGTCTGAGGTCTTCTGCCAGTGTTCAGTAGGTGTTCTGTAGGAGTTGTTCCACGTGTAGATGTATTTCTGATGTATTTGTGGGAGGAAGGTGATCTCTGCGTCTTACTCTTCCTCCATCTTGAAGCTCCCCTCACCACTTACTGTTATAAGCACACTTTGGGCTTCTCACCCTCATATATTATTTATTCTAGTCAAAATGAATTATTTGTTTTTATCATATACATGCTTTATTCTCTGCCAACTAAGTGGTTATGGTGGTGGTTCTTCATTTGGCCCCTACCCCAATCCACCATCCACCTCAGAGCTGTGATCCAGGGAGCTGTCCCTCCTCACTGTGTAACCTAGCTCCCTTGCTCCCTTGCTTCTTGTTGGAATCTACAGATGGGAGTCACGGCAGGGGACTGAGGAGTGGGAGGAAAGAGATGGAGGTGGGGGGAGGGGCAGCTTAGGGTATGAGATTAAGAGATACAGACTACCATGTATAGAATAGATCAGCAACAAAGATATATTGCCTAGCACAGAGAATTAGAACCATTATCTTGTAATAACTTTTAATGGAGTATGATCTGTGCAAATACTGAATCACAATGCTGTTTGCCTGAAACTAATATAATACTATAAAGCAACTATACTTCAATTTAAAAAAAGGGACTGGGGTGTTTTCCCCACCTGCTCCCGTCCTGCTTCAGCATCATGGCTCTTGTAGTGGCTGTATCCCTCCAAGACTACAGCTCTGCCAGGGGGTCCTCTCTCCATGGCTCCAATCTTCAATGATTCTTAGAACACTCTTTCCTAGGTGTGACCTCTCACTGTTGTGTGTCCTTGGGCCCCTCAGCATCCCTCGTTCATCCCTTAATCCTGCTAGCACCTCTATAAACAGTCCCTATAAATAGTGACTCAAGTATTCCCAGATCTCCATCAGATTGTGCTTTAGGCTTCCTACAAGCATCCCCACTACTATAGGACCACAACTAGTATCAATTTCCATCTGGGGTTTTCCCTACCGAATTCTCTCCATATGAATATTTTATCTATCTTTAAGTATTGGAAGAAATGCCAATTACTATGTAAAGTAATATTCCCATGTATCTCCCAGTAAAAAGTATTCAATAATATATCTGCTCTCAGAATTCTCAAGGCATTTAGCCACAGCTCTTAATAGATGTACATAATTAACCAAAATAAAAAACAACACATGTCATATTTCTGTCAAATTTGAGGGTGGAATTTAATTTTCCTTCCTAAAGTATCAGTTCAGTGTCTTTCAATAAGTACCCCTCGAACATTGGTTGATCAATGAACAAATTATTCATGTTACTATCTTTCCTTTCTCTACCCCTTATATTTTGCCTAGAGCATCTTAACTACTATTAAGCATTCCTTTAAAGGTTGACTTTATACTGCATTTTCTATTTATTTCCTCTCTATCTCACAAACTACATTCCACTTTTATAGTTCAGTGATCACTTTTATAAAGTTGATTATTAAATTTCTTACATTTTTCTTTCGTGGCATTAGACTTGTATTTCTAACTGCCAAATTACCGTCACTGTATGTAGGCATCACTACCTTAACATCCCAACATTCCATGCTGAGGTAATGATCCTGTTCTTAAAAGCAGCTCCTTAGCCTGGTTTCTCCACTTCTGAAGGTCATCTGTATCCTCCTGTTACACAAAATCAGAAACTTGGAATCATCTTAGAGTACAATTTCTCCTACTTGATTCTTCCTCTGAAAGTTCCCTTGAATTACAAAAATATTTTCTATAAGTACTCCAATCACCGTAATTCACTCCCTCCATTTATTTTTGCAAAAATTATTACTATATTCTAAAGAGTCTTCATATTTCCCATGTTTTCCTTATCACAATATCCGGACCTCTGCTATGTGAGAGCTAGAATAAATATCAGAACCCAAGTTCACCGCCTTTATTTTACAAAGAGAGCAATGGGGTCAGGAGGGGTCAAATGACTATCTCACGCATCTGGGTACTGTGGAAAAGCTGCGAGGGGAGACTGTCTCATGATAGCTACTGTGGCATTTTTTGCAATATCTCAGGATTCAACTTCTGTCCTCCCACCAGATTAATGTTCATCCTTGCTGACCTATTTGTATCATGCTCTTGTTATTACTACTTGCTTATTGTAACTATTCATGGCTTTCAGTAGTAAGACTTATCTAATTTTATCCATTAGATAAGTCACTCTGGCATTCAGTTGCCTACACTGCAGCTCCACACTCCACTTTTAGTCTTTTTTTCCCACTGCCCCCAATGCACCTGTGTGTGTAAAATTAATGCTTATCGTATAGTTCTTTTCCTACTAAAGTCTCTGCTTTTCTACCTCCATATCTAAAATTTATGACTTTATCCTCTTCCCTAATTATCTCTGAAATACATTATCAGTGCTGTGTTCTCCATTATGCCTTTTGATATTCCCTTAACTGGGAATACTAACTCACCTAAACATTGAGTCTACGATTTGTTATTGAAAGTACTTAATGCTCCTTTGTAGAATAATCACAAGCATATTTGTGTCTCTTTCCATTTCCCTGTCTCTGTTTACTTGCCTTTATGTCTTTCACACCACTAGATCCAAAACTTCATACAAAAGGAACACTCAGTGTTGATAAATTTTAATATTTTTGATAGCCCAAGCCATTGAATTTAAGTGTTTCACATACCTTCTTATTTATTTCAACACATTAGTATTTAATCTACATTTTTAAGATGCATATCTCACAAAAACAGTTGAATATAACTTTGAGTCTGAGGGGTGGTGGCACCATGAAATTGTGGTACAGAATCTCCCACCTTCAATAAACAAAAGCAAAAAAAAACAGCCCTACAGCAAAATTTCCATCAGTAGAAAGAAATATGGAAAATTATAAACTTCAAAAAGTGATGACCAGTGAAAGGAAAGAAGATTCTAGTATAATGACCAAGTTGACAGGATTCCCAACCCTGCTCCTACCTCAGGAAATAGGACTAAGGATATAGGAAGTTACAAAAATCCTGAGGATATTTCTGAATACTCTGACTTGAAAAGAAGTGGGCTAAAGGGATGAGTAGATGTGCCTGAGAAAATCAAGATAAACACTGAGTAAATGCTCTACAAACTACATCTGGACCTTGACAGAAACAGGAAGGCCCCAATTCTCTTGCTCCAGCATATAGTGCTAAGTTGGGGGAGTGAGCCAAAGCCCCAAAGAGTTGAATTCATGCCAAGCTGGGTGGAATGAGTCTAATAAAGGACATCTGGTGGGATCTCAGCAATAAGAGTGAACTTGGGAGCTCAGCAAAGATTGCAGTCAGCCTCAGCTGTGCTTTCCCCTTCTCTACATCCTGCTCTGTATGCCCTCTAGTTCATAAGGGAAGACGAGATCCCAGGTAAAGTGGGAATGATGTCCAGGTAAAACCACAAACACTATTTCAGAGAAAAATTAAGATCTGAACAAAGGTAGAAAAGGAAAGGAAATGGTTTGAGAGCTATGAAATTATTTTAAAACCCACAAAAATCAAAATTTGTAAGTGTAGAAAGGCATTTATTTTGAAAGGTAACATAGATATGACTTCAATATGAAAAAATATGCAATCCAAGGAACCAAGGCAGAGTCTCTGCTGGTGCTTTGTATCCATTGAGTAACCCAATAAGGATATGGATTCAGTAACACAAGGAAAACACAATAATACAGAAAAAGATGAGAATAAGAAGAAAGGGGATGTTGTAAAGAAAAAAAAGTAAGATAAAAAAGAAATAATAAACTAGAAGCAGCAAGAAACAGAAAATTATCATGGAGATAAGCCTTTATTTATTCATAGTAGAAGTAAAGAGATAATAAGTTTAAAATAATTAGAAAGGCAGTAGATATGGAAACTATATCCACCATAGAGGTGATTGATATTGCTGAAGTGAAGACTCCAACCAATAGCACAGATAATAACCAGAGATATAATACAGGAAAATTTACCTGAAGTAAAATCATGACTGAATCTTCCAGTTGGTAGGATGCATCATTACCAAGAAGAGTTGATATAAAGCTAGTAATATAAAAAACATTTAGTTAAGTTATTGAATAACAGAGGACACTTTAAGTTTCCAGAAAGAAAAAGCAAGTAACATATATGTGGGAAAATCTGACTGGTCTCACAATAAATACTCAGTTTCTAAAATAATATAACAAAATCTCCATTATATCAAATCAGTTTTCTCTTCAGATGAAAACAACATAAAACAACATAAAAGTATTTCCACACATGAAATAACATGTTCATTGAAACTCAGCAGCAATGAAATTTTTTTTGAGAAACCCACTTCAAGATTAAATGCAACCAATTAAGAGGTGAATCAAAATAATACAGAAATTAAGAAAACCATGATAATAGGACAGGAGGTCAAATAATTCATTTAATATAACTAAGATAAAACCACTGGGTAATTATTATTACCACAGTTATATAATAAACTCTAAATATTATAAAAGCAATAAACTCAGAGGAAAGGAGGCATAGAGGTTACTAATTTTAAAATATGTAAATTAAATCCATATTGACTGTAATTTATTGATGGATTTAATAATGTTTTTCTTAGAGGAATCTTTTAGTATCTATTATCTCATATGATGAAAAAATTCTGAATTTCTACAATTATTTAATTTACCCCAGTTGCTTTTTCTGTCACTAAGGAGAATATATTCATTTGTTATATAAAACTAAACAAAATGAATGAAGTGAGAAGGTATGAAAGATAAACACTACCGTGCTCCATCTTCAATGCTCAGTCCAATCCTCCAGTATATGAAGTCTTCCTAGACCAATACGTCTTTTACTGGTTTGTTGTATCTACTCTCTTACAATCCACACATTACATGCTACATAATGTAGTGCCTATTCATATGTTTAAATGAACCAATTGCAAAAACACTCGCTAAACTGTAAAATACAATACAAACATCACGGCAACATTTTGAGCAGTCTTTTGGCACTGCCAGAGTGAAATTAAGGACAGCAATTCCAAAAACTGGAGGTAAGAGTCAGAAGCTGAAGAAAGCAGGGACTGGAGGCCAAATCTAAACCCTCACAGTAATAGTGATGGCAGAGGTCAAACGGAGATGATATATTCTGGGTTAACATAAAGACCTCACATCTAGTAATTTCTGGGCAAATCAGTTTCAAGCAAGCAGTGTTTGATAAGCAAGTGAGCAATTGTAGTAGGTCCAGAATTCACACAGGAAACCTCCTGCTACTCTTTGAAGAAAAAAAAGCAAAGCAAAAAATAAGACCTAAGACCAAAAACTAGACCAAAAAGACCTAGGTGGATAGGTACAACTCATAATAGTTTTGAAAGCAAAGTTCGTATATAAAATATTGTTTTTATCTCTGCATTCATGTTGTTTCGTATGTGTTAGCCTGAATTCCCCAATTATTTTCAAGATTGCAGTCTACTGAGACTGCTGGATTTAGGAAGAATACTCAGTTTATCCTAAACAGCCAGAGTCTGACTGAACTTTTTAAAAAACCCCTTTTCCTACTAACCTTTACCAATATGATTATGATTAGTATTAATGCTTTACTAATAGCAGATAGCATGTATTAAGGGTGTATGCACTAAGCACTTGATTAAACATTTTAATGTATATTATCTCATTTAATAATCACAATAATCCTATGCAGTACATACTGTAGTCACATTTACTGCACAAATAAGAAAGCTGAGGTTGAGGGGATTTAAACAACTTGGCCATGACCATACAGACCATTAGTGGTGATGATGTGATTCTATTTCAAGCCTCCCTAACTCCCAAATTCATGTTCTTTACCAATATACCATTCTGGCTACACAATATTTAGTATTTGAATGTTATTAAGGATCCTGGATTCCCAGGTTATCCTGCCATGGTAATCTGCTTCTTTAGGTGTGCAGGGAAACATGTCCAGAGGACAAAGCCAGTTAAGGCTTTAGTCTCCAACCTCAGTAAAATACCTAGTGAACTCATAATGGTTCTGCAGATGACTCTTCTTGTAGAGGCTAAGGGTCAAAATAGCCTCCTTCTTCCCTTCTTCCTGAGTCCATCCACTTACTGTACCAAAGCTGAAGACGTGAGAGTCTAGAGGAAATGACCAATTAAGAGCAAGACTGTCAGAAACTCATGTTTTCTCTTCTTGTTCTCCCTCATTTCCCCCTTTTTGCTCTGCTTGTTTGGTGACTGTATTTAATCTGTCTCATTATTGAAGATATCTTCTAGCACATTAAAAAAAGAGCAAAACAGTTTGACTTTAAGATGTCAGTTGTTGATTTTGGCAGAATAACCAGGAAACTTGTTAAGCACAAAAATGCCAACATCAACCTATCGAAGGGTATTCTGCCAACTGTCTATTTCAGGGATCATTAGAAGCCATTTGGTTAGATGATAAGGGAGGAAAACTTCCAGGACTAAGAGAAATGGGAGCAATTTTATCCAACAGGTGAAGGTTCCTGACAGTTACTTATGAACTCATGAACCTCAATGGTCCTGGAAGGCAGGAATAGATTATTTTAATTTTTCTGGAGTTGATGACATTAGGAACATATTGAACATGTGACTAATAATATTTTATAATAGGAAAATGAAAGGGTTCTGTTCATGTATAGCTTGAGAGGGAGATCCAGAATGGCATGACATTCATCTGTGTAGAAAATTCATGTGAGAGATAAAAACTGACTTCTTTGCCTTTATGATTAATAAGAAAAAGATTTTCAAAACACTACTTTTTTTTCCCCAAAAGTGACATAACAAAGAAAGAAATAAGAGAGATGAACAAGGCAAAAGAGAAAAGTTAGGCAACTCCTGAGAAATCAGTTTATTGGACTAAAAATCAGAAATGATGCTAAATAAAGAAAAAAGAAATGAAGTCTCATAAATCAGAAAGGAAATATCACTGTTAGCGAGAAGCATACGAATGAAACCTCTAGTGCACAGAACAATGAATCCCTCACTGTCCATATTTCAAGCAAAACACAAGAGAGTGAGGGGGGGAAATGATAGCAACACTTGCAGCTGAAATAACTCATGAAGGGATAAATTCTTCTCTTTCTCCATGTTGCATTTTCTCATGATATTCCTCTTGGAAGTCAGCAGCTCTTTTAAAAGAAGATACTTGCAAACACTGACCTAGCCTTGCACTGAGATGTGTTTGTCTATCTCCACAGTTCTTCTTGGATATTATTGAACATACCCATAGATTTCCTTCTTCACTTTTTTATCCACAACTGAAGTGCACCCACCTCTAAGCTTCCAGAAGCCCATTCTTGCATCCATTAGGACAGATCTTCAAAAACATTTCTCAGTGAGTGGGTGACTGACTTATGGGAAGATGATGTAATGTATTTATCTCCTATGCCACTTCTCTGATGATTTTCAAAGATATATTGACATATTAGTAGTAGTCTGTTTAGCATCAGTAGAAGCAAGAGCAGCAAACACTCTGTGTACTCCCCCACGACACCTCATTCTTATGACATGTTTCTGCTATTTGAGTTATGATCCCATTCGTAAGTTAGCCTCAAATAGGAGATTATGGGTTTCTTTTTTTTCTCCTTTTTTCCAGTGGGCTTAAAGCCAGCAGGGAATCTTGATTAAAATTCACCATAAGGCCCATTTGTTTGCCATTTCCCTTCCCCCCAACTTCCACATCCCTCCTACCCTGCTGTGAACTCTTTGCAGTTGCAAAGGAATGACCCCTCACTGCCACGTTGAGGTGCTCAGTCCAGGAAAACATTCCAAGCAGCTGCTGTCTGTCCAATAAAGATGACAGATATTTACCATCTCTGGATACTCCTCCAGGTAGTTTTATACTCATGATTTGTTTTATTCTGTGTTTTAGGAAACAAGGTTTCTTTCCTCACGAACAGGTGCAAATACTGCTGACATTTATAACACTTCTCAGAGACAAGGATAAAGAGAAGGTCTAGGCTTACACAATGTTAGTTCTTACGAGACCAATATCAGAGGATATTTTTTGAGGTGGTTGCTCTTGGTGGTTGCCACATTTTTCTCTCTGTCCCAGTGAGACATAACTATGCCAGAGTCATACTTCATGTTCATCTATAGGAACATCTGGCCCATGTCTAACATTTAATTTCCGCACCATTAGAGTCAAACAATACATGTACATCAGTAGATAATGTAATGCATTATCACGCAAGGCAGAGAGTAGCAATTTATTAGCCTAATTTAAAATAGCCTTCAGCAAAAAACTGTGCCTCTTAATTCAGAGTTCTGAATGAAATGACATGTTTTCCAGTAAAATTCAAAGGTATATACCCAGACATGCTTGGAAAAACTTTCCTGCATATATTATCTTCAGCATTATTCAAGGATCAAACATCAATTCTGTTTTTCATGTTCTAAACCAATTTCATCCATAATAACAAGAGATAACAGCCTTAGGAGAAGAGGAAAAAAGGAATTCTCTGGAACATAAGTAGACCCCAGATCTTTATTTCTTAGAAGACACACCTTGAATGTGTAGGTTACTCAGAATTTCTTTGCATATACTTAAAATCACAGAAAATTGCTTGCTTTGAATGTTGCTTGCATGAATTTTGCTTCTGTTTAAGACATTTTCATTATTATTTTAGGTTTATAGACAATGGATATGTAGAGTCTTAGTTTGTCTTTGTGGAAAAATATTGTAACTTTTATAAGGATTTAGATGATGTAATCTTAGAAAGTAGCTTAAACTATGCAGCCTGAAGAAATTGTTATTATTAAAACAGACATATTCAAATATCTTCTCAGGTCTTATTAATGAAAATCGTTGTTTAGTTTCTTAACACGAATATCTGATCTAGAAAGATGTGTAGTACCTGTTAACACCAATGGAAAACATTTCCATTCCTCTAAAGGTTATAAGTGGAAATAATAGTATATACTTATAGCTTGTATATGGCCATGTAAACACTGAATTCTGTGACGCATCCAAAGCATGGTCATAAGGCACATTGCAGGTGACAATTCAGTCTCAAAAGAGATGGGCAAAATTTGTCATCTTGGGGTCCTCAGGTAGTACTTACTCTGGTATTGAATCTTTCACAAATGATGTGCAAGGCCCATGGCCAGTCCCTGTGACAAATGCATATACCCCAAATTTCCATGAGTTCAGAGATTAATGAGGGAAGTAACAAATGCACATACGTAATCAGAGTACATAACATAGCATGCTAAATGCCATAAAATTGGAAAAAGTGCTTTGGGAGATGAAGAAGAGAAGAATTATTTCTGGCTCTGGGCAACAGAAAGCCTTCAAAAAGAGTTAGTTTTGTGAATAGAGAACAGGTTGGCATTTAATAAATATGTTAAATGCCAAGACCCTGGCCCTTCAAGAAAGTTACTTAGACAATAAGTCAGTCATGCTTTACCAGAATTAATATGCACCACCCCGCACCCAAGTTCCCATACCTTACGATCAAGTTTTCTCCTGATAATGCAGCCCCTTAGCTTGGATTCAGCAGTTAGATTAAAAGTATTTGCTCTTCCTCAGCTGTTGAGATCTTCTATTTGAAACCTATAATATGACAAATATTTTATTCCCTTTATTCCACTCTGGCATTGTGATATGTGACCAATTTGGCTTGGTACTGCTACCACCTAGCCTATGACTAGTGCGGGGAGAATGCAGGAACCATCCAGGACAGCGATGTTTTGCCCTAATCCCTGACTGCCTGAACTAATAATTCCAGGGAACCTGGACATATTACTGTGTGAACTTCGAAAACCTGGTGTTATCCTTTATAGTTTTTGAATCAGTTTGTGGCTTCATTACTTTACCCCAGAAGACTTGAATTTATCACAGATCTAGAACATTTGTCAACAACCTCGAATACCTAATCCCATGTGCCTTACCCTAAACCTGACCCCTGACACAGGGGCAGATATGCAAATTGGGTTCCCCAATCTTCTGTCGGGAAGGGGGGAACTTCCTGCCTCCCCTTCCCTTCTTTGGTTCTTTGTGGCTCGTGAAATAAAATGACATGAGACATATTAGCAGAAGAAAATCAAATTTAACTTCGTATGTACAGGCATCCTATATACATGAGAAGATCAGAGGCAGAAAGGTAAAAGGAGGCGTATATGCCATCCTGAGCTAAGGAATGGGCTAAGGGCCTGGGAAATCCAAGGACAGGAGGGTCATTCACAGGATGATAAGAAGAGCAGATGTTTAATAGTTAGATGTTTGTCCTGCCAGATAGATGGGTCCGCTTAGATAAAATTTATCTCTGATCATAATTCTTTTCTGGGAAGTTTCCAATATAAACTTCTCTAAGTAGCTAAGGGAGGGTCAGTAGTTTCTCTTGAGCTTAAAGGGACTCCACTACCTTTAGCTCAAAATAATCCACATGTCAAAGTAGACATCTTGGGGAGGCCTGTTCTGAACCCCTACACTTACAAAGATTTCTAAAGTTGGAAATGTATAATAACCTTGGGTTTCAGCTTTCTGTTACGCACTAGAATAAAGGTAATAGAGTAAAACAAATTTAAAATAAGTGTAAAATTTCAAAAGTTAAAATCCATCTCCCCAATCTCAATTCCCCAACCCCAGACATGTTCCCTAGAGATAATTACATTTATTTTTATTTATTTATTTATTTACATTTCATTTGTGAGTTTAATCTATTTTAACTTGAAAATTTGAAGTAATATTGAAAAGACATAATAACACAGACTTGTACTGCTTTAGCTATTCACTAGCTATTCAGAAGTGCTTATTGTTCTAGCTAATGACAGATCCTAGGAAGGGTTTTTTTTTTTAACATCTTTATTGGAGTATAATTGTTTGACATTGTTGTGTTAGTTTCTGCTGTATAACAAAGTGAATCAGCTATACATACACGTATATCCCCATGTCCCCTCCCTCTTGCATCTCCCTCCCACCCTCCCTCTCCCGCCCTTCTATGTGGTCACAAAGCACCGAGCTGATATCCCTGTGCTATGTGGCTGCTTCCCATCTAGGTATCTATTTTACAGTTGGTAGTGTACATATGTCAATGCTACTCTCTCACTTTGCCCCAGCTTACCCTTCCCCCGACCCCCTGCCGTGTCCTCAAGTCCATTTTCTACGTCTGTGTCTTTATTCCTGTCCTGCCCCTAGGTTCTTCAGAATCTTTTTTGTTTTTTTTAGATTCTATATGTATGTGTTAGCATACGGTATTTGTTTTTCCCTTTCTGACTTACTTCACTCTGTATGACAGACTCTAGGTCCATCCACCTCACTACAAATAACTCAATATCATTGCTTTTTATGGCTGAGTAATATTCCATTGTATATATGTGCCACATCTTCTTTATCCATTCATCTGTCGATGGACAATTAGGTTGCTTCCATGCCCTGGCTATTGTAGATAGGGCTGCAGTGAACATTGTGGTACATGACTCTTTTGGGATTATGGTTTTCTCATGGTATATGCCCAGTATTGGGATTGCTGGGTAATACAGTAGTTCTATTTTTACTTTTTTTAAGGACCCTCCGTACTGTTCTTGATAGTGCCTGTATCAGTTTACATTCCCACCAACAGAGGGTGTGGTTCCCTTTTCTCCACACCCTCTCCAGCATGTATTCTTTGTAGATTTTTTGATGATGGCCATTCTGACTGGTGTGAGGTGATACCTCATTGTAGTTTTGATTTGTATTTCTCTAATGATTAGTGTTGTTGAGCATCCCTTCAGACTGCTTGTGGGCAGTCTGTATATATCTTCTTTGGAGAAATGTCTATTTAGGTCTCTGCCAATTCTTGGATTGGTTTGTTTATTTTTTGGATATTGAGTTCATGAGCTGCTTGTAAATTTTGGAGATTAATCCTTTGTCAGTTGCTTCGTTTACAAATATTTTCTCCCATTCTGAGGGTTGTCTTTTCATCTTGTTTGTGGTTTCCTTTGCTGTGCAAAAGCCTTTAAGTTTCATTAGGTCCCATTTGTTTATTTTTGTTTTTATTTCCATTTCTCTCAGAGGTGTGTCAAAAAAGATCTTGCTGTGATTTATGTCATAGAGTGTTCTGCCTAAGATTTCCTCTAAGAGTTTTATGGTGTCTGGTCTTACATTTAGGTCATTAATCCATTTGAGTTTATTTTCGTTGATGGTATTAGGGAGTGTTCTAATTTCATTCTTTTACATGTAGCTGTCCAGTTTTCCCAGCACAACTTATTGAAGAGGCTGTCTTTTCTCCATTGTATATTCTTGCCTCCTTTATCGAAAATAAGGTGACCATATGGGCATGGGTTTATCTCTGGGCTTTCATCCTGTTCCATTGATCTATATTTCTGTTTTTGTGCCAGTACCATACTCTCTTCATTACTGTAGCTTTGTAGTATAGTCTGAAGTCAGGGATCCTGATTCCTCCAGCTCCGTTTCTCTTTCTCAGGATTGTTTTGGATATTCAGGGTCTTTTCTGTTTCCATAAAAATTGTGAAATTTTTTGTTCTAGTTATGTGAAAAATGCCATTGGTAGTTTGATAGGGATTGCATTGCATCTGTGGATTGCTTTGGGTAGTATAGTCATCTTCACAATGTTGATTCTTCTAATCCAAGAGCATGGTATATCCCTCCATCTGTTTGTATCATCTTTAATTACTTTCATCAGTGTCATAGTTTTCTGCATACAGGTGTTTTGTCTCCTTAGGTAGGTTTATTCCTAGGTATTTTATTCTTTTTGTTGCAATGGTAAATGGGACTATTTCCTTAATTTCTCTTTCGGATTTTTCATCATTAGTGTATGGGAAGGCAAGAGATTTCTGTGCATTAATTTTGTATCCTGCTACTCTGCCAGATTCATTGATTAGCTATAATAGTTTGCTGGTAACATATTTAGGATTCTCTACGTATAGTATCATGTCATCTGCAAACAATGACAGTTTTACTTCTTCTCTTCTGCTTTCGATTTCTTTTATTTCTTTTACTTGTCTCATTGCTGTGGCTAAAACTTCCAAAACTATGTTGAATAAGAGTGGTAAGAGTGGGCAACCTTGTCTAGTTTCTGATCTTAGTGGAAATGGTTTCAGTTTTTCACCATTGAGAATGATGTTGGCTGTGGGTTTGTCATATATGGCCTTTAATATGTTGGGAAAAGTTCCCTCTATGCCTACTTTCTGGAGAGTTTTTATCATAAATGTGTGTTGAATTTTGTTGAAAGCTATTTCTGTATCTATTGAGATGATCATATGGCTTTTATCCTTCAGTTTGTTAATATGGTGTATCACATTGATTGATTTGCATATATTGAAGAATCCTTGCATTCCTGGGATAAACCCCACTTGATCATGGTGTATGATCCTTTTAATGTGCTGCTGGATTCTGTTTGGTACTATTTTGTGGAGGATTTTTGCATCTATGTTCATCAGTGATATTGGCCTGTAGTTTTCTTTTACTGTGAAATCTTTGTCTGGTTTTGGTATCTGGGTGATGGTGGCCTCGTAGAATGAGTTTGGGAGTATTCCTCCCTCTGCTATATTTGGGAATAGTTTGAGAAGGATAGCTGTTAGCTCTTCTCTAAATGTTTGATAGAATTTGCCTGTGAAGCCCTCTGGTCCTGGGCTTTTGTTTGTTGGAAGATTTTAAATCACAGTTTCAATTTCAGTGCTTGTGATTGGTCTGTTTATATTTTCTATTTCTTCCTGATTCAGTCTCGGAAGGTTGTGCTTTTGTAAGAATTTGTTCATTTCTTCCAGGTAATCCATTTTACTGGCATATGGTTGCTTGTAGTAATCTCTCATGATCCTTGGTATTTCTTCAGTGTCAGTTGTTACTTCTTTTTCATTTCTAATTCTGTTGATTTGAGTCTTTTCTCTTTTTCTCGTGATTAGTCTGGCTAATGGTTTATCAATTTTGTTTATCTTCTCAAAGAACCAGCTTTTAGTTTTATTGATCTTTGCTATCGTTTCCTTCATTTCTTTTTCATTTATTTCTGATCTGATCTTTATGATTTCTGTCCATTTGCTAACTTTGGGGTTTTTTTGTTCTTCTTTCTCTAATTGCTTTAGGTGTAAGGTTAGGTTGTTTATTTGAGGGTCTTCTTGTTTCTTGAGGTAGGATTTTATTGCTATAAACTTCCCTCTTAGAACTGCTTTTGCTGCATCCCATAGGTTTTGGATCATCGTATTTTCATTGGCATTTTTCTCTAGGCAATTTTTGATTTCCTCTTTGATTTCTTCAGTGACCTCTTGGTTATTTAGTAATGTATTGTTTAGCCTCCATGTGTTTGTGTTTTTTTTTTTTTCCCTGTAGTTAATTTCTAATCTCATAGCATCTTGGTTGGAAAAGTTGCTTGATATGATTTCAATTTTCTTAACTTTATCAAGGCTTGATTTGTTACCCAAGATACAATCTATCCTGAAGAATGTTCCATGAGCACTTGAGAAGAAAGTGTATTCTGTTGTTTTTGGTGTTTTGTTTTTGTTTTAATTTTTCTTGCAGTTTTTTATTGAAGTATAGACGATTTCCAATGTTGTGTCAGTTTCAAGTGTGCAGTACACTAAGTTATATATACATATATATATATATAATTTTTCAGATAGTTTTCCCTTGTAGGTTATTACAAAATATGGAGTATAGTTCCCTGTGCTATACAGTAAGTCCTTGTCGGTTACCTATTTTATATATATAGTAGTGTGTATATGTTAATCCCAAACTCCTAACTTATCCCTCCCCCCACTCTCACATTTCCCCTTTGTTAACCATAAGTTTGTTTTCTAAGTCTGTGGGTCTATTTCTCTTTTGTAAACAAATTCATTTGTATCATTTTTCAGATTCCTCATATAAGCTATATCATATGATATTTCTCTTTTTCTTTCTGACTTACTTCACTTAGTATGATAATATCTAGGTCCATCTATGTTGCTGCGAATGGCATTATTTTGTTCTCTTTTATGGGTGAGTAGTATTCCATTGTGTCTATATACCACATATTCTTTATCCATTCATCTATCAATGGACATTAAGGTTGTTTCCATGTTTTGCTATTGTAAATAGTGCAGCTATGAGCATAGGGGTGCATGTCTCTTTTTTTTTTTTTTTTTGCATGTATCTTTTTGAATTAGGGTTTTCTCCAGATATATGCCCAGGAACGGGATTGCGTCTCCCTCCCTCTCACCTTCCCTATTCCACCCCTCTAGGTGGTCACAGAGCCCAGAGGTGATCACCCTGTGCTATGCAGCTGCTTCCCACTAGCTATCGGTTTTAATATTTGGTAGTGTATGTCTGTCCATGCCACTCTCTCACTTTGTCCCAGTTTACCCTTCTGCTGCCCCGTGTCCTCAAGTCCATTCTCTAGTAAGTCCATGTCTTTATTCCTGTGCTGCCCCTAGTTTCTTCAAGACAACTTTTTAACTTATTTATTTATTTTTAGATTCCATATGTATGTGTTAGCATATGGTACTTGTTTTTCTCTTTCTGACTTACTTCACTCTGTATGACAGACTCTAGGTCCATCTACCTCACTACAACTAACTCAATTTTGTTGCTTTTTATGGCTGAGTAATATTCCATTATATATATGTGCCACATCTTCTTTATCCATTCATCTGTCAATGGACACTTAGGTTGCTTCCACGTCCTGGCTATTGTAAATAGAGCTGCAATGAACATTGTGGTACATGACTCTTTTTGAATTATGGTTTTATCAGGCTATATGCCCAGTAGTGGGATTGCTGGGTCGTGTAGTAATTCTATTTTTAGTTTTTTAAGGAACCTCCATACTGTTCTCCATACTGGCTGTATCCATTTACATTCCCACTAACAGTAACACAATCATAGTAGGGGACTTTAACGCCCTACTTTCACCAATGGGCAAATCATCCAAAATGAAAATAAATAAGGAAACACAAGCTTTAAATGACACATTACACAAGATGGACTTAATTGATATTTATAGGACATTACAATCCAAAATGAACAAAGTACATTTTCTTCTCAAGTGCTCAGGGAACATTCTCCAAGATAGATAATATCTTGTGTCACAAATCAAGCCTTGGTAAATTTAAGAAAATTGAAATCGTATCAAGTATCTTTTCCAACCACAATGCTATGAGACCAGATATCACTTACAGGAAAAAATGTGTAAAAAATACAAAAACATGGAGACTAAACAATACACTACTTAATAACCAGGAGATCACTGAAGAAATCAAAGAGAAAATCGAAAAATACCTAGAGACAGATGACAATGAAAATATGATGATCCAAAACCTATGGGATGCAGCAAAAGCAGTTCAAAGAGGGAAGTTTATAGCAATGCAATCCTACCTTAAGAAACAAGAAACATCTCAGATAAAAAACCTAATCTTACATCTAAAGCAATTAGAGAAAAAAGAAAACCCCCCAAATTTAGAAGGAAAGAAATAATAAATATGAGATCAGAAATAAATAAAAAAGAAATAAGGGAAACAATAGCAAAGATCAATAAAAGTAAAAGCTGGTTCTTTGAGAAGGCAAACAAAATTGATAAACCATTAGCCAGACTCATCAAGAAAAAAAGGGAGAAGTCTAAAATCAATAGAATTAGAAATAAAAAAGGAGAAGTAACAGTTGACACGTCAGAAATACAAAGGATCATGAGAGAATACTGCAAGCTACTGTATTCCAATAAAATGGACAACCTAGAATAAATGGACTAATTCTTAGAAAAGCACAACCTTTTGAGACTGAATCAGGAAGAAATAGAAAATATAAACAGACCAATCACAAGCACTGAAATTGAAACTGTGATTAAAAATCTTCCAACAAACAGCACCCCAGGACCATATACGACAAACCCACAGCCAACATTGTCCTCAATGGTGAAAAACTGAAACCATTTCCACGAAGATCAGGAACAAGACAAGGTTGCCCACTCTCACCACTATTATTCAACATAGCTTTGGAAGTTTTAGCCACAGCAACCGGGCAAGAAAAAGAAATAAAAGAAATCCAAATCAGAAAAGAAGTAAATCTGTCACTGTTTGCAGATGACATAATACTCTACATAGAGAATCCTAAAGATGCTACCAGAAAACTACTAGAGCTCATCAATTAATTTGGTAAAGTATCAGGATACAAAATTAATGGACAGAAATCTTGCATTCCTATACAGTAATGATGAAAAATCTGAAAGAGAAATTACGGTAAAACTCCGATTTACCACTGCAACAAAAAGAATAAAATACCTAGGTATAAACCTACCTAAGAAGACAAAAGACCTGTATGCAGAAAACTATAAGACACTGATGAAGGAAATTAAATATGATACAAACAGATGGAGGGGATATACCATGTTCTTGGATTAGATCAATCAACATTTTGAAGATGACTGTACTACCCAAAGCAATCTACAGATGCAGTGCAGTCCCTATCAAACTACCAATGGCAGGCTTCCCTGGTGGCGCAGTGGTTGAGAGTCCACCTGCCGATGCAGGGGACACGGGTTCGTGCCCCAGTCCGGGAAGATCCCACATGCCGCGGAGCGGCTGGGCCTGTGAGCCATGGCCGCTGAGCCTGCGTGTCTGGAGCCTGTGCTCCACAACGGGAGAAGCCACAACGGTGAGAGGCCCACATACCACAAAAAACAAAAAAACAAAAAAAAAACTACCAATGGCATTTTTCACAGAACTAGAACAAAAAATTTCACAATTTGTATGGAAACACAAAAGACCCCGAATAGCTAAAGCAATCTTGAGAAAGAAAAACAGAGCTGGAGGAATCAGACTCCCTGACTTCAGACTATACTACAAAGCTACAGTAATCAAGACAGTATGGTACTGGCACAAAAACAGAAATATAGATCAATGGAACAGGATAGATAGCCCAGAGATAAACCCACGTACACATGGTCACGTTACTTTTGATAAAGGAGGCAAGAATATACAATGGAGAAAGGACAGCCTCTTCGATAAGTTGTGCTGGGAAAACTGGACAGCTACATGTAAAAGAATGCAATTAGAACACTCCCTAACACCATACACAAAAATATTCTGTTTTTTTTTGAATGGAATGTTGTATAAATATCAATCAAGTCCATCTTGTTTAATGTGTCATTTAAAGCTTATGTTTCCTTATTTATTTTCATTTTGATTGATCTGTCCATTGGTGAAAGTGGGGTGTTAAAGTCCCCTACTATTATTGTGTTATTGTTGATTTCCCCTTTTATGGATCTTAGCATTTGCCTTATGTATTGAGGTGCTCTGATGCTGGGTCCATAAATGTTTACAATTGTTTTATCTTCTTCTTTGATTGATCCCTTGATCATTATGTAGTGTCCTTCTTTGTCTCTTGTAATAGTCTTACTTTAAAGTCTATTTTTTCTGATATGAGAATTGCTACTCCATCTTTCTTTTGATTTCCATTTGCATGAAATATCTTTTTCCATCCTCTCACTTTTTGTCTGTATATGTCCCTAGATCTGAAGTGGTTCTCTTTTTTTTTTTTTTTTTTTTTTTTTTGCGGTACATGAGCCTCTCACTGTTGTGGCCTCTCCCGTTGGATACGCAGGCTCAGCGGCCATGGCTCAGGGGCCCAGCTGCTCCGCGGCATGTGGAATCCTCCCGGACCGGGCCACGAACCCGCGTTCCCACACTCTCAACCACTGTGCCACCAGGGAAGCCCTGAAGTGGTTCTCTTATAGACAGCATATATACAGGTCTTGTTTTTGTGTCCATTCACCCAGTCTATGTCTTTTGTTTGGAGCAGTTAATCCATTTACATTTAAGGTAATTATCGATATGTATGTTCTTATTAACAATTTCTTAATTGTTTTGGGTTTGGTATTGTAGGTCTTTTCCTTCTCTTGTGTTTCCTGCCTAGAGAAATTCCTGTAGCATTTGTTGTAAAGCTGGTTTGGTGGTGCTGAATTACCTTAGCTTTTGCTTGTGTTTAAAGAGTTTAATTTCTCCGTCGAATCTGAATGAGATCCTTGCTGGGTAGAGTAATGTTGTTTGTAGGTTTTCCCCTTTCATCATTTTAAATATGTCCTGCCACTCCCTTCTGGCTTGCAGAGTTTCTGCTGAAAGATCAGCTGTTAACCTTATGGGGATTCCCTAGTATGTTATTTGTTGCTTTTCTCTTGCTGATTTTTGTATTTTTTCTTTATATTTAATTTTTGATAATTTGATTAATTTGTTTCTTGGTGTGTTTCTCCTTGGATTTATCCCGTGTGGGATTCTCTGTGCTTTCTGGACTTGATTGACTATTTCCTTTCCCATATTAGGGAAGTTTTCAACTAGAATCTCTTCAAATATTTTCTCAGACCCTTTCTTTTTCTCTTTTTCTTCTGGGACCACTATAATTTGAATGTTGATACATTTAATGTTATCCCAGAGGTCTCTGAGATTGTCCTCAATTCTTTTCATTCTTTTTTCTCTTTTCTGCTCTGTGGTAGTTATTTCCACTATTTTATCTTCCACGTCATTTATCCGTTCTTCTGCCTCAGTTATTCTGCTATTAATTCCTTCTAGAGAATATTTAATTTCATTTATTGTGTTGTTCATCATTGTTTGCTATTTTGTTCTTCTAGGTCCTTGTTAAATGTTTTTTTATTTTCTCCATTCTATTTCCAAGATTTTGGATCATCTTTACTATCATTACTCTGAATTCTTTTTCAGGTAGACTGCCTGTTTCCTCTTCATTCAATCTGGTGGGTTTTTACAACTTGCTCCTTCATCTGCTGTGTAGTTCTCTGTCTTCTCATTTTGCTTAACTTACTGTGTTTAGCGTCTCCTTTTCACAGGCTGCAGGTTCGTAGTTCCCATTGTTTTTGGTGTCTGCCCGCTGTGGCTAAGGTTGGTTCGGTGGGTTGTGTAGGCTTCCTGGTTTGGGGGGGAGTGGTGCCTGTGTTCTGATGGATGAGGCTGGATCTTGTCTTTCTGGTGGGCAGGAGCGCATCTGGTGGTGTGTTTTGGGGTGTCTGTGAACTTAATATGATTTAGGCAGCCTCTCTGATAATGGGTGGGTTTGTGTTCCTGTCTTGCTAGTTGTTTGGCATGGGGTGTCCAGCACTGGAGCTTGCTGGTCGTTGAGTAGAGCTGGGTCTTGGCGTTGAGATGGAGATCTCTGGGAGAGCTCTCGCCGATTGATATATGTGGGGCCGGGAGGTCTCTAGTGGACCAATGTCCTGAACTCAGCTCTCCCACCTCCGAGGCTCAGGCCTGACACCTGGCTGGAGCACCACGACCCTGTCAGCCACACGGTAGAGAAAGGATAAAGTTCTGAAAAAACTCAGCCTTTTCTTCTTTTCAGGAGACCTTGTTCTTCTGTAACTGTGCTTGGGATAGATGACTGGATGTTCTCGACTGCAGGTCCTTTATCCTTTGGGGTTCCAAGTGGGGCTGGAGGTGTAGGCAGGTCTAGCAGAAGGCCCGGGGTCATGCTATCCCACCTCTGCTGGGCCTGGAAAGTTTCGTACCAACTCTTCCAAGCTGCAAAGCCCCATGAGAGGGAAGAAAGTACTTCTAGTGTCACCAACCGTGTCTGTTTGTCTGAGGCACAGCACTTCTGGTCGCTGAGATGAAGTTTGCAGCAAAGAGAGTTTGCATTGGGAGTGTGGGGAAGGGTGATTGGGAAAAGCAGATAATTACATTTAAGTGTTTCTAATTTTAGTTCTTATAGTGATTATAATTATAAGTACTAGGCTTTCAATAGCTTATAAAGACTCCTTTCTAGAAATAAGAGGAAGTTAGTTCACTTACTAGAGTCTTCTCCTATCTGCATTCCAATTTATATTATATTATTATTTTAAGTTCTTCAAGTTATTACCTTCATGATTTTAAATGATACTGGTTCTTCAATTTCAAAATTATCTCCACCATGTACGATTGCTTCTTTTGCTTGATAAATATTTACTGAGTGCCCACATTGACCAGATACTGTGTTAGATTCTGGCAACAAAATGTCTAAAACAGACATAAACCCTGTCATTATGGAAATTACCACCTAACGAAAGGGCAAAAATCAATCATTGATATTGTAAACAAATAAATTGCAGTGATAAGTAGTACCCAGAAGTTAATAAAGTTACGAGAATTTACATTAAGGAGGTTTCAGATGGCTTCTCAGAAAAGATTACCCTTGATAAGAGATCCGAAGGATGAGTAGGATTTAACTATGTGCAAAAGGGTAATAGGAGCATTCCAGGCAGAGGAGCAGCTCATGTAAATGCCCTGTGGCAGAAAAGTCATGGAGAGTTTGATATGCAAGAAGTCAGTGGGACTCAGTGGAGAAAGTCAGGAAGAGCAGAGAGTTAAGACAAAAAAGATAAATATAGTCTGGCCATGCAGAGCCTGAAGGCTTTATTAAGGAGTTTTGCCCTTTTCCTAAGAGCAAGGGAAAGGCACTTAATGGTTTTTAAGTAGAGGCAAATCGTTATCAGAATAGAGTTTCAAAAAGTTTACCCGGATTATAGTTTCATGGATATAAATAAATGAGCTGGAGTATTTTTTTTCCATCTAGCTTTTACTTCTGTCAGTCTTAACCTTGCTTTGAAGTTGCCAAGATTTTTGTTATTTGATTTACTTTATTACTGTGAGCCTTCCATGTTTTCCCTATAGGTTCAATATAAATGTTAAAAACAATAAAACTATCTAGTACCCTTTTACCCAACAATCCCACTCCTAGGTATTTGCCTGAACACAAATGAGTACATACAACTACCAAAAACTGTGGAAGATGTTCACAGCAGCTTTATTCATAATAGTCAAAAACCAAAACAAACTCAAACGTCCGAAAGGAGAATGGCTAAATTGTGGTATATAAGTGAAGTAATATATTAAATATTACGCAGCAATGAAAACAGAATGAACTACTGGCAAACATGATTATAAGAATGACTCGGGCTTCCCTGGTGGCGCAGTGGTTGAGAGTCCGCCTGCCAATGCAGGGGACGCGGGTTCGTGCCCCGGTCTGGGAGGATCCTGTGGGCCTTGGCCTCTGGGCCTGTGCGTCTGGAGCCTGTGCTCTGCAGTGGGAGAGGCCACAAGAGTGAGAGGCCCGCATACCGCAAAAAAAAAAAAAAAAAAAAAAGAATGACTCTCCCAGCAAAAGAAGCCAAGCACAAAATAATACACACCATAGGACTGTATATAGATGAAGTTCAAGAACTGACAGAACTAATCAATGGTGACAGAAGTGGAAATGGTATTTACCATTTTTGGGGTGGGAGGGGTATGACTGGAAAGGGGCTTAATGTTAACCTTCTGGGGGCACTGGAAATGTTCTATATTTTAATCTTGGTAGTCATTACTTAGATGTATACACCTTTAAAAATTCATTAAATCTTATAAAGATTAGCCAACTTGATGCTCATTAGTCTATATATATTCTACCTCAACAAAAACGTAAAAAGAAAAACAATAATTGGCATTTATGACGCTGATATTGCAAATACTCCAGATTCAAGCGACCCATTTGGCACATATTCATGTGTATGTCTCTAAGGAGACTTTTCCAAGGGTGAAGGTCAGATTGATTCTTTCTTACCTTATAGTCTATGATTTTCTCCAAATCATGCCATACAGTGTACTTTCAAAGTCCTTGCATGTCAGAAAATGTTTCTATTTCACTCTCTCGTTTTCTTAATTGTTTTTAAATCATTTCCCCTTAGAACACTGAAGGAATTCTTCCATTGTTTTCTAGAATATGGTATTTTTAATAAATATTCAAGTTATTCTGATTTTTATAGCTCTTAAATTTTCTTTTGAAAGCTTTATGGTGCTTTCTTTTACACTTGAAGTTCAGAAATTTTGCAATAATGTGTGTAGATACTGTGTTAGATTTCTATTACTGCTTAACAGATTACCACAAATTTAGCAGTTTAAAATAACACCTGTTTATTACTGCATAATTTCTGTACGTGAGAACTCCAGGAAAGGCTCAGTTAAGTCCTCTGCTCAGCGTCTCACAGGCTAAAATCAAGGTGTTCATTTGGCTGCATTCTCATCTGGAGGCTCGACTAGGGAAGAATTTATTTCCATGGTCCCTCAGGTTGTTGGCAAAATTTATTTCCCTGATGCTGTAGAATTCATGGAAAGTTCCTTCTTCAAACATAGCAACAGAAGAAGTTTCTTCTTCTAGTCTCTAAGCTCAGGGAAGTCCTAAATCCACTTTTAAATAGCTCACTTGATTAGGTCAGGCCTACCTAGGAGACTATTCTAGATATGGATACCTCAACTCAAAGTCAGACTGTTTAGGGACCTTAATTATTATCTGCAAAGTCCCTTCACCTTTATCATACAGTGTAACGTAGCATGGGAGTAAGAGCCATCATAGTTTTAGGTTTTAGGTTCCTCCCCATACTCAAGGGAAGATTATAGGGGGCATGTACAAAAAGGGGTGGGAATCTTGGAGGCCATTTTAAAATACTGCCTACCACAGATTTTTTTAAAATTACTTTTTATTATTTTTGATACTCATTTTTATATCCCCCAAATTTGGAATAACCTGAGCTCAATAACTATTTGCTGAATAAGTAAACAAACAATGAATTAATACACAATTACTTTGTATCCCTTTTCAGATCTAAAGATGTAGTTCTTTCTTCTGCTCAGAGAAATTTTCCTGTTACATCTTCAACAATTTGTTTTACTTTGTCTTTGAACACTTTATAAAACATATTTTATATAAATATTACCCATGTTTCAGTATTTTCTCTCATGTTTTTCATCTCTTTGTGGTTTTGCTTTATGTTTTTAGATATAAGTGCAGAGAGGGATAAACGTTTCAGAATATTTCAGATCAGCAACTTAAATAACTTGTGTCCAAATTATTATTGTTATCCTCTTCAGTGTTTTATTTTAGCAGCCATATGTATCATTTCCAAGAACAGTTTCTAGTGCTTTGATTCTGTTCAATTCTGGATAAGATGGTTTCTCAAATCTCTCTTAGAGTACTGAAATAGTATTTTTTAAGTTCTGTTTCCCTCCTGAATTACCTTTTTCTTTCCAGAATCAATTATTCTTTTCTATAGGCCCTATTCTGTTGATTTTATAAGCCTCATTGTTGTTTGACTCAAATGTCTGGTGACCCATGGTTACCCATTCATATTTATTAGTGAACCACAAAGTAGTTTTGATATAGTGGATGGTCCATGACTTTCATTCTATGTAAGACATTCATAGTCCCAGCATTCACAAACAGCTCCCATCTCTTATTATTCACTGAAAGTCAAAAGCACACAATTTAGAACTTAGCATCAATTGAACATATATTAGCAGGTTACCAGAATGGTTTTCCTCTCTCGCTATGCTGTCTGCTTTCCCATTAGTCTTTCTTGAAAGGGTGGGCTGACTGCAGGCTTTGTGTGCATGGGTAAGGTATGCATTGCAGCATGACTGACTTTAGTTGTACATCAAAAAAATACACACATTGGAGGAGCCAGCCAATATGAATTACTCTGAGGACACATTATCACTTTCCCCTCCTGGTCAGATTTGTCTTTTAAAAGATCTCGTTTGTTGGAAGGTTTAATCTTGGCTTTAATTCTTTTTCATGTACCAGCACCTACACCATGGTCCCTAATTCTCCCCTGACAGACAGTTCAATTTCCTAAGTAGCAGCTCTCTGGATGTATCACAGGATGGACATGATTGTGAGTCATGCTGTATGGGTTTAAGTGGAGCTATGAGTACCAAGACATTACTTGCCCAGTTGTTTAGTAGAGAATATGTTAACTAATTCCTTGGTAACTACCCCACAGCCCACTTCTGCTCTCACTGCTTGATGACTTTGAGCATACAGCATCTCCTTTCTCTGCCAGAACGAAGGCCTTCCATTGCCATTGCAGACTTCTGTGCCTCATCTGTCTCTGTTCTTTGCATTAGTAGTAAGCAAAATTACATTTGCAAAATCCTTTTGCCACGTAACTTAATCAGAGATGTCCTATCATATTCAAGGGCACCTCTCACAATTAAGGGAAGGGAGATATACATGGACATGGGTAGAGAACTTTACCTTTAGGCAAAAAAGATGTAATTGAGGTCTGTTTTTCCTAGGTTAAATGAATGTAATATAGACACTTAGGGAAATAAATTCTTTATTTTTTCTATTATTAACCTAAGGGTCAATCTGAAGACCCTGATTCTCCCACTAGGAAAAGCGAAATGAGTCAAGTTGTATTTATAAAGTGTCTACTATAAGCTAGGCTTCATGCTGTACATATTATATACAAGTTCAATTGTATCATCCTGATATAATTATTATTATATAACTTATAATTTTATAATAGAATTATATCTTTAGTATTTTAGGTTCACGGGAGGCAGGGAGTCCATTGGGGGGAATGTCTAAAAAGGTTCCATAAGAGAGCAATTTAAAAAAATTAAAAGTTGGGAAATAATGGTTTAGGGAAATAGATTGACTGCTCGTTCTTCAGATTATCTTCTTAGATATTATTGCTTGCATTAGTGGATTTGATAGCTGTGGAGCATTAGATTGTCTCCTCTGACCAAGAGTACAATTGGCCTGTTACCAATGGAAAACAAATACTTACTATGCCCAAACGGATATCTGTGGAGGGAAACATTTGACATTTCATGTGAAAACTGAGTTGTGACCCAAATGCCACTTCTGCTAGAAGGTGACAAAGTCTGTAGACCATGCTAAGATTCTGCTTATGATCGACTCAAAATTACTTTATATCATATAAATACATAGGTGGTCAAGGGTCCAAAATTCTGTTTCAAACAGCATGGCAGAATAATGTTAGTCTAAAAGTTACCTGCCTCATAAGGAGCAGTGGGGGGATCCTCATCCGTTTATAGAACTAATACATACATTTGGGCAGTACTATCCTTTCCCTCTTTTGTATGTGCTTTAAAAGAGTTTTACTTGTTTTTAGAACATCTACTGAGGTAATAGCTTCAGATTTAGAATAATTAAATTATAGTCCACTTTTCTAGCAAGAATCAGGTTACAGTTTGGGTGGTCTATTAATGTCACTCCTCAGAGGATGCAGGGATGAATTAATGCAACTTCTTCCTATCTGGTCTGAAATTTTACTCGCAAACTGATAAATAAGCCTGTTACTCTTTCATAAATGCTGCGAGAAGGCACAAGACTCCTGAGTCAGAGAGAAAGGGCTTCATTACTTACAAGAAAGCAAGAAGCATAAGCACCAGCAAGTTTGCATCCTTTTCCCCTTGGGCCTCATGGCCCACAGGGGTGATGCAGAGAGCCCAGATTGGGAACCTGCTCTTTTATAGCAAGCAGTAAGCAAGACTGCTCTTTGCCTCATTTCCTCTACCAAGGTTGTTCACTGCAAACACAACACTAAAAAATGGTGAGATAAAGAGTGATTAGGGCCTTGAATTCTTTGCATACTCGGAAAGACAGTAGAAGCAAAAGAGACCTATAGGGGAGTATCCCCGATATCTCTCATTTGGACTTCTGCATACCTTCAGCTCAATGAGATGTGTTTCTTCAATAGCTACTATGGATACATTTCATTATTATACCTAATTCCGTGTTCTATTCCCTTTATTTCCTCTGGGCTTTCTCTAAGTTGGGCAGAGGAACACCCTGCAAAGAATCATTGCCTAAATAGAGATTACATTATTCACTTCGTGAAAAGATGTTAGCAATGTTAAGAAAGAAACCAACTATATTTATGTTGTATCAAAATTTTGGAGCACTGAGAGATTAGATAGAACATGTTTTCAGATTAACATCAGATAATATTGTAAAGAAGATCTCTAATTGCATGGGAAGTTGGACAAGGTAAATTTTAAATTCTCAACTTTGTGTTTCTTTGATATTGTGCAGGGTCAGTCCCCAGTATAATCTTGCAGACAGTTATCTCTCGTCCTTTTCCACTCAGTCTTTTGGAAAATCATAATGTTACTTGGAAGAGAGTATTTGTTGACACCAGATTAAATTATTGGAATTATCGTTTAATCTCATCATGCTACACTTTCTCCCACAAATAGAACAAGTTATGAGCCCTATTTTTCTATAGAGCACTAGAAATTTTATGTTCAATTTTGTCTTTAAAGAGATTTACTAACAGCATAAGCATAAATAACTAGAAAAATAACCAGAAAGAATGTCTCTCTAAGAAGCAAAGGAGCGTGGGGAAAGAATTACAATAGGTTTTATGTAACCCCATGCAACATCTGTGCACTAAGGCATAGATATTTTGTGAGGTGTGTGTTTGAGTGAGAAAGGAAAATAGGGCTCTTTGGATCCACTGGAGAATTTCTGTTTAAACTGAAATACGTGAGCTTGTTGCTCAAGACTTATATTGACCCAATACTCTTTATGGCTTTTGCATTTCTAGGATGATTTTTTTGCACTGTGCCACGTGTGTATAAGTTCTGGTGAAGTCAGGTGATCAAATACTGTGGTTTTATTCAGATTGATTTTTGTAGACATGGCCTCATATAGAAGTGTGCATTTGTTCTTGCAATTCAAATTTTGTCTTCTTTCCATGATTTTATAACTACACTGAGCTCCTGTTTAGAAATTCTCTGTGGTCAACAACCCAAGGGTTAAATTCCAAGGCACATCAGACTCATAAAACAGGTATAGCCAAACACCTGAATCTTGTAGATTGAAAAAATAAAGACAAAGAGAAGGTGGTTAAGTTAAACCCACCTTGAGGCACCAGAAAGTTATGGGTTGGTGGATTTTATAAGACTACTTACAATGCTCTTCAATTAGAAAAAGAGAGAAAGCAGTTACCATAGCGACACCACGTCTAATGGTGCTTATGCTATCTCTGAGATACAAAATATCTTCTTCCAGGGACACACTGACCAATACAGCCTGTTATAAGAAGTTTTATGCCTAAGATTAGGCTTGCAGGAGTAAAAAAGTTTTTCAGTGATATGAGGAACATACACACACATGCATACACACATCCACATCCACAAACATATGTAATCTTAATTTTCAGTATTCATTTATTATAGCACAGATTTTACTCATTTTCTTTCTTCTCCAATATTTTTAAAGACCAAATTGTTTTCCTGAAATTCAGGGAAAATAAAATCCATTTACGAATAGCAAATAGGGCAGACAGCAGAAGCAGGAAGAACTACAGTCTTGCAGCCTGTGTAACAAAAACCACATTCACAGAAAGATAGACAAGATGAAAAGGCAGAGGGCTATCTACCAGATGAACGAACAAGATAAAATCCCAGAAAAGCAACTAAATGAAGTGGAGATAGGCAACCTTCCAGAAAAAGAATTCAGAATAATGATAGTGAAGATGATCCAGGACCTCGGAAAAAGAATGGAGGCAAAGATTGAGAAGATGCAAGAAATGTTTCACAAAGACCTAGAAAAACTAAAGAAGAAACAAACAAAGATGAACAATACAATAACTGAAATGAAAACTACACCAGAAGGAATCAATAGCAGAATAACTGAGGCAGAAGAACGGATAAGTGACCTGGTAGACAGAATGGTGGAATTCACTGCTGTGGAACAGAATAAAGAAAAAAGAATGAAAAGAAATGAAGACAGCCTAAGAGACCTCTGGGACAACATTAAATGCAACAACATTTGCATTATAAGGGTCCCAGAAGCAGAAGAGAGAGAGAAAGGACCTGAAAAAATATTTGAAGAGATTATAGTCGAAAAATTCCCTAACATGGGAAAGGAAATACCCACCCAAGTCCAGGAAGCACAGTGAGTCCCATACAGGATAAACCCAAGGAGAAACACGCTGAGACACATAGTAATAAAATTGGTAAAAATTAAAGACAAAGAAAAATTATTGAAAGCAGCAAGGGAAAAATGACAAATAACATGCAAGGGAACTCCTATAAGGTTAACAGCTGATTTCTCAGCAGAAACTCTACAAGCCAGAAGGGACTGGCGTGATATACTTAAAGTGATGAAAGTGAATAACCTACAACCAAGATTATTTTACCCAGCAAGGATCCCATTCAGATTAGATGGAGAAATCAAAAGCTTTACAGACAAGCAAAAGCTAAGAGAATTCAGCACCACCAAACCAGCTCTACAACAAATGCTGAAGGAACTGCTCTAAATGGGAAACACAAGAGAAGAAAATGACCTACAAAAACAAACCCCAAACAATTAAGAACATGGTCATAGGAACATACATATCGATAAGTGCCTTAAATGTGAAAGGATTAAATGCTCCAACCAAAAGACACAGGCTTGCTGAATAGATACAAAAACAAGACCCATATATATGCTGTCTACAAGAGACCCACTTCAGACCTAGGGACACATACAGACTGAAAGTGAGGGGTTGGAAAAAGATACTCCATGCAAATGGAAATCAAAAGAAAGCTGGAGAAGCAATACTCATATCAGATAAAATGGGCTTTAAAATAAAGAATGTTACAAGAGACAAGGAAGGACACTATGTAATGATCAAGGGATAAATCCAAGAAGAAGATATAACAATTATATATGCACCCAACATAGGAGCACCTCAATACATAAGGCAACTGCTAACAGCTATAAATGTGGAAATCGACAGTAACACAATAGTAGTGGAGGACTTTAACAACTCAATTACACCAATGGACGTATCATCCAAAATGAAAATAAATAAGGGAACAGAAACTTTAAATGACACAATAGTCCAGATAGATTTAATTGATATTTATTGGACATTCCATCCAAAACAGCAGGTTACACTTTCTTCTCAAGTGCTCATGGAACATTCTCCAGGATAGATCGTATCTTGGGCCACAAATCAAGCCTCAGTAAATTTAAGAAAATTGACATCATATCAAGCATCTTTTCTGACCACAACACTATGCAAATAGAAATGAATTACAGGGAAAAAAATGTAAAAAACACAAACACATGGAGGCTAAAGAATACATTACTAAATAACCAAGAGATCACTGAAGAAATCAAAGAGGAAATAAAAAAATACCTAGAGACAAATTACAATGAAAACACGATCCAAAACCTATGGGGTGCAGCAAAAGCAGTTCTAAGAGGGAAGTTTATAGCTATACAAGCCTACCTCAAGAAACAAGAAAAATCTCAAATAAACAATCTAACCTTACACCTAAAGGAACTAGAGAAAGAAGAAGAAACAAAACCCAAAGGTAGCAGAAGGAAAGAAATCATAATGATCACAGCAGAAATAAATGAAATAGAAACAAAGAATAGCAAAGATCAATAAAACTAAAATCTGGTTCTTTGCGAAGGTAAACAAAATTGATAAAACCTTAGCCAGATTCATCAAGAAAAAGAGGGAGAGGACTCAAATCAATAAAACTGAAATGAAAAAGGAGAAGTTACAACAGACACCACAGAAATACAAAGCATCCTAAGAGAATATTACAAGCAACTCTTTGCCAATAAAATTGACAACCTAGAAGAAATGGACAAATTCTTAGAAAGGTATAACTTTCCAAGACTGAATCAGGGAGAAATAGAAAATATAAACAGACCAATCACAAGTAATGAAATTGAAACTGATTAAAAATCTTCCAACAAACAAAAGTCCAGGACCAGATGGCATCACAGGTGAATTCTATCAAACATTTAGAGAAGAGCTAACACCCATCCTTCTCAAACTCTTCCAAAAAATTGCAAAGGAAGGAACACTCCCAAACTCATTCTATGAGGCCATCATCACCCTGATGCCAAAACCAGACAAAGATACTACAAAATAAGAAAATTACAGAGCAATATCACTGATGAATATAGATGCAAAAATCCTCAACAAAATACTAGCAAAGAGAATCCAACAAGACATTAAAAGGATCATACACCATGATCAAGTGGGATTTATCCCAGGGATGCAAGGATTCTTCAATATATGCAAATCAAACAATGTGATACACCATATTAACAAACTGAAGAATAAAAATCATGTGATCATCTCAACAGATGCAGAAAAAGCTTTTGACAAAATTCAACACCCGTGTATGATAAAAACTCTCCAGAAAGTGGGCTCAGAGGGAACCTACCTCAACATAATAAAGGCCATATACGACAAACCCACAGCAAACATTATTCTCAATGGTGAAAAACTGAAAGCATTTCCTCTAAGATCAGGAACAAGACAAGGATGTCCACTCTCGCTACTACTATTCAACATAGTTTTGGAAGGCCTAGCCACAGCAATTGGAGAAGAAAAAGAAATAAAAGGAATACAAATTGGTAAAGAAGAAGTAAAACTGTCACTGTTTGCAGATGACATGATACTATATGTAGAGAATCCTAAAGATGCCACCAGAAAATGACTAGAGCTAATCAATGAATTTGGTAAAGGTGCAGGATACAAAATTATGCACAGAAATCTCTTGCATTCCTATACACTAATGATGAAAAATCTGAAAGAGAAATTAAGGAAACACTCCCATTTACCATTGCAACAAAAAGAATAAAATACCTAGGAATATACCTACCTAGGGAGACAAAACACCTGTATGCAGAAAACTATAAGACACTGATTAAAGAAATTAAAGATGATACCAACAGATGGAGAGATAAACCATGTTCTTGGATTGGAAGAATCAATATCTTGAAAATGACTATACTATCCCAAGCAATCTACAGATTCAATGGAATCCCTATCAAATTACCAATGGCATGTTTTATGGAACTAGAATAAAAAATCTTAAAATTTGTGTGGAGACACAAAAGACCCCCCAATAGCCAAAGCAGCCTTGAGGGAAAAAAATGGAGCTGGAGGAATCAGACTCCCTGACTTCAGACTATACTACAAAGCTACAGTAATCAAGACAATATGGTACTGGCACAAAAACAGAAACATAGATCAATGGAACAAGATAGAAAGCCCAGAGATAAACCCACACACCTATGGTCAACTAATATGACAAAGGAGGCAAGGATATACAATGGAGAAAAGACAGTCTCTTCAATAAGTGGCGCTGGGAAAACTGGACAGCTACATGTAAAAGAATGAAGTTAGAACACTCCCTAACACCATACACAAAAATAAACTCAATGGATTAGAAACCTAAATGTAATACTGGACACTATAAAACTCTTAGAGGAAAACATAGGAAGAACACTCTTTGACATAAATCACAGCAAGATCTTTTTTGATCCACCTCCTAGAGTAATGGAAATAAAAACAAACAAATGGGACCTAATGAAACTTCAAAGCTTTAGCACAGCAAAGGAAACCATAAACAAGATCAAAAGACAACCCTCAGATTGGGAGAAAATATTTGCAAACAAATCAATGGACAAAGGATTAATCTCCAAAATATATAAACAGCTCATGCAGCTCAATATCACAAAAACAAACAACCCAATCCAAAAATGGGCAGAAGACCTAAATAGACATTTCTCCAAAGAAGACATACACATGGCCAAGAAGCACATGAAAAACCGCTCAACATCACTAATTATTAGAGAAATGCAAGTCAAAACTACAATGAGGTATCACCTCACACCAGTTAGAATGGGCATCATCAGAAAATCTACAAACAAGCAATGCTGGAGAGGGTGTGGAGAAAAGGGAACCTTCTTGCACTGTTGGTGGGAATGTAAATTGATACAGCCACTGTGGAGAACAGTATGGAGGTTCCTTAAAAAACTAAAAATAGAATTACCATATGACCCAGCAATCACACTACTGGGCATATGCCCAGAGAAAAACATAATTCAAAAAGACACATGCACCCCAATGTTCATTGCAGCACTATTTACAATAGCAGATCATGGAAGCAACCTAAATGCCCATTGACAGATGAATGGATAAAGAAGATGTGGTACATATATACAATGGAATATTACTCAGCCATAAAAAGGAATGAAATTGGGTCATTTTTTGAGACATGGATGGACCTAGAGACTGTCCTACAGAGTGAAGTAAGTCAGAAAGAGAAAAACAAATATCGTATATTAACGCATGTATGTGGAATCTAGAAAAATGGTACAGATGAACCGGTTTGCAGGTCAGAAGTTGAGACACAGATGTAGAGAACAAACGTATGGATGCCAAGGGGGGAAAGCCGCGGGAGCTGGGTATGGTTGTGTGATGAATTGAGCGATTGGGATCGACATGTATACACTGATGTGTATAAAATTGATGACTAATAAGAACCTGCTGTATAAAAAATCAAAGTAAATTAAATTTAAAAATTAAAAAAAAGAATATCGAATATATTTATGCACAGCAAAGGAAACCATTAACAAAATGAAAAGGCAACCTACTGAATAGGGGAAAATAATTGCAAATCATATATCTGATAAGGAGTTAATATCCAAAGATATATAAAGAACTCATTCAATTTAATACCAAAAAAAAAACCCCCAAAAACCTCCAAACAATCTAAGTAAAAAAATGGACAGAGAAACTGAATGGGCATTTTTCTAAACAAGCCATACAGATGACCAACAGATACATGTAAAGATGCTCAACGTCACTAATATTCAGGGAAATGCCAATCAAAACCACAAATATATAGGTGTGAGATATAACCTCACACCTATTAGAATAGCTGTTATGAAAAAGATAGGAGATAACAAGTGTTGGCAAAGATGTGCAGTAAAGGTTGGTGGGAATGTAAGTTGGTGCAGACACTATGGAACACAGTATGGAGATTCCTCAAAAAATTAAAAATAGAACTACCATATAATCCAGCAATTCCACTTCTGGTTATTTATCCAAAGAAAACAAAAACACTGACTCGAAGAGATATATACGTCCCCATGTTCATTGCAGCATTATTTACAATAGTCAAGATATGGAAACAACCTAAGTGTCCACTGAAAGGTGAATGGATAAAGAAAATATGATACACATACACAAACAATTGAATATTACTCAGCTATAAAAAAGAATGAAATCTTGCCATTTGCAATTACGTGAATGGATCTTGAGGGCATTGTGCTAAGTGAAATAAGTCAGACAGAGAAAGATAAATGCCATATGACCTCCTTATATGTGGAATAAAAAAATTGCTTGTAGGTACAGAAAACAGATTGGTGGTTGCCAGAAGCAGGGAGTGAAGGGGATGAAAACATACAGACTTCCTGTTATAAAATACATAAGTCATGGGGCTATAATGTACAGCATGGCAACGATAGCTAATAGTGTATTGCATATTGGAAGTTCCTGAAAGAGTAAATCTCAAAAGTTCTCATCACAAGAGAAACAAATTCTGTACCTATGTATGGTGATGTATGTTAACTAGACTTATTGTGGTGATCATTTCATAATATATACCAATATCAAATCATTAGACATGTTGTACATCTGAAACTAATACAATGTTGTATGTCAGTTATACCTCAATTAAAAAAAAAGAATAACAAGTATAAATTGAGTTCTGCTGATATATGGACATGGAGGTATTTTTAATTCTTCCCTGAGAGTCATTAAATTTATATAATTTTTATTGAAAGAACACTTTGTGTGTGAGTATTAATACGGAAATTAGAATATTATCTGTTTTGAGTGAATTAGATTTTAATTCCTGTCCAGGAAAAGACATTAAATTCTTGTTCATGTAAAAAAAATATAAATAAAACTCTTATTTATATAAAGTAATTATTTAAGGAAGTAAAAAAAGTTGGGCTAAATAGTACAGAATACAGCCCTCTATTAATCTCATAAACTAGTTAAATATATATCAAAGACAAACATGAATACAAAACAAAAACAAACATGATTATAGAAGAGAATGCCTTCTCTACATCTTCTTTCAGATGAATTTTAAGAAACTGAACAGGATTTAACCCTAAAGATTTTTGGAATGACCACCAAACCTGTACCAATAAATATCTTCTTCTTTAATGATATTTTTACATTGTCTATAGCACAGAGATCCATTTAAGGACTATCTTTCTGATCAGATTATTTCATTCAAATCCAATGTCAGAAGCAGAATGTACTTAACACAAGGCTGGAGTTGTATATCGTATACCTTCCTTGTTTCTTAAAAGAATTCTATTTACCTGTTTGCTCTTTACATCATCCCTGCTTCTGAAAACAGGGCTTAATGTGGTTGCTGCATGGATATTCAGATGTTCATAGGGAAACTTGCTTTCTGACCCAAAGATATAATGAATACTCAGAACTCAGTATGTACTGTCATAAATGTAAAAATTACTTTTGAACTCAAAGTTTGTTGGAAGTAAAATTTTTGTTACTTGGACCACGGACCACATTTTCATACAAAAACAATGTAATAAATATAGTTTAGGCTCCCTTGAAGGCTCATAAAACCTCTTGGATCTAGGATATAACAGAGCTGCTTTAGACTTGCAGTAAAATATAATTGGCTGTACTATATATAAAATCAGAACAGAGAGCTGAAGAATAAGTCATTTTATTACAAATGCTAGTACCTGAGAAATTACATTTTATTTCAGCAAAATATAGATTAATTAGAACTTTTTGGAACTTTGGAGGAAACTTTAGAGCCCTTCCAAAAATTTATTTACTCAGTAATTATTCAGGGATCCCGTACTCTGAGCCAGCTATTATTCTAAGGACAGAAGGAGCAAACATGATAGATAAGGTTCCTAAAACTTTATTACAGTGGCAAAAATAAACAATATACAATAAATAACAACAGAAACAAAAAAAAAGAATCTTACATTGTTACATAAATAGGAAAGTCAGTAAGCTATGTGGCATGATGGAGTATAACTAGGGTCACGTAAGACAGAGCAGAAAAATGATTGCTGAACTGATGCTTGAAAGATGAAATGGAAGAGATAAGCAATATGAATTATAAAGAGAAGGGATAATAAGGTAAAGGACCAGAAGTGAAAGGCCAGTGTGGCTGTGGCTGAGTGAGAGGGGAATGGTTTGGGATAACAGGCAGATCAAGCAGGTGTGCATAGGCCGTGGTGAATATTTTGTGCTGAGAGCAATGAGAAGCTACTAAAGCTAAGGTATAAAGCCCTTAATCAAGGCAGTAATGCCATCAGACTACAAGACCACTTCTTACAGCAAACCACTTACTGGTCAGGCCCCTTACTTATGAAAAAATGTGGTGCTTGGATTACTTTTTTATGTATTTTTCTCAAGCTATAGTCCCTATTCTCAGCTCTCATTTATAATCTTTACATTTAAAAAATGTTAATGTTGGAGCCATATAGAGAAAAAAAACAAAAAACTGAGGTTAAGAGGCTCTTAACCTCAATCTAAGAAAGATAATGGTGTATTGGGGTGCAGGGTGGCAGTGGGAATGGAAAGAAATAAATGAGAGGATTCAACATACATTTCCTGGGTAGCTGGAAGGGTAGAACCTAACAATGACTCCCAGATTTATTTCTCTAGCAACTAGGTGGATGCTAGTGCCATTTATAGTGGCTGAGGATTCAGGAGGAGGACTAGTTTAAGGAGATGGGGTAGGGAGGACAAAAATTCTGTTTGGGGGATATTATTAATAATTATGAGATGGCTATTAGACTTTATAGAGCAAATGTCAGGTAGGCAGTTGGATAAATTAGTCTGCAGCTCAGTATAAAATTTTCATATTTTGGTTCAGCTAGGATTGAGATCTTGCTGAGTGTGAATGGCTACTGATAGCAATATATAGTAATTTTAGGGTAAAAGGGTGCTACTAGTGTACTAAGGGACAGATGACAAAAACTAGGACTATATGTTCAACTGTTGATGGAGAGAGAAAAATTATTGAACATATTTGAAGTGAAATGCTTCTAGTGATGAATAGGAAACCTAAAGAGAAGTGAAGCAAAGGATCATGACAGAAAGTTTAAAAGTGGTAAAAATATTGGATTTGATATCTGGGTCGGTTGCTTAGGGACTGAGGGCATATGGAAAAGAATAATCGTAGAGTAGGAATGATGGCTTTCTTTTTTAAGTTTATTCAACATTTATGGCTATTCCTTTTTAAAAGTTTTTTGGTGTATATATCATCAATATCAATCCTATGCTTACTTCCATAATTAGATCATATTTTATTTACTAAAAGAATGAAGAACATAAGGAAAATGAGGGAAGTGGTGGAAAGATATAGAGAAGAGAAAATAAAAATAGATAAAATACAGATATTTTAAAAATGGGTTTCTGCCCCAAAACAAAAAAGTTCGTGTCAGGGAATAAAACTCCTAGAGAACAACAGATAAAAATAGGATAAGAGAATATATATTTAACAAGACAGCTATTTGAAAACAGTAGAGATCAACTAATGCTAACAGATTTTATGGGCTAAGATCTTAGAGAAAAGAAGATGTCACTCAGTTGAATCCTGTACTCAACAAAGATTTTCCAGTTGGTTCACGTATGTGGAGAAACCTAGCCTAAGTAGAAATCCTCGTGTCTATGGTAGGCTCACTAGACTGGAGAGACAAAAATAGGTCCCCATGTTCAGGAAATCAAAGATCCTGGGGGAAGAAGAAGCACAGAGGAATTAGCTCTATGTTCTGTGTTCAGTTTTCTCTCAAGAAATTTGCCAGTTCCTAAGCTCTCTAGACCTGGGGCAAGAGGTCAAGGAATTGAGCAAAACCAGCTGATAAGAAGCAGATTGAAGATTTACCTGACTTACAGTTCTGAAGAACAAAACTTGGAATTGAAATCTGTTCATGACCGTTTCAGTGGAACCTCAGGCTTTCTGCTGAGACCTCTGGAGGGCTGCACTATAGCAGTAGGAGTAAATTAGGAAGAGCAAAACATCAGAAAGCTGAAATCTCAGTGCCTGGTTGTATTCAAATGGTTTTCTCATACCTACTTGCTGCCAGAAGGTGACTAACTTCTCTCTGGAGGAAGATAACTTCAACAAGAGCACCTATAATTTTTCATATACAATGTCTGGCAGACAATCTGAAATTACCAGGCTTGCCAGTAAATGAGACCAAATGACAGAAAGCCAACAGAAAATTTGCACAATAAAACAGATCTATGATGATGCAGATACTGCAGTTTTTATTCAAACCAGACTTTCAAATAACTATGATTAATATATTCAATGATAGCAGTTTTGGAAGTACAGTAACTATCACAAGAGAATTGGAATATATAATAAAGATTCAAATGGAAAGTCCAGAACTAAAAACATACAATAACCTAAAATTGATAATTCAAAATATGTGTTTAACAGAAGAGAGAAAGAGAGAGCATTAGTGAATTGGAAGATAGAACAATAGGAAATATCCAGATTGCAGTATTGAGAGAAAAAAACTTAAAACACAGAAAATATCATGAGACATATGGAAGTTGGTAAATAGGACTAACATAATGTGTATTTGGAATCCCATATGGAAGTGAGAGAGAGAGAGAGAAATGTGGAAAATATTATTAGAAAAGTTATTTCAAAGAATATTTCTAAACCTATGAAATACATCATCACAGGTCAAAGAAACATGGGACCCAAAGAGGATATATGCAAAGAAAACCACATGTAGGCACGTTAGAGTCAAACTGTTGAAAACCAAAGGCAAAAGGAAAATCTTAAAACAGAAAAACGATACAACACCCTCAAAGTACTAACATTGACACCCTTTTCAACAGAAATAAGAGAGGTCAGAAAAAAAGATTGTATTCATTTACCTGGGTTACAGTTACAAAGTACCACAAACTGGCTGACTTAAACAGAAATTTGTTGTCTCACAGTTCTGAGAGCTAGAAGTCTGGAATTAAGGTGTTACCAGGATCATGTTCCCTCTGAAACTTGCCTACGTGTCCTTTCTTGACTCTTCCTAGCTTATGGTGGCTGGCTGGCAATCTGGCATTCCAGGGATTAAACAGATGGATCACTACAGTCTTCCATGTTCATATAGCATTCTCCCTGTGTTTCTTCACATCATCTTCCCCACATGTGGGTCTGTCTCTATGTCCAAGTTTCCCTTTTTTATAAGAACACCAGTCGTGTTGCAGTAGAGCTCATCCTAATGATCTTATTTTAATTTGACTAGCTCTATAAAAACCCTATTTCCAAAATAAGGTCACATTCTGAGGTACTGTGAGTTAGGTCTTTACATATATTTTGGGGGGACACAACCCATAACAGCAATAAAATGCCCTATTTGAATGATAAACCACAAGATCATCCTAATCCTTGCGTAACTGTGGGTATGTTTGATTCACCTGAGGGAGAAGTAGTGCTATAGAGTAATTTTAGATCAGACACTTTTCTAGGATGCATTCCAGAGTAAATTGTTGAAAGCAAACTTGATGGGATCAAGGACTGGAACAAAAACAAGAAACACATAAGCAACAGAACAGAAAAAAGAACAACACATAAACAGTAACAACAAACTCGTATGTGAACTCTCTTCATCTATAAGGGATAATTATACATGTGATGAATCATGACTCAGAAAGTACTGGGAGGTGAAATTTTCCAAATAATACTAATCCGCTATTTAAAAAGTAGAAAATGCATCTTATGCCGATGTTTGAAAATAGTCCCAGGTGACTTTGTAGATGCTGGTTCCTGCTCTTCAAGAATCCTTCTCTCTGATCTTCTTCATTCTTTGTACTTAGATACTTTAAAGGGTCTTTCTCTATGTAAATACCTCATTTCCAAAACCAAGAAATACATTATTTACAAGATCATTTGTGGGGACCTTGTAAATATCCCTGTGCCTTTCCAGTTATTCTAGAAAATAAAGCACAACATTTCTTACTTTTCCTATTTCAGTAACTTTTCATACCCAGAAATGCACTATTCATTTTAAACAAAATATGAGTGACTTTCTTAATTCTATATTTTACTGAAACAAAACAATTTGGATGCTTTTCCACGGGTGAAACTATGCATATGTCTGAAGTGTCACATTTTATCTGAGAATATTAACAAAAATGAAAATTTCTTATGTTGCATATTTAAAAATTTGATGACAATCTAAATTATTATTTGCATTAATTTATTCCATAATGTGAATTATTAAATGAATCACATTTATATAACAAAAGGCAATCTGAAGTACATGCTTTAGCCTTAAGCATTTTGAGTCATTTTCTTCATCCTATTTTGAACACTACTAAATATGTGAAAGATTGTTTTTCTAATTAGAACAATATATACATTATACTTATATTTTAAAAAACATTTTCATTCTTTCCTATGTGATCAACATTAGAAAATATAATTCAGAAAATCCAGGATTTTCAGTATGTGTGAAATCTTCTTACTGTAGTATCTCCTTATTTTTGAACCCTATTTGAAAAAAGTACTTTTCACGAGTCAGCGTCCCATTCCTGGTGGTCACAGGAGAGGGTCTGGCCCAAGAACAGACTAAATCCCTCTGGGCAGTGATGGCTTGTTTGCCAGGTATCTTCCAGGAAAAGTGTCTGGAATCTTTCCAGAAGCATCCAGGAGCCATCCCCCCAACCCCTACCCAGTCATCCAACTAGATAGAAAGACCACTTCTTCCTCTCTCACGAAACAGATAATTAATTAAAAATGCCTCTGATATCAAATTTCCTTAAGGTAAGGAAAAAAGAGAAAACAGAATGCCATTTTGTCTACTATTCCCTAGGTGAGCACTGTGGGAAAAGTCAAAGCTAGGAGAGAGAAAAGAAACTAGAATTGAGTACTAGAATTGAGTACCTTTGTACTACATTCAGAAGGAACTATTCTATAAATGAGCCTATATTGAAGAAGAAGAACAAAGTTGCAGGACTGACACTACTCAACTTCAAGATTTACTAGAAAGTCTTGGTATTGGTGAAAGAATAGACAAATAGATCGATGGAACAGACTAGAGAGACCAAATAGCCCCACATAAATATAGTCAACCGATCTTTTACAAAGGAGCAAAGGCAACACAATGGAAAAAAGATATTCTTTTCAAAGATGGTGCTAAAACAACTGGACGTACGAGTGTAAAATAAGGAATCTAGACACAGATCTTAACACTGTTTGCAAAATTTAACATAAAGTGAGTCATAGACCTAAATGTGAAATAGGTAAATGCAAAATCAAAAATCTCCTAGAAGGTAACATAGGAGAAAATCTAGATGACCTCGAGTTTGGTAATGACATTTTAGATACAACCTCAAAGGCGTGATCCATGAAAGAAATAATTGATAAGTCGGATTTTAAAAATAAAAAATTCTGATCTGGGAAAGACTGTCAAGAGAATGGGAAGACAAGCTAGACACTGGGAGAAAATATTTGCAAAAGACATATCTGATAAAGGACTGTTATCCAAAATATAAACAGATCTCTTAAAGCTCTACTAGGAAAAAACAAACAACCAAATTAAAAAATGGGCAAAAGATCTGAACAGACACCCCACCAAAAAAGATGTACAGATGGCAAATAAGCATAGGAAAAGATGCTCCGTATCATATGCCATTAGCGAACTGCACAGTAAAACACATTATGACTACAGACCTATTCCAGCAGTGAAAATCCAAAACACTGATAACGCCAGATGCTGCCAAGGAAACTCTCATTCATTGTTGGTGGGAATACAAAATGGTACAGCCACTTTTGAAGACAATTTGGCAGTTTTTTCTAATAAAACTAAACATACTCTTACCATATGATCCAGCAAGTGTGCTCCTTGGTATTTACCCAAATGAGTTGAAAAATTATGTCCACACAAAACCCTGCACACAGATGTTTATAGCAGCTTTATTCATTGTTGCCCAAACCTGAAAGCAACCAAGATGTCCTTCAGCAGATGAATGGATAAATAACTGTGGTACATCCAAAAAAATGGAATATTATTCAGTGCTAAGAAGACATGAGCTTTCAAGCCTTGAAAAAACTTGCAGACAATTTAAGTGTATATTTTGAAGTGAAAGAAGCCAATCTGAAAAGGCTACAGACTGTATGATTCCAACTATATGACATTGTGGAAAAGGCAAAACTATGGAGACAGTAGAAACATCCGTGGTTGCCAAGTATTAGAGGAGAAGTAGAGATGAATAGGCGGAGCACAGAGTTTTCGGAGCAGTGAAGCTACTCCGTATGGTATTATAATGGTAGATACATGTCCTTATGTATCTGTCAGAACCCATAGAATGTACAGCAGGATGAGTGAACGCTAATGTAAACTAGGGACTTCGAGTGATAATGACGTGTCAGTGTAGGTTCATGGATTTTAACAAATCCATTACTGTGGTGCCCTATCGTGGTAGTGAGGGAGGCGGTGGGGAGGCGGGGCAGGAAGCACATGGGGACACTGTGTACTTTGTACACAGTTTTGCTGTGAACCTAAAACTGTTCTGAAAAATCAAGTCTATTAGAAAAAACCAGCCTTTAGTTTTGTCATCTACATTTAACTTCACCCAGCAATCAAAAGAGTCAAGCTTGTTTCTGAAGCCCAGGTACCCGAGAAGGGAAGCAACAGGCTGCTGTTGCTGGTCACGAGCTTTCAGATAGTGTGTCCTCCAAAGTCAGCTTTGTCCTCTGTTCATCAGCAAGCAATGCCGCCGTCTGTACTGGGCTTGGTAAAACTGTGTCTGAAACTGCACTGACTCCTCTCACAGCCCTGCCATGTCAATTCTCTGTTTGTATTTGTGGGTTTCATTTTTGCTTGTTCTTAAGCCTTTTCTAGATAACTTGTGGTTTATTCTGGTCTGCAGCTTTTATTCCTTTTATAAGGTGGACCAAAGGCAGAAATCAATAGGAAGAAATAAAAGCATGGAGGGATCTCTTTGGAATTATTTTTTTCATACATGAATTTCAAAAACATGGCATTGTGCCGTACTCCAGATGATGACGTTGTTTCCCATGTGGTGTGGGTTAGCAATGCTGGTGCCGTTATACGTGTGCACTGGAATTGACAATGAAATAAATGGTTGGCAGATGGTAGAAGCCAGGTTTCTCACTGTAGGAGTGGGAGTTAATAGGTAAACAAGGGAAAGAGGCTAGAATGATCCATGAAGAAATGCGTTAGAGTTGGCGACATCATTACGGACTCATGTAAAGCTTAATATTGATATAGATGGCTACATGAAGAAATGTTTATAGATATGTCTATATCCAAGGGCTAGTGTACAAACATATTCCTGGCATGAGGGGGCCTAAAAGCAACCAGTAGCAACAAGCACAGTTAGCACCCAGATCTTGGTTTTTAATACTGTTCTCCAGTAAAAGGAACCACGGCTCCTTGAAGAAATGGTTATTTCTAGGCCTGGGGACACAGGATGAGATGATGAGCCTGGAGCATCTTATAGTGCCAGAAAGCAAAGTAGTGCTAAAAGCAAAACAAAGAAACAAAAAGTACCTCACAACAATGAGGGTGTGTCGAAGGGACAGAGGAGGCAACGGAAAGAGCTCTCAGTGACCAAAGCTGGAACACTTGGAGCGACACAATAAATAAGTAGCATTGGCTCATAACCCAAAGACAATATCCATGAAGCCAGGCTGATATCAATAAATGGTTCAATAAATAGATAGATGGAGAAGAAGAGAGAAATTACCCGTGCAGAAGAATTCCACTTAAGTTATGTAAATACTCTACCCTAAATGAAGGAGTGCATAACTCACCAGTCCTTACGTTTAGCGGGGAAAGTGTAGTGACTTTCTTCCAAAGAGCAGAGAATAGAAAGAAGGAAGAAGGAGTAACTTTACCCAAGCCAGGCAGTCAAGGTCAACGTCAGCAGTGATAAGTCATGTTGATGGTACGTGCATTTGGTCTGATGTGTTACAAATGGCTCTTTACCTCTGTGGTCTTCCATCCAAAACCCCATAACCCCAGTCTAAGCGTAGCAAAAGCGCCAGCAAGTCCCAGTTGAGGGACAGCTTTCAACAGACCTGAGCAGTCTCCTCAAAAATCGTCAAGGGCGTCAAAAACAAAGTAAGTGTGAGAAGCTGCCAGTCTAGAGGAACCTAAGGAGACAACTAAATTTAACGTGGTGTCCTGGTTGGGATCTTAGAACAGAAAAAGGGGTCTTAGAACAGAATAATGTATGGACTTTAGTTAATTAAAATGTACTTCTGTTGGTTCATTAATATAACAAAGGTACCATACTAGTGTTAGATGTCAATAAAAGAAGAAACTGAAGGTGGGTATACAGGAACTCTCTGTACTATCTTCACAGTTTTTCTGTACACATAAAACTGTTCTAAAATAAAAGTTTATTTTAAAAAAAATGGGATTTTGTTGTGCTAGGAAAAAATGGTATATGAAGGAAGTGTGTATTAATGTATCTCTGTAATATACTTACATAAAGGTCAGCATGCTTTGGGACTTGAAAGTGGCTCTTGCAATAGAGTGGTTTTAAATAAAACCACAAAGCATGCCCACAAGAAAATGGTCAAGAATGGCTATTTGGCAAATAAACGTTTGTATTTGAGACTGTCTGTGACATATCACAACAGAAATTCTTAGAAATGGTTCAAATTCTCAGGAAGCCTGAGCATAAACACATGATAAATCATTCACATGCTAACCTTGGCTTCTCCATGGTGAAGAAATTGCCTTGGAAAAAGAACTACATTTAAAATCCATCTACGTAGGATGAATGAAAATCTGTTTGCCCATATTACTGAGCAGTTTTTCACCAAACACTGCTGATGAGAGTGATATTTCAGAGGATGGGACAGGCAAGAGAATAGTTGAGATTCCCAGGAAATATTCAGCAGTAGATGGTGAAACTAATCCAGACTTAGGTGATCAGGCAGATGAGGAACAGAGTTTTGCAGCAAGGAGCATGTCTGAAGTGTGTTAGCATAGAACGTCTGAGATGAGAAAGATGAATATCTGGGGGTCTACCAGGGGAGGGCAAGTCGTTGGAGTTCCAGAAATAATCGAATTTAAGAACACAGGGTCATGACTTATAGACCTGGACCCATTTTCGGTTTCTATCCCTCTCCAGCTATGTGACTTCAGATGAGTTACAGCAGCTTTCCTAAGCCTTAATCTCATTGCCTGACAAATGGGAATAATAAGGGTACTTAGCTCATAAGGTGGTTGTGAGTATTAGATAACATACGGTTTTAAGTGTTTCGCATGGTTCTTGGCTCATATTTAATAAAGGACAGCTGCAATTATTATAAATATGTTATTACTCATGTCATTTCAGGGGTGCCTGCAGAGGCCCATAGTATGTGAGCGAAGCACCTAAGACAATGTCTGGCACAGACTAGGGACAAGGTGTATGTTCTTGGCTGCCTCTTCCTCAAATGTGATGGCTTGCGCATGTGATGTGGCCCATTGGGCTTTTAGTCAGTTTATTTTCTTTGATGTCTGCTCCTGGTTATCTGCGTGGTATTTGCATATCCATTAGAGAGTTTTTCATTTACTTTCAGTTCATTTCTTTTCTTTTTTTCTCTCCATTAATATGTAAGTTCAGCACTAATAATCACAGTTAACCACAGACTTTTAAACCCACAACCATAGCAGTCCAAGTCTGCACTTAAGGCCACAATCTATTCTTTTTCTATAGAATCAGCTCTGCTAAAAAAACATTTAAAAAGCAATATACACATAGATACCACATGTGCTTGTAAGTTTTCTGGACAATGGGTATTTAATTTTTTATTAGGAAAAGAAGTCATAGTAACCAGCAAAAATTCTTTGTTTTTAATTCTACTTCTAGGTGTGATGTGTCTTAGATAATAAAATGAGAATCTGATGATTCACTGCAGTGCTGTCACTCACTGGGATGGAGGATTACAGAGATGCATTTTAAACTTCTAGAGCTGAAGTCCAAAGATTTGGGTCTGGTCCTAAATTAATAGCTATGAACTGAGACCATGTCTTATGAGAGGTAGCTGAGGTAGTTTCCTGAGGGATGTAATGGTAAAGAGCAAGTGTACAGGGCAGAGGGAATGAAATAGGAAAGAAGAAAAAGTCAATATAAGGAAGTGTTATCAAGTTGGCTACCAGAAAGGGTGACTAGAATTTCATCCCATTAGCATCACAAGAGCATTATGAAATGGGTCTTAAACTGCCCATCCAAGTACAGAAGAGTGAAGCCTTCAACCACTGGCACCTGATACCCATACTTGGTAACTCCTCTGCCCTTCTGGCTTGCACTGTATGAGTGTGAAGTGGGTTCCCATGAGATATTTCCTTCTTTGATATCAGAGAAGTCCCAGGACAGGAAGAGATACAGTCCAGGCCTAAGGCAGGGCTTTGCCTGTTATACCTGCGTAAGTCTGGACAAAGCCAGCATGGAAGTGGTCACTGAAGCAATGGATGCCCTGGAGTGATGGATAAGAGGTGCCAAATCCACTCTATAAAGGTCACTCCGTCATTCAACTTTTCCAGGCCTCAGTGTTCTGACCAATTAAACGCAACTTTACTTAACCCAGCAGCTGCACATGGAAATCCATTGTTCAGCAAGCACTGTTTTAGATGGTTGAACAAGATCTAGGTTTTCAAGCACAGATTCCACTTTTGCAATCTTAGGCAGCCCTCTTTTTTAAAAGATAGGTGAAAGTGAAGCTGCATAGATTGAAGAAAGACATGAAGCCCCAGCTCAGTCTCCCTTATCAGCCCCAAACCTAACATGTGAGGGACGCTGGAACTCAGAGGATCCCAATTTATATATACTGAACCAAGTGCCCACTCAGTTTACTCCATGGTCTACGTGTTATGTGACTCTGTGTGACCAGGATAATTAGCTCCCAAAGGGCGTGGAGGGCAAGTAGTTCTGGGACAGTCGCCAGTTACCATGGAGGCTGACACATCCTTCTCATCATCTAACACAGGAAGCACTGAGAGGCAGCCATGATTCAAGGTACGATCTACCAAATTCAGGTATGTTTCCTGAATGGTATGGTCCTTGAACCAGAATATCAAAGAGGAAAAACAGAAGTTCACCTCTTTAAGAGCGTGCTAAGCGAGCCACAGAGAGGGAGAGTATATTTGCAATACATGTATTTGACTAAGGACTTAATATCAAAATATGTAAAGAATTCCAACAAATCAAACTGAAAAAGTAAACAATCTCATGGGGAAAAGTCTTGAATGCCACAAAAAAGATATGCAAATGACCAGTTATGAAAAGATGTTCAACATCATTGCTCTCAGAGGAAAGCAAATTCAAACCCCAAGGTGATTCTACTTCATACCACCAGAATGTTACAAACAAAAAGATTGACAATACCAACTTTTTTTTTTTTTTCCGGTACGCGGGCCTCTCACTGTTGTGGCCTCTCCTGTTGCGGAGCACAGGCTCCAACGTGCAGGCTCAGTGGCCATGGCTCACGGGCCCAGCCGCTCCGCGGCCTGTGGGATCTTCCCGGACCGGGGCAACGAACCCGTGTCCCCTGCATCGGCAGGCGGACTCTCAACCACTGTGCCACCAGGGAAGCCCAACAATACCAACTTTTGTTTATTTATTATTTATTTATTTATTTTACATCTTTATTGGAGTATAATTGCTTTACAATGGTGTGTTAGTTTCTGCTTTATAACAAAGTGAATCAGTTATACATATACATATGTTCCCATATCTCTTCCCTCTTGCATCTCCCTCCCTTCCACCCTCCCTATCCCACCCCTCCAGGGGGTCACAGAGCACCGAGCTGATCTCCCTGTGCTCTGCGGCTGCTTCCCACTAGCTATCTGCCTTACATTTGGTAGTGTATATATGTCCATGCCTCTCTCTCGCTTTGTCACAGCTTACCCTTCCCTCTGCCCATATCCTCAAGTCCATTCTCTAGTAGGTCTGTATCTTTATTCCTGTCTTACCCCTAGGTTCTTCATGGCGTTTTTTTTTCTTAAATTCCATATATATGTGTTAGCATACGGTATTTATCTTTCTCTTTCTGACTTACTTCACTTTGTATGACAGACTCTAGGTCTATCCACCTCATTACAAATAGCTCAATTTCGTTTCTTTTTATGGCTGAGTAATATTCCATTGTATATATGTGCCACATCTTTATCCATTCATCTGTCAATGGACACTTAGGTTGCTTCCATGTCCTGGCTATTGTAAATAGAGCTGCAATGAACATTTTGGTACATGACTCTTTTTGAATTATGGTTTTCTCAGGGTATATGCCCAGTAGTGGGATTGCTGGGTCATATGGTAGTTCTATTTGTAGTTTTTTAAGGAACCTCCATACTGTTCTCCACAGTGGCTGTATTAATTTACATTCCCATCAACAGTGCAAGAGGGTTCCCTTTTCTCCACACCCTCTCCAGCACTTATTGTTTCTAGATTTTTTGATGATGGCCATTCTGACTGGTGTGAGATGATATCTCATTGTAGTTTTGATTTGCATTTCTCTAATGATTAATGATGTTGAGCATTCTTTCATGTGTTCCAACAATACCAACTTTTGATGAGGCTGAGGAATAACTGGCATTCCCATACACTGCAGTTGAGAGTATAAATTGATACCACCATTTTGTAAGATACTTACAAGCATCCTCTAAAGCTTAATATGCACATGTCTTGTGACCCAAACAATTCTATTCCTGGATATTATACCATATTAAATGTGTTTGCCAAAAGAACATGAATGTTCATAGCAACACTACACACTATAGTACCAACATGGAAACAGCCAAAATGTCCATGCATTGTAAAATGAATACACCAACTATGGAATATTAATGCAGTAGATTCTAATCATCAGTGAGAGTGAAAAAGAACTAGAGCTACACACGACGACGTGGATGATTCTTACAAATAAAATGTTGGACAGACATGAAAGAGTATATATTTTATTATTCCACCTACATAAAATTTTAAAACAGGAAGAAGTAATCTATAATCTATATTAGAAGTCAAGATAATGGTTACACTTGGGGAGGTAGTGACTGGAAGGGGCCATGAGGGGACTTCTGCAGAAGTGCCAATTTTCTGTTTCTTCATTTGGGAAGTGGTTGCATGTATGCCCTCACTTTATGAAAATTCATCAAATGGTCCACCTGTGATTTTTGAACTTTTATTTGTCTTTTACACCTTAATAGAATTTATGCACAAACACATATGCACACACAGAAACCAGTTCCTCAAGTAGAAGATCTTTATTGAGGAGTTAAGTGCAAATCTTAAAGTTACTGAGGGAGGGGGGGGAACCTCACTGTTTCTCAAATTAAAAATCTGCCTCTGGACAAAAATTTACAAAAGAGTTCTGAGAAATACAGATTTGATGGTTTGAGATACTATAGTGTCATAATTTGTTGATATAGTTAATTCATTCAGTCATAGCAAGCAATAAATACTGATCTATTCAGCTTTTCCTTTCTGTAAGGTATGATACTAGATACTTGGTTAAAAATGAAACAAGGAAAATCCCTGTCTTCCCAGAGCTTGCAGAGCTGTTGGGGAGGTAAGAAATGCATGCTATGAAGTAGATTTCAGGTGCTCTCAAAACAGAAAGTAACTGTGTGAGATGACGTTACTTAGCTTGACTGTAGTAATCGTTTCACCATGTATATGTGCATCCTATCATGATGTTGTATGCCTTAAATGTATACAATTTTATTTTAAAAATAAAATTAAAGAAGAATATCAGGGCTTCCCTGGTGGCGCAGTGGTTGAGAGTCCGCCTGCCGGTGCAGGGGACACGGGTTCGTGCCCAGGTCTGGGAAGATCCCACGTGTCGTGGAGCGGCTGGGCCCCTGAGCCATGGCCGCTGAGCATGCGCGTCCGGAGCCTGTGCTCTGCAGTGGGAGAGGCCACAGCAGTGAGAGGCCCGCGTACCGCGAAAAAAAAAAAAAAAAAAAAAAAAAAAAGAATATCATATTTAGTATCATAAAAGAGGTACAAAGAAAATATTGCAGGAGTTTAGAAGTAGAAGAGGTCATTCATATCTAAGAGACTCAAGGAAGGTTTCAGGGTGGAGGGAGTATTTTGAGTTACACTTCTGCCAAAGTAGGTTAAATTTAACTTTGTGGAGACTGGTGAGTAGGACCAGCTAAGGAACACATCAAGACAGGAAAATGGCTGAACTGGGGACAGTGAGTCACTTGGTCCAGAGTCACGGAGTTTTGGAGTGAGTAGATCTGTTTATTTGTTTAATGTGAGTAGTTTCATTTATTTGTTAGTTAATTCAACAAATGTATATTAAACTCCTCCCATGGTCCAGGATTGGGAATATAACTGTAAATAGATTTTCTATTCTTTCTGCCCTTGTGGACTTCATAAAGCCTAAGGGAAGATAAACAAGTAAATGAATCTTTAAAATACAGTATGATGCAGGGCACATTCGGGGGAACAGGTGCTGTGAAAGCTCAGAGCAGAGCTACACAACCCGCTTGTGGGCTTAGGGAAGAACTCTCAGAAGAAATGTCATGCCAAGTAAGATCCGAATAATGATGTAGGGTCACAGCAATATTGGAATCTTGGGTGCCAGGCTGAGAAATATGAACAGTGTAGAATAAGTTAGGTTGTTTGCATTGAAATTTGAACAAAGAAATGATATGATCCAAACAGTTCTTTATGACGTCTGATCTTGCTGCTACATAGGATGAATATGAGTAAGGGAGAAACTGAGTTGGGGAGATCAGTTAGCACACTTTTGGTAAGAAGTAGTAAGTGTTTGAACAATTTTGTCCAGAAAAATTTAGAGAAATGGATAGATCTTAGATGTACTGCAGTTACAGACCCGGGAGAATTTGTCAACCAATTTTATTTTAGATGGGAAAAAGAAAAGAATGAAAAGATTGTGAGCCTAAGTAACGTGCAATTTGCAAAGAGGAAATTTAAGGCAGGAGGATGCTTGGAATAGAGGGAGGTTGAGATGTGTGTCTGTGCTCTGGAGAGAGAGCTGGGGAGACCAGCTTGGATGCATTGCATTTGAGATGCCAGAAGGATATCTTGACAGGAAGTTTCAGATAGACAGAGTTTTAAAGTTTGGGACAGAGAGAATGCCAGAGCTGGAAGTAAAGATCTGGAAGTCTTATACCACGTGGAAATATTGATCACACACATGAAACCAGATGAGATTGACAAATGACACGACATATAGAGAAAAACAAGAAAAAGCAAGCCAGTAGTGAGACCTGGGGGCAGGGACAACATTTAGAGGGGTAGGAGAGCAGGTGGAAAAGACAGGAGCAGAGAGGAGCAGGTAAAGAGAGGGAAGAAGAAGGTGCCAGAAAGTCATTAGAGCAAAGTTTCAGGAAAAATGGGCAATGGGTCCACTGTGTCAGATGCGATCAGAGGTTCCAGTATTGGAGCTGTGCTTGAGAGTTGTGCTACTGTTATGTGTGTACCACCTTGGGACAGGCAATGTGTGGGGAGAGAATAGCTAGAATTGATACTGCTTTCTTTGATATTTCCCCCCAACGTCAGCTTCCTGTGTACTGCGATAACTAACATTTTAAGTCAGGTGCCGTAAGCACATTTTTGTTAGAGCCAAGACTTTGAAAACCAAACCAAACCATTTGAAAATGGTCATTTGGGTGCAAAGATTCTGTGGTTCTGCCTTAGTGTCTCTATATAAAACAACTTATTTTAATGGCAACCTGAGCTAGAAAATGTATATTAAAGTATTAGATAAATACTTTAAAAGCAAAATGTTCTTGATTTAAAAAAAAAAATGCTTGGGACAGCACAAAATGAAACTAAGAAAAAGGTGTTGAAAACTAGGCAGAGGCAAACAGATGCCCACTTTTTAAGCAGGTGTTCATCTCAAGCAGATGAGAGGAAGCTGCCTGTCTGGGGGTAGTGGCCTCTCTTTTGAAAATTTTCCTACTAAAATCTGCGTTGAGTTGATAGGTAGTCGTATCCAACCGGATCCAGATTTGTCATTTCATCTCTCAGGCAAGTGTCCATCTCATATCAACTTCCTTCTTCAGTAGTATGGTCATAGACCCCTTTTGCCCTGTTGTCCTGGTGTAATTACCAATAGCACCTCGTTTCACTTTCAGATATGTCCCAGAGAGGATGTTAAATTATATGTTCATTCTGCTCCTAGGTCCCTCATACACTCAGTGGAAAAATAATAGTGAAGTTTGAGGGTTCTGACATTCAAATGGACTGGAATTTGAATCCACATTCTGTCATTTTCGAGCTTGGTTTTGGCAAGATTTGCTCTTTAACCTCTCTGGACTTCAGTTACCTCAAATGATAAATGAGAATAATTATAGAACTTACTGTATAGGGTTATTGTAATGAGTTAATGTCCATAAAGGGTTGAAACACTTTGCCTGGAACATATAGAAACACTTGATAAATGTTACCAGTTATTATTATCATGATTATTATTGTCATCCCCCATCCAGAGCACTTCCACAGACTGGGGTTTATTTGAAGCTATGTTTTTTTTCAGCTTACCAGGGAAGTGCCCCTCTCTCTATGCCAAAAACTCCGCTGCAGATGACATTTCCCCTGGTGTTAGGTGCAGTTAGGAAACCCCTTAATCATTTTTCACCTGTATGGGTTTATTCCAACATTATGCTTGCTATTGGCTCCATGGTAATCAGTCATAGCTCCTGGACCCACTCTGAAGTGAGGATAGAAATAGAAGCAACAATTGTAAACATGCTCAATAAGCTACGTAACCTGCATTCTGAGTTCACATCATATACATTTATCAGGCATTTCCTTATCTTCACATGTATTGTTACATGTATAACGATATGAATCTTGGAAGAATAAAGTCTTTTTCTTACAGTTCTGTGAAATATCTTCTCGGACCTGAAATCCAAGTCCTCTAATTCTTTGTTTGCTGCCACTGTAAGGGATCAAGTTAGCTGCAAATATCTAAAAACTGAACCAAATAACTCTGTGGATTTTTTCACTATCTCAGAAGTCTGAAAACATGCAAGCTATTCATTGCCGTATACAGATTCCACTATCAGTTTAGGCCACAGGTCTGTGTCTCAAAAATTGTATGACACACATAATGTAATAGGACTAGCATCACTCTTGCCTTTTTAAGCCTTTTTCTGCAGAAGGTCTTATTAGCAGATCCTCTTTAGTGCATGAGAGAATTAGATCATTAGAGTCACACTTACTGAAAGTGTATGTTGCTTCAGCATCACCAGTTGCCAGTGTCATGTCTGATTTTAAGAACTGTAGGATTGCTGATACCGTTATACGTCATGGAGTGCAAGGTATTTTTAAGATTTCTACATGTATGCTTCGAATTTCTCTTACATCTCGTCTGCATGGATGTTGTTAATGTTTGTGGACATTTGTGATCACCTATGCGAAAGGGAGTGAGTAAACCCAGGGGTGTTTCCTTTCTGTTAGGATTACCCCGTTTCTGTTTGGTTTCAGTTAGGGGCAGATGGGGGGCAATGTGTGAGTCCCTGGGGTGCTGGCCATACTCATCAGAGGCCTGCAGTCCTCCGGCAAATACCAATTTCCATTGTGCTTCCAGATAGTCTCTGCTGCTGCACTCTGTTCCCCCCACCCCCTTCCACGCTTAAAGCGTCATCTGGACAAGAAGTGGATCACAGCAAGAAGCAAAAATCCCTCTTAAATTTCAGGTTCTATATGTATTTGCCCAACAATATATTATTCTCTGTTCAGGAGACTATAGCAACTCACTCTTCTGACTGATAATCTCATCTTCTGGTTGCCTGAGTCTTGCCCACCACAGACAAAGAGTGCATCATTTTCCCAAAATACTCATAAGCAGGGGAGTGATTAAGAATCCATTCTTTCACCAAGAGGGACCTAAGGGTGAATGTTATGTTTGCCACTGATGAATTGGAAAACTTCAGGTATGTCCCTGAATTTCCTCATCTTCAAACCTGTGGTCATAATAGTAGCCACTACCAACAGCTGCAACAAAGGTTACACGAGATAAGACAAGCACTTCATCCAGGGTCCGGCACGCAAGTGTTCAATTACTGCTGGCTGGTACAATATATTAACCTATCATTTAAGTGGAAAGTTTTCGTTCTCATAACAATAGGTTGTAGCCTAGACTGAGACCTGCCATTAGGGTGAACCGTTCTTCCCCATCACAGCAGGCCAGACTTGGTCGAGAATATAATTCAGACCCTCTTCAGCTCTCTGTCTTCAGAAATACCATCGCTCTGAAGATAGCGAGTAGAGAGAGCTGATGACAAGTTACTGAGCTGGAAATAAAGGGGTAAAAAGAATGCATTTATGAACACATGAGTTTTCAAAAACCTCTCAGCATGTCTATGGGACTTTATTTGGTATCAGTGCCATCTGTTTGCCGGATGTCTCTGACAGAAATGTGTCCATGAATTTGGACTCTTCTTTTTTTCCCCCCTCAGCTGTGCACTGTAGCCAGATGTTCTTGTGTTTCAGAAGCAGCCACGTCCGTCAAGCTCTTTGCGAGACCGGATCATTCATGCTTGTGTAACTTCATTTCTCCAGCAGTGACACTAGTGGGCTTGTTTATCTACTTTTTCCCCCTGATTTTTTTCTCACGTTGCTTCAAATTAAATTAAAAGCCAACACAGTCACTGATTAACCAAGGGTGGCACATTTGTAAACTTGGATTTGCCAGGTTGCCAGTTGAGAAAAATCCCTCTACACTCTTTGCCAACACTGTGTCTACCAGGCACCATTGGTGTCTTGGCAGTGCTGCTTGGGTTTTGTCAGAACATAATGTAGCTGTGTAAAAGATGTCCTTCAGAGATGTTAGCTGACTTGCGTTGTTCCCAGACTTAAATATGCTGTGAACTAATTAACACCAGTGTGAGAGTAAATACTCAAATATCGTTACCTTGCAAATAACAGCACACAAATTTCTGTGCACGGGTTTCTGTCTCCTAAAAAGAGAATGATGATGATTATTATCACAGGAAGAGAAAATATTGGGACAGTAAAGCATTGGCGTCTGCTAACAGGCAATCTCTCATTCCAGTTCCTAACAAGCTTGCAAAGTCCAGGGTAGAGACATATTATCAGAAGTGCATGTTAAAAATACTGCAGGGCTTCCCTGGTGGCGCAGTGGTTGAGAGTCCGCCTGCTGATGCAGGGGACATGGGTTCGTGCCCCGGTCTGGGAAGATCCCTCATGCGCGGAGCAGCTGGGCCAGTGAGCCATGGCCGCTGAGCCTGTGCATCCGAAGCCTGTGCTCCGCAATGGGAGAGGCCACGACAGTGAGAGGCCCGCGTACCACAAAAAAAAAAAAAAAAACCTGCTACAGCTACTCAATGAATTTGGTAAAGTTGAAGGATACAAAATTAATGCACAGAAATCTCTTACATTCCTATACACTAATGATGAAAAATCTGAAAGAGAAATTAAGGAAACACTCCAATTTACCATTGCAACCAAAAGAATAAAATACTTAGGAATAAACCTACCTAGGGAGACAAAAGGCCTGTATGCAGAAAATTATAAGACACTGATGAAATAAATTAAAGATGATACCAACAAACGGAGAGATATACCATGTTCTTGGATTGAAAGAATCAATATTGTGAAAATGACTATACTGCCCAAAGCAATCTACAGATTCAATGGAATCCCTATCAAATTACCAATGGCATTTTTTACACAACTAGAACAAAGAATCTTAAAATTTGTATGGAGACACGAAAGACTCCGAATAGCCAAAGCAGTCTTGAGGGAGAAAAAAACGGAGCTGGAGGAATCAGACTCCCTGACTTCAGACTACACTACAAAGCTACAGTAATGAAGACAGTATGGTAGTGGGACAAAAGCAGAAATATAGATCAATGGAACAGGATAGAAAGCCCAGAAATCAACCCACGTATCTGTGATCAACTAATCTATGACAAAGGAGGCAAGGATATACAATGGAGAAAAGACAGTCTCTTCAATAAGTGGTGCTGGAAAACTGGACAGCTACATGTAAAAGAATGAAATTAGAACACTCCTTAACACCACACACAAAAATAAACTCAAAATGGTTTAAAGACCTAAATGTAAGACCAGACACTGTAAAACTCTTAGAGGAAAACAGGAAGAACACTCTTTGACATAGGTCACAGCAAGATCCTTTTTTGACCCACCTCCTAGAGTAATGGAAATAAAAACAAAAATAAACAAATGGGACCTAATGAAACTTCAAAGCTTTTGCACAGCAAAAGAAACCACAAACAGGATGAAAAGACAACCCTCAGAAAGGGAGAAAATATTTGCAAATGAAGCAACTGACAAAGGATTAATCTCCAAAATATGTAAACAGCTCATGCAGCTCAATATCACAAAAACAAACAACCCAATCCAAAAATGGGCAGAAGACCTAAATAGACATTTCTCCAAAGAAAACATACAGATGGCCAAGAGGCACATGAAAAGCTGCTCAGCATCACTAATTATTAGAGAAATGCAAATCAAAACTACAATGAGGTATCACCTCATACCGGTTAGAATGGGCATCATCAGAAAATTTACAAACAACAAATGCTGGAGAGGGTGTGGAGAAAAGGGGACCCTCTTGCACTGTTGGTGGGAATGTAAACTGATACAGCCACTGTGGAGAACAGTATGGAGTTTCCTTAAAAAACTAAAAATAGAATTTCCATATGATCCAGCAATCCCACTACTGAGCATATACCCAGAGAAAACCATAATTCAGAAAGACTCATGCACTCCAGTGTTCACTGCAGCACTATTTACAGTAGCCAGATCATGGAAGCAACCTTAATGCCCATTGACAGATGAATGGATAAAGAAGATGTGGTACATATATTCAATGGAATGTTACTCAGCCATGAAAAAGAATGAAATTGGGTCATTTGTAGAGATGTGGATGGACCTAGAGACTGTCGTACAGAGTGAAGTAAGTCAGAAAGAGAAAAACAAATATCGTATATTAATGCATATATGTGGAATCTAGAAAAATGGTACAGATGAACCGGATAGCAAGGCAGAAATAGAGACAGATGTAGAGAACAAACGTATGGACGCCAAGGGGGGAAAGTGGGGATGGTGGTGGTGGTAGTGGTGGTGGGATGAATTGGGAGATTGGGATTGACATGCATACCCTAATATATGTAAAATAGATAACTAATAGATCCTGCTGTATAAAAAAATTAAACTAAAATGAAGCCTTTTTAAAAACAAGCTGTAAACGAGAGTGTTACGTGTATATGATTTAGCTTCCATGTGTTAAGCCAAGTACAGCATTAGGAACCTGGGACCAGAGGCTCTTCATTTCCCACTCAGTGGAATAGCTTATTTTGTCTAATCACTCCGTGAAATCTAGAGTCAGCAACGCTTCATTTACAAAAACATGAAAATGAAAGCTATAGCTAAGTTTTCTGGTTTATCAATAGAACTGATTATTTGCAAATATAGATTCATAAAGTCATACACTTGATTAAAATTTTACATGCCAGATACAAGATGTAACAGTGCCTTACTTTCTAAATGCTTTATTCATTGAATGGAACACAATGAATGCCCATTCATCTTGGTTAAAGTACTCACGCAAAGGTACTCATGCACACCTGCATATCACAAAGTATCAGCACTGGAAAGAGCTGCCGTCTAAAAACTTTCCAGTATTGCCAAGTTGGTTACAGGGAGGCATGAATCAATAGCAGCATATCTCAATGTTTCATTGAGAAAGTTGCAGAATATGGTTTAAGCCTTGTTATAACCATTCCCTTTGCAGCAAGGGTGTGTTTCATATTAATAACACACTTGTGCCTTTTTCCATACCATAATTATCACTGTGCCATGTGATCAAACACTGTCATGGTGAGGGTAAGGGGAGGGGCATTCATTAGTGTTAGAACATACAGTGATATACATTAGAGCAAGTCAGCATGCTGCATTTGTTTGAAAAGACTGTGGATAGAAAAAAATGCTATGATTCCAAACAGAAAACTAATTCAGGGAAAGTGGACGTCTCTCCAGAAAGCATATAGAACAGAAGAATCAGCTGTTGTCTCTTAAGAGATGGTGAAAATTGCTTTGTCAGTAAGTAAGGCTAAGTTAGTGATATGAGTTTTCTAGTGAGGCTATTCATTGTATTAAAAAGTGCAATTTTAGCCACAAAAATTTTTAGAATATAAAGTTATATTTTTTATGAACAGCCCTTCTGTGGAATGTCCTTTTACTAAATAGATTTATTTTCTTACTTTCAGACAACTCCAGTTTATTGCTTGCTAAATTAGAGAAGTATAATTCCAGAGTCACCTACAATGAGGAATTTGATCACAGTAAATTTAACATGGCCTCATTAGTATCTACCCACATCTCTAGGAAACTGAAGTTTTCTAAAGGCACACATTGAACTATAGTAGAGCAAACATCCTTAAGTTAAATGACCAGTGAATCCATTTATTCGCTTCTTATCACCTATTCAGAGAATCCTGGTTACAACAAGATGTCATCATTCTGTTTCCTTAGGATTAGCTTAAGTATGGTTTTTCGCCCTCTCATCTCTCACTCCCACCAGTTTTATATTTCCTTACCTAGAAATTTCAAGTTAACACTAAAAATGCCCCCAAATGATTTTATTTCTGTTCTTCCTTTGGGGATATTGCTTCAAGGTGGCCCTGTCTTTATATTTTGATGACCAAGTATAAAGTGAGGGCAACAAAACAAGAGAAACCAGAGAGGAATACAGTCACAATCAGATTAACTATTTTAGGTGATGCATCTGAATGAACCAAGCTTCACGTAGTATTTAAACTGAGGAGAGTATCATTTGGAAATTAAGAATGAGAACTTTTAATCAGCAATGATCATACATTAAAACTTTTACATAAAAACATTCACTTTTGCTGGCCTGCAGGACGATAGCAGAGTCTTTTCTCTCTCCCTCATCAATCCTCCCATGAGACTCTGTTTTGTTTAATTTACGTGGCTGGCTTGCAAATCTGAACTAACTGAGAAAAGGGCTGTTTCTAAGGTAGTAAATCAAAATAACATCACAGTCACTTCAAACAATGTTTTTGAACTTCAACTTCAGAACAAGTAGTTCAGACTACAAATACTTTTAGCTTCACACCGGCTTTCCTTCTGAACTACGTGTTCGGTGACCTTCTGCAAAGCAACTACAAGGGCAATTTCATTTCCATAGGTTACATTGACCTTGCAGAAGTGAAGAATCAAAAAAAAAAAAAAAAAAGAATGAAAAGAAAGAATAAAACAAGCCTTTTTGGTTTGGGCCTGGAAACTAAATAAGCACCAGATAAAAATCACAGTACAAGTGAGTGTCATTGAAATAAAGTGACTTGTTTTTATCACAAGTCTAGTTTCAGTGAAGTCCACTCTCATTCTTATCTTTATTCATTCTACAGGTTGTAGATAATGCATGACCGTATTAAAATTCTCTTCTTGATCTGAATCTCTGTATCTCTGGTAGACAAGCTGGGTCCTAACAGCTTGATTGTATGTGTGTTGATTTTTAAAAGACAACAACATGAAACCTTTAAAGCTGGAATTTCCTGATTATTTCAGGCCAAGTTCTATATACTACACAAATCTTGCACAGCAGTTTTAGAGAGCAACAGTAATTGAATTAAATGATTTAGAGTGAATAGTAGAAGTAAGGGAATTAGGGGATCTGGGCTGTTTTTCCGTAAACTATTACTGAAGTGTAATACACATACAGAAAAGTACAAAAATGTTAACTACTCAGTGTGATGAATTTATACAAAGTCAACACAGTCTCCTAACTTCACTATCAACCAGATGAAGAAATAGAACATTAACCATCACCCAAGAAGCCTCCCCGCATTCCCTGCCCATACATGCAACTTCCCCGAAGTAATCACTTCTCATGACTTCTATCACCATAGTTTTGTTTAGCCAGTGTTTGAAATCGATAGAAACAGAATTATTCAATGCGTAATTTTTTGTGTCTGGCTTCTTTCACTATATAGTATGTTCACAGAGATTCACTCTGGTTGTTGCCTGTGATAGTAGGTTGCTATTCTCTTTGCTGTACAGTATCCTGTTGTAAATATCTACAATATGTCAAATGTCCATTAATATCTGGACTCTTACAAGTAGTGTTATGATCATCTTTGTATTGGCACAGATACAAGGGCATTTCTGTTGAGCATATACTCTGGGGTCATAAAGTGTGCATATTGTACACATTAGTAGATACTGCCAAAGTGTTTCTCAGAGCAGCTTCACTAGTTCACACACCCATCAGAAGTGCATGAGGCTTCCAGTTGCCCCATGTACTCACAATCTCTTGGTATTGCTGGTCTTTGCTATTTAAGCCAATTGATGGGTGTGTAGGAGGTTCACATTTTCGTTTTAATTAGAATTTCCCTGACAACTAATGAAGGTGGACAATTTTCACATGCCTATAGGTCATTTGGAACTGCTTGTTAAAATCTTAAATCTCAGTTTTCTACTGTCATGTCTTTTTGTTATTGATATGTAGCTCTTTATGTGTTTCCAGTATGTTTTTGTTATATATATGCATTGCCAATGTCTCTGTAGCCTGCCTTGTCACTTAATGGTGTCTTTTAATAAGCATACATTTTAATTTAAATTTTGTCCATTTTACCAAAATTTATCTTATGGTTAGTAATTTTGGGGGTCCTATTTAAGAAATCATTTTCTACCCAAATTTCATGAAAATGTTCTGTTACATTCTAGGGGCCCTAAGGTTTTTACTTTTTTCATTTAGATCTATAAGCCACCTTGAAATATGAATTATATTGATTTTTCCTCTATAAATATATGTCTCACTCAACATCATTCATTAACAATACAATCTGTTCCCTCACTGCATTGCAGTGACATCTTTGCTATACTTCAGTATACCAGTCTATTTTTGGATTCTCGATGCTATTCTGTTGGCCTATTTGTCTATCATTAGGCCAGTACCACACTATCTTAATTATAAAGTTTTACAATAAGTTTTGGTATCTGGTATTGTAAGTTCTCCAACTTTGTTTTTCCTCAAGATAGCCTTTCATTTACATATACGTTTTTGAATAAGCTTGTCTCCCCCCTCCCCCCACAGCAACAATGCAACAAAATCCTGAGATTTTGATAGGAATTGTGGTAACTATATGAATTAGTTTGGGGAAAATTGAAAACTTGAAAATATTGAGTCTTCAATCTGTAAACATGGAATATGCTTGTATTTGTTTAGATGTTCTTTAATTTCTCTCATTAGTGTTTCTAATTTTCACTGCAGAAGTCTTGCACATCTTTCCTAGGCATTTGACAGTTTTTAATTTTTGAGCTATTGTAAACAGTATATATTATTTTTAAATTTAAATTTTGTAATCATTTGTTTCATTTGATCCATTTTTCCCATAGCTCATCACTGAAAAGTTTAGTCTACTATAAAACATCTTAACTGAAAGTGAGACTTAGATTAGAAGTGGCTATATTAACAGGATTAGTTTTGTACATATGAAAAGAGAAAGTTGCTCTGCAGAAACACATTATATTGCCCTATAGTGATCCTAAAGATAATTATGGGAGAGAAAGTGAGGGATTTTTGCTCAGGTCTGGGAATCTCTTTTACCATTAGACTATGTGGGCATTCACAGCAAAACTCAAAGTAAAGGGTGAAGTGGACTAAATCAGTGGCTACAAATGAGGGTGCAGTAAATGGGTATGTAACTACCCCACCATGCAAAACTCCTTCAGTGTAAATAAGCCAACTGCTAGTTATTTATCTGCTGCTCTGTCATTATCCTGTGTGCATCCACCTCTAATAGGGACTGTCAGAATCATATATGGTTTGTGTTGTGAGGTGCTGGATCTCTCCTAAGTAGCTCCTGTCAGTTGTGAAACTAACTGCTCAGGGGACAAGAACAAGGAAAAAATAGTACCTTGATTGAAGGGATTAGAATGGGGTGACGGAATGTGGGGAGTGGAGAGAAATGGAGGGGAGACAACATAGAAGCATAAGGAATTGAAAAGTGTGCACTATGTGGTTGATTCCATCTGTTTTGTAGCTTGAGTGGTAAGTCACACATTTAAATAATAGAAAGCTTATTATTATTTTCTTCCCAGCTAATACACATGGAATTTGTGTAACAAAGCCTGCAAAATAAACTCCAGCCCAGGGCACAATCTTCTTGAAGCCCACAAAAAGTAAATTTGATATGTAAATACAATTTCCACACACTTTATATATACTTCCAACAATAAAAGCAAATATGTGAGTTGTGCAGAACAAGTGTAACTCTCATCTGATGGGGAAACTGACACTCAAGGAAACTAATGACCAATGCCTTGATAAAAAGCTGGATTCCAGGACTTTGGGATTCTGCTTTAAAATTCTTTTATTAAAACCATACTGATATTTTTATTTTATTCCTTCTAGGAATGCCTCTTGGCATTTCAAAACATAAAAGTAGTGATCTTAGAATATTTCTGAAGTGCATCAAATACCTACTCTTCTTCTTACATTGTAAGCATTTGTCTACTTTTGAATATTTCATCAACATTTTCACAGGAACTCCCTCTGGGTAGTATCTTTTCTAAGCCTAGTATTTTGACTTTTGCTGTCTCTCGGAGGGCAGAAAAATGAACAGCAACCCAACTACATGGAAGACAGAATGGGGCCCTTCTTTGATGATGGAGCATAATTAGTGACCTAAGCAAATGGCTAATTAGATCCAAAGCAACTTCTAAAATGTTAGAAAGAAACGATTGAAACATAATCAGAGTGCAAACAATCATAATTGACAAACATGCACTAGACTCTTGAAGCACTGAAAATATAGCTGAAAAACTGAGGGCTATTTCAGGCAAACCCTAAATCAGATTAATAATATTTATTGTTCCAGCAGCCATGAGAAAGCTAAGACAAGAAGCAATATAAACAAATAGGGGTGAAACTACTGAGCTGTGAGTCTAGCGATGTGATTTCTCAGTCCCCACTCTACTAATGACTGTGTGACCTCAAATCAAGACCAGCCACATACTCATCTCTAAAATGAGAGTGTTTGGTTTGATGTCATCTAGTATCCTGGCCAGCTCAAAGGTTCCTATGATCTCGTGACCCAGTGGGGAGAAGAGAGACAGAGGCATAACGATATTTGATGATGACTCTAAAAGAGCTTCTGACTGTTTGCCTCATTTGGATGTATTTTCCCATTTGCAAAGCCTGGCAATGAGGTTTAAAGGCCACATGCTGAAAGGATTTGGGGGAAAATACTTGGAATATTTATATAAACTCTTTGAGATATTATGTGGAATATAAAAATGTCTGTGACACAGTCCATGTCACAGAGGAGTGTTCACTCTCCATGGGAAAGACGTTCTGTACAAATACACAATAATGTTGTAAAAATCCAAATAAGCCTGAATGAAGTGCTAACATTACAGAAGTATAAATATCGGCTGCTATAGGGATTCAGAGATACATGATCTACAACTGGAGGAGCCCTGAAGTTGATCTTGAAGGAGAGGCTTGGAGAACAGACATCAGGATGGACAGATGTATAGAATATAGTACAGACTTTTGATGGGAACAATATTATCATCAAGGGAGTGAATCCATAGAAATGAAGGTGACATCTCCCAGGACTAGTGAGAAGAAAGGCCTCTTGGATTAGAGAGACTGTTAACAGCACTAGTGGGAGGTAGGTTGGAAGAATCAGGGAGCATCCATACATTATACACGTTCAGGCTGAAGAAGATGGACTTTTCTTGATAGTTAGTGGGGAACGAGCAATGGGAAAGGATTATAGAAGACAACTTAATATTTAGAAAGCTCAAACAAGGGCCAATTGGAAGAACTGATTAAATGAGACAAAGACAGGTGGCAAGAGTCAAGGTAGACATGTATTGCAATTGTCGTGTATAGGTGAAGACCTCAAGCATTAGAAATGGAAAAAATCCAATATTGAAGGAGCTTCCTCACTAACTCTCTCTTCTTCTTTCCTCTTTCCCTTCCTGGTCTGAATAAGCCTCTGGGTAATGAGGTAATATAGATAAAAATATGTTTTCACTCACCAAGCCAAATAAATTACCCCAGCACCTAGTGGTGGTCTTCGGTTGGATGAGATAGAAATGTAGAATTGATTTTGTAGCTTGTCTCATGGGGGCCTCTGGGAAAATAATTCGTTGGGGTGACCTTTTGTTTTCACATGATTATGGAGATATGACCCAAATCCCCACCCTGAGTTCAAAAAGAAAACAAATTCTCTTCATTACTTTGTTGGCTCTCCTCACTTCTTGATCTCAGCCAACTTTTTCCAGGGTCTCCTTCTATCTGCTCTCCTCCCACGATAATAGTCTTGTATGTTTTGTTCCCTTGGAGCCAAAGACACACTCTTTATGTGGTGAAAAAGAGTAGATTCACCAAAGTCACTCTGGACTAGCTGTCCATAGCCCAGTGATAATAGTTCCACTATCTAAAAGAAAAATGTGAATTTTAACACAAACACTCCCATGATGATTCAGCCTTAACTCTTGCCAGAGGGAGGGCTGCGCCATTTTTTTCCCTCTCCCCAGCACGCAGGCTGCTGTGAAGAAGCATCTGCTGTCTAATTCTTTTCTATATTAGGATAAAATGTTTTTCGGCTTGCTGATTTCAAGCCCTGAGGAAAAGGGGGGAAAAAGAGTTTCTCATAAAGTGTTCATTGCACAACCAATCGGTCTGTGTCCTGGGAACCCCAGGCATGTATTCAGGGACTAAGCCCCAAGAGCAACACCTCAGAGATGATGGGGTCAGGAGCTGGACAGGACGTGCTCACTCCGGGGGTACAGATGGTATCTGTTCAGCTAGAATTCTTCCGCTGTGATTGCTTTAACACCCAGATCATTTTAACCAGCTTCTTATCACAGTTGGGAGGGCCAGCATACTTTTCTTAAAGATTAACCAGACACAGTTTTTAATTTTCACAGTTCAAATAAGGGATTGGGAGAGCCAGCTGAAAAGAGTGGGGTCTAGGAATAAAAATACTCATTCAAAGATGGACATGTCCTTGAGAATACATCTAAAAAGCAAGCTGAGGGAGAAAGTATTGGGGCAGTATTTCCCTATCGGTTCCTTCTGTACCCCGCCCTCATCCCCAAACCCAGGGCTGCTTTTGATGAGAATAAGGGCACGACACCCACAATAAGATTCCTGGCCCAGAGCAGAGGCTGGAGACCGAAGGAGGTGAGAATGCTCAGGACACATCGACATGCTGAAGGCTATTGGCCTTTCTGTCTCATGAGAAGACTCCATAGGAAAACTTGGGGAAAAACGGATTGTATTTTGCTCTTTCCCTCTCATCCTTCAGCTTTCTGTGTGCCAGTGACCTGGCTCACAGCAAGTGCTGGCGAGCGGCAGTGCACCCCTGGGTGTCATTGAGAAGTGAACCGGGAGCTATCCCACTGCCCAAAATATCTCCTGGGAAACAATCCCATCTGCAGGGCTGTGAGCCAAGTTCTTGGTTTTGAGTTTGTAATATAGTAATAGTAATAATAACAATTCTCATTGTTGTGGTTGCTATGATTTTGTCAAACGGGTCCATTTGATATATTTCCTATCACACTGTGAATGCCCTCATGGACATGGGAATATAGCTGCTGAACGTGCTTTAAACTAGCAAATCTCATACATCTCACTGCTTGCAATTATTACTTAAGGACCAGAGAGAATGCAGCCTACTTTTTTGTTCAATAAGATAGATTTTTTTAAAAAAATTTAAAAAATAAGATAGACTTTAAAGCCAAAGTGAGGCATATCACAATCAAGAGGACTTTTTTTTTTTTTTTTTAAGTCAAGGTAATGGAGGAAGAAGATGTTTATTAAGTGATAAAGTCTGGACTTCTTTACAAAGCCCAGACTCTATGCTTCCAGTCAGAACATACCAGTTCTCAGAGGTTTTACAATGCAGCTCTCAAAAGACTTCCCTTTTGATTGTGGGCAATGCACAGATTTCAGCTTCTTGCTCCCTGGTTAGGGTTGATGGGCCAGGGAACAATTTTTATTAGGTTTCAACGCATCTGTGGTACTTAAATACGAGACTGAAATAGGCACTTGTTCCGTGCTGTAGGGTGATAAGTTGCATTAATTTTTATTTTAGTCTGTCTCCAAACATGGCTTTTATAGACTAATAAAAAAGCAATTTTTATAAGTTCACAAAAAACAATGAACACAGTCGAGCATAAATATCTTACGACCATGGCCAGAGGAAAATTATGAACTAAAAAATCTGCTGAAAGTGACACAAAAGGACAATACCTAGATGCTTCCTTCTCAAGGTAGATTAAACTCTCACCTAAATGGAAGATTCTGTAATGTGAATTTCCACTAGTGATTCCTCCCTGCTCTCATCCCACGACAGCTGGAACTCTGTCGCCCTACCCTTCACTAATTTATGCCGTCATACTCTTTAAGATCAGCCTCAAAAATTCAGCTCTTTAGGAGTAATATCACCCATTAATACAAGTCCTCACGTTTCCATATAAGCATAAGTATATTCAGAATATACTGGAAAACACTAAAACCTTAATAGGAAATCTTTCAGGACTCCATTGTCATATCTCTGGAGAGATATTTTATAAATGTGTGGGCAGAGTCTCTCAGACAATAAAACATGTAAAGTAGACTCGAATAACCCTCTTATCAAAGCTCTCCCTGATGGCTTTTATATAGTGGTAGCTACTACAATGTTATATAATTATAATGCTATGTGAAAGATATGGTCTCAATTAACATTTAACATTATGTACTGAATTTCCCCAAAAGTTAAAAAAAAATCAGTGACTCATCCAAATCTTTTGTTTACTTAGTGCCAAACATGTGAACATTTGGAAACTTCCAGATGACTGACAATGATGTTGACTTTTGATTCTGCCAATCTGGGCTCATGAGGTTACCCTTTAAGTTTGAAGCATAAATCCTTGCTTTCACTACTTCCGTAAATTTTATGTTTCAGCCACACGATTAGGCTGATTTTCCATTGCTTCAATACTCCATGCAAAAGGAAAAGAAGCGTGTCAGCAAACAGAGTATTCAAGAATATCAATTTTAATATACAACTTTCACCTTAGACAAAGCATGTTGACTTTCTTAGGCCTTAAGTTGGTTAACGTTTCCTAACCTCATTGTCAAGGTGTTTTGTTTTTTAGAAAAATAGAAGTAGTACCTAGAATTCAGTTAGCGATCTTACCTTTGGTAGGATCACAGTATACCGTTGTATTTGACATTTTCTCAACTCTGTACCCCTTAGTGGAAGCATGAGGGGTGGGGGGTATTGGAAGCTATTCCACAATTTCTATACAGGAGAGACTTGAGTTCAGGAGTACTTGCCTGAAAGCCGGCTTTTCTAGCAAGTACATCACTTCACGTCAGTTGCATGTTTATTTTGAGAAGCTTTGGAGGACTTTCTGGAGATTATGAGGAAAATTGTCTCTATTACTTAAGGTGATACTAGCAGCTAAAATTCCCAAATCTCAATGGCTTAATACAATAAAAGTTTACTTTTTACTCATATAACAGCCGAATGCGTATTTCTGACAAGTGGCTTTTCCTCAAGTACTAATTCCTGGCTCAGGCTCCTTCTATCCTAGAGCTTCAGCATCTTTAACAAACGGCTTCTAAGGACACCAAGCTTTCAGCATCAGGCTGTGAAAGGGGAAGAGGAAGGAGGGGTTTCCTTTTGAATAGATCAGCCTAAAAGTGGTGTATCCCCTTGGCTGGGACTCATTAACATGGCTGGGAAGTGTAGTCTAGCTGTGTGTCCAAGAATAATTTTTTTTTTTTTTTTTTTTTTTTTGCGGTACGCAGGCCTCTCACTGTTGTGGCCTCTCCCGTTGCGGAGCACAGGTTTGGGCGTGCAGGCTCAACGGCCACGGTTCACGGGCCCAGCCGCTCCGCGGCAAGTGGGATCTTCCCGGACCAGGGCACGAACCCGCATCCCCTGCATCGGCAGGTGGACTCCCAACCACTGCGCCACCAGGGAAGCCCCAAGAATAATTTCAGATGGGTTTGGTGATCAGCCAGCAATCTCAGCTACAAACTTCAGCTCCAGCCTCCAGGTCTTGATCATTCCACTGAAAGGAATGTGAGGCATAAACATTAGCATCAAGCTTCTGTCTCCCAAGTACCCACCTTAGACGTATCTGTGAAGGCCATGAAATTCCCCAAAAGCCCAGCAGCCTTGAAGAGGCCTTTCCCCTGAGTGTCTCCTGTCCACCATGCTTTACTGCACTTCCTGATTCATAAGTCCATGCCTCTGTAGGGATCACCGGCCACCAGGGATGACATTTAAAAGATTGGACTCATTGTACACAGGGAGTTATATTTCAGATCCCCAAAACTGAGTCTTCTCATTTCCTTTTTCTCCTGACTTGGCATTGATTTTCTTCATGCTTGAATGAGCTTTATAATTCTGCCAAGGTGGAAGTTCATATTTGCAACTTTTTTCTTTTTCATTTCAACACAAAACGAAAGCTAAAACAGTCTGATTAATTTTCAAGAGCTCGAAAAGGTTAGTTTTTTCCACCCCCATATAATACAAAAATGGATGTGCTAATTTAGCTGAAATGTTATGAAATATGTACTACTGGGTTGAAACCAAGTATGGAAATTCCATGAACGTTTCCCACTGTGATATCTCTTCAAAGACACCTGTTCACATCCTACCAAACAGATTTCTATTCCAATAATTAAAATGTAAATACATCCAACATCAGGAAAAGAAATTCAGCTACCAATGTTGGGATATCTTAGCTCTCTGAGCAGGTTTGATTCTTTCCAACAACATCATGCATGACTCTAGTAATGGAGCAATATACTGTACATTTATACATGAAAATTAGCAATAACTGTCAGGTTCTATTATTGTTATCGTCAACTAAAAATTTTAACCTACAGTTACAATTTCACTAGAGTTCAAATGTTCTCCCATGAAAACTTTTCAGCAGCCCGCTAGCCTTATGAACATTTTGACTCTTAATGAAATGATTAGTGAAAGGACAGTTGCATGTCAGATGTTGTATAACTCCTTGGAAGCCAGTTTCCCACAGCATTTCAAGTTCTTAGAATTCCATTGATGATGTTCTCACACTATGTATGCTCAAAAATTCACTGGCAACACACATCTGTGTTTACCCTTTTAATAATGACAATGTCCACAATAATTTTCATATTCCTAAAGGATTGAGTAATACCTTCAGAACCTTAGAAGGCAAACATGACTTATGTTGGACCTGGAATCATCCTACCATCCATAATAAGAAGAGTCTAAAATTGGAAATCACTTACAAACCGGAAGCAGAAGATTGTCTAAACTGCATATTTCTGGCAAATTAATATAATGGAAGAATCTGCAAAGTTGTGAAAGGAAAGACATAGCCCTGGGTGTATGGGGTGTATAAACTTTTTCTGTGTTTATCCAATTTCAATTCAATCAATTCTATTTGAATTAGGGATTTTTTTTCAATATACAGTATATACTGTGTGCATCTTGACACTTTTTTTTTTAACAACAATAAATACAGATGGGAGGAATCACAGGATGGGAGAGGACCGTCAGTCTTTGCATGTTGTATAGAGAGGAAAAAAATGTTTGACTCTTGATTATCCTTTCTAAAAGGGTCTTAGGAAAGAAATATAGGTACCATAAAGTAAATTTCCTATAACTCTGCAGTATAATCAGAATCGAAGAACCAGAAAGCATTTGAAACCACACATGTTCAATACAACTACCACCACTCTGCTTCCCACTCTCTTGGCCAATCTTGTTAATTGATCACATTAGCCCACTGGGCCCAGATATGAGTACAGAATTGTTCTCAACATAAAGCTTTAGGTATCTATTCCCAACTGACAGTTGACCTAATTTGTAACTCAATATAAAAATCTACTTGTCATTCCTGACATAGGAGATCCCTGGGTAAGAATCTGAGGGAAAGAAAAGTTACAGTCATGATCTTGGAAACTTCTCTGTAGATTCAAGTGGTCATCTCTACAATAGAAGCTGCCCTTTACATTCTGAGGTTATTTTCTTCTGATTTGACTTTGCCTCAAGAAGCTTTGATGCCTTCCTGGCAGACACATCTGTGATAATCACATGAAAAATAAAGAGCATGACAGAGAAATAAGTTTAACTCTCATTGTCTGTAGCATACACTTTTCCCTATGTTGAAGTCTCACCAGTTATCAAACTGGGATATACAGGCTGTCAAATGCAGTAACCTCATCAAAACAGACTGGGCCACCAACCGTTACAGTGGCGCCCAAGATAGGGTTTCCAGGAGCAAGCGTTCAGGGCTGCTTTCTCTCTTCTGGGTCTTTGAAACGTGAAAATCTCTGCTGGCCCATAGCTTTTTGGTCAACTGCTTACTGACTGTAAATTAATTCTGAGTCAGACAAAACCAGCACATATACAAAACCATGCGGGCAGCAGCCTTTGTGCTGACATCAAATCTGTCTTATCTTTCTTACTCTTATTTGCCTTGATACCCTCACTAAGTCATTTTTAATCTTAAAAAATCATATAAATATTGTTCTTAGACATCTTAAATCCTTTTTGGCACAAGGAAAGATGTAAATACATAAAAATGAATTAACATATAAATAAATCAAAATTACCACCACTAGCCTTCTTACATTTCACAGTCCACAAATCTACCACAGAAGGTTACTATCTTCTGAAAATCGTTTAATTATTTTACTATTGTGTCTGTTAGCCAAAGAGGTCTGTTTTCCAATGTATTCAAGAGAAATGTGTTAAAGGCATGCTAATATACCTAAGAATAACACCACTGATATTATCAGTCTTACAGTTACATTTATAGAGGTGCAATGTCCTTCTTTGTACCTTTAAGATATCGTTGGGTCTTTTTTTCCACATGGAGAAGTTAAAGTTATTAAAGGTATTGTATGATTTAACCAATGTCTCAGAAAACACTAGAGGGGCAAGAAGCTATAAGGAATTGGCTCATGTCTTCAGGGGTTAATATTCCCTTGAGAGAAGACATTATTCCCTCCCTTTCTTTATATTTGTGAAATCTTGCTTTTGACTTGACCAGGCCAAAGAAAATAATGTCTCTCAGGCAACTGATAGACTGTGAAATTAAGTTCAAGAAATCAGATCTCTTGAAGGAGCAATCCTTATCCCTGAAACCACCCTGCCATCACAGACTCAAAGAAATCTGATTTTGAACTCATCCATCAGTTTTGTTTCCTCTCTATTTGTTTTTGCAGTTGGTGCAAGAAACTGGTGGTTTTGAGATCAGCAGGAAAACGTTCAAGTGAAAACAAAACTTTCTTGCAGGCATTTTTGCTGGCAATAGTGTCCTTTTCTCCTTTGGGTCCTCAATGCATTTCTCAGTTTTACAGATATTTTCCTTTTGAAGTCTTCTCACCAAAGCTGTCAGTAGGATTCGTGACATGTGCAACTTGTTGCAGACAAAAGCACTTTCTTTATTCCACACCTGCCAAATATATTGCTTTTTTTACCTGGGTATTTGTAACCACTGGTGGTTCCAACTTTAATGTTGAAATGAACAGGGTTCCATGTTAAAGGAAGCTGCCTATAGTCTGGTTGACAGAGGTGGCCTCTTATCATCTTACATAATAAAATTAAACTTGCTATTTATTGTGCACACTGTGTGTCAGGTGCTTGGTCACTGTGTGTCACATTTTTAGTTCGGAGTCAGACAAAAATAAGATGGAGTTATTATTATCATCATTATTAAATAGCTTCAAAAACAATGTCAGAGTAATTAAAAAGTAATTAAATAGGTGATCAAAAACCATATAGAAAATTAGAATTTAAACTCAAGAAAATCTGAATTCAAAATCAGTATTCTATACCATTCCCCTCCTACCATAAAGTTCTCTGAATATGTTTCACTCAGCCTTCAACTTTTCAAAATACAAAGTGTACACTAATCACATGTTGCAGATCTCTTGATCAGAATCACCTTATAGTCTTTACATTCAAGGAGAATTGAAAACGTGAAAACACATGGAACTTTACAGTGTTCTACTTGATTTTATCAGTTTTGCAGGGAGCTGCATTTGGGATCTTTAATCATTTGAAGTGTTCAAATTCAGTGCTACCATTCAGGAACCAGTGAAAATAAATCAGCAAGTCTTATAGCAGGACTTGCATACGTTATTTTCAAAGCACTGCCTAATATGATTGGCATATTAATCAGATTAGGAACTTCATTTGGACTTAAGTGATTCTAAGTATTTTCTCTTTAATATTTTGTGGATTTTTTAGAGATATTTGAGGGAGTTTTGCCTTCCATGCTTGATTTTAATTTAAATAATTTTGTCATGTCTACCTCCATTTTCTTTTATATTCCATTTTCTTCTTCCTTGTTCTTTTTTTTTCTTTTTTGCATCTGTGAACTATAGTTTGATCCAATAAGAGTGATATGGAGCTTATTAAATAAGAAAGTGTCTGTCAACTGGAATCAACACTTGCCCAATGTAGTTTTCTTTTTACTTGTCTTTGAACATCCTGGACCTTGGGTACTCGCACAGGACTGTAAAGAGATCTGTATTCTATTTTAGGAATATTTTATTTCTGCTGACTTCTCTTACCCTTTTCCATGCATATACAGCAAACAAGTCAAATTTTCTGATTTCTGAGCATTGTCACCTTTCAGTCCATGTTGCAATTGTTCATTCATTTAACTGAGAGCTATTTTTGAGTGCCTTTTGTGTGTGTGCCAAGTACGTGCAATGATAGGCAACGGGACTGTGGCAGTGAAATAGATAACGTCATTCGGGTCCTCTAGAAATCACAGGGCAGGGAGGAAGACAGAGAGAACCTGAAATTACCAATATGGCGAGGGTTACAGAAGGCGAAAGATGCCATTTGTTGAACCAGTGACAAAGGTCTTAATTTAGTTTGGAGGATTGGAAGATCAGCAGCATCTTCCCTGAGGAAGTGACATTTGTGCTGAGAAATAAAGGGATTGGCCAGATGGGAAATGGAGAAGGAGGGATAGTCAGGCTTTCTAGGCACCATGAGCCACTTTTTGGAGGGAATGTAAAGTGATGTACGAGGCAGCTTCTTTTCTTGCCTAGAGTTCATTGCCAGTATTCTGGACGTACTTTAAAGTCCTTTTTGCCAATTGTCTAAATTCAGACTTTAAGGAAAAGCACTTTTGCTGCTGTATTTCCCACTTCCTATATTTTGGTTATTTTTTAACTCTTGAATAAGATAAGAATAAATGGGGATGAAAAACCAGAAGAGGTTTCTGCAGTATTAGCAAGAAGGTATTTCAAGGGAACTTTAAGGGATGAGGAATCATTTATTATTCTTTACTACAAGCATTGTGATAAGTTCTCCTTTTAATTTAATACTTAATTTAACTCTCTGAAATCAATATTGTTCCTGTCTTTACAGTGGTGGAAACTCATGCTTGGGGAGGGTAAGTTATTCATACTGTGTGAAGTAGGGCCAGAATCTGAAACTAGGTATTGCTGACTCAAAAGCCCATGTTTAATGTCTCTACAAAGTAGCAAAGACACAGAAGTGGCTTAGGAAGAGGATGTTTGCTAACAGTGGTAGTCCAGTTTCACTGAAGATAAGGAAAGCACACAGAAGGTAAAGTTGGAAGGTGAAACATGACAACAGAAGTGTACAAACAGATGTAATGGAAATTGTTGGCCATCCACTCAAAACCCAGTTCCTTTCCAAACAGGTGTCTTCCTAACATCATCACCTCATGTAGGGAAATCTGACCATTTTCAGCAAAAGGGGTTTTGTATTTCTAAGGATAATTTCAGTTCCCTTGTCAATAATTGGTTCAGGAACATAGACCACAGCCAATCAGCACTCATCATTCCCCAGCCCACTGGGATGTTTTTAGCAATGGCATATGACCCACCTCAATAGGCATATGATCCAATGAGATGGCAGGAGGGAATTTAAAAGGTCATTTGAGAAAAAGATTATTGATTTAAAAAAAAAAAACTACTGCAATATATGTGAGGTGCAGAACTCCCATAATGATTTTACCACCAGCTTGGAGAACACCACTGAGGTGAAGAGTTATAACTTTCAGAGGGAAACATAAAGTCAATGTCACAAGGTGGTTCAGACCTCCATTTATTGAATCATCTCGTACCTTCTAATCCTGGCTCTGCCTTATACTAGCTGGTAACCATGAACAAGTTATTTAACTTTAAGCTGCTGTGGTCTGATCTGTTAAATGGGGATATTAATAATACCACCTCACAGGGTTTTGGGGAGGAATAACTGGATATACATCTCCTAGCATATGACACACAATAAATGGTAGTTTTATTATTATAACTTAAGCCACAGTGAAACCTTTATATTTCTGATAAAGGAGGAAAATTAGTGGCTATATTTGAGTTTAAAGATTTTAACGAACATTATCAAATATTTTTCTTACTTACTAAGACCCAGAGTCAGTAAATTTACCATTTCTCCAGATTTTGGGTAAGGAAGAGAATCAGCTGTGAAACTGATCATGGTATGTAAAATTGCTAACCTGCATCAACTGGAAATTGATATACAGCTCAAGTTTTATACTTCACAGCACCTCTGAACCAAAAGGAAAAGAGGGCTTTCCATGAAATCAGATTAAATAAGAACTTGGGCCTTAGCCCCTTTCTGATTCTGAAGGTCTGCTATCAGTATCATAAATCACCCAGGTCTGAAGCAATCAGAGTAACTAAGGCTAATATATGGAACAGTGTGCTTCTCTTGATTGTCAACTGGATCCAAGAACAAGGTACTCAATGCCACGTGCAGAAATTGAAAAAGCAGGAGGAATGCATTTCACGGACTTCTACCAGCAAAGGACGTTTGCATATTTATTCTCTGATTTAGCAGTTGAGGTTTTTCTGTCACAGAAAGACAGTCATTAGAGGAGAAGGGGCAAACTACAAATGTGTAATACTTTGGTTTTTTTGTTGTTGTTCTTGTTTGTTTGTTTTTCATCTATAATTGCTTTGTTTTTCACTATAATTGCTTTATAATACTTTTGAATCTGGTATGAATTTACTGATGGTTCTTCATCTTGGCCCTGAAGAATGGTTTTATAACAATGAATCTATGTATTTTCAAGGTTTTAATGGGGATAATAATAAGAACATACAAAATTTTGTTTTTAATTTTCTTACCATAACTTTTCATTTACTTTTTATATTTCTAGTAGTGGCAGGAGTAAGAATAAAGGAAGCAATCATGATTATTACTATTAATTTTTATTAGTGTTAATAATAGTTACTATAAAACCAGCGATTAAACCTGTTTTTCATTTAGGCTAGGATGCATAGGAGAGGTCAGTGCCCATTGTAGCCACAGGCCAACTCAAGTCATTGATAGATAAGAAGTGAGGGTGGCAGATGTGGGGAGTACAAAATGTAGAAGAGAGAAGTCAGAAATAGAAAAGGCAAGGAAAGAAAGGTCAAGGTCAAGTGGCCAGCCAGAAGCATAATTAACTATTTTTAGGCATGAGTCAGGGATATAACAGCCTGCGAAGGCTCCATCTCTGCGCAAAATGAGGGCTGCCCATTCCGTGGTAATCAGAGCTACCTGTACTGATAAATTCAGTCTACTTTGCAGAGAGTGATTTTTTTATCTTGCCAAATGCAATTCTAAATATGTAATTATAGGTCCCCTACCGCCACCCCCAACCAGGGCCTAGCATTCAAGGGATTTCCTGAACTCCCTGCTGTTAGCATCAAGCCATAGGAACCTTTGGGTTACCCTCAGCCTATTCTTGTTTTCCTAGTGATGAAATAGGGCAGAACCAAGAAGCTTGTCAAACTTGGACCCAGTTTCATTGTAAAAAGGAGCTGTAGTCTGTGTGAGATAACCACTAAGCCCCTCAACAGCTCCTGCCTCACTTCTCATATTGTCTTTAAAGCAGTGATCTTCAAGGTGGGATCCTGCACCACAGGAATCAGATTCAACTGGCTTGATATGAAAAGTGAGGATTCCTGGATTCTAATACGCCAGGGATGGCACGCACTTGCCTGCACTTTCGACAAACACTTCAATTAATATGTGAAATAAAGCTTTCTTTAAGTCCTAGTTCTTCCACCCAACTACCCTTCCCAAATTTGCTCTTAGGTGGCTGTCAATCAGTCTTTGCAGAGGTGTTAAAAATAATCACATTGTTCACAGATACTGCTTAAAAGAGTAGATCCCCCCAAAATTATTTGCATTTTTGAAGTGGTTTCCAAGAAGGTACAATTTCTTGATAAGAAGAAAAATATAGTATTAGAAGAAGTTAGTTTGTCAATGTGTGATATGCAAATGTTCAAATAATAAGATAATAATTATAACCAAGAATTATGGAACATTGATTTATAAGCATTATTGCTAATTCTTATTACAAATCATAGGAGAAGAAATATCCCATTTTCACTGAAGAAAAACCTGGGGTCCAAGTGGTAAAATGCTTTGTTCCAAGACCATACATTTGGCATATGCCTAATCAGAATTTTAATTTTATATTGTTTTGGCCATATATATAGTTCAGTCTCTTTCCATTTAGACCATACTACTTTCTGAAAAAATATCCTTTCAATGACAAAGTACACATTAGACATCATCTTTAGAGAATTCCTGTGACATCCATTTGGCTAAAGTTGCTGAGAACCATAATTATTTTTATGAACGATTAAAGCATTTTACATGTTTCTAGACATTTCTTTAATAAGGTTTAGCACTGCCGTGTTGAAAATGTGTCATTTTCATTACTGCACTGAGACTCTTTTTGCACCCAACTCTTTATTTCTGCTACCTTGGTTTCATTTCTATCACCTTTCAAAGAGCTGCCTGTCTGAAATTATTTATTTTTTTAGGTTATTTGCATTATTATGAATTAACTCCGAAGAAAGGTTATAGCTTTTCAGAGATCTGTAGGAAGTGTGGGGATTTATTTGTGTAATTTTAACTTAAAATTTATTAGAGAATGAGTTCCCAGGGTTTATCAACTTGTTCTGTCGGTTTGACATTTAGTTGAAAGTATTTGCCACTCTGATTCTCAAGGAACACAATCTCTTTCCTATGTTCATCTCTAAGACATTTTTGGAGAAGACCTTCTACGTGCTAAATCTAAATGCACTTACCCAACTACTTTAGTGATAGTTTGTTTTATTTTGTTTTTCTTCAGAAAGGACAGAAATCTAAACATTGAGTGGATTAGATGTGATTTGAAACCTTAGGTAGCAATTTGGTTAAACTGAACATTACTTTTACTCAGACATGACTGGAAGGATTTGGAATCCTTTTGAACTGGCAAGTGTTCTTTAAACAGCTATGTGGAGAGAGGACATCACTTTGCATTGAGTAAGTTAAATCAGTGCAGTATATAAATCATGATGCTCTCTTCCTTGGTACATTCATCACTTTTGCTGCTTTCCTCAGATGCATTCCTCTTCACTCTCCTGTCCTCTGTAGCATCAGGGGAAGAGCAGGTGTTAAGCATTTTCCAGTCAGTCTGGCGTCCACCCTTTGGCTGTGTTTGATCAGTGGCAGGCAGAGAAAGGGCCTTGTGGGAGGTGAAGAGGGAAAATAAGCCAATTATTTTTATCCCTTTGCTTTGGGCAGGTTCTTGGGTGTTGGCTTCATACATTCCACATCATTAGCTCCTACCAGACATATCTGCTATGATTCCAGTTTCCATCAAGTGATGCTGGTCCGTGGGCTCAGGGAACACCATCTCCTCACTTTGTCTCTCCAGCCTAGGAGTGGGAGTGACTTCCTGCTGTGAGAATCTCTTGGGTTACCTGACTATCTCTTCTTCAGTATACTTGTATAACCATCACTTGTATAACCTAGTCCCTGAGTGTAGATATCTGAACTTGGTTTTGTTTTTCTGGTTAAACCTTGACCTCTACACCTCTATGCACATAACATTTATCATTAGCACTAATAACATGTTTAGGGTTATTTTAGTGCCTTCTAATAACAACCTAGAGGAGTATTGGGAAAATTGCAACAAACCTAACTATTGTCATGATGTTGAGCTATAATTAATTATGGAGTATTTGCTATCATGTATTTTTTTCTTAAAGGAACACTTATTTAGTTATTTATTTATTTTGGCTGTGTTGGGTCTTTGTTGTTGCACGTGGGCTTTCTCTAGTTTCGGCAAGCAGGGGCTACTCTTCGTTGCAGTGTACGGGCTTCTCATTGCGGTGGCTTCTCTTGTTGCGGAGCACAGGCTGTAGGTGCTTGGGCTTTAGTAGTTGTGGCATGTGGGCTCAGTAGTTGTGGCTTGCAGGCTCTAGAGTGCAGGCTCAGTAGTTGTGGCGCACGGGCTTAGTTGCTCCGCAGCATGTGGGATCTTCCTGGACCAGGGATCAAACCCGTGTCCCCTGCCTTGGCAGGCTGATTCTTAACCACTGTACCACCAGGGAAGTCCTATCATGCATTTTTGAGACAGTAGAAGAAAATATATCTTGCTGAAATGAGTTTTTGGAAGAAAATAACACACCGGTTTGGGTTTGTTTTTTTTTGTTGTTTTTGTTTTTGTTTTTTGTTTTGTTTTGTTTTTTTTTGCCTGTTTGTTTTTTATAGTGTTCAAGGTTAGTAAATCATCCAATAAAAAAAATCCATCCCAGGTACATTCCAAATTGTAATTTCCCATGAAAATCTCTTAAATTTCTAAGCCAGCACAAATATAGACACCTATCAAATGTTTTCATAGCATCAACTATATAGATTTGAACTAGTACATAAAAACCTCTTCATGTACACTGAAAAAAATTAATAGTAAATTTTGTGTGTTTGTACTAAGTGCAAAAGGGAGTCAAAATTACTTTTACCACATAACAATTTGTAAGAAAACTAACCAGAGACTTCTATAGTTTGGCTGGATACTCCCCTCTCATTCAGCCAGGGGTACTACGGGGGGGGAATAATTCCTAGCTCTGGTCCCTAACTGTTACACAGACAAAACTGGTTTTCTTTAAACCCTGTTCTTTTTATTCCTGTTTGCACAAGTAAGCCATATTTATAGCTCTCATTGCAGATAGATGAGATCATGTGTCTGAGTTCTGGCCAATGGAATGTGGGAGAAAGTGATGGATATCCCTTTCAGTCCTGATTCTTAGAAACTTCCTAATATATTCTCCACTTGTGCTTGATTTTATTTCACTTTGCCAAAAGCAATTGATGTAATTTAAGACTATGAAATTCTTAAAGGTGGCAAGCTATAAGCTGGGTTCCTGAATGACCATGTGGAGCAGAGTGGCCCATGTTTCCCAAGGGCTGATATGCATTGGGCTGTGGTGTGTGGGAAGATTTGCTTTTACTGTGTTAAGTCGCTGAAATTTCAAGGTTAGAGTAGCAAGTGTTTACCTTGATTAGTACACAGATTAATTAAGCACTGACAGAACAAAATTTCAGAAATACACTATTAATCTGATACCTAAATTCTTCCATTTGGATTCTTTTTAGTACTGCATTCATCCTTTCCTCTCCTTTTCCTCCTTCTAATTTCCATATGTTCATTTTAATATGGAAAAGTGGGCTCTGTTGAAATATAAATGAATGAAGGCATGCTGCCAAAGGCTTGTCTTGTGGTGTGCCTTGAGGATTTAACTTGTATTTTATTTTTCATAGCTATAGCAAGCAACCTTTTTGTTGGTCTTTTGAGGGGTGAAGCATTGGGAGCAAATAACAGGGACTTGCTCCATCTCCTTGCCAAGCTGGACGTAAGACTTGGTTTGTGTTTATAGAAATTGGGCCTTTCTAAATGTGCTATCAATCTCTTCTAGGAGAGTTAATCTGCTCTTTTGCAAGAGGAAAGTCATGAAGGAGCTCTTTTTGTGAGGATCTTAAAATAATCAAGGGTTGACAGGACACTGAGGACAGACTAGGAAAAAGAAATAGGTTCAGGATGTTTAATGATATTCTAAGGCCAGGGGCATGCTGAAGCCAATGGACCAAATGAAGTATGCAGGAACGTCCCCTTATAAGTGCTTAGGACCAGTGGCTGGGCTAGAGGACCTATCTCATACTTATACCTATGATTCCTTAATAGTTAATGAACCACCATGTAGGGGCTTATCTCTGATGTCCAAAGTCCACTACATACCAAATGGAGCAGTGGAGGAGCAAAAACCCCAGGATTTTGAGAGTTGGAGTGATCTATGCTAGTTATTCATGAAACTGGATCCTCTACTGCTTGACAGTTTTGTGGAACTGTATCCTAGGCATGGATGTGTGATATCTTTACTGATGTCCACTCTTCAGTATTCTTAGCTTATATGTCTTTGCATAGCTTATCCCAAATAAAGTAGGGAGCTCAGGGCTCTAATGATGCAGTTTCCCATTTGTATCAAATATTCTGTACAATGAGCATAAGTTCACCTTCTCTTGTGTGAGGTTCCTTCTACTACTAGCTTATGCTGACTTTAGAATCTCATCCTGCACAGCAGAAAAGACGACATCTTTGAAGTAAAAAAAAAAAAAAAAAAAAATCTCTGTTTGGCTATTGGGAAATCAACTTAGCCTCTTCTGACTTATTTCCTGTCTGGGCTACCTGTATTATGGAAGTGTGAGCAGGATGAATGAGGTAACACATACAGATGTGCCTAGCATGTTGCCTGGCACATGGCAGGCGCTCTGTAAATCTGTAGGTCCTGTGCAATGATATCTTCTAAAAATAAATGGACCTTGGTGTTTCCGTATCCAGGGAGACTCAGGGAGAACATCTGTTGTTCCAGATACAGGTGTAGCCCTGATATTTTTCTCATATCTATTCAAGCATTTAACTTTCTCCTCTTCACAGCTCCTGTAGGGCTGAAAGCTCCAGTGGTCAGCGTGGAACGTAGACTATAGGAATAAAGGCTGTCACGTCCTCTGGTATTATGAGTGTTCCACACTTCACACCTTGTCCTGAAACTAGCCCCCAAATAACAAGGATTTAATTTTCCAAACTCTGATCCAAGAATAGCCACTATCTCTTGAATCTTTACAATAGCCTCAAGGAAAAGATGTATGATCTTGTTTTGTGTTGGTGTCAGACTATCAGTAGTGATGCTATGACTAGAAATGCCTGGGAACACTCACCTGGGCCCATACTACTTGTGGTGAGTCCCCACAGGGAGTTCCCTGCTTGGACTGGAGCCAGTGTTGTGGCTGGACTGGGCCTTGTGGTTCTTATTATGATTGCAAGATGCACCTCAGAAACAACCACCTGGGAACTCTGAAAAACAAGATCGATTCCTCGCAGTTCTTGGATGGTACATAGCACAGCTGGGGCCACACAGGGAGGTCCTGGGTAGAGAGAGAGAGTGTGAACCTGGGTTCTCCCTTTATTGGGATCTAGGGTGGGGTGCCTAAGGTTTCATAGGTTTACTCTTTACTGGAGAATTTAAAGCATAAGAGTGGGAATTAGGGCATGGGAAGGGAAAAGCAGGGTCACTCAAGAGGTCAGTTATCTAGGTTGCCAGGCGCTTTCTAAAAGGGAAACTTCATGGGTAGAGTGACCTGGCTATTTGTCTAGTTGTGTAGCTGGCAATGTTTATTCGATATGGATGTCTTTGAAATGGGTGCACTGGGAATCAGAAGCTTAATGTTAGGCACCCACACTGCAATCAGAAAAGCTTCTTGTCAAGCACTTACACCTGTGGATCTTCATTTGATGGTTGAAGAATCTGAGAGAAAGTAACTTGACCAACACCTTGTAGCAAGTCAGAGCTTTATCTGGAGTTTACAATCAGGACTTCTTTTATCATATGATGTATATTTGATGGGAATAGACATCATTTTCCAAAATACTCTTCCTCTGTTCCAGAAAAGGCAAGAAGAAAGGGGTAAACTTTCTTCCTTTTTCTTTCCTTCCCCCCTCCTTCCTCCCTCCCTCCTTCCTCCCTCCCTCCCTCCCTTCCTTCCTTCTTCTTTTCAGTCTTTATATCACTGGCAACAAACAAACTAAAAAACCCAGAACATTATCTTTGTGTCTCTGGACTATTTGCAACTCTCTGATACACCCTGACGACAATGCTCATTTTCCTTATCCTGGTCCAAAAACTCATCCTCAGAGCTGTTCACTACCACTGGGCATCATAGTTCCTCTGCCTCTACAGAGAATGACCTCTCATCACAGTTACCCTTATCCCAAAGCACTACAGTAATTTCCACTTAGAACAGTGAATTATGACTTTGGTATTGTGACTCAAAGGCCAATACAGTTTTTGAACACAAGGCTGTTGCATGTAAGCTATTGGGTGAAAAGGTACAAAGATGTAGAAATCAAAATTTTAGTTCATGAGGACAGCATGTATATAATAATACAAGGTAGTGTATAAGTAGTTGTCAGAGGAGAGGCATGAACAGGAAGGGAGAGATCAAGGTGTGATGAGGTGATGGAGAAGTCTTCCTGGAGGAAGGGAACTTTGAAAGGTGATTAGGATTTGAAAGCATAAGAAGGGTTAAGGAAGACTGATCTACACCTGGGAGAAGAGCATATCCAAAAGCACAGAGGAAAAATCCGTGCAAGGAATGCTATAGAAATTAAGAAAATAAACCTCACCAGAGTGAGAATCAATTTGGGCAGAAAGGAGAAATAAGTTAAGTTAGGTCAGAAATTTGTACAATATGGAATGTTAAAAAACGGTGTAGGACAATTGGACTTCATCCAGATGGCAGTGAAGAAACTCTGGGGATTTGAAATAAGGGGCCATGATGAAACGGTTGTTTAAGAAAGACTAAAAGGTCAAAGGAGATGGATATTTGAGGCAGAAAAATTTGTCAGGAATTATTTCAGTTTTCCAGGAGGAGATATTGAGTATCTGAAAAAGCAAAAGGAATGGAAGAGGTTAAAGAAACACCACAACAAAAAAACCCCAGCACAGTTGGACCTAAAACAGTAGGAAGAAACATCACTTGGAGTTAATGGCTGAAGAATTATGGCTGTGGACCTCAAATCCGAGCATGAATCAGAATCTTCTGCTGGGCTTGTTAAAACCCAGATTTCTGGTCCCAATGCAGAGTTCAGGGGCCAAGAAGTCCTCTCAGTTCCATAGAAGGCAGGATTATGTGTCTAACAATGTCAAGCACCACACTGCATTTCCTGTGATTAGCGTAGATGTATAGTAAAGTCAGGGGATATTGTATTCACACTTATTAAATCTCACATGTCATTTGAACATATAATACTGTAAACATATTTCTTTTCCCAAACACCAATTGCTGCACCCACAGTCTCTTTCTGAGGTCAGAGCAGCGATTTAACCGTCCCATTGCCCAGCAGTGATGTACTATGTACTTTCCAAAATTAACCAAAATGAGAACTCCTGGGGTACATAACTCAGCTGTCTCCTTCCAACATGTGCATGGTTTCCTTAATCTCCTATAATGCCCTTTGGACCCGTAGTCATGCAAATAGCACCAGCGAACAGCTGCATTCTGCAAGCCAGATGGTCACATGTGGGAACAGAGATGGGATGGAGACAACAGAAGTAATAGCCTATAAAGTAGGTTAGCACTACTGAAATTCTACTTTTTTCTATTAATACCAAGTAAAAGGTTAATTATTTCCATCCGTGTTCACTTAATGGAGAGAATTAATCTTGAAGGCATAGTAAGAAATTTTCAGCAAAATTTCACCACTGCTTATTCCAAAATAGTACAGAAGGGTGATTGAGAGTGTGCTAGAAAGCTTAATGGAAACAATGAAGAGGCTTACATAAAACTCTGTTTGCTCAACATGAAAGACTAAGTTTGTAGGTGTTTGGGAGGAGAGTAAAGAAAGAATATGCTCCATCTTCTTTCTCAGTATTGAACCCTGATGTAACCAAAGAGAGTCGTTTGGTTCCTGGATATTGTTCTCTGAAATCCAAAATATTTGAAATTAAGATATAAACTCCTTTCCTCTGTGCACAGCATGAATCATGTTTAACATGGGTTATTTAAAGATCTTGTGTACACTCATATTATGTACGTATACTCAAGATATCCGATATTTAAAATAATCCATGCTCCTTTAATAAAATGTAACATATATTATTCTTTTTCCCATAATATTCAAAGTTCTTTTTAAGCACTATTATTAGTCTTGGAATGTCATATGTTTAATTATTTCTCTATTGAAAGTCATATATATTGATACTAAATTTTGGTGCCACTAATAATGACGTGATAAACTTATTTCCTATTTTTGGATTCTTACTAAGTTCTGGCGCTCTGATGAGGACATAAATTTAGCTAGCAACTAATCAGAGCTAGGAATTTAATTGATTTTGTAGAGGACAGACAAGCCAAGGATTCATTCATTCAAGTATTTTTTTAATAACTGCTCTTTTTAGGCATGGTTCTAATGGGGATACATCAGTGGACGAAACTTCTGACTATCCCTGGCTTCATGTAACTTGGGTCCCAGCATCCTCATTTATTAAGATAGAGAAAAGAAGAATAGAAACAATGTTTTGTAAGGATTTTTTTTTTTTGAGGGGGAAGTGGGAAGAAGTTGAGTATAATTCTGCTATGAACATGTTGGGTTTGAGGTACCAGTGAGGTATCTGAGTAGAGATTTATTGAAGGAGCGCAAGAAAAAGTCTGGGCTGGAGACATTGATTTGGGCCTCATCAGCATACAGGTGGGAGTTAACACCATGGAGTGGATATAACTACCCAGAGCAAAAGGCTGACTGAGAATTACTGATAGTGTAAGACTTACACCTAAGGAACTCCAGCATTTTAAAAAGAGGATATGGAAAGAGAAAAGTAGGAAAGAAACCTCTTAAAATTGTAGAGCCATGGAGCCAAGGGGAGTATATTGCCAGAAAAAGGAAATAGACAATGATAATCCTTCTGAGAAATCAAAGACTGAAAAATGCACATTGCTTTTGAAAACATGAAGTTCATTACTAACACATATTAGAAATACAACCCCACTCTGAGGCTCCACACTTCTTTGATCTTATTTCCATTGTCCCCACTTCATCTTAGCTACTCCCTTCCGTGGCCCCACCTCATAATTTGTTATGACTTGTTACTGTGTTACTCCTGAAATGATAAACTCAGTCAATACACTGTGACTGTAAACATCATTTCTCCCATCTCATGCAATCAAATGTTTCCACTGCACTAAACTATTTGATATTAAGCCCTTCTATAAATTGACTCCTTTTCTTTCTATCCATTACTCCTTTCCATTCCACAGTTCAACACTCTCCCAAGAACCTTGGACTACTTAGACCTAGGAAAAGAGGAACATTTTGAAGACAGTGGTCATGTGACAATGTACCTCTACTTGTGAACCAATGGAAATGTTAGACTCAAAATGAAAGCATGGTGCCACCTCTTCTTACAAGCTTTTTTTTAACAAGTGAGGGATGAGTTCTAGCAATCTCCTTAACTGCAAAACACGTCAGGAGGCACATCTGTGGTTCCATAGTAGAAGGTATAACATTTCCAAATTAATTTAACTAAATTTTTAAATTAATTTAAAAACCTTCAAGCCCTTTGTGATATCCATGAAAAAAAAAACCCCACTCACTTGCCTAAAATTGCCTCTTATCCAATAAGTCCATTTAGACAGCTCCTAGAGAGAGGTGAGATCTGAACCCATGGAAGCCAGAGTGGTTGGGATAGATGGCTGTTGTTTTAGTTTGAGTGCCACCCAAATCTTGAGATAGGGATTCAAGTCTAATTGGCTTTTTTTTTTTTTAAAGAAGATGTTGGGGGTAGAGTTTATTAATTAATTAATTTATTTTTGCTGTGTTGGGTCTTCGTTTCTGTGCGAGGGCTTTCTCTAGTTGTAGCAAGCGGGGGCCACTCTTCATCGCAGTGCACGGGCCTCTCACTATCGCAGCCTCTCTTGTTGCGGAGCACAGGCTCCAGACGCGCAGGCTCAGTAGTTGTGGCTCACGGGCCCAGCTGCTCTGCGGCATGTGGGATCTTCCCAGACCAGGGCTCGAACCCATGTCCCGTGCATTAGCAGGCAGATTCTCAACAACTGTGCCCCTAAGTGGCTTTTTGGGTGTGATACCAGGAAATAACAATTGAGGGGAAAAGGGGTGAGACAGAGAAAGGAAAGCATCCAGTAAAGGATATGTTATTTTATCAGTGAACCCATTGAATAGCTGGAACTTAATCCTACTGGGAAACTCAGGGATTCAGCATAGACCCTAGACATCAGCGTAGACTCTGATGACTCAGAGTTATCCCCACTTTCCCCTTGCCCCCAGAAGAAGCTGGAGTATTTACATTGATACGTGCTAATAATAATCTTCAGCTAGCATTGCCCCCAGGTGGTAATAAGCAGGAATGGGAAGGGAGAGGGGAGCCAGACAAAGCCTCAGGAAGGACATTAGACATCATGCGTTACAGTGAGAAGTCAGCCTCTGCTCCAGCCAATCCAGAGGTCTAACATTTTAATCTCCAAGGTATAGGATTCTGTACAATTGTATAGGCTTCTATACAATTGTATAGGCTTCTATTTTGGGAAAGTATTCTGTTTAAAAATTATTTGGATTTGAAGAGTTCAGAATTAATGACGTTGAAATTGTTCCCATTTATGTTAATCAGTAGACCCCTTTTCTGCTGAATTTCATTCAAATAAACCAGTACAGGGACTGCTGGTTTTATCTGCCAGTATGACACAGTAGAAAGAGATGGCTGCACACAAGCAGATGGTTGAATAAGATCTAATATTAGAGTTTGATCTTGTTCTCATAATTTTGTTGTCCTTGCCTGCTACCTTAATCAACATAGGCTAGCTTTATTCCAGCATAAAAATTAACTCCCAAATCCCAATGACTTAACACACCAAAGGGTTATTTTTCAATCACAACATGTCCATCATGGCACCACAAGCTTCTCTGCTCAGCATATTCAAGGACTCAGACTGACAAGGGGTCCATAACCTTATAGCTGCACCCTGTGCAAGAGGCAGCTTCTTTTGTCACAGTAGCAAGGGAAGAAACTATGAAGAATCACACATGAGTTTCCTTTGTCTCAACTCAGAGGTGATGAATCATTTCTGCCCATGTTAGCCAGATCATGCACATTGCAATACTTAACTCAAGGGGTTGAGGTATGTAAGGGAGCAAAGAATACGTGATGATCATTATTGTTTTGTCCATGCCTACTAGATAGAAGACACCTTAAAGATCATCTGGGCCAGGGGTTTTCCAACTGTGCATTTCAGGACCTCTACTGCTCCCAGCATCCATAAGGAACTCTTGAAGGTGAAACAGTTATTCTCCCCACGCTCCCATGTTAGCCAGAAAAGCTTTTCTTCAATATTTTCTCCATCTTGATGCTTCTTGTAAGATTTTATTTGAAGAAAGGATTCTGCAACTTTAAAAATAGTTGGAATATGACAAATGTGATCCAACTTTTTCATTTTAAAGATAAGAAAAATCAAGCCCCAATGATACTGAGTTTCCAAAGAGATGCAGCTGGTTAGTGGAAGGTCTTGAACCCTTCTAAGACACCATACGGTTTGACATCATGCCCTGACAGACTCCTCATTGTTGGGAAAACCTTTTCCCTAAGATGTTTGTCAGGAATATCTGGAAAAACTTAAGCCAGAAGTAATTTGAGAAAAGAAAAATCAAAGGATAAATGAAAGAATAAAAAAAAATCAGTAGAGGCAGATAGAAAAAAAAAAGTTGGCAAAGTGAAAAAGTAAAGTGAGAGAGCTAGAGAGAGAGGTGCAGGAGGTGTGAAGGGTCTGTGAGCCCAAATGAGAGAGCCACTCAGTCTAGACTCCAGATGGAGTGCATGGCTTCAGTGAGTTCAGTACTGGTCTCTGCAAATACTTGAGCCAGATGTCATGGCTGAGCTACAAACCCTTGGAGGCGTGACGGAATTGGCTGTTGTTCTGTCCAGTGTTTTCTTCTTAGTGTGTGACTGATCACTCTGCTGGCTGCTCTGCGGTTATGACACCAGATAAGGGGACACCTTCTTTTAATACTGAAGTCAGATTTTTGGCAAACCGCAAAGAAATAAAGTCCTTTTGAGGGTCCAAAGGTAGGTTGGTAGACCTCAGACTAGTAGGTGTGACCACCTTCCCAAATGGAGATCAATCTGACCCCAAGAGAGGGAAAACTGTGGAGAGACACAGAATAAATAAAACAAAAAGAGGCTACTGCTTGTTAGCAGCAGGATCTTGGTTAAATTGCCTTATCTTTCTGGGACTACGTTTTCTCTGGGGGATTTCATTAAATGGTCTCTAAGTTCCATTTGAACATTGACACCCCATAATCCTATGAAATGGCATAATGAAGGAAGGATAAATAAGAAAGCCGTGTCCCTACCAAGCTGATAGGATAAAACAGCAAAATGCAAACGTTCTGCTTTGTTAAATAAACAAGGTAAATGCTTGTATTTGCTCCCTGCAGTTGAGCAACTTGCAGAATCTGGCAGTGAGCTTTACACATGGGAACTAAGATGGGACAGCTCTGAGGACAAGGAATCGTTCTAGAAAAAGGAAAATTTGAAAGGGCCAGCCCAAGGCAATAATTCAGAAGTCAACAGACTTTGTGTTTCTTATTCTCCTAACACTCTTCCATTCTTTAAACCAATACTTAGTGTCTGCTACATGCTATGGCCTAGGAATTTGATGGCAAGGAAAGTAGTCTTTACCTTCATATACAAATAATGGTGGATGCAGACAATTTAACAAAGTTTAATGCAATAAGGATAATCATAGCGGAAGAGATATGGGTGATGGGGATGGGAGAGACATTCAGACCAGACTTGAAAAACCAGAGATCATGGAGGAAGTGCATTTTAAGCTGAGTCCTGACAGAAAGATAAGAAAGGGATAGTCAGACAAAGAAGTGGAGAAGGAAATTTCTAGAAACCACTTGAGGCATGTTCAGGAAACTGAAAATAATGCATTATGACTCTGTCACTTATTGCCTAGTTGAGCATGAGCATGTTACTTAAGCTCTCTGAGCTTCAGTGTTCTCATCTGAAAAATGGAACAGTAACAGGTTGCAAAGATGGTTGTTCTTAACATTAAATGAGATAGTTTAATATATATATCTGTCACCTACTACATAGCCTGACATATAGGAGGTGATAAGGAGGTACTCAATAAATGATAGCAAATTATAATATTACAGTGTAGGACTTGGAAAGGACAACACAGGAGTCAGACTGTTGCCCAAGTTTCTGGCTTTGGAAATTCAATCTGGACATACTGTTGGAGGCATATATACAATCAGCAGGTGGAGTGTCTGGTTGGTAGTTTAATATACATATATCTGGAGTAAAGGAGTGAGATCTGGGGAAGATATACTTTCAAATTCACACAAATATGATACTAAAATAATGCCCCGTCTTCTCTTTTCATCGTCCCATGTTGTCCTTTTGAAAAACTCCTTTTCTTCAGTCCATATTTCTATCACCCAAGCTGTCAAACCCTAAATTATTAGCTGATAAGGAATTGTATTTTAATAGTGAGGGACTGGAAATGTTAAGAAAACTGAAATTCTTTCAAGACTCTAAGAAACAAAGCACCAGTGGACAAGTTTGTGAAATCTGACCATCAGCTAAGGTTGAACTATTGGGCCAAGTTGAACAGGCTACACAGATAGCCATAGGCTTTTTTTCCCCCTATGCATATAGTATTTTCTGAAAAGAAAATAGCGGTGGGTTAAATAAGAGGCATCAGACATATCTGCTGAACTGAATACTTAAGATTTTCTTGACATTCCCTTCTATCCCGTAAATCAAATTAGCTACAAAACATCATCAATGTAGCAAATCTGCCTGCCCCTTCTTTCTGTTTTGCATTTCAAATTAATATCAGATGAAACAATGCCTTTCAGATCATTTTCCAGATCAAAAGCAGACACATAATCACATGACAAAATTGGCATTTAAAGAGGAAAAAAACCCAACATTATTTAACATAAAACTTATTGAAAAATTCAAAGGCTGCCAACTGGACAGGAAATTAAGGTAAGGTCTCTGAAAAGACTCTGCTCCTCAATAGCAGGGAACAGCAGGAGGCCTGGCTGTGGTTCTCTACATGTTTTCAATGTGAAGTCCTTGTTTAGTGAGGCTATAAACTGTCCTAGATATTATCTCCTTCCCTCCCACTGAATATAAAACTCTATCAAGCCTCTGCTCTAGAATTAAATTCTCATCCTAGTAGGGCTTTTTCTGTTGCCTTCTATCACTTCAGAACTTTTGGAACACCAATTTCTGGTTTGCAATCTACCTTCATTTAGCCCCTGAGTTCTCTGTCCTCGGTGCTGTGAAAGCAGTGGCTGGAGAAAGCTCAGGCTTAGAGAAAAAAATTTTTTCTCAAATGGGGCTCGGGGTGAGAGATGCAAGGCTCTCTGAGGAGTATTTAATTAATAAGTGTTTATTCATCATAAATCTGATATGTAACCAGCACTCTAAGTGAACTCCCCCACTGCTCACAAAGTAACACTTACATTGAAGCTGCAGCTGCTGTTTATGCTTTAAAAAGCACAAGATTTTCTGTTAGAAAAGTGGAACATGTATCCTGGTTCTATCTTTAATACCTGTTTGAAACTGGGCAAGTCATTATCAATAGCTTGAAATTCAGTTCTACCCTCGAAAAAAATGGAGCACCAGATTTTCTCTCTGTATCATTTTATTCATACCTTTATTTCGTAAATTTTCACCTTTAATTGTAATCATTATTTGCATGTAACTTAGATCATGGACTACATCTTAAGTCACTTCTGTATTCCCAGGATTTAGAACACTGCACATTGTAGATGTTCCGTGAGGTTTTGTAAAAGGAATTAAAAATATCCCTGCCTCACAAAGTTGTCAAATACATTAAAAGCAAGCTCAGTTGCTGGAATGTGCACCTGCTTTCTCCTTCAAACACTTAGAAATACAGGATATAACAAAATGATGCTTTTAGTATAACAAAGCTCAAAATAGAGGAACGGAAAATCCTCATGCTGTTAAAATAAATAGGGAAATCAAAGCCAGAGTTTGAACTTGGCTAATGCTAAGGACACCTAAGGGACATTAAATGAGAACATACATCAAACAGCTAACTAAAAAGGGTTATAATGCCCAGGCTGGAGAAAATAAATGTGGCCTTGAACCCATGAAAGGTGAAGACCTATAACTGAAACCTCTCTGTAAAGATGGGTCCCTGGAAGAGTTGCTCCTTCTATATGGAAACTAGACTAGAAAAAGTACACCTTGAGATTGTGGTGGAAGAAAGGGTCTGAATTTCTGCTACCAATTCAAGAATCACAAGTGATACATTAATGCATAAAAATTGATCTTAAATTGAAGATATCCCAGACACCATAAGAGAAAAAAGTATAACTCTCCTATGAGGACACAACCCAGGGTGAATGAGGCTACCACAGAAGAACAAGCTCCATGGAAGATAAGTTTAAAAAATCAGTCACCCAAGGAAATGGTCAGCCATGAAAAAGAGTCAGCAAAAACAAAAAGGAAAATTAGAACTTCTGATAATAGGATATCTAAAATAGATGACACAGTAAGTACACTGAACATGATAAAGGGACAAAAGAGAACATAAAAACCATAATAAAAATATGATTCCATTGGGAAAGCAGATTTGTAAAATATCCAAGTAGAAATATTAGTCATTGAAATAAAACTCAACATGCAGGTTAAACAGCTGGGAAAAACACAATTGCAGAGAGAGTTAGAGAGATGGATGATAGATATGAGGAAATTACACAGAATACTACAGCAAATAATAAGAATGATAGCAAAGAGTGGTCAACATTTATAGATGACAAAATGAGAATGATCAAAATACAAATGGTAGGCTTTCCAGAAAAATAAGTTGGATAGAATAAGACATGAAGCACTATTCAAAATAATGATGGCTGAGATTTTTCTGGCATTGAAGAAAGTAATGAGTTCTCAGATTGAAGAAGCACACTGAGAAAGGTTAAAAAACAATTCTGCATCTAAACATATGTGATGACACTCAAGGAACTGAAATCTTACAAAATCTTAAAAGCAACCAGAGAGATGAAGCAGATTACTTACAACAACAAAAAAAAAATAGTAACAAAGAAGTCAAAAGACAAAGAAATGAGACTTCCCAAAGGACTGAGAGAAAATAACTATGAACTTAAGATTTCCAAACTATTCCAAAACATAAAAGTGAGATAATGATAATTTTAGAAAAAAAATACTGGGAGAATTTACCATTCACAAACCCTTGCTGTAAAAACTGCAGAAGAATGAACATCAGTAGGAGAGGAATTCAACCTGAAGGAAGAAACAAAAGTTCAAGAATCAAGTGATATGAAGCAAAAGTGAACAAAGAAACTGATGGGTAAAACTAAGGAAGTATCAGTTCCAAACAGTCAATAATAAAAATAAATAATTTGGTGGTGTTTGTGAACGAAGTAGAAATAAACACAAATTAGTAATAACAAAATGGAAATTTTAAAGTATTTTTAGGTCCTTATTTTTGTGAGAGTATAGTAGAGAAATTGCCTAACTTTAGGCATTGTTGAATTAAGAATGCCATAAGAAAATAGAAATCAAGTCAATAAATGTATACATTTCAATCCGGATATAAAGAGAAAAAAGGAAGGGAGGGAGGGAGGAAGAGAGAGGAAAGAGTTAAGTTTGGTCAATCCAATATAAGATAGGAAAGGAGAAGAGTAAAGCAAAGAAAAGCATAGTTGCAGAAACAAACAAAAAAAGATTCCAAATGTATAAGTAATCTCAATAAAAGTGGAGAGATTTAAATTGCCTCTTATTTTTTCTCAGTGACCAAAATATAGAATGAAATCTAGCTGTATGTTATTTATGAGATATCCAAATTGTAAGTACACAAAAGGCTTGAAAATTAGAGGATGAAAAATATATCTGACAGAATAATGTCAAAAATAAAGCTTGTTTAGCTATGGTAATAGCAGATAAAATAGAATTCCAGGAAAAAGTTATTAAAGACAAAAAAGGCTCATTAAGGGCAAAGAGGATTATTATAATAATAGAAGGAAATAGTAAGATTTACATAGCTATGCTAAATTATTTTGGCAGTTACTTTAATTTTAGTTACATAATTGTATGTTATATAAACATATAGATTGACAGAATTGCAATAAGAAACTGAAAAAAGCAAAGTTAAAAATGTTGACCAAACTCACAAAAACCAAATCACCAAGCAAATAAAACTTCAAAAGTCTTAGATAAAGCATATAAAAGAAAAAAGTCAGAATATATAAAATTTGAACAACAAAATTAACTATGTCTAATAGACGTATATTGAACTCTATAATCAACGATTAGAGACTATACGATCTTACCAACCACACAATGAACATTTTTAAATTGATCATTTTTAAACTGACCATCTATTGGGTCACAAAAGACTCAAGAAATAACAACAAAAAATTTTATAAGAAAGACTATGCTTTCCAATTTTAAAGCAAGAAAACTGTTAGTCAATTATGAAAGATAATCATAAAGTTACAAATTTGAAAACTCAGAAATTCATATTTAAATAATCCTTGGGTCAAAGAAATGGTAATTGAACATGCAAAGTATTTAGAACTAAACAATGAAATATCACATAGCCAAACTTTGTAATGCAGCTAAAATATTATTGGCATGTAAATTTATGGCTGACCTGTATAAATTTATGTAAATGGGTTCCAATGCCCTCTGGCTTCATAACGGAGCTACAGCAGGGGACCAGACTGAGTTAGGAAATTGATGCTAAGAGAGTATTCTTCTGGCATTCAGCCCAAGAGGTAGGCTGGCTATATCCCACAAGTTTACTACTCCTCTCACAGGAGGAGACTCTACTTAACTCTCTCTCCTTCTGGGTCCCAGTAAGTGTTCCCTCCCCTTATTTCTATAGAACTGGAGGTTAACTACCCAGCTGCTATTAGTCCTGGGTTACTTTGCTGTCTCTTGTGGTTTCCCTTATACCCATATCTTTGTAAACAGTCCTGTTGTAAATAAACCCTCCTCAAATTATACTGTTTTGAGAGCGCCATCTGTTTCCTGTTGGACCATGACTGAATCAGTGATACAGATTTAATTTAGAAGACCTGTGCACTCTTGGAGATAGGGAGAGAGTAAGGTAAGGGCAGAAATGGTGTTGCTTTCCTGATATAACTACAATCTGGACATCGGTGCCAACTGGATCTGGCACATGCTCCATTACTGCCCTTTCTTTCACAGGGCATATTTATGGATTCTTCAGAAACTCCCCAACCCTGGATATCTCTCACCTGTAGTTACCTTGGCATGATCATGGCACCTCTCCTGCTGGCCCCCATTTGGTCAGCTTTGACTCCCCCGTCAGATGCTGTGCTTCTGACAGATGGACAGCACCTCTGTTCTTCAGGTGAATCGTGAGAAAGGGGAGAGGAAACATAAGTGGATGTGTGAAGAGGTAGTATTTCAACTGAGTGTGTAAGATTTTATTTCTACATTAAAAAAGAAAGGTCTTTGTCAAAGTCACAAAACATTAGCATTAATACTTACCTGTATTAATGTTAACCTGTGTTGAATTTGGGTGGTGAGTACAGTGATGTTATATTATTTTCTGTATGTTTGAAAATATTTAATACTTAGGAAAATAATTTTTCAAGAGTAAAGTGACAAGGTATGTAAGAATCTCTCACACAGGATCTGACACACAGGCATTTAGCACACTTCTGGGACATCCTATTCCCACGCAATCCCACAGCTCCACTTCTGTGGCCATGCTGATTTCAGATTGCAGTACATTCTGCCCACTGCATCCCAAAGTTCCCATGCCAATTTGCCCAACGAGATCTTTCCAAGTTTTTTGTGATAGGGTTAGGTTGGGGAGGAAGGACAGGAAGGTGAGAAAGGATTACATGATTTCTTAGAGTTTGAACCACAGATTTTTTTCCCCCAATTATTTATTTATTAACATCTTTATTGGAGTAGCTTTACAATGTTGTGTTAGTTTCTGCTGTATAACAAACGGAATCAGCTATACGTATACACATATCCCCATACTTCCTCCCTCTTGCGTCTCCCTCCCACCCTCCTTATCCCACCCTTCTAGGTGGTCACAAAGCACCAAGCTGATCTCCCTGTGCTATGTGGCTGCTTCCCACTAGTTATCTATTTTACATTTGGTAGTGTATATATGTCCATGCCACTCTCTTTGTCCCAGCATACCCTTCCCTGTCCCCGTGTCCTCAAGTCCATTCTCTACGTCTGTGTCTTTATTCCTGTCCTGCCCCTAGGTTCTTCAGAACCTTTTTTTTTTTTTAGATTCCATATATATGTGTTAGCATACAGTATTTGTTTTTCTCTTTCTGACTTCACTCTGTATGACAGTCTCTAGGTCCATCCACCTCACTACAAATAACTCAATTTCGTTTCTTTTTATGGCTGAGTAATATTCCATTCTATATGTGTGTCACATCTTCTTTATCCATTCATCTGTCTATGGACACTTAGGTTGCTTCCATGTCCTGGCTATTGTAAATAGAGCTGCAGTGAACATTGTGGTACATGACTCTTTTTGAATTATGGTTTTCTCAGGGTATATGCCTAGTAGTGGGATTGCTGGGTCATATGATAGCTCTATTTTTAGTTTTTCAAGGAACCTCCATCCTATTCTCCATAGTGGCTTTATCAATTTACATTCCCAACAACAGTGCAAGAGGGTTCCCTTTTCTCCATATGCTCTCCAGCATTTATTGTTTGTAGATTTTTTGATGATGGCTATTCTGACTGGTGTGAGGTGATATCTCACTGTAGTTTTGATTTCCATTTCTCTAATGATTAGTGATGTTGAGCATCCTTTCATGTGTTTGATGGCAATCTGTATACCTTCTTTGGAGAAATTTCTGTTTAGGTCTGCTGCCCATTTTTGGATTGGGTAGTTTGTTTTTTTGGTATTGAGCTGCATAAGCTCTTTCTAAATTTTGGAGACTAATCCTTTGTCAGTTGCTTCATTTGCAAATATTTTCTCCCATTCTGAGGGTTGGCTGTTCATCTTGTTTAGGCTTCCTTTGCTGTGCAAAAGCTTTTAAGTTTCTTTAGGTTCCATTTGTTTATTTTCGTTTTTATATCCATTTCTCTAGGAGTTCAGTCAAAAAGGATCTTGCTGTGATTTATGTCCTAGAGTGTTCTGGCTATGTTTTGCTCTAAGAGTTTTATACTGTCTGGCCTTACATTTAGGTCTTTAATCCATTTTGACTTTATTTTTGTGTATGGTGTTAGGGAGTGTTCTGATTTCATTCTTTTACATGTAGCTGTCTAGTTTTCCCAGTATCACTTCTTGAAGAGGTGTAAACTTTTGCCTCCTTTATCAAAGATAAGGTGACCATATGTGTGTGGGTTTATCTCTGGGCTTTCTATCCTGTTCCGTTGATCTATATTTCTGTTATTGTGCCAGTACTGTACCTTTGTAGTATAGTCTGAAGTCAGGGAGCCTGATTCCTCCAGTTCCATTTTTCTTTCTCAAGATTGCTTTGGCTATTCGGGGTCCTTTGTGTTTCCAGAGAAATTGTGAAATTTTTTGTCCTAGTTCTGTAAAAAATGCCATTGGTAGTTTGATAGGGATTGCGCTGAATCTGTAGATTGCTTTGGGTAGTATAGTCATTTTCACAATGTTGATTCTTCCAATCCAAGAACATGGTATATCTCTCCATCTGTTTGTTTCATCTTTAATTTCCTTCATCAGTGTCTTATAGTTTTCTGCATACAGGTCTTTTGTCTCCTTAGGTAAGTTTATTCCTAGGTATTTTCTTTTTGTTGCACTGGTAAATGGGAGTGTTTCCTTAATTTCTCTTTCGAATTTTTCATCATTAGTGTATGGGAATGCAAAAGATTTCTGTGCATTAACTTTGTATCCTGCTGCTTGACCAGATTCTTGACTAGCTCTAGTAGTTTTCTGGTAGCATCTTTAGGATTCTCTATGTATAGTTTCATGTCATCTGCAAACAGTGACAGATTTACTTCTTTTCTGATTTGGATTCCTTTTATTTCTTTTTCTTCTCTAATTGCTGTGACTAAAACTTCTAAAACAATGTTGAATAACAGTGGTGAGAGTGGGCAACCTCATCTTGTTCCTGGTCTTAGAGGAAATGGTTTCAGTTTTTCTCCATTGAGAACTTTGTTGGCTGTGGGTTTGTCATATATGGCCTTTATTATGTTGAGGTAAGTTCCCTACTTTCTGAAGGGTTTTTATCATAAATCGTAGTTGAATTTTGTCAAAAGCTTTTTCTGCATCTATTGAGATGATCATATGGTTTTTCTCCTTCAATTTATTAATATGGTTTATCACATTGATTGATTTGCATATTTTGAGGAATCCTTGCATTCCTGGGATAAACCCCATTTTATCATGGTGTATGATCCTTTTAATGTGCTGTAGGATTCTGTTTGCTAGTATTTTGTTGAGGAGTTTTGCATCTATGTTCATCAGTGATATTGGCCTGTAGTTTTCTCTTTCTGTGAAATCTTTGTCTGGTTTTGGTATCAAGGAGATAGTGGTCTCATAGAATGAGTTTGGGAGTGTTCCTCCCTCTGCTATATTTGGGAAAAGTTGAGAAGGATAGGTGTTAGCTCTTCTCTAAATGTTGGATAGACTTTGCCTGTGAAGCCTCTGGTCCTGGGCTTTTGTTTGTTGGAAGATTTTTCATCACAGTTTCAATTTGAGTGCTTGTGATTGGTCTGTTTATATTTTCTATTTCTTCCTGGTTCAGTCTCGGAAGGTTGTGATTTTGTAAGAATTTGTCCATTTCTTCCAGGTTGTCCATTTTACTGGCATATGGTTGCTTGTAGTAATCTCTCATGATCCTTGGTATTTCTTCAGTGTCAGTTGTTACTTCTTTTTCATTTCTAATTCTGTTGATTTGAGTCTTCTCCCTTTTTTTTTCATGAGTCTGGCTAATAGTTTATCAATTCTGTTTATCTTCTCAAAGAACCAGCTTTTAGTTTTATTGATCTTTGCTATTATTTCCTTCATTTCTTTTTTATTTATTTCTGATCTGATCTTTATGATTTCTTTCCTTCTGCTAACTTTGGGGTTTCCTTGTTCTTCTTTCTCTAATTGCTTTAGGTGTAAGGTTAGGTTGTTTATTTGAGATGTTTCTTGTTTCTTAAGGTAGGAAGCAGTACAAGCTTCCTTGTACAAGCAGTACAAGCAGGTCCTTGTACTGCTATAAACTTCCCTCTTAAAACTGCTTTTGCTGCATCCCATAGGTTTTGGGTTGTCGTGTTTCCATTGTCATTTGTTTCTAGGTATTTTTTGATTTCCTCTTTGATTTCTTCAGTGATCTCTTGGTTATTAAGTAGTGTATTGTTTGGCCTCCATGTGTTTGTATTTTTTACAGACGTTTTCCTGTAATTGTTATCTAGTCTCATAGTGTTGTTGTTGGAAAACATACTTGATATGATTTCAGTTTTCTTAAATTTACCAAGGCTTGATTTGTGACCCAAGATATGATCTATCCTGGAGAATGTTCCATGAGCACTTGAGAAGAAAGTGTATTCTGTTGGTTTTGGATGGAATGTCCTATAAATATCAATTAAGTCCACCTTATTTAATGTACCATTTAAAGCTCGTGTTTCGTTGTTTATTTTCATTTTGGATGATCTGTCCATAGGTGAAAGTAGGGTGTTAAAAGTCCCCTACTATGATTGTGCTACTGTCGATTTCCCCTTTTATGGCTGTTATAATTTGCGTTATATATTGAGATGCTCCTATGTGGGGTGCATAAATATTTACAATACAATTGTTATATCTTCTTGGATTGTTCCCTTGGTCATTATGTAGTGTCCTTCTTTGTCTCCTGCAATAGTCCTTATTTTAAAGTCTGTTTTGTCTGATATAAGAATTGCTACTCCAGTTTTCTTTTGATTTCCATTTGCATGGAATACCTTTTTCCATCCCCTCACTTGCCGTCTGTGTCCCTGGGTCTGAAGTGGTTCTCTTGTAGACAGCATATATATGGCTCTTGTTTTTGTATCCATTCAGCCAGTCTGTGTCTTTGGGTTGGAGCATTAATCCATTTACATTTAAGGTAATTATCGATATGTATGTTACTACTATTTTCTTAATTGTTTTGGGTTCATTATTGTAGGTCTTTTCCTTCTCTTGTGTTTCCTGCCTAGAGAAGTTTCTTTAGCATTTGTTGTAAAGCTGGTTTGGTGGTGCTGAATTCTCTTAGCTTTTGCTTGTCTGTAAAGCAGAAATTAATTTTGCTTAATTTCTCTGTTGAATCGGAATGAGATCCTTGCTGGGTAGAGTTATCTTTGTTGTAGTTTTTTCTCTTTCATTCCTTTAAATATGTCCTAACACTCTCTTCTGGCTTGCAGAGTTTCTGTTGAGAAATCAGTTGTTAACCTTATGGGGATTCCCTTATATGTTATTTGTTGCTTTTCCCTTGTTGCTTTTAATATTTTTTCTTTGTTTTTAATTTGTGATTGATTAATATGTGTCTTGGCATTTTCTCCTTGGAGTTATGCTGTATGGGATTCTCTGTGCTTCCTGGACTTGATTCACTATTTCCTTTCCTATATTAGGGAAATTTTCAACTATCATCTCTTCAAATATTTTCTCAGTCCCCTTCTTTTTCCCTTCTTCATCTGGGACCCCTATAATTCAAATGTTGGTGCATTTAATGTTGTCCCAGAGGTCTCTGATACTGTCCTCAATTCTTTTCATTGTTTTTCTTTATTCTGCTCTGTGGTAGTTATTTCTCCTGTTTTATCTTCCAGGTCACTTATCCATTCTTCTGCCTCATTACTCTGTTATTGATTCCTTCTAGAGAATTTTTAATTTGATTCATTGGGTTGTTCATCATTGTTTGTTTGCTCTTTAGTTCTTCTAAGTCCTTGTTAAAGGTTTCTTGTATTTTCTCCATTCTATTTCCAAGATTTGGGATCCTCTTTACTATCATTACTGGAATTCTTTTTCAGGTAGACTGCCCATTTCCTCTTCAGTTGTTTGATCTGGCTGGGTTTTTTCTTTCCTCCTTCATCTGTGTATTTCTCTGTCTTCTCATTTTGTTTAACTTGCTGTGTTTGGGGTCTCCTTTTTGCAGGCTGCAGATTTGTAGTTCCCGGTTTTTTTTGGTGTCTGCCCCCAGTGGGTAAGGTTGGTTCAGTGGGTTGTGTGGGCTTCCTGGTTGAGGGGACTGGTGCCTGTGTTCTGGTGGATGAGGCTGGGTCTTGTCTTTCTGGTGGGCAGAATCATGCCTGGTGGTGTGTTTTGGGGTGTCTGTGAACTTATTATTTTAGGCAGCCTCTCTGCTAATGGGTGGGGTTGTGTTCCTGTCTTGCTAGTTGTTTGGCATGGGGTGTCCAGCAGTGTAGCTTGCTGGTCCTTGAGTGGAGCTGGGTCTTAGCATTGAGATGGAGATCTCTGGGAGAGCTTTCACTGTTTGGTAATATATTGTGCCGGGAGGTCTCTGGTGGACCAGTGTCGTGAATTTGGCTCTCCCACTTAAGAGGCTCAGGCCTGACACCCAGCCAGTCCACTAAGACCCTGTCAGCCACACGGCTCAGAGGAAAAGGGAGAAGGAAAAAAAGGAAAATATATAAAATACATAAAGTTATTAAAACAATTATTAAATATAAAAGTTTAAAAAAATAAAGAAGAGAGCAACCAAACCAATAAACAAATCCATTAATGTAACAAGCCCTAAAAACTATAAAAACAAAACAAAAAAACGGACAGACAGAACCCTAGGATAAATGATAAAAGCAAAGCTATACAGACAAAATCACACAAAGAAGAATGCACATACACACTCAGAAAAAGAGAAACAGGAGAAATATATATATATATAAAGGAAGAAAGCAACCAAATCAATAAACAAATCTACCAATGATAATAAGTTCCAAACACTAAAGTAAGATAAACATAAAACCAGAAACAAATTAAATGCAGAGAGCAAACCCCAAGTCTACAGTTGCTCCCAAATTCCACCCCCTCTATTTGGGATGATTCGTTGTCTATTCAGGTATTCCACAGATGCAGGGTACATCAAGTTGATTGTGGAGATTTAATCCGCTGCTCCTGAGGCTTCTGGGAGAGATTTCCCTTTCTCTTCTTTGTTCACACAGCTCCCAGGGTTCAGCTTTGGATTTGGCCCCGCCTCTGCGTGTAGGTCACCTGAGGGCATCTGTTCTTCGCTCAGACAGCACAGGGTTAAAGTAGCAGCTTATTAGGGGGTCTCTTACTCAGGCCGGGGGGGAGGGGTGGGCAGGGAGGGAGGGATACGGAATGCAGGGCGAGTCTGTGGCAGCAGAGGCCAGCATCACGTTGCAACAGCCTGAGGCGCACTGTGTGTTCTCTTGGGGAAGTTGTCCCTGGATCACGGGACCCTGGCAGTGGCGGGCGGCACAGGCTCCCAGGTGGGCAGTGTGGATAGTTACCTATACTTGCACACAGGCTTCTTGGTGGCGGCAGCAGCAGCCTTAGCATCTCATGCCCGTCTCTGGGGTCCACGCTGATAGCCACGGCTCGCGCCCATCTCTGGAGCTCGTTTAGGTGGCGCGCTGAATCCCCTCTCCTCACGCACCCCAAAACAATGGTCTCTTGCCTCTTAGGCAGGTCCAGACTTTTTCCCAGACTCCCTCACGGCTAGCTGTGGCGCACTAGCCCCCTTCAGGCTGTGTTCACGCAGCCAACCCCAGTCTTCTCCCCGGGATCTGACCTCCAAAACCCGAGCCTCAGCTCCCAGCCCCTGGCGGGGAGAGCAGACAAGCCTCTCGGGCTGGTGAGTGCTGGTCAGCACCCATCCTCTGTGCAGGAATCTCTCCACTTTGCCCTCAGCACCCCTGCTGCTGCACTCTCCTCTGTGGCTCCAAAGCTTCCCCCCACCCACCCCCAGTCTCCACCAGTGAAGGGGCTTCCTAGTTTGTAGAAACTTTTCCTCCTTCACAGCTCCCTCCCAGAGGTGCAGGTCCCATTCTTTTGTCTGTGTTTTTCCTTCTTTCTTTTGTCCTACCCAGGTACCTGGGGGTTTTCTTGCCTTTTTGGAAGTCTGAGGTATTCTGCCAGCATCCAGTAGGTGTTCTGTAGGAGTTGTTCCACATGTAGATGTATTTCTGATGTATTTGTGGGGAGGAAGGTGATCTCCACATCTTACTCCTAGGCCATTTTGAAGGTCCTCCTGAACCACAGATTTAAACGCTCTCCAATCCCATAAGCATGCTTCCAGCTGCAGCTGCTTCTCTTCTGATTTCTTTTTCCTTAATTGGATCATCTTCACCAGAGCAGCCATTGCTTCTCTTTGGGGGACTCAAGTCCTTATCTCTACAAAACCACCCCACTTCTCTGTAATTTGGGAGACCTAGGAGCAGTGGGGGAGGTACAAGGTTTGCCTTGAGGACCCAGTAACAGAACATAGAGGATTTACTGGGAATGTTCAAAGGTTGAATACAAGGCCCCTATCAGTATTTAAACAAGAAAGCCTGGTAACACTTTTTAAAAATATAATTAGCTCCAAGTTTCTTCTGCATTAAAGAGATGGTCATGAACTTGAATCACACCTTTAAACATGGCACCCACACCTGGCCTGTGCCACTGGCAGACTCCACGATTTTCCTTTATCAACCAGGATCTATTTGTTTGTATGTATTTGTATACAGTTGTATGGTATACAGCAGAACAGAATGGTCAAGCTAACTGTTTTAATTTAGTGATAAAGAAATTGAAGTTTCATCATTTGTTAGTGGCAGACTTAGGTTTCTCTCTGACTGCACGTGCAGTGCTTTTGCCATTGTTGGATAGGTAGATAACTGTAAAAGCATATAAGGGTTTTCTCAGTTCGTAAGTATAATACCCTTTTTTTTTTTTTTTTTTTTTGCTGTACGCGGGCCTCTCACTGTTGTGGCCTCTCCCGTTGTGGAGCACAGGCTCCGGACGCGCAGGCTCAGCAGCCATGGCTCACAGGCCTAGCCGCTCTGTGGCATGTGGGATCTTCCTGGACCGGGGCACGAACCTGTGTCCCCTGCATCGGCAGGTGGACTCTCAACCACCGTGCCACCAGGGAAGCCCCTATAATACCCTTTTAAATTAAGTCCGGGAAATGAGAAATTACTCACCCAAGTTATACAAACATTTACTAATGTATCAAAAATTGTTGAGGACCTATTATATACCAGGCATTCGTGTCCATATGGGTCATACAGCTCTGTAAATGAGCCATGGTACATCTTTCCAAGATATATGGGCTTAAACAGCAGAAGTGGTTATTTTAGGTACTGCCTATAAATTTAACTTAATGCATTTACTTTTTATGAGCACATCATAATGTTATCCCACCCTCTTGGAGGACAACGTTTGTTGAAAATCTTGGTACTCTGATGCTATCCAGGACACTTTTCAGTTGATATTCTGATAGTAAATTCTTGAAGAGTTGGCCTTGGTTTCTAAAGTCCTTTTGCTAAAGTGGTCAAATACTTTCCTGCATCCAGGTTTGGCATTTTTGAAAACCATCCCTGTGTGTCACCCTTTCTAGTCACCCTTAGTTACCCTTAGTTAGAGCATCAAAAGTAAGATGGTGCCTGATAGCAGTGTGCTGACCATTACGTAGAGAAGTAATGTTTTCAATCAGTCACCATTCCTTCCTAATGATGTACTGAAGTAGGGATGAAACAACAAAACAAACAAAAAATAAACAAAAAAAATTATTGTATATCCCTAGCAGAGGCACCTGGCTAATCTGAGGCTAATCATGAACAAATTTATGTGTAAAGACAAGAGCAGAAAGGAGAATCAGAAACTAAAGCAGAAGATGCCGAATAAGGAACACAAGCCTTTCCTCTACCTCTGGGAGAAACACTCATCTACCCCTTGCCCTCAAAACTCTCCCATATTAAGTGGCTTCTCTTTGCATAACACGTTTACTTTCCAAGGCACTTGCCAGCATATTGTTGCCATCTGGTCCTCCAGAAATCACGTAGCATTGGCCAAGAAACTGAGGCTTGCCAAAGACATATAAGTCTCAGTGATAAGTCCCAGAAGCTTTTAGAACAAGGCAGGTAGAAGGTGAGAAAGTTTGGAAGGAAAGTGAAAGGAAAGACGAGAGTTGTCCTACTCTTGGTACAGTGCTGTTTGCATGGAGCCATAATATTCCAGTTTTGGCCTAGGTTGTGGCATGAGGCAGATGCAGTTGATTCTGGAAAGTAATTCTGAAGACTGAATGAGAAGTATTGGATTACTAATGATTACCTAAGGTAGTCATGAAAAGTAATAAAATTTGGCCCTGATAATGACTCAAAAAATATTCAAGTGCATTGCTTCCATTGATTAATCAACTGGGAGCTGCTTTTTGAAATGGCTCTAATGAGATGAACTTCTCAGGCATTGGAACTTCCCAATAGACTGGCCAAAGCATAAAGTTTTCAATTTTTTTACTTTACTAAGCATTCAATCTCTGTGTCCTAAAAAAAAAATACTCCCCAAGAGCCCATCTTGCTCAGATTTCTGGCCGTTAGATCCACAGACTTTGATTATTTGTCCAGAAAGTCTCTGGGGCTTTCCTGGACTTCAAACCCTTAAAGTCAAGCCATATTCTAGGACATTCGGACTCTTCCCTATTACTATTTTCGTATCTCCCATATCTCCCCTAGCCCTCATACCCTGATCCCAACTGTGGCGCTTAATACCCTGTGAGTCATGGTAAATGGCCCAGTCAACGCTTTCTGCCTGGACTGTAGACTCTAAACGACCCCTCTTCCTTGGGAACTTTTGGTGAGGACTCCCAGAGAAAAGAGGAAGGGGATTAAAAGGTATCACTGTTCAACCAGGACCTGGATTAGATACTTGTTACATTTGATCCTATCAGCAGTTGCTGAGTTGCCTGTTTATAGTATTTTGCATATGAGGAGTCTAAGCTTCAGATTGGTTAGTAACTTGTCCTGTCACACAGCTAATCATCCTAGGTGGGCTGGCCTCACAAAGGTCAAACCATTGCAGTTTGATCATATAAACATAATTTAATCACAAACAACTATTTCATACCCACAAGTGCTTTAAGTTTTGGCAGAAGTATAACGGCAGAAAGGTAGGATTCTTTCACATCTTCGGGTTAGAATGAACACATAATGACGTTTATATGAACAAATTGATCTCAGAAGCCTCACCTTTCATTTCAATGCTAACTTCAACCTTCTTTTCCTAAGAGTTCCTGGATTCAGTGCCCTCTGACCCACCTTACTTAGTACTTAGATTAATATGATCAGAACTCTGAGGTTTTACTTTAGTTACAATAAATTTCCCCCTGCCTTGACACATTTTTATATTTCTCCTAAATAGAATTTTACTAAGAATTTTGAGATAACAATGTAACCTATACATTTTCAGATCCTCTCAAGGCTTTTAAATATTTTTAAATGTAATGAATATATTGGCTTACGCCCCTATCCTATGTAAAATGGGAAACCCAGCATCTTATCCACTATTGTTAAGGATTCTTTAGGGAACAATATTTCTCCTAATTACTTGGCTTTATATCCTGCTTCTGTTCTCAGTCTCCACACTCAATATCTTGAATGTACTCTTTCTTTCAACATTCTATCTTATCACTGGAAAAGCCAGGATGGCTTCAATTCCCAGAGTACCACTGGCCTAAAGGTAAGTGTACAGCAGATATCGCTGAAGGCCTGGGGCTACACAGGGCTGTTATAGTGCAGAACAATTATGAAAGCTACTTGTCCTTTTTTAACTTTGCCAATCCCACCCTCTTGCCTCTAGAAAATGTCCCCTATTGTCCTCATCTTCTTGGATTCAGTGTCCACCATGGTGTTGGGCTCCCCCTTCCCTCCTATGAGTTTCTGCTCTCTTCTATTTTTCTGATGGTGATTTTCCCACGACCAAAATGTCCCCGTTTACATTAATGTAGAGAGCCCTTGTGCTCTGTCCTTAAAGAATCCAGAAACACATTTCAAGTATCATGATATGGTTTGTCAGATGACATAAATAAGACATGACTATTTAAATAGGTAGATATCACAGTGTAAAATAAACTCTGTTACCAGAAAGAGTTAAGAAGTTATATATCATGAATAATCAAATATCTGATAAAGGCAATTCCCAAATGTAACATATATGGATGAACATCTTTTTAAAATATTAGAGTATGACTAAAATACAGTTCCTACTAAAATTACACTGAATAGAATCTGTTTATTCTTGAAAAGCTAGGGGATATTTTGGCATTGTGTACTACACTTTTGTTTTATATATGTTGGGCTTTGTACTAGAAGAGTACAAGAAGTGTTAACTAATAACTATGTTAAGATGTTAAAGCTCTGGTAACAGAAAATATACAAAGCAACTGATAAATTTGTGGCTTAAAATGTGTATGCAAATGTCCACGGATGACAGTCAGCCTATAACTGAATAGTTGCAATGCTAGATAGCTGGATAGACAGTCGAAGATCCACACAATGTTGCCTTCACATTGGTAGCTAAGTCCATGAAGCATTTGCCATGGGCTTTAGTACAAGGACTGACCTTAGAATTGCCAGGGAATGTGGACATTAGCTGGGGAGGAGCCGTTAACCCTGCATAATGAATTCTCAGGCAAAATATGTGGCAAAGACTATCCCCACACTGTACAATAAGGTCACCACAGGCTTTATAGCACGCTTGACTTTTTGAAGTTTCTTTTGAAAAATAAAGCCCTGATACCACATTTAAAATTGAACAGGGCCAAGCTTTGCATGGACTTTTTTTCCCTTCCCAAATGAAGCCCCTTCCCACAGTTGTTACTATTTCTCCTTCCACATTTATTTTTGTTATATTGTATTGTTTCAAATCATTTCAAAATGTTTTTAATGTGATATATCTTATTAAAAAATAGTTCTGAATTCACAAGCAATCCCTACGGCATGTCCTTGGCATTGGCTGTAAAATTCCAAAGTACCTAATTTATGTGGTTGATTGATTTTTCAATGTTTTAAAGGGTACCAAGCCCAACAGCATATAATTTTTCTCTTACCAAATGGAATATGAATGAATAAAAGATAATTGCATTTTTTTGTATTCAGCCTGCTGTCTTTGTGAACTTTTTTTTTCTTTCCTACAGTTCTGAAGTGAATGAGAAAGCATGTTTTTCTTTTTATAGCCATAAGAGCTCACCCTGTTACTCCTCAACAAGGTTCATGTGTGTCCAGCCCTGAACTCTGCTGTTGTGTTACCTCAACCAGGATGCTGCGAATTACCTGTGATACAGTGAACACAGCCCAGACTAGGGAGGGACTGGGGCTTATATGGACCTTTCCCGTTTGGTCCAGGAGAAAAGCCTTCCTCTAAATCCTTTTCTGGTCGGAAGATACATCTCCATTCTCTTAAGTTTGCGGACCTAAACACAATGCAAAGAGATTAAATTTCATTTTCCCAAGGAAGCAGGTGGATACAGCCTGTAACTTAGATAACGGCTTGTATAGCATGGCCTTGAAGAAGCAACTCTTTTCTTATCTCTTCTTCTCTCACTTCCATCAGTCTTCAGTGTGGTTAACAGTATGGGACTGGCCAAAAGAATTGCATTCCCTTATCTTGCTGACCACAACAATCGCTCTTTGTAATCCCAGAAGAAGAGTGTCAGGTGGTTATGAAGGGGCTAGAAGGCTGAAGGACAGGAGAGAGCGCTGCTAAAACTCCCTTCACCAGCACTAATATCCCGCACTCTAGTGCCTACCATGCACAAAGCTGTCCTTTCCACAGCTCTGGAAATCCATTACGTAAGAAGAAAGTAGGACAAAGACTGAATTTTAAGAGCACTTTCTAGAGATGATACTAAACGCTTCATTTATCTTTGAAACCTAGAAAGAACTTCAACGAATTATTTGCAATTTTTCATTGTGTTAGTCTGTTTTGGAGGGGAATGGTGATGGTCAGGGCAAAAGAATTCTCTTTGTAAATCTATTTCAGGTTTCATACCTGATTATAAACACCTTCTTAAATTTGGCTTGTTACATATATAAAATCAAAACAAAATGTGAAGTTTTCATTCCAAGAATAATAAATTGGTTGGTTTTCATTTCTCTAAACTTAAAAGAAAAGCACACTAGGGTGAAGTTAAGGGAAATGATCCTCTTATTTGTTTTTGCCATAGGTCTTTGTAAGCTTCCAGAAGGAAAATCAATCAATTATGAAGTATAGACTGAGTGCCTACAATATGAACTGTTACACCAGCGGTCTCCAACATAACCTTCAGGGCTCCCAAATTTTCTACAGGATTAACCTTCAAGGCTCAGCACCTCCCACAAGGTCTTCATGCAGATCAACCCGTGACCTCTAGCTTTGTGACAGGACTATATTTATGTGGCCTTTTCAAACTTTACTGCATTACAACTATGGGAAAGTACAGCTGCACGAAAAGGTTTGGCTATGTTAGATTTGACCCAATGCTGGAAGCCAGAAGCACTTTGTCAGTGGTCATGTCAAAACAACAGCAGTAGAATATATCTGAGAAAGCATCTGGCTAATGTGTTTATGTAGTGAACTGAGCATAAGGTGAGGACAACTTCCTAGAGTAAAGAACTACTCAGACTGTATTCATTATCCCCAATAAGTATCAGCACAACAAAGCATATTCCTCAGAGTGCCATTCTAAATTTCACCAGAAATCATTTTTTATGATTTCCCCCACCATACACACTTCATGTACTAGAGTGAATGAATAGATTTGTTAGGGAGAATTTTTCATGTTGGGTTCAAAGACTTGTTGAAGAAAGATACTTTATAATTAGAGTTCATGGTTTGCACCTGAAATAACTGCATGGCTCATTCTATTTTGTCTTTGTATTTCAAAGAGTCAGGCGCCCACAGATGGGAGAACAGGATCCAGGGCAATGATGGTGTTCTGAGTGTAGTAATGCAGAAATCCCTTATATTGACCCATTATGAAAGGATGATCCAACGTCATAAAATGTCAGGGAATAAAAACCACGGAAAGAAATTCAGGAACTTGGCAAAAGTACAATGCAAATGAGCATGGCTCCAATAATTACTACCCTCGCCCACAAATGTTGCACTGATGAGTCAACCCAAACTTCAGCATTCTCCCCAACACCCACAAGTATGAGAGATCCATTCTGAGAAGATACCCTTATCTGGGATTTCCTTCCTCCTCCTGGGAAGTAATGGCAGTAGCTGCTAGGGAGAAATGAATGAAATGGGAAAGGTCCAAAGGGACTGACTCAGAAGGATGTCAAAACCTTATATCACTTGGGGGAGATATCTAGACCCTAAGACTATCCCTCTGTGGGAATGCGGCATGCCTCCTTATTAGATGGGGTGAACCCTGGCATTGTACATTTAATGGAACCTAGTAAGTGCCAGAGACCGGGTATTCTAAGATAGATTGCAAATTACCTCAGAGAATTAACATTATGCAATCATATATATATATCTTTTGTTCTGTTAAAAAAGCTTCCCAAGAACACAGGTTTAATATATCGAGAATGAAGAGAGATCATAGGCTTAAGCAAACAAATTAAGGATGAAAATAACATCATTAGACAACTAACAAATAAATTAGAAACAGCAAGAACCACAACACACATAATTGATAATTACAATGAGGAAAAGTTTAAGGTAAGCAAAGGGTCATGAAAGGCTCATGAAAAAATACAGAGATTAAAGCAACAGACAAAAGCTAATAGAAATGGAAAACAGATAAGAATGATCCTACGTATGCCTATTGGGCATCCATAAATTTAAAAACTCAGCAAATTGTAAAGAAAAAGCATTCAAAGTCATGAAGAGAATTTCTCTTGAATTGATCATGCTTTTGGCTTATATGTAAAAGTTCATCACTGAATCCAAAGGCACTAGATTTTTTTCTGTGTTATATTCTAGAAGTGTTATAGTTCTTCATTTTATATATAGGCCTATAGCCCATTTTGAGTTATTTTTGTTAAAAGTGTAGGATCTGTGTTTAGATTATTTTGTTGTTCCATATGGATGTCCAATAGTTCCAGCACCATTTGTTGAAAAGACTATTCTTCATTGAATTGTCTATTTTCCTTTATCAAAGATCATTTAACTATATTTGTGTGGTTCTGTTTTTGGTTCTCTATTCTGTTCCATTGATCTATGTATCTATTGCTAACACCACACTCTTGATCACTGTAGCTTTATAGTAAGGAAGTCAGATAATGTCAGCTCTCCAACTTTGTTCTTCTTCTTCAGTATTATGTTGGCTATTAATTCTTTTTTTGTTTTTCCAGAATAGTTTTGTTGATATCCACAAAATACTTTCTGGGATTTTGATTGGGATTTTATTGAATCTATAGGTTACACTGAGAGGACTTGATATCTTAACAGTATTTAGTCTGCCTATCCATGAACTTGGAATAACACTCCATTCATTTACATCATCTTAGATTTCTTTCATCAGAATTCTATAGTTTTCCTCATATAGATCCCATAAAGTGCCACTTCAGGACATCATATCAAGGATATGTAATAATGATGACTCTTCTTTCATTTGTGATATCAGTAATTTGTGTTTTTTCTTCTTATCCTCATTGCTGTAAAGGTAAGATATTTTCTCCCCTCTGGCTTCTTTCAAATTTTTCTCTTTGTGTTTGATTTTCTGCAGTTTAAATGATATACCTAGGAGTATATTTTTTAGTACTCACCATGCTTGGTGTTTTCTGAGCTTCCTGGATATGTCTGTTGTTAATTTTGGAAAATTTTTGGCCATTATTAATTCAAATATTTCCTCTGTTACATTCTGTCTTCTACTCTGTTATCCCAATTACTGTATGATATACTATTTGTAATCATCTCATAGACTTAGGTATTCTAGTCTTTTTTTTTTTTTCATCTTTTTTTCCTTTGCATTTCAGTTTGGGAAGTTTCTACTGATATATCTTCAAGCTTATCAATTCTTTCATTGGCCATACCCAGTCTCTTGATGAGCCCATCAAAAGAATTCTTCATTCCTGTTACTCTGTTTTTGATACCTAGCATTTCCTTTTGATTATTATTTAGAATTTTATCTCTGCTTACAGTAGCTGCACTTTCATATTATCTACCTTTTCATTAGAACTCAACATATTACTAATAATTAAGTTCTCTATCTGATAATTCCATATTTGTGTCACATCTGGGTTTGGATTTGAGGCTTGCTTTGTTTCTCCAGACTGTGGTTTTTCTTTGCCTTTTAGCATGTTTTGTAATTTTTTTGTTGAAGCCCTAACATAACGTATTAAGTAATAAGAATGGTAAATGTAAAGGTAAGTTGGCCTTTGATGTGAAGTTTTATGTTAATCTGCCTAGGAGTTGGGCTATGTGTGATGTTCGCTGCAGCTGCAGTTGCCAGAGGCTTCAGTTTCCTCTAGTATTTTTGTTGTTGTTCTCTCTGACGTCTTTGGTTTTCCCTAAGAATTCCTTCTTAAATAGGGCTTCTATCTTGCAACTCTATCGGTTGTAAATTACTGCTGTTTTACTGGAGCCCTACTGACGTGGTGGTAAGGTGTCAGGAAGGGAAAATATCCAATAATCTTATGTTTATATCTCAGTCTTTTTCTGGGCCTGTGTTCCTGAATCATGACCTTGAGAAGTTTCTTGGCCCTTTTTCTTCCCTATGTAATATAGGAAGCCTAGACAGGGCTGGAGTTAGCTAACTGACCTTTTATCAGGTAGATGAGGCTCTGGTTTCCCTTGGAGAGTAGGTGTTTCTTATGAAAAAACACTCCAGGTATGTGTCTAAATGTTTACTTTTCACCATCCCTGCCCAAGACACAAGGGGATTTTTCTTGGATCTTCAACTTTTGAGACCTTGGTGGGATTCCTGGAGGTGAAACTGTGGTGGCCTAAGACTGGGTCCCTAGGAGTTTCTCATTCTCAAGCTAATCCACACTCAGCCTCCAGCAATTCATTTAAACTACCATTTAAGTACCTCTACCAGTTTATGGCTCTAGCATCTTCTGCCACAGGTAAACTTACCTTAGCTGTGATACTCTTTATTCAGTAGTCTCTGTAGATTTCAAGGTGGCAGTTTACCCTGTGACCTCAATTCTGTGATGAATCTAAGTCAGTGATTTTCTGATTAGTCAGTTATTTTCTTGTTCTAAGAATGGGAGGAATGACTTCCAAGCTTTTTACATGATAAGGCTGAAAACAGATGTCTCTAAACCTAGATTTTTTAGAAACCAATGCCAGTGCTCTTAACTACCATGCTATACTGCTTTCTATCCCCTCTAATGGTCTTTCCATTCTATTGATTAAATTTTTACAGCTTCAAAACATACCAATACCTAATATCCCATTCTTATGTCTTCTCTATTCATGTTTTTTCTAATGTATCCAAAATTTTATTTTTCAGGAAGGCTTTTTTTTTTTTTTTTTTTTTTTTTTGCGGTACACGGGCCTCTCACTGTTGTGGCCTCTCCCGTTGCGGAGCACAGGCTCCAGATGCGCAGGCTCAGCGGCCATGGCTCACAGGCCCAGCTGCTCCGCAGCATGTGGGATCTTCCCGGACCGGGGCACGAACCCGTGTCCCCTGCATCGGCAGGCGGACTCTCAACCACTGCGCCACCAGGGAAGCCCTTCAGGAAGGCTTTTAATTATTTTGTCAAAACCCCAGAATTAAATATATTTAATTGGTACTTGGAACAATATTTAGACCTGTAAATTTAATATATAAGAATTGATATCTTTATAACAGTCACTCTTACAAGAACATGTGACTCATTATTGATTAACCTTTCCTGATATCTTTCATAAATTTTATAGTTTTTTCTTTGTATGGTTCTTATGGGCTATCATGTTGAATTTATTAATTGTATTACAATCCAAATGTTCAATTTCCTTGTTTAGTTTTCAGATACTTAGGTTGATAAAGTTTGAGTGTGTTAAGTTACCCCATTAAAGTTTTTACATCTTGCAATTTGGATTTTAAATATGTTATGGTGTTTTAAACTACCTTGTAGGTTTTTTTATAAAACCAACTAGCTCTCTTTAATTTAATCCATTATTCACCTTAACATTTTTTTATGAATTTCTGTTCTTATTTCATAGACACTTTTTCCTCTATTATACAAGAACATGAACAGATAAGAGAACATGTTACAGAATAATTTTCCACTCATTTTGTGAATTACACTTTTTTTGTGAATTTTCAGAATAATACTTCCTTTCTCTAATGAATTTTCCTCTTGTTCTTTAAATTTTTTAAATTCATATATTTGTTCACTTAACAAACATGTGATGAGATTTTTAAATTATGTTTCAGCCTCTGAAATATGTGCTCCAGTCATGAAGCAGAGAATATTACAGTGAAGACAGGGAATTAAATGAGTGAGTACAATATGATAAATACTGTGATTGAGGTACGCCACAAAGTTGCTGTTAAATCTTGATTATGTGATCTTTCTAAATGTCCACTTCCTTGTGTTGTTAAAATGGGAATAAGAACAACACCTGTCTCTTAGAATTATTGTTAAAAGCAAATGAGGTCAAACATTTGAGATGTCCATCAGGTTGCCTGGCCCAGAGCAGTTGTTTAAATATTGTTAGCTGTTATTTTTGTCATGAGCAGCTCATCATGAGCCCCTTATCTAAAATTCTACCATCAGTCATTTTCTGCCACGATGCCCTGTGTTATTTCTTCAAAGTACTTATTACTATATGACATTCTCTTATTTGTTTATTTACTGATTTATTGATCTTTCTTCCCATAAGAATGAAACTTCAAGCAGGCAGAGGCTCTGTTTTTATTGCAAATGCTTGCTTTTGCCCAGGGTCTGGAAAAACAGTGTTTAATCAATAATGGATAAATAATTAAAATATTTATTTCTCTAATAACTTAACTTTCTCAATTATATGGAAACTACAGAACTGTATTTTTAAAATCTCATCTTTGAACATTTGAGAAAAAAATGCTTTGAGCATTTCAGTGAATTTTCTTCCTGGGTTTTCCTATGCATACACCAGTTAGGTCATATTGTTCTTACAGTGCTGTATCCTGCTTTTTCCTCACTTAACTTTCCAACCCATGTGTTTTCCTTATATTTCAAAACTCCTTTTCTCACGGATTCAAAATATTATAGTATATGCTCACCTACTGAAAGCTTAATTATTGTGTATGAAGTATTATACAATTTTTCCAGCAACCTACAAGTATAAGAATAGCATAATTTTAGTTATTTATTCAAAAATAATAATTAAATCTCTATTATATGCTAGAAATGTGTAGAAGAACAAGAAAACATTGTCTTTGCCCTCATGGAGCTAACATTCTATGGAGAAGACACAGTTTATAACAATCTCTCAATTTCTTCTACCATAATAATGATAAGTTTTACAAAGGACATATATAAAGTTTTAAGAGTCTATAAAATCTGGGGGTGGGGAAGGTGCTATCAGAAAAAAATGAAGGGAAATGACATTCAAAGTGAGAGCTGATTGTTGATTAGAAATTTGGCCGGTGAAAAGAGGAAGGGTAATAAAGGGAGTGGAAGGAAGAGAATATTTGGACCTGAAGGAAAAACAGGAGTGAAGGCCTTGATGTGGAAATGAGCACTGGATGAAGAAAAGCAAACAGTAGAATATGAGAGCATAGGAGAGTGAGGGTGTTACCTGTGTACCTGGGTCAATTTGATGTATTCTACATACCTACATAACACCCAGAATAGTACCAAGTAGAGGTATGAGAAATAAGTAACAAAGTATAAACTATAGATCCACAAAACATGGAGCTCACATTCTGAGTTGTTTTTTCTAGTAGTGATCATGTGCACAGACTCATCACCCAGCCCTTTGGTGACCAGAACATGTACGTACAAGCCTGGTCCCCATGATCAAGAGAGCCGGTCCCCATGATCAAGAGAGCTGCTCATGGTCATAGAACCAATCCCTTGTGTGTGAATCTGTGGGCTTAGCCTTAGGGATCCCAAGCTCTCATCAGCTAAATGAACCTATCTCAGTGAGATAGATGATAGATAGATAGGCAAATAGATAGATAGATAGATAGATAGGATAGAATTGCTCTTTGTTGAGAGTAATTCTTACTCAAAATGGTGTCATCTCTTTGGCTATTTCTTTTTTGTAGGTTTCAAAGAAAACTGATGAATAGCCTCAAAATGTTTCTTAAAGCTTTGAGAAAGATGGAGTGTGAATTTTGTCCTTCATAACACTGCAGTTGTGCTAGTAAATAAAAATCGAATTTTATGGTGCAACTCTAATGAACATTTATCACTTGGAAATTAAGATCAATAGGAAAAATACTGAGAGGAAGGAGTCATGTAACATTTGTATTTGATACTTAAACATTGACAAATTCCTCCAGAAAAAATTGACCTAGAAAGAAACATTAATTAAATTCATCTTTCCATCCATTCCTTGTGGGAATTATCCACATCAAAGCCACATGGAAAAATAGCAAATTCCAATTATTTTATGAATTACATCCTATATTAAACAATATAAATCTGTACTAAGTTATAACACCAAGTAGTATATTCCTTTAAATATATGAGTTATCAAGAAGGACTTTCTAAAGAAACTGTTAATATATCCATCAAGCATTTATTAGAAATCTTATATATGGAAATCATTACCTAGGCACTGATAGAAATACAAATATGAATAAGTCACAGTCTTTGCTTTCCAGGAATGTACACCATCTGCTATAGAATTGGTGGTTGTAGAAAAATGGTGACTTTTTGTTTAATAGAATCCAACTTGAACATAATACAAAATAAAAATAATCCATTTTGAGTGTTTATGTGTGGTACTACAACAAGTTCTACTCAGTGTTATCCTGTCATATGATTTAGATAAGGGGCAAACCTATATACCCAAGAATATATGGTTTTTCATGGCTCCATGATACCCTTTCTCTCTGACATGAAATCCCTCCAATAGAGTTCCTTAAAAAAAGAAACAGTAAGGACAGGGAATAGAGTTAAGAAACCCAAGTTATAACTTACTTTTATAAAAAGCATTTGGTTGAAAAGATGACATTTAAGCTGCCTTTCACTCCAAGGTTACTGATGTCACTACAGTTAACAATGCTTAATTTATCCAATTAGTTAGTTCTGCAAGCCCGTCTAGATTATCATTTTTGCCTCAAGACAAGAAGTAGAACTTTAAAGGTGCTGTGATGAATGCCTACTAAAGGGTATACCCAGGCTCTGAAAACACTTTTTAAAATTTTCTTACATTCTGACTGGGATACATGAAATGAAACTTTTAACTGACTTTCTTACTCAATTTTTATATCTATACTTATAAAGACAGCATGTAATACCTACACTATGAGATGTTATTATCCCTATTACAAAACTGGTAAAATTGAAATCCAGATATATATGTATTTCTAGTGACAGATGTGCATATACACGTTTCTAATGATACATAGCTATATACTATGCATCTCTATCATTGGGGTACAAATCTTTTACCATGTTATGAAATTTGTTATAAATTCCCAGACATATTTTTGATCAGTTTATATCATGACAGATGGTCTATCCACTGATACATTTAATAATCTGAGGCTTGTATTGGTACAGTAGATTATTTAATTTTATGTTCATTAGCGATAACTTTCATCACTGGGGTCTCCCCATGGACTTGGAACAGATTGAAACTGAAAAAAAGTAGCACCTCATACCCCAGAAGTCCATATATTAGATAGCCAGGACTCCAGAGATGTGGCTAGGGCAGCAGCGTTCTACTTAATGGCTCTCAAAGAAGTTGTCATCATGGACTGTACATCTATTTTGATGTACTCCACTCAAACAGCAGGGAGGCAGCTTAAGAATATCTGCCTTTTGGCAAATTGTATAAAAACCTTTTACCAGAAGGTCTGGAGACAGCAAGAGCAGTAGCAAACAAGATGGTTACACTTCTGAACTTAATTTGAATTACTATTATTATAGTAAAATAAAATTTACCAAATGAACATTTAATGGTATTGGGGCAAGGGAAAGAAGCAAAGCTTTCATCAGTAAAATCTGGGACAGCTGCAGCCCTCACAAGATTCTCTCCTGTGAATTGTAAGGCTTTTATAACATGTGACCTTGTACTATTTAGAAAAAAAGAGAGTATTCCTCTAAGAGCCAAGATCTAAAACATAAAACACAATTGATGTTTCATAGAGTTTGGAGACGGTATAATGAACCTCTGAAGTTAGAAAATGATACCAATTTTGACCTTTAAGCCCTGGAATAGAATCTGGCGATGGATGAGATGGAAGTTTTCCAAAAAATTAACCTCAGCCTTCCCTTCAATGTAAATATTAGGCATTAGTTCTGGGAATGTCTTTGGGTTGCAACTTTTCTCTCCTTATTTACTGTGTGCTAGATGTCTCTGAGGTGGGTCATGATGACATAGTAGAAGAGAAACATAAAAGCACCTATTTAATCAGCATCTACTATTATTTGCCTTGCACCGTGCAAGCAGCATCTGCTTACTGTCACAACACCCCTCTGAGCTTGGCATTCCGCTGACTGGGGTGAGGAAAGTGAGATAGAGAAGATGTAAGTAATTTGTGGAGCTGGGACATGATCTCTAGTTAGCTGATCCTCAGGCTCAGGTTTAGTCACTGCACTGTACTAATTCGGAGACAATCTGTCACCTTCAGACTTACTTTTAGTTGTCCTTTGAATAAAAACTAAAATGTCAGAAAACTAGTTTGGTGGCTGCTCTCCATGTTAACTTAAAAAACAGCAGGCTGTACACAGTCCTTCTGTAGGGCACAGTGGAGGGTAAAGAAGAAATATACGGTAGAACTCATAGGATAAGACATTATTGACAATTACAAGAGCTGAATAACAAAAAGAATAACTAACACTTGTGGAGACTCTTTTAAGTGGTGCACACTCTCCTGGGCATGTTAGATGTATTTTTAACTCTTATAAGCACTCAGGAGGTAGGTAATACTATGATCTCTCTTTTTCTGATGAAGCAATCTTAATCTGATAGCACAATAAGAAAGTTTCTAAAGGTAGAATCTAAACTCCTGCCCAACAGACTCTCCCAGAGTCTGGGATCTCCACACTCCATTGCCTTAGAATAATGATTTGACTCGACTTTCTATCCAAAGGAATTGATTCTAGCTTTCCTTAAAAGTAAAGACTACCACCAATATGTAGCTGCTTTGAACCTGTTTGAGGGAAAGCAAATAGCTCAGAAAGGAGACCACTCTTTCATTTCCTTAAAACATCAGAGCAGAGTGTGCCATTACCAGCAGTATGGGGAAAAAAATGTTTAGGAGGACATTTACCACTTCCTGACCACGATATGCCCTGAGGGATTCAATGTATATTCCTCTGCATATGAAATTTTATATAACAGGTTTCCTCATTAATTCTACCACTTTTCCTAATTCCTAGTTTTGGAGACAGATAAGGCTGCATTGTTTTCATTTTAATAGTTTTGATATGGCAATACATTTACATTATTCAAAATTAAAAACATTACAAAATATAGAAATATGTACAGTGAAATGTTTTCCTCCTACCTCTGATCCCCATTTCTCTCCCGCAGTCCTCAACCTGCATTGCCTGACCCCAGGAAAGCACTGTCTACTATGTATTCTTCCACAGCTTCTTAATACATATGTAAGCAAATATGAATATGTATTATTTCTCTGTTTTTAGACAGAAGTTAGCATTCTGTATACATTGTTCTGCACACTCCTTTTTTTCCGATTAATAATTTACTCAGAGATTTTTCTATATCAGTATATGGTTTCACTGTCTGTTAGTGTCACTGCCTAGTGTCCCATTGTTTGAGTGATTATAATTTATCTAATCCCCAGTAAATTCTTGATGGACATTTGGATTGCTTCCAATGTTTTACTGTTACAAATACTGATACACTGAATAACCTTGAATATATTTCATTGAACACATCTGCAGGTATATCTATAGGATTAATTCCCAAACTGAAAATGCGTCAAAAGTTACACAAATTTATAATTTTTAATAGATATAACCAAATTGCTATCTGTAGCAGTTGTACTATTTCAGGGCTTCCCAAGCTTTTTCCCATCGTAACAGTCAAAGTGTATAAACTGGAAAAGATTTGAAGCCTTTTAAAGATTGCCTGTGGCCAAAGGGAATAAGCCTACTAGTTCTAACTGACCAGGATCTATCCAGCCGCCATAGGCCCGAGATCAGTATCTCCCAGAACCTGGGCTGGAAAGTTCTGTGGCTACATGTTTGTCAGCAGTGCATGATGCCTTCTTCCACTTAGCTTCACCATATGAAGAGTTATAAACTTTGGAATTTGAGTTAACCCAATAGGTTAAAATAATGGTATATCTGTTTTCCATATGTTTCAGTGTTTTTATAAGCTTTTTGACTGTGAACTGTGCAATCTATTTTTTTTCTATTCAACTGTTTGTCTTTTATTATTGATTTTAAGAAGCTATTTGTATATTAAGAAATCTCTGTGCCTATGATATGAATTACAACTATTTTCCCCCAATTTATATTTGTCTCGACTTTATTCATGGTATTTTGTTTTGTTACTTTTGCTTGCAGAAGTTTATTTTCTGTTTTCTTATGTTGTCTTTTCTTATGTTTGTTTGGATTTTGAGTTGTTGGTTAAAAAAGACTTTCCCCACTTCAGATTTACAAATGAATTTTTCCACTTTTTCCTACTGTTTTTAAGACTTGACTTCTTCAAAAACAAATTCGATTTGGAATTGTTCCTGATGTTTGGTGTGAAGTACAGATTCAACATTTCGTTTTACCCCAGACGGGTTATACTACAACACCATTTATTGAAAAATCCATCTTTGCCTTCACATTTGCTTTAATTTTTCTTCACGTGGGTTTGTACACTTTTAAAAAGTATTTTTATTTATTTTATTTTATTTTTTTGGCTGCATCGTGTCTTAGTTGCTGCATGTGGGATCTTCATTGAGGCATGAAGGATCTTCCATTGGGACAAGTGTGCTTCTCTCTAGTTGTGGAGCACAGGCTCCAGGGTGCATGGGCTCTGTAGTTGTGGCATGTGGGCTCCACAGCGCATGGGCTCTGTAGTTTTGCAGCACGTGGGCTCTCGCGTTGAGGCACAAGAGCTCAGTAGTTGTGGTGCATGGGCTTAGTTGCCCGATCAGGGATCAAACTCGTGTCCCCTGCATTGGAAGGCGGATTATTTACCACTGGACCACCAGGGAAGTCCCAGGTTTGTACACTTTTTTAAAGTTTATTTCTAGAGATATTGTTTTGCTTGTTTTTGCTGTTTTAAACGTTTTTCCCATTATGTGTTCTAACTGCTTGCTTTTTGTACATAATAAATTTATTGCTTTCTATTTATTAATGTTTATATCCTATTACTTCCCTGAATTCTGTTACTCTTTGTAGTGTTTTAGTTGATTCTCTTGGATTTTCAAACGTACCATCATGTCATTTCCACATAGTTACAGTTTATAATGTTTATTCTTCTTGTTTTCCTCTGTCTTGTCTAACTGTATTAACTAGTAATGCCAGTACTTTGTGGGAAAATAGAGGTGATGGTCTGCATTCTTGTCTTGATCTTGATTTTAATAGGAATGCCTCTAGTCTATCTCCACTGAGCCTGATGCTGACTTCTGGATTGAGATAAATATATGTTCACTGTGTGAAAAAGGTGTCCATCTATCCTTATTTAACTGACTGTTTGAAGAATGGCTCTTGTATTTTGCCAAATGACTTATCGTATATGAAAATGATCATAATTTTTCTCTAACATTATAAACTCTATACATTTCCTAATAATGAACCATCCTTGTACTTCTGGAATAAATTCCTCTGTCATAATTATTCTTTTTATATGCTTTTGGATTGCATTTGCTAACATTTTCTTTGGAATGGTTTTATAACTGGGATTTTTTTTATAACTGAGATTAATCTATAATTTTATTTGTGTATAAAACATTTTTGTCACGTTTTATTATCAATTTTATACCATTTTTTCCCAAAAATAATGTTAAGGAATTCTTTTGTCTACTATTATCTAGAAAAGTTGAAATAGCCTTGGTTTTATTTGCTTTTAAATTCCCCTGTGAACGTGTCTAAACCTGTAGTTTTGCTGGGAATAACCTTTTGATCATTTTATCTTTTGCTTCTATTGAAATAGTTCTGTTTAGATTCTTATTTCTTGATGTCATTTAGTGTAAATCATATTTTCCTTAAAAAATCTATTTCATCCAAGTTTTTCAATTTAGTCTCTTAAGATTCTTTAATTTCCTTAGTTCCTTTGTGGCTAAGTCTCCCTTTACTGTTTAGTTTTGTTTCTTTGTTTGTTTTTATTTGCAGTTTTCTCTTTCCTGATTAAGTTAGCTAATGATTTTCTGTTTTTCTAAACAACCAGATTTTGTCTTTATAGATTAGATCTACCATTTTTCTAATTCACTAGCATTAGAAAACATAGGCCATAGGGTCTCTGTCATAATTAATCAACTCTGTCATTTTAACACAAAAGCAGCCCTAGGCAATATGTAGATGAATAAGTATGTCTGTGGTCCAATAAAACTTTTTTATGGATACTGAATTTTGAATTTCATACAATTTTCACATGTGAACTATTATTGTTCCTTTTTTTCCAACCATCACATAAGCTGTAAGTACCATTCTTATTTTGTATGCCGTACAAAAACAGGCATTGGCCCATAAGCTGTGATTTGCTGGTCTCTACCTAATATATCTTTAGATACATATTTATTTACATAGTATCTATTAGTTCCCTAATATGAATAATAATGACAATTTTCCTGTGTTTTCTTCCTATACCCGTCCTTTCTCCATCTTATTTTCTTTATCAAGATTTTCTTCCTCATTTTACTTTGTTATTAAATAAGCCTATATTTCCGTTATGGGAGTTATGAGCATTGATAATCTTTGACCCTGAGCTATCACAGAGGAGTTAACCCAAAAATGTACCCACCTTCTTTCACCTCTCCAGTTTTTTTGATATGTAACATCTACATTGTCAGATGATGCAATAATAATTATTATTATTTTTTGCCACATTCTACCAACATTTGTTCTATCCTCAATTTGGGGAGGGGGCAGTAAATAAACTCAATGCTGACCACCAGTTTTATTGTCATATATTTCCCACTCACCTCTGAGTTGGCTAAAGATTATCCTCTAGTATTTTCCTTAAAAGGAGCTTAGATTTTATATGTTTAAAACTTAAATCTTGAAGATAATTTTACCTGGTTATAAGATATGGGTCTCTTCCTTTCTTTTACTGAATACCTTTTATACGTTGCTGTACTGACTTCTGACCTTGTTTGTGGCTGTAGTGAAACATGCAGACAGCCTGGTTGTTTTATTTTATCCTTATATATAGTGTAATCTTTTTTCTTGATCACTAAAATGATCCTTTTGTTTAAATCTTGAAGTTTCAATAACATTATTAACATTATTAGCATAGTTATGGTGTTGCTCGATCTGTTTCTTTGATCTGTTAGTATTCCCTAGTATGTTGTCCTCCCAATGTAAAAATTCAAGACATATTAACTTTGGAGATGTTTTCTTGAATTATTTCTTTAAATTATTTTCCATTTTGTTGCTTTTTTTTCAGAGATTCCAATTATATGTACGTTGGATTTTTTATTTTTGCTTGTTTTCTGTATCTCATTTTATCTCTACCCTTTTTCAGTCATCTTGTTATTTCTAATTCATTTTGTTTACTCTTCTCATTTCTATCATCTATTTCCTTTACTATATTTGCCATGGTGTATATCCTGGATAGAGCTCCTCGCATTTTCCTCTTTATCTATGTGCTGATTTTGGTTTTTCTTCACTTTTTCCTGAGTTCTACCAGTTCAACTTTCATCTCCTCCTGTTGTAATTCCCTCTCTTCTCTGAATTCTAGCTAGTGCTCAAAATTTATAAGGGGTACTGCTTAATTTTTGTACTTACTGGTAAATTTTGAGGTCAAATATATAGTCCCTGTGTCACCATTTTTCTTGTGAGTATTCATTTTGGAGTGAGTTTTGATGCTGTTTTTCACAGTAGTTTTCATGTAAGAATTTTGTATGGTTGCTGTGCTGGTTCTTTTCATATTATTTGTCATTGAATGAGTTGGACTTTCTTGGATTAGTATCTCTACAGAGTTGATGGGAAAGAGAGGAAGCTGCTGCCGGAGTAACCATTGAATTTTTACTACAAAAAGGATCTTAATTTGCTGCCACAAAGGTAGAGAGTTCTCTATACAAGTTTGGCTCAACTGTGTGTGAATGTGTTGTACCCCTAATCCCTCTGATTCTCTGAGTCAAACTGTGAAGGGTGGGGTTCTGTCAAAAGCCTGTTGACTGCAGTTCCAGCAGAATTTTTTTTCCAAAAAAGATTATAAATTTTAAATTCAGGGTGAACCCCTTGCCTTCAAGAACTATAATTTTGCTATTATCGTCCGAGCTCTACTTCTGTTGGGCCCCTTCAGAATATGAAACTTTTGATGTTTCATATTTTCACTGCCTCCCAAGAGAATCCTAACAATTTTTTACAATTCCAAAATCCCTTGCTTTTTTTGGATTATACCTGTCTTCCAGGTTTGATAAAAAATTAGAGCTCTAGAGGATTTTTGCTATCGTTCTTCTGTTGCTATTGTATGATGTCCAGGAGCAAAGAGGTACTATGATGACTTTCTCAGCCATGTTTATACAGGGATTCTATAACGTTGTGCTTTGAAAGAGTTAAGCAAGAAAGGGAACCTATGTCTAGCTTCCAACAGATGGAGTATAAACTCTAAAAAGCGAATACAAAACTGTGATGAGACCATGAAAATTTGAAATCTCCAAGAATAATCCTAGAGTAAAAATAAAGAATCAGCATAAATTATAGAAGCTGTAAGAACCACAGGAATTCAGATAAAGATAAAATTGTGTCGACAGGAGCAATGATTGAAGGGGTTATATGGGAACAGATTAAAAGGATTCATTGGAGGCTTGAGCGAAGTTCACTTGTGTTCTTCCCTGTAACTCTGGTCTAAGAACTTTGGAAAATTCGTTCTCACTTACCATTCTATGTTACTGGTTGCTTTCCATCTATCTCATGATATCTCAAACGGTGAAGAAAATGGAAAGAGATAGAACTAGTTTAGGGGGAGGAAGAAGGTTTCAGAATAAAAAAATACATTTTTTCTCTCTAAGTAAGTCCCCAGAGTCTATGCCAGTTCCCCAGAACCAAGCCAGGCTCTCAGAGGCATTCTGGACCATGGGTTCTTGGCACAGACAAAATTTCCAAAAGACAGCAGTGCCTTTGAGCCATATCCTGGAGCCTGAAACCAAGCCCAAACAGCTTGGACAGTGAGAGAAGTGAAGCCGCTTCAGAACATTTTGTGTCACATATTTGTTTCTGGCATCTTTGCTTTATAATCTTTTTAAAAATTGTATTTTCCTCCTGGATATTTTAGTCTGTTTTTATTAGTCATTTCAAGGAGGATCACATAAAGGCTTAGGGAAGGCTGGACCCTCATTCCTCTCCATGGCCTCTGGTGCAGCACTCTGCCTTTGCTCTCTGCACCACTGTTTACTTATAAGCTTGATTTTGGCAGCCAGTAAGTTTATTTTACATTTTACTGAAGTGTGAGGGGAAATACTGATAGAAAAACTAAACAAAATCCCTCATGAAATGGTATCACCAAATGAGCAAAGTACCTGAAAAAGTCAAACATCCGGGTGCCCAGAACTCAAAGGCTGATTTTTCTTCCCTATAAGGCACCCTCAGAACCTCTTTCTGCACTGGCTGGTGATAAGATCATCTGAAAATTAATCACTAGTGGAGAGAGAGCTGTATTCATTGTCAACCTACCCTGCAAGTATGAGTCCCTGCCTCCCCAAGTTTCTTGTCTGTATCACCATAAGCTTTTCAGAACAGGGTGCACAAACTTCTTTGTTGTTGCCTTAAAGGAATGGGAATGCTAGATCTTCTATCTAATTAAAGTGTAATTTTTCCTACTACTGCCTCAGCTACTGGTGATTATTGAAAAATAACAAAATAATTTCTCCCTTATATATAATCATGTATCTCACCATAAACATATTTTTTTAAAAGGAAAATTACAGTGGCCATATATATAACTAAAAGTTTTAGAAGTTCGGAAAACATAATTGTACATGGTTTTTCACAGCAATTCTGTACGAGTAGACATTAAGTGCATATGGGGGGTAATATATCTATGTATCTATATCTCCAAACAAACATGTCTCTCATTAAATGTGTGAATGGTTGAATGACATACATCACCATAATCATTTTGGAGTAATATGGCAATTTAAAACAGGAGAAGAGTATAACTTATAAGAGCAAACACATTAGCCTAAAAGGGTTATTCCCAAAGGATGTAAGAAAGGATACTATTTGTTACATGTGTTAAATGGAGAAGGAAGAGCAGGAACTTGGAGAGATTTGTGAAAATAAAAATACAAGCCGAGAGACACTACATTTAAAGGAAACCTAGTTACCCTTGGTAAGATATTTGTACAAAGTAGACACCAGCTCTATTTCCAACTTCCTACATCCCTGAGTAAAACTTCCAATCTTCATGCAAATGCTAATGTGTCATTTTTACAATAAGAATACTATCGATTGTTGGTAAAATATGTAATTCGAGAGCTGGGTCTTACCACATTCAGGGGTAGCCCAGATGTTGGCTGAAATGTAGATAGTACTGCTGAAGTTAATTTCCCTGAAACATGCAGCAGTATTGGTTGGAATAGCTAGATAATGGTGAGGTAAAAAAACTCACCTAAAATATTAGTGGCTCATAACAACAAAAGATTCTTCCTTGTTTACATTACATGTTTATTACAAATTGACTGTGGGATCCATTTCACACGTCTTCACTCTAGGTGCCAGGCTGGAAGCCCTGTCACTACCTAGAGTATAACAGTTTCCTCTGATGGTAAGGAGAGGAGAGTATGCAGAATTTCAAACTCTTAACACTTCTACTCAATTTCCAATGGCCAAAGCAAGGAAAGTAACATACCCAACTTCATGGGGGTGGGAAAATGCAAACTCACAGTGTGACTGAAATGGAAAGAACTGAGTTATCACTGAACAGTCCTAATGACTACCAGAAATGAACACATTTGCTAATATTTCATTGTATTTCTGTTCTATGTTACTGATAGAGAAATGAAAAGGACTTCTCCATAGCTTTTTAAGATTTAATTTGACCTCTCAATAAAAAAAAATTTAAAACCTCATAGGATATATTTTACATGTAGTGGTAATAATAGTACTTTCCTAAAAGAAGATAGGAAAAATATTCTGAAAGGGTTTGGAGTAGTGAGAGAACTTTACCAAGACCCTTCTTCCCTATCTTCTGTATAGAACAAAAGGCTTGATTCTCAAGGGAGAAGGACAACAAACACTATTGTCTGTTGCAAATAGAGGAAAGGAATGGAAAAGTAACCTCTGCCTCTAGAGAAAGAGCAGGAATACATACTGGGCTCAGGACTACAAGATGCGAGAGAAAGGAACATATGCTTAAGTATAAGTCTAGGCCTAATGTCGACAGAAGCTTAGGCAATAGAGAAGACCCCAAACCTCTAGGCCAGGCTAATCAGCTCTGGGTAAGAAGTAACCTATAAGAGACAGACCCTCTTTGAGGCACTGCACAAAAGAAAGATTAAAAGCTGAGGGTTGAGAAGACATTAGGAAAAAGCAAAAACCTTCTGACAGAACGGTCCCCACTCACTAAAAAAATATGTAGTGCACAGAGCATAACCATAGCAACAACAAATCTCAAATCCAGCTCAGTTTCTAATTAGATTAACTGTAACTCCCACAGTAAAGTCCCAGCAGAAAAAATGGTGTACCCATTTCTAGGCATAAACACTATATACCTCAGTCTTTATTGTAGTACACAAGATATCTTATCTTTATAAAAATTACAAAGCATTAAAAAAGAAAGGAAAAAATTCCCAAGAAACAAAGCAGTTCTTAAAAGCAAACTCAGATATGGCACAAACGTTGGAACTATCTGGCAAGGAATTTCAAATAACTATGATTAATATGCAAAAGCACTAATTGAAAAGATAGATAACATGCAATATCAGTTAGGTTATTTCAGGAGAGAAAAGCAAACTATAAGAAATTATCAAATAGGAGTGTTAGAAATGAAGAACAAAGTAATGGAGATAAAAAGTACCTCTGACAGACTTATTAGTAGACTTGGCAGGGCCAAGCTGTCATGGTTTGCTAGGGCTGCCCTACCAGAGTATCATGGATCGGGTGACTTAGACAACATAATTTTTCTCATAAATTGGCAGTCTAGAAGACTGAGATCAAGAAGTTGGCAGGGCTGGTTTCTTCTGAGGCCTCTCTCCTTGGCTTGTGGATGGTCATCTTCTCCCTGTGTCTTCCTATGAACTTCCCTCTGTGTCTATATGTCCTCATCTCCTCTCTTCTTGAAAGGACACCAGCAATATTAGATTAGGACCCAGCTAATGACTTCATTTTAACCTAGTATTTTAAAGAGGTCACCAAAAGAGACCCTATATCCAAAACAGTCATATTCTGAAATGCTGGGATTAGGACTTCAAAATATAACTTTCCTTTTGAGAGAGAACAACATAACTTAGCCTATAACACAAGGAAAGTTTCAGTGAACTTGATAAGTCTATAGATATTACACAAACTGAAACTGAAATAAAAAATGAGGGGAAGGAAAACCCAACAGAAGAGCTCACCAAGAGCTGTGAAACAATATCAAATGGTCTAACATACATGTTATTAAGATCTCAGAAGGTGAAGAGACAGAGTAGAGAAAAAAATTAAAGACATAAAAGTGAAGAATCTTTAAAAATTTATGACAGACATCAAACCTCAGATACGAGAAGCTCAGGGACCACCAAGCAGGAAAAATACCAAACACATACCAACACATATTCACACACACACACTATATCATACCTAAGTATATCATATTCAAACTGTTAAAAACAAAAGGTAAAGAAAATCTTGAAGGAAATCAGAGGAAGAGACACTTTACCTACACAAGATTGAGGATAACAGTTAGGGCAGACTTCTTACAAGAAGCAATGCAAACTAGAAAATAATGGTGTAACATCTTTAAACTTTTGAAAGAAAAATAATTGTCAGTCCAGAATTTTCTACTCAGCAAAAATGTATTTTAAAAATTTTTTTAGATTAAAAAAAGTAAATCCTGGGAATCTGACAGAAGACCTAATAAACAGGAAATATTGGGTGAAGTTCTTTGGGCAGAAGGAATACAACAATATAAAGAAACTTAGCTCTACACAAAAAAGAAGAGCATTAGAAATGGAAGTAAAATGAAATTGCTTTATTTTTAATTATAACACAACTGATTATATAAATCAAAGATAGTAGGAATATATACTGTATTTATAGCATATAGAAAAGTGCAACATATGATAACAGCACTATGAATGAAAAGGGGGAATTGGAAATATAGTGTTATAAGCTTCTTACATTACATAAAGAGACATAACCCTGTTTAAGTGTAAACCAGTTAGAAGTTTAAGAGAAGAAATGAGGAAAACCTCTTGGGGTCAGAGAAAGCCTCAATTACTGGCTTCAAAGACTAGTCCTACAAAGGGTATAATTTAAACTGGATCAGACTGTGGAGGAATTTGTGCCCCAGGTCATTGTTGTAAACAGTAGTGCAGTAAGTGGAGGCTAACAGCCTGGGTGTGGTATCAGTCTAAGCAGACCAGCTAGAAGCTTAACAGGGAGAACAGAGAAAGAGAGTTAAAGTGAGACTAGCTAAAACCACTGTTGTCTTTGGGCATTGGGGGCAGGGTGCTCAGGGTGACTGTGTGCATGCTGAAAGCTGTGTTCCTTGAGGTGCAACGTCAGAGAATGCACATGGTCGGAGAAGTATACTTCAGTTAAATATCTAGTCAAGTCACTAAATAAACAAGCAGGCAATAACAAAAAATACAAAACCCAGGAAGGGGTAAATGAAATCTGTATCTGGAGGTGCAACGATATATTATTTACATGCCCCCAAATCAACAAAATGTACAAGACATGCAAACCTATAGGAAACTGTGATTGATAGGCAGCAGGAGAAAAACAGGTAAAAGAAACTCCTCTGAGAAGGCCCATGTGTTATATATAACACACAAATTCTTCAAAATAGCTAAGATGAATATGTTCAAAAACAAATGGAAACCAACTTAAAGAAATAAAAGTGTGGTAGCGAGAGGGGCAAGATGGCAGAAGAGTAAGACGCAGAGATCACCTTCCTCCCCACAGATACATCAGAAATACATCTACACGTGCAACAACAACTACAGAATACCTACTGAACGCTGGCATAAGACCTCAGACCTCTCAAAAGGCAAGAAACTCCACAAGTACCTGGGTAGGGCAAAAGAAAAAAGAATAAACAGAGACAAAAGAATACGGACGTGACCTGCACCAGTGGGAGGGAGCTATGAAGGAGGAAAGGTTTCCACACACTAGGAAGCCCCTTCGCGGGCGGAGACTGCGGGTGGCGGGCGGGGGGAAGTTTCGGAGCCGTGGAGGAGAGCGCAGACACAGGGGTGCGGAGGGCAAAGCGGTATGATTCCCGCACAGAGGATTGGTGCCGACCAGCACTCACCAGCCCGAGAGGCTGGTCTGCTCACCCGCCGGGGTGGGCGGGGGCTGGGACCTGAGGCTCGGGCTTCGGTTGGAGCGCAGGGAGAGGACTGGGGTTGGCAGCGTGAACACAGCCTGCAGGGGGTTAGTGTGCCACGGGTAGCCGTGAGGGAGTCCAGGGAAAAGTCTGGACCTGCCGAAGACGCAAGAGACTTTTTCTTCCCTCTTTGTTTCCTGCTGCACGAGGAGAGGGGATTAAGAGTGCTGCTTAAAGGAGCTCCAGAGACGGGTGCAAGCCGCGGCTAAGCGCGGACCCCAGAGTCGGGAATGAGACGCTGAGGCTGCTGCTGCCGTCACCAAGAAGCCTGTGTGCGAGAACAGGTCACTATCCACACCTCCCTTCCGGGGAGCCTGTGCAGCCTGCCACTGCCAGGTCCCGGGATCCAAGGACAACTTCCCCGGGAGGACGCACGGCGCACCTCAGGCTGGTGCAACGTCCCACTGGCCTCTGCCTCCACAGGCTCGCCCCGCATCCGTACCCCTCCCTCTCCCCGGCCTGAGTGAGCCAGAGCCGCCAAAGCAGCTGCTCCTTTAACCCCGTCCTGTCTAAGCGAAGAACAGATGCCCTCTGGCGACCTACACGCAGAGGGGGGGCCAAATCCAAAGCTGAGCCCCTGGGAGCTGTGTGAACAAAGAAGAGAAAGGGAAATCTCTCCCAGCAGCCTCAGGAGCAGCGGATTAAATCTCCACAATCAACTAGATGTATCCTGCATCTGTGGAATACCTGAATAGACAAGGAACCATCCCAAATTAAGGAGGTGGACTTTGAGAGCAAGATTTATGATTTTTTCCCCTTTTCCTCTTTTTGTGAGTGTGTATGTGTATGCTTCTCTGTGAGATTTTGTCTGTATAGCTTTGCTTTCACCATTTGTCCTAGGGTTCTATCCGTCCATTTTATTCTTGTTGTTGTTTTTTAATTTTTTCTTAATAATTATTTTTTATTTTAATACCTTTATTTTATTTTATCTTACTTTATTTTATTTTACCCTCTTTCTTCCTTTCTTTCTCTCTCTCTCTCTCTCTCCCTCCCTCTCTCCCTCTCTCCCTCCCTCTCTCTCTCTCTTTCTCTCCTTCTCTCTTTCTACTTTTTCTCCCTTTTATTCTGAGCCGTGTGGATGAAAGGCTCTTGTTTCTGTAACCAGGAGTCAGTGCTGTGCCTCTGTGGTGGAAGAGCCAACTTCAGGACACTGGTCCACAAGAGACCTCCCAGCTCCACATAATATCAAATGGCGAAAATCTCCCAGAGATGTCCATCTCAACACCAGCACCCAGCTTCACTCAACGACCAGCAAGCTACAGTGCTGGACACCCTATGCCAAACAACTAGCAAGACAGGAACACAAACCCATCCATTAGCAGAGAGGCTGCCTAAAATCATAATAAGGCCACAGACACCCCAAAACACACCACCAGACGTGGACCTGCCCACCAGAAAGACAAAATCCAGCCTCATCCACCAGAACACAGGCACTAGTCCCCTCCACCAGGAAGCCTACACAACCCACTGAACCACCCTTAGCCACTGGGGACAGACACCAAAAACAAGGGGAACTACGAACCTGCAGCCTGCAAAAAGGAGACCCCAAACACAGTAAGATAAGCAAAATGAGAAGACAGAAAAACACACCGCACATGAAGGAGCAAGATAAAAACCCACCAGACCTAACAAATGAAGAGGAAATAGGCAGTCTACCTGAAAAAAGAATTCAGAATAATGACAGTAAAGATGATCCAAAATCTTGGAAATAGAATGGACAAAATGCAAGAAACATTTAACAAGGACCTAGAAGAACTAAAGATGAAACAAACAACAATGAACAACACAAAAAATGAAATGAAAAATACTCTGGATGGGATCAATAGCAGAATAACTGAGGCTGAAGAATGGATAAGTGACGTGGAGGATAAAATAGTGGAAATAACTACTGCAGAGCAGAATAAAGAAAAAGGAATGAAAAGAACTGAGGAGACTCAGAGACATCTGGGACAACATTAAACGTACCAACATTCGAATTATAGGGGTTCCAGAAGAAGAAGAGAAAAAGAAAGGGACTGAGAAAATATTTGAAGAGATTATAGTTGAAAACTTCCCTAATATGGGAAAGGAAATAGTTAATCAGGTCCAGGAAGCACAGAGAGTCCCATACAGGATAAATCCAAGGAGAAATACGCCAAGACACATATTAATCAAACTGTCCAAAATTAAATACAAAGAAAGCATATTAAAAGCAGCAAGGGAAAAATAACAAATAACACACAAGGGAATCCCCATAAGGTTAACAGCTGATCTTTCAGCAGAAACTCTGCAAGCCAGAAGGGAGTGGCAGGACATATTTAAAGTGATGAAGGAGAAAAACCTGCAACCAAGATTACTCTACCCAGCAAGGATCTCATTCAGATTTGATAGAGAAATTAAAACCTTTACAGACAAGCAAAAGCTGAGAGAGTTCAGCACCACCAAACCAGCTTTACAACAAATGCTAAAGGAAATTTTCTAGGCGAGAATCATAAGAGAAGGAAAAGACCTATAATAACGAACCGAAAACTATTTAGAAAATGGGAATAGGAATATACATATCGATAATTACCTTAAATGTAAATGAACTAAATGCTCCCACCAAAAGACAGAGATTGGCTGAATGGATACAAAAACAAGACCCATATATATGCTGTCTACAAGAGACCCACTTCAGACCTAGAGACACATACAGACTGAAACTAAGGGGATGGAAAAGATATTCCATGCAAATGGAAACCAAAAGAAAGCCGGAGTAGCAATTCTCATATCAGACAAAACAGACTTTAAAATAAAGACTATTAGAAGAGACAAAGAAGGACACTACATAATGATCAAGGAATCGACCCAAGAAGATATAACAATTGTAAATATTTATGCACCCAACATAGGAGCACCTCAATACATCAGGCAAATACTAAGCCATAAAAGGTGAAATCGACAGTAACATATTCATAGTAGGGGACTTTAACACCCCACTTTCACCAATGGACAGATCATCCAAAATGAAAATAAATAAGGAAACACAAGCTTCAAATGACACATTAAACAAGATGGACTTAATTGATATTTATAGGACACTCCATCCAAAAACAACAGAATTCACATTTTTCTCAAGTGGTCATGGAACATTCTCCAGGATAGATCGTATCTTGGATCACAAATCAAGGCTTGGTAAATTTAAGAAAAGTGAAATTGTATCAAATATCTTTTCCGACCACAATGCTATGAGACTAGATATCAATTACAGGAAAAGATCTGTAAAAAAAAAAACACATGTAGGCTAAACAATACACTACTTAATAACGAAGTGATCACTGAAGAAATCAAAGAGGAAATAAAAAAAAAACCTAGAAACAAATGACAGTGGAGACACGACGACCCAAAACCTAAGGGATGCAGCAAAAGCAGTTCTAAGAGGGAAGTTTATAGCAATAAAATCCTACCTTAAGAAACAGGAAACATCTTGAATGAACAACCTAACCTTGCACCTCAAGCAATTAGAGAAAGAAGAACAAAGAAACCCCAAAGTTAGCAGAAGGAAACATATCATAAAGATCAGATCAGAAATACATGAAAAAGAAATGAAGGAAATGATAGCAAAGATCAATAAAACTAAAAGCTGGTTCTTTGAGAAAATAAACAGAATTGATAAACCATTAGCCAGACTCATCAAGAAAAAAAGGGAGAAGACTCAAATCAATAGAATTAGAAATGAAAAAGAAGTAACAACTGACACTGCAGAAATACAAGAGATCATAAGAGATTACTACAAGCAACTCTATGCCAATAAAATGGACAACCTGGAGGAAATGGACAAATTCTTAGAAATGCACACCCTGCCAAGACTGAATCAGGAAGAAATAGAAAATATGAACAGACCAATCACAAGCACTGAAATTGAAACTGTGATTAAAAATCTTCCAACAAACAAAACCCCAGGACCACATGGCTTCACAGGCGAATTCTATCAAACATTTAGAGAAGAGCTAACACCTATCCTTCTCAAACTCTTCCAAAATATAGCAGAGGGAGGAACACTCCCTAACTTCTTCTACGAGGCCACCATCACCTTGATACCAAAACCAGACAAGGATGTCACAAAGAAAGAAAACTACAGGCCAATATCACTGATGAACACAGATGCAAAAATCCTCAACAAAATACTAGCAAACAGAATCCAACAGCACATTAAAAGGATCATACACCATGATCAAGTGGGGTTTATTTGAGGAATGCAAGGATTCTTCAATATATGCAAATCAATCAACGTGATACACCATATTAACAAATTGAAGGAGAAACACCATACGATCATCTCAATATTCAAAACCCATTTATGATAAAAAAAAAAACCTCCAGAAAGTAGGCATAGAGGGAACTTTCCTCAACATAATAAAGGCCATATATGACAAACCCACAGCCAACATCGTCCTCAATGGTGAAAAACTGAAAGCATTTCCAGTAAGATCAGGAACAAGACAAGGTTGCCCACTCTCGCCACTCTTATTCAACATAGTTTTGGAAGTTTTAGCCACAGCAATCAGAGAAGAAAAGGAAATAAAAGGAATCCAAATCGGAAAAGAAGAAGTAAAGCTGCCACTGTTTGCAGATGACATGATACTCTACATAGAGAATCCTAAAGATGCTACCAGAAAACTACTAGAGCTAATCAATGAAACTGGTAAAGTTGCAGGATACAAAATTAATGCACAGAAATCTCTGGCATTCCTATTCACTAATGATGAAAAATCTGAAAGTGAAATCAAGAAAATATTCCCATTTACCATTGCAACAAAAAGAATAAAATATCTAGGAATAAACCTACCTAAAGAGACAAAAGACCTGTATGCAGAAAATTATAAGACACTGATGAAAGAAATTAAAGGTGATACAAATAGATGGAGAGATATACCATGTTCTTGGATTGGAAGAATCAACATTGTGAAAATGACTATACTACCCAAAGCAATCTACAGATTCAATGCAATCCCTATCAAACCACTGCTGGGATTTTTCACAAAACTAGAACAAAAAATTTCACAATTTGTATGGAAACACAAAAGACCCCGAATAGCCAAAGCAATCTTGAGAACGAAAAACGGAGCTGGAGGAATCAGGCTCCCTGACTTCAGACTATACTACAAAGCTACAGTAATCAAGACAGTATGGTACTGGCACAAAAACAGAAAGATAGATCAATGGAACAGGATAGAAAGCCCAGAGATAAACCCACACACATATAGTCACCTTATCTTTGATAAAGGAGGCAGGAATGTACAGTGGAAAAAAGACAGCCTCTTCAATAAGTGGTGATGGGAAAACTGGACAGGTACATGTAAAAGTCTGAGATTAGAACTCTCCCTAACACCATACACAAAAATAAGCTCAAAATGGATTAAAGACCTAAATGTAAGGCCCGAAACTATCAAACTCTTAGAGGAAAACATAGGCAGAACACTTTATGACATAAATCACAGCAAGATCCTTTTTGACCCACCTCCTAGAGAAATGGAAATAAAAAACAAATATAAACAAATGGGACCTAATGAAACTACAAAGCTTTTGCAAGACAACCCTCAGAATGGGAGAAAATATTTGCAAATGAAGCAAGTGAGAAAGGATTAATCTCCAAAATTTATAAGCAGCTCATGCAGCTCAATAACAAAAAAAACAACCCAATCCAAAAACGGGCAGATGACCTAAATAGACATTTCTCCAAAGAAGATATACAGATTGCCAACAAACACATGAAAGAATGCTCAACATCATTAATCATTAGAGAAATGCAATTCAAAACTACAATGAGATATCATCTCACACCGGTCAGAATGGCCATCATCAAAAAATCTAGAAACAATAAGTGCTGAAGAGGGTGTGGAGAAAAGTGAACACTCTTGCACTCCTGGTGGGAAAGTGAATTGGTACAGCCATTATGGAGAACAGTATGGAGGTTCCTTAAAAAAATACAAATAGAACTACCATATGACCCAGCAATCCCACTACTGGGCATATACCCTGAGAAAACCATAATTCAAAAAGAGTCATGTACTAAAATGTTCATTGCAGCTCTATTTACAATAGCCAACACATGGAAGCAACCTAAGTGTCCATCGACAGATGAATGGGTAAAGAAGATGTGGCACATATATACAATGGAATATTACTCAGCCATAAAAAGAAACGAAATTGAGTTATTTGTAGTGAGGTGGATGCACCTAGAGTCTGTCATACAGAGTGAAGTAAGTCAGAAAGAGAAAGACAAATACCGTATGCTAACACATATATATGGAGTATAAGAAAAAAAAAAATGTCATGAAGAACCTAGGGGTAAGATGGGAATAAAGACACAGACCTACTAGAGAATGGACTTGAGGATATGGGGAGGGGGAAGGGTAAGCTGTGACAAAGTGAGAGAGTGGCATGGACATATATACACTATCAAACGTAAAATAGATAGGTAGTGGGAATCAGCCGCATAGCATAGGGAGATCAGCTCAGTGCTTTGTGACCACCTGGATGGGTGGGATAGGGAGGGTGAGAGGGAGGAAGACACAGAGGGAGGAACTGGGAACATATGTATATGTATAACTGATTCACTTTGTTATACAGCAGAAAGTAACACACTATTGTAAAGCAATTATACTCCAATAAAGATGTAAAAAAAAAAAAAAAAACCTCTATACCATTTACATTTGCACCCCCCAAAATGAAATACTTGGTATAAACCTATCAAAATATGTACAGTATCTATATGAGGAAAACTATAAAACTATGATAAATGAAATCCAAATTAAAAAGCAGCAGTGACACGGGCTTTCCTCAATGGCGCAGTGGTTGAGAGTCCGCCTGCCAATGCAGGGGACACGGGTTCGTGCTCCGGTCTGGGAATATTCCACATTCCGCGGAACGGCTAGGCCTGTGAGCGGTGGCCACTGAGCCTGTGCGTCCAGAGCCTGTGCTCCGCAATGGGAGAGGCCACAACAGTGAGAGGCCCGCGTACCACAAAAAAAAAATGTAAAAAAAGAAAGGACAAGTAACAGTGGAAAAATAGATAATTTGGACTTCATCAAAATTAGAAACTTTTATGCAGCAAATGATACTATCAGTTAAGTGAAAACAATCCACAGAACTGGAGAGAATATTTACAAATTGTGTATCTGGCAAGGGACTTTTAACTCAATAGTGGGACAAACAATTCAATTAAGAATGGAAAAGGCTAAAGGCAAACAGTGTGGTATAGTTGGTAGATCTGTCACATGTTTAGCAAATATAGTTGTATGTTGTGTGCAAAGAGTAGTCTACTCTATGGTGCTGGACTAGACCAGAAATATCAGGATAAATTTATGATTAGATAGATGATAGATATAGGTAGATAAATAGATAGATGATAGGTAGATAGATAGGTATGATTACAGATGCATCGATACACCTGAATGGATGGATACATACATACATGGATAAATTTCCTACTGCTGTCTAGTGAGAAGGCATAGAAACAGTGACACTTCAGTAACAATGAACACTCCTAGTGCCCAGCTCTTGACTTCTAAATACCATTATCCAATAAAAGGAACCAGGGCTCCTTCGATAAGTGGTTGATCCCAGGGATGGAACAAGCAAATACAAGTTGAGCCTTGAGCATTACATTAAGAAAATGCTTTAAAAAAAAAAAATGAAAAGATGGCAGCATGTTTAAAGGATAAAAAGTAAATCTGAAAATGCTCCCAATGGCCAAAACTGGAACAATTTGAACAATAATATTAGTGTTAGATTATAAGCCAAAGGATAAAATAAATATTCATAAGCACTTATTTTATGAACTTATTTTTAAGTTCCTTAAAAATTTGAAAACTAGTTTCTAAAGTATTATCAGGTCCTGGAACCTTTAGTAGGTCTTGGTTTTTGGTTTATTTTGGTTTTTCAATAGTTTAGGTAAAAGGATGAATTTGTGATTTTTTTCTAGAAAGTCATGAATTGCATCAAAACATAAATTTAAAAGTTTAAAGGTATAAAAATATTATTTTTGTATTTTTCTCTCTGTAGTTATATACTTTTTCTTTCCTAATTTTGAACATTTACATTTTCTCTAGACTTCCCAAAGTGTTTTCCATTTTATTAAATTTTTCAAAGAACCACTGCTTGGATATATATGCTAAACATTAATTGTCAACTTTCATTTCTAAAACTTTTCTTATTTTCATTAGACTTGCTTTGTTGTACATATTTAATTTATATCATCAAATATTTTAGTTATATATTTTTATTCTTTCTAGTATAATGTTGGCATTGAAGGATCTAAATTGGTGTTTGACTCTATCTTTAGCCACATATAATAATATTTTTAAATCACAGTAGGATTATTTCTTAAATATTCTAAAATTGAAAATATCAGTATTTCATTTTTTATTAATTATAAAATTTCAAGTACTACAGAAATAGATAACTATGAATAAATAAATTTTCTCTTCTAAATTACCTCAAACCAACTTTTCTAGGTACCAACTGCTAATAGTCTTTATTCTTTCAAATATTCTTTTATTCATATAAATATACGTTACATTAAAAAGGCTGTAAATGTCCACTCTTGTGCACATGTCATTGCATGTATAAATATTTCTCTACAGTAGATTCTAGGGAGTGTGTTTCCTAGGTCAAAGGGCATGTACATGTTTAATTTTGATAGGCACTCTCACACTGCACTCCACAAAAGGTTGTATCAGTTTGTACAACAATAGTATATATTCATGCCCATTTTCCTACACTGGTCAATCTTAATATATAACCAGCATTTTAATTTGTAATTTGATCTCAGTGGTATTTAGCAGATACTTTTTAATTTCTAAGAAGCTGGATTTTTTCTATTGTTGCTGGTGATTCCTTAAGCTTTTATTATTGTTGTTCCAAAAATGTTTGGCAACAATTCAATATGAGAATGTGATCAGTTAAAATTTTATCTTTTAAAATTTACTGAAGTTTCCTCTGGGGCTTTATAGGTACAATATGCAATGAATACCTTTAAAAATGAAGCATCTTCTCTCTGTAGAATACAAATTAACATGTGTTCTATAGTAATATATTATTATTATATTTGGGGGGGTTCTCTATACCTATACTTTGCATCTTTAAAATTTTTACTACTATGTTAATTTCTTATAGTGCTCACAATAGTCTTTATTTAGTTAAAATTTCTGTGTATTTCTGACATTAAATTATAGATTCCTACTTTGGCCAAGAAACAAGTCAACATACTTATAGTTTACATATAAATGATACAGTATATATATATATATTTCTTGTGAACAAGTGGTATTTGTTAGAAGAGGTCATTTGCACAATATTTCTTTCTGTCTCTTCATACAGATTATTACATCTTCTTTCCTCTAATAGACTTCCATTGTTAATACAATTTGACCATAAGAGTGCACTGGAGAGAACTAAAATTCACTCTACCTGCGAATTAAATTAGCACATGTATGATTCTTTAAACGCCTACTAGAAATATCTCTCTAAATAATTCACTGTTTCATATTACTCTTATTCAAAAAAAGTCATGCTGTTCCATAATGATTATACTCATAGCCTAATTTCCACAGTAATTATCCAAGCTTGTTTCCTCTGTGACATCTGTATTGTCCTGTAGTCATACTAAAATAATCATCATCCAATATAGTATGATATAGTAGGTATTTATAAGCAAATAACAAGTCCAGGCTTCTGGCTTCCTCCCTTCAACTCAAATTTGGAGATACCACTGCAACTAACAAAAAGTTTGACTAAACACCTAGAGGAGAAAAAAAGTGAATGAGTCCCAATGTGTGGGAAACAGCTTCCAGTGGGAGAGCTCCAGGGTGCACATATATGGCCTGGCCTAGGGAGAGCTTTCTAGGCGTTCCCCTTTCTCTTGTTGCTTGCACATTTGCTTCACTGGGCAGCCAATAGTAATAAATGTCAGCATGGTCCAGACCATTTTCTCCCCACTCCCTGATGCAGGCAGTGTTCTCAGAGGGTAGCTACTCTTGGGTTAAAACACAGCTTGGTCAGAGGCACTGGGTGATTATTTCTACAGTCAAGAGATGCCTGGGGAGGTAAAGAGACACGGAGTAACAGTAAAATCTCTGTCTCTTAATTTCTGTAGTCATATTTATTATAGGAAAAAACACAAAGATGTGAACAAATAAAACCACCCATAAATCTGGTCAAACATTGTTTTATATTTCATTCTTTCTTTCCTTATTGATTTATATAACTGAAATTATATTTACAAAATTTTATGTCATGTTTCTATTATTTAATATTATAATATTGGGATTTATATGTTATTTAAATCTTTACATACGTCATTTAATATTCCATTGCATGGCTATACCATCACTTGCTTATTCTTTCTCTTATTATTTCTCTTATATTTGGTCATTATATCAATAATTGCTTCCATATTTATTCTGTTATAAACATTGCAATGTGTATTTCTGCATACGTATATGTTTTAAGAAGTTTTGCTTAATATAATTTCTATGTCAAATGATACAAATAATATTTATATACATAGGTAACATTTATTGAGGCATCACTATGTACCAGTGTTCTACATGCTTCACATATATTGACTCATTTAATCCTCACATCTGTCTGTTGAAATACGTACTCTTATCATCCCTACACTATAGAGGCAGAATCTGAGGCACAGTGAAGAGGTTAAATAATGTCCTGATGGCTAGATGGGAGGTGGCAGAGTTGGAGTTCAAATACAGGCTCCAAAGATGTAGAAGCACCTGTGAACAGGTATACCAGCACTGAGTGTCAGTATAGTCTTTTCAGGATAATGCATGGGGCATGCTATCACATCAATTCTCCATTAAAATGGTAGTGTGGCACCTTCATAGCAGAGAAAGAATTGGTATCTACTTTAGGTAAAAGAGCATACATGCAGCATTTTTGTTTAGAAGCAATTGATTCAATCTATGAGATATCTAAACTATTCAGGCAGTCTGCAATTCATATGCCTACATTCCCTGCGTGATGGATAGAAAAGAATTTATAAGGATCACAAAAGACACCCTAGGTCTCACTGCAGACATTATTTCTGGGCAAATATAAAATGTTTTTTTTAATGTATTACTTTGTGTTTTTAGTTTTCTTTGTTAATTTGTTATTTTTAATAACCTAAAATTATGTCATTTAAGTAAGAAGCCACTCTCAGAAGAAATTATATATTAACTGCCATAGAAAGTATTTTTTCTCTTTGACATAAATCACAGCAAGATCTTTTTTGATCCACCTCCTAGAGTAATGGAAATAAAAACAAAAATAAACAAATGGGACCTAATGAAACTACAAAGCTTTTGCAAAGCAAAGGAAACTACAAACAAGACGAAAAGACAACCCTCAGAATGGGAGAAAATATTTGCAAATAAATCAACAAAGGATTAATCTCCAAAATATATAAACAGCCCATGCAGCTCAATATTTAAAAAACAAACAACCCAATCAAAAAATGGGCAGAAGACCTAAGTAGACATTTCTCCAAAGAAGAGACAGAGATGGCCAAGAAGCACATGGAAAGCTACTTAACATCACTAATTATTAGAGAAATGCAAATCAAAACTACAGTGAGGTATCACCTCACACCAGTTAGAATGGGCATCATCAGAAAATCTACAAACAACAAATGCTGGAGAGGGTGTGGAGAAAAGGGGACCCTCTTGCACTGTTGGTGGGAATGTAAATTGATACAGCCACTATGGAGAACAGTATGCAGGTTCTTTGAAAAAATAGAATTACCATATGACCCAGCAATCCCACTACTGGGCATATACCCAGAGAAAACCATAGCTCAAAAAGACACATGCACCCCAATGTTCATTGCAGCACTATTTACAATAGCCAAGTCATGGAAGCAACCTAAATACCCAATGACAGACGAATGGCTAAAGAAGACGTGGTACATATATACAATGGAATATTACTCAGCCATAAAAAGGAATGAAATTGGGTCATTTGTAGAGACGTGGATGGATCTAGAGACTGTTATACAGAGTGAAGTCAGAAAGAGAAAAACAAATATCATATATTAACGCATATATGTGGAACCTAGAAAAATGGTACAGATGAACCAGTTTGCAGGGCAGAAATATAGACACAGATGTAGAGAACAAATGTATGGACACCAAGGGGGGAAAGTGGCAGTGTGGGGAGTGGTGTGATGAATTGGGAGGTTGGGGGTGACATATATACACTAATATGTATAAAATGGATAACTAATAAGAACCTGCTGTATAAAAAATAAAATAAAATTCAAAAATTCAGAACAAAAAAAAGAAATGAGGCCCTAGGAAATGGTTGGACAAGTGCACAATAATAGCACCACAAACATAGTCATCCCAGCTCAGCACTGTTTATCACAGGGAAGAATGGGAATCTGCCTAAATTCTAAGCATCTAGAAAAATGATAATGTAGATTTGTATTTATGATCATAAACATAACATATAAATTGACAAAAACAGGTTTCCAAAGTTATGGTATGATCGTAGTTTTGTGAATATATATTTATTCATATGTATAGGCATATGAGAAAATCTAGAAGGACGAAAATCAAAATGAGGGTATATCATGGAATGATATTAGATGTAAATTTTTCTAACCATTTGCATTTGCTCATTTTTCCATGAGAATATGTATTGGTTATACAATAAATAAATGAATATAAATGCCATTTAAAAAAATTTAAAAAAATTTTTTGTAATAAATTTTAAAAAAGCAAGTATTTTTTTCTTCCTCTTTAATTTCTTTTGGTGTGAATGACATGGTCAGGAGGTAAGGCATGGTAAGCACTTAAATTCACGTGGACCTAGTAGTACCAAATGTAGTTGCAGGTTGGCTTAAGCAAAACTCCATGGTATCATTTTTATACTTAGGTTTAGTATTTAATTAGTTAAGCTTTCATACACATTGCCTATTTTTCTACTGAACCCTGCCAAAAACATTCTGACAGATGGTAAAATAATAAAATTGCTGGCTCTAAAATCCAAAATCTTGGAGATAATTAGAAGACTTGATACAGGTAACATTTATTAGTCATGAAGAGCTTGACAGCAAGGAGAATTTTTCAACCCACACAATTTTGAAAGGGGAAAAATTCTCTTTTTGAACACTGATAAAATTACGTTTCTATGAAAAGAAGGGAGAAATACACTTTATAGAATTTTGCTGGACAAAATTTAAGCACAACCTAAACAGAGAGAAGGAAAGAACGCTTTTATAAAGGTGATCCCATTTACAGAACAACAGGGGCAAATATAAACCATCTTTTGAAATTTTGCTCTTTTCTAGTTAAACAAATTGCAAGTTCATTAGGTAGAAGTGAGCACCAAGAATAATCTTGGTAATCATTAGAATAGCTGTAAATTAAATAAAATGTTCTTAATTATCAGTGTTCCTTCTTTCTTAGCATAAGCATCATTCTTGGGCTGGGAAGGAACCCTCTGCAGGGGCATTTGCTGGTTGTAGAAGCTTAAGGTTTAAGATTTTACCATTTAGCTATTTCACACCCACTGTTACACACATAAGCTACAGTGGTTACCCCATCCATGTTTCACCAAAGTCAAGTATAACTTATAGGAAATTCAAGAAATCCTGCTATTAACACTATAGAATGGGGACAAATAGCATTGCTATCCTGCTTTGGGGTTCAGAACTCAGTGTAGTTCAGGCTGTTGTGGCTTGATCATAGACATATGCCATCTTCCTACAGTCAAAGTGTTTCCAAACTGAAAGGAACTTTCGAGATCTCCAGTTGCATTTCTCATCTTTTAGAGGGAAAAAAAATGATGCTTTGTGAAATTAAGTGACTTGCACAGGCTATACTCTGGAAAGCTTCAGTCTTGGTCATGGATGTCCTAACTCCCTGTATCCTGCTCTTTCCAGTGCATTATGGCTGCAAGTTTGCATGATAAAGTATCTGCCAGATTCACCAAACCTAGTGACCACAATCACATTCTGTGAATACAGAGGAGTGAAAAACAAGACCAAATAAAATTGCAATGTGTAAATTTTTTAAAGTTAGATTTAAGAGTGGATAATACATTGAAAGCCTTGAAAAGGAAGGAATCAAGGAAGGAAGGAAGAGAAGCATTTTTTTTCCATTTTTCTAGTTGAAATATAATGACCTTTAAAAGAGAATTATAGAAAAGAATGGCTGATTCTATATATGTTATCAAAAATTAGGATTAATTCTTCTAGCTTACGAAAATGGAATGATAAATTGGCAAGGAATGAAATACAGCTATGCAGATCAGGAAAGATATTTTTCACAAAAAATTTATCAACTAGATATCTCTGGAGAGGGGGCAGTTAAGCTCTAAAACCAAGTATTATAACTGATAACAGATACATTTTAAAATAACAATAATAGATAGCTTTAAATAAACACAGTCTACAAGGTGGTAAGAAACAATTCCTTAAGAAACAATTCCTTAAAAGTAGAAATCACGATAGAATATGATAATAATAGTCATTGACATTTATTGAGTATTTTGTATGTGCAGACACTGTTCTAAGTACTTTATACACATGAACTCATTGATTTCCTACAGCATGTCTGTAAAGTAGTTATGTTTATTGCCCTCACTTTATAGATGTGAGACCAAGGCATTTCTAGATTAAATTACTTATCTAAGGTTACAACACTACTAATAATATAATTAGAAACTGAACCCAGGAAATCTGATTTCAGAATCCATGGTCTTAACTTCTATGCTATGTGACCTTATCCTAGTACAAAGATAATAAAATAAATAGAAAATGTATCTTTAGAAAGTAGGAAAAATCTCTCATATAGCACGAGACCATTACAAAGGTGCAGCTGTACTATAATAGTGGAAGGGTGTTGTTCAAAGGAAATTGATCTTAGAGTAAGCTGTAACAGCTTTACATTTAAAGAAGGTATGTCATGAGGTAACTAAAAGAAGGAAGAAAGGAAGGAGGGAAGAAAGGAGGATGGAAATGAATCAGATATGTGTATGGCAATGCAATAACATAAAGACAAAAACATACCAGAGAGCACCTTTGATGGCAAAGAAAAGATATAAAACCTATAGAACCTATTGTGGACTTTCAGATTATAGTTCCAATGATAGCCATTGTTAACATTTTAGGACTCTGTGTGTGTGTGTATGAATACACATATAACAGAAATGTTTGTGTCCCCCCAAAACTCTTATGTTGAAGCCTTTGTCACCAATGTGATGGTGTCTGGACATGGGGCCTTTAAGAGGTAATTAGGGTTAGATGAGGTCAGGAGAGTGGGGCCCTCAGGATGCAATTAGTGCCCTTATAAGTAAAGACACCAGAGATCGAGCAAGTCTCTCTCTTTCTCTCTCTCTCTTCTCCCTCTCTCCCTCTCTCTCAATCTCCAGCCTTCTACCTTTCTCATTCTCTCAATCTCCAGCCTTCTACAAGCCAGGAAGAGAATCCTCATTTCTCACCACTTTGTCCTTCAGCCATACCTCAATTCTCAATTCTATATTTATGTTTAATATATTGTGCTTTATCCTCTAGGTCTTTACCCCTGTATCAAATTCACTTCGGCAGGAACACGTTTCCCTTTTCTCTTTCATCTGGCTTAATTCTTCTGATCCTTCAACTCTCAGCTTAGATGTCATTTCCTCAAATCTCTACAGCCATTGTTATTATCATTAGCATCTTTAATATCACTATTATTAGTCCTACCAAAGACCTTGAGAGAGGTTCCCCAGTTTATTAGCCATTTGCTAGCAGTTCCTAACAAATCATAGGATATTTTGCTTAGTCCACACTTTTTGGAAGGAGGGAGACAGAGCCCCTTTTTAAGTAGCTAAATTCCACCTCTTGTTTAAGTGCTCTCTTTAGAGAACCCCTATCTGGAAGGCATGGGGTTGGTTCCTTCTTTGCCTGGTTATTGCCATTGCTTCTCCATTTGTTTTGTTTTCTTTTATAGGGACAATTATTATATATAGATTGAATCTTCATTCTTTGCTCAATGCTCATGAGATAGTGGTTAAGGATTCTTCAATGATCCACTATGCTATCTGCCTGGGAAAATGCAATCCATTGCATTTTTATCAGATCTTAGTTATCGAGTAGCAAACAAACCACTGCTCTGGGTTGAAAGACTTCCAGGTGTAAAGTAAAAAGCTAGTGAAAAAGATATACCTCTCATGAAAATTTTACACTTGTAACGTTGAAAGCAGGAGATTTCGATGGCCACGTTTTCTGAAATGGGCCAGGGAAAGAGAGAATATCAGTCTGCAGAGTTAGAGATAAGTCTTCATGGAGAGGGGAGCAAAGGTGGGACCAGGAGTGAGTTCCAAAGGTGTCTGGCTCTCCAGTTCTAATCTTCAGGCCCCACTGCACTGTTGCCCTTGAGTCTCATGAGACTCTCCACTATTATTTCAATATGAAGGCAACCTACAGTTGATTTTTGTCACTTGTGTCCAGGAAAGTGTGATTTTATTTCAGGATTTATTTAAATATGACCTAGGTTTTTTGTTTTGTTTTGTTTTTTGCTATTATGCTTACAGTTTTCTTTGCATTTATATTTGAAATATATTGTAACTTTAAAATTCTTCTGTATGAAAAAAGAGAAATTTAACATAATTTTACTTTGATTCACCTCTACTTCCCCTTTCTGATCATGATGAATAAAATCTGTTGGTAACAGCCAAGAATGCTGACATTATTGAATTAATTTGGCTTTTAAAAATTAAATATTCTCTTTCAAAAATCACTTTTTTCTTTTGAATTTACATTTGTTACCACGTTCACTGGTAATTAGATACATTTCTGTGTTTACTGCTTTTTCTCCTTTCTTGCATTTTAACATAGTCCATCAAATTAATAGCTAGAATATACTCTGAGTAAATTTTTCAAGAATTGTACATGGTGGTATGTAATTTGAATCTTTAAATAATTTGAAATGACATATTAATGATACCGGAGAATTTTAAAGTTACTGTGTATTTCCAACATGCTCTAGACGCTTTCCAACTGTCAGGGTCTGCATCTCTGTGCCCAAGGGATTTTTCCCAATCCATAGAAGGCTATTCTTCCCTTGCCTAGAAGTGCCAGGGAATTAACAGCCCCAGAGAGAAGCTCTGACAGATTGACATGAGATAGGATATGATATATATTTGTATACATTTTGAAATGATCACAATAAGTTTAGTTAACATCCATCACCATACACAATTACAGAATTTTGTTTTCTTGTGATAACTTTTAAGATCCACTCTCTTAACAACTTTCAACTTTCAAATATGCAATACAGTATTATTAACTATAGTTGCCATGTTGTGTATTACAACCTCATGACTTATTTTGTACCTGAAAGTATGTACCTCCTTTTGACTCCCTTCACATATTTCACCCACCCCCACCCCCATCTCTGGCAACCAACAATTTGGTCTATGTATCTATGTTTGTTATTTGTTTTTAGATTCCACACATACATGACAAAATATTGTTTTTGTCTTTCTCTAACTAATTTCACTTAGCATAATGTCCTTAAGGTCCATCATAGATGGCAAGACTTCCTTTTTTTTATAGCCGAATAATATCCCATTATATATACTCTGTATTTTCTTTATCCATTCATCTGTTGATGGACACTTAGGTTGTTTCCATATCTTGACTATTGTAAATAGTACAGTAATGAACATGAGGTGCATCTATCTTTTTGAGTCAGTGTTTTCATTTTCTTTGGATAAATATTCAGAAGTGGAATTTCTGGATCATATGGTAGTTCTACTTTTAATTTTTTGAGGAACTCACATACTGTTCTCCACAGTACCTGCACCAATTTACATTCCTATCAACAGTGCACCATGAGGGTTCTCTTTTCTCCACATCCTCACCAATACTTGTTATTTCTTATCTTTTTGAAAATAGCCATCCTAACAGATGTGAGGTGATATCTCATCGTGGTTTTGATTTGCATTTCCCTGATGAGTAGTATATAGAGTATCCTTCCATGTACCTGTCAGCCATCTGTATGTCTTCTTTGGAAAATGTCTATCCAGATCCTCTGCCCATTTTTAAATCAGATTATTTGTTTTTTGCTATTGAGTTGTATGAGTTATTTATATACTTTGGATATTAACTCCTTATAAGATATATGATTTGCAAATATTTGTTCCCATTCAGTGGGGTTGCCTTTTCATTTTGTTGATGGGTTCCTTTCCATGCAGAAGCTTTCAGTTTGACATAGTCCCACTTGTTTACTTTTGTTTTTGTTGCCTTTGCTTTTGTTATCAAATCTAAAAAATCATTGCCAAGACTAATGTCAAGGAGCTTACTGCCTATATTTTATTCTAGGAGTTTTATGGTTTCAGCTCTTACGTCCAAGTCTTTAATCCATTCTGAGTTCACTTTTGTGTATGGTGTAAGACAAGAGGTTCAGTTTCATTCTTTTGCATGTGGCTGTCCAGTTTTCCCAATACAATTTATTGAGGAAATTGTCCTTTCCCCATTGTAATTCTTGGCTCCTTTGTCATAAATTAATTGACCATATATATGTGGGTTTCTTTCTGGGCTCTCTATTCTGGTCCATTGATCTACGTGTTGTTTTTATGCCAATTCCACACTGTTTTACTATAGCTCTGTAATACGGGAGTGATGCCTCCAGCTTTGTTCTTCTTTCTCAGGGTTGCTTTGGCTATTCAGGGTTCCAGAAGTCTGTCCAAGAACCAATTTTGTATTCTTGGTTGTTGTTATTTTCAGCTACTTTCACTCCTTTTCATGCCCTTTTAGGGTTATATCAATGAGAAGTTGAAAAGAATTATATCCCCCAAGTTGAAAAGCAAAACTAAAAGGCTACATATGAAACTATGTGTTTGCATGTCTGTGTCTGGAAGACAGTGGGGGGTGGATAATTTGAGAGGACTTAAATAGAGTTCAGTTTAGTCACGCTGCTTTTTCCTCATAAGATTTGAAGATCATGGGTAGAGGGTGATAACCTGGTGCCCCAGCCCAAGGGAAGAAGACAATAAAGTAAAGAAGAAGGAACCTAAGAGCAGCTAAACATGCCTAAAACAGGAATTTTTCTAGCTTGTTCCTTCTCCCCTCCTAACTATTGAAAACAGCTGGCTGTTTCTTTAATCCTTTGTTATCTTGGATTCAACAAAGCAAATTCTATTTAAAGGAGTCTTTTACATTTTCAGAGGAGAAAATAATGGGGTAAGGGTGGCATATTACATGAGGAAACTTTAAGAATCTTCACAAAACATGTACATGGGAAGAGAAAAGTGTGAGGGGGGAAAAGCAAATGAGCCAAGGGGGTCCTTATTTTCTACACAGACAACTTGACCTGAGTTCTAATCTGAAAGCACTGCCACATAACTTGGCAAGTCACTTCATTTGTTTGGGTTGAAGGTGATCATGATCTTCTGGAATTCCTCCTGGAGTATTTTAATGTTCACATCTTCCACTCGGAATTTCCTCCTGTGACCTGGCCAAATTCCCAAATAACACGGGAGAGTTCTTCACACTGCATTTGGTTCTGCAGGACCACCATCATGGGCATAGATTTAGATTTGTGGTCTTAGTATTTCATCTAATCCAGATGCTTCATTTTGTCTGCTTTCTCAGCATAAGTGAGGTGGAGACTTGGACTGAGATGAACTGGCTTCATCCCAATCTGGACACAACAAATACACCCTGGCAAGAGCAAATATCTAGAATAGACAGTCTGACTGCCCCTTCTATTGAAAGCACATGTCTTGATTTAGCTGGTAAACATTTAGGCCTTAAGGTTTTGAATTTATATTAAGAGCACTGGAAGAGACATCAAGAACACATCTCTTGTGCTCCTTTGACTCTTTTTTTTTAATTAATTAATTAATTTTGGCTGCATTGGGTCTTCATTGCTGTACGCGGGCTTTCTCTAGTTGTGGCGAGCAGGGGCTACTCTTCGTTGCAGTGGGCAGGCTTCACATTGCAGTGGCTTCTCTTGTTGCGAAGCAGGGCTCTAGGCACGCAGGCTTCAGTAGCTGTAGCACGTGGGCTCGGTAGTTGTGGCTCGCGGGCTCTAGCGCGTAGGCTCAGTAGTTGTGGCACATGGGCTTAGTGCATGTGGGATCTTCCCAGACCAGGGCTCGAAACCATGTCCCCTGCATTGGCAGGTGGATTCCTAACCACTGCGCCACCAGGGAAGTCCCCTTTTGACTCTTATAGCAAAAGTCCACTATCCCAGATAAATAGGTATATAGCCATCCTTTGGTTAGCCATATAATTGCAAGCATCCCTTGGCATAAACGACCCACATCAGCAAAAAAACAATGAATTAAATATATTGGGCCTTAAGATACATTATATTATTTTGTCCCCATCAATTTATCTCTCTGCTTAGGTGAGGAGAAAAACTGCAGATTTCATTGATCGAAAGATGCTAGTTTTTTCCACATTTTAATAGGTCTCAAACTAGGATGCATTTTACAATTGATGCTGTGTCATAATCTTTACTGAAAGTTCTGTTTGGGGAGATTTTATTAAAATATTAAAAATAATTGCATCTTAAAATGGATGGTGTCTTAGATTACATGAAATACAGAAGTTGGAATTCCTTGGAAAGTTTTGTTTTGGTAGTTCTAGGAATGGGGAGGTAATAGGAAGTAAACTTAGGAAGTGAACTCAGGAGTATTAGAGATAAAAGTTTTATCAAACAACTTTAATGATATACGTTTGGTTCTCTTGACTCTTGTCAGTTCTTTTGAGTGCAGAGATTAAATGTACACTTTACTTATTCAATACAATACCTAATCTATTGTGAATATTTGTTAACTACATCATCATAACACAAGTAGTCATTCATTATGAGGGGACAAAATCACTGAAAAGAAAAAGAGGAATCCAGCATTCAAATTCCAACTTACCACTTTTTACTGACCAATTCCATATAATAGCATTATTTTACATTATCTTCTGCAAGAATTTCCCTGTATAAACCTAAATAGTGAATTATGAAAATGCCATTAAGTTCCTCCAGAATCAAGAATTTCTTATACCAGTGATTCTCAAATGTGGCTGCACATTAAAACCACCTAGGAAGCTTTTAGAAAATACTGATATCCAAACCCCATCTCACACTAAATTAAAGCAGGACATCTGGAGTAGGGCATCGGCACTTTTTAAAAAGCTTCCCCAACAATAGAGAAAATCAACAGAACCAAGAAGTGGTTTTTCAGAAAAATCAACAAAATTGACAAACCTTTAGCTATATTGACTAAAAAAAAAAGACGACTCAAAATCAGAAGTAAAAAAAGGGTGCATTGCTACCTATTTTACAGAAGCAAGAAGGATTGTAAGAGAGTACTATGAACAATTATATGTAAACAAATTGGATAAGCTAGATGAAATGAACCAATTCCTAGAAACACACAACCTTCCATGATTGAATTACGGAAAAAGTGGGAAATCTGAATAGGATTGAAAGCAGGGACTCAGATATTTGTACACTCATGTTCACGGCAGCATTATTAACAATAGCCGAAAGATGGAAGCAAGACAAATGTCCATCAGATGATGAGTGGATAAACAAAATATGATATATACATACAATGGAATATTATTCAGCCTTTAAAAAAAAGGAAATTAAGGAAATTCTGCCACATGCTACAACATGGATGAACCTTGAAGACATTATGCTACGTAAGTAAGCCAGTCACAAAAGGATAAATATTGTGTAATTCCACTTATATGAGGTGATTAAAATAGTCAAATTTACAGAGACAGAAAGTAGAATGGTGGTTGCCAGGGGTCGGGGTGAGGAAGAAAGGCCAGTTTGACAAGATTAAAAGGCTCTGAAGATGGTTGGTGGTGATGGTAGCACAACAGTGTGAATACACTTAATACCACTGAATTGTACACCAAAAAAAATGTTTAAAATGGTAAGTTTTATGTTATATATATTTTCCACTATTAAGAAAAAAGTGTAGAGCCTTCCCAGCTGTTTCAGTAGAGCTAAATCTGAGATCCATGGATTTAGACCAAAGGATAGTCTCAAGTATTCTGATCACACTCCAGTTGAGTCCTCTAGATAGAAACACAAACATTTTTTTTCTTTCTGTGTCCTCAGCTCCAGAGCTTGCCATATAATATCAGTAATCCTATTTGCTTTTTATTGACCCCAATTATGAGTCAGAAATTATGCTAGGCCAGTCGTTTTCAAACTTTAGAGTGCATCAGAATCCCCTGATGGCTTGATAAAACTCAGATTGCTGGACTCCACCTGCAGAGTTAGGCATGAGGTATTACATTTCTAATAAGTTTCCTAATGAGGCTCGGCTGGGGACCACAGGCCTAGCACCGCTGTGCAAAGCACTTTGCACATTATCACAGGATATACAACAACCTTTGGGGCAGGTATCATAGTTAGGCTCAGAGACATGAAATGACTTGTCCAAAATCACGCACCACGAGATGTTAGAGATGGGATTACATTCCAGGTCTTTCTGACTCCACAACCATGCCATTTCACTATGCTCTGGAAGATGGCCATTAAATGGATGAATTTTCTTAACAGATTCTTAGTAGACGTCAATGGAAAACTAAAATTTGACTAAAATTTTTAAAAAATGGTTTAAAAACACAATCAGTGGAGGGGATGGTTTTTTACAGTTTCTCAGTTATGGTCCAAGGCAGTGTTCTGAAATGCCACCACTTACTCATATGCAATCAGATGCCATTTGAATCTAGGCCCTAAGTAGTGACATTTCACTTGTTATCAGTTTAGCTAACAACACCTTCCCCCTGTCAAAATCTTTCTAAGCATGCCCTTTCTTGGTATAAGACATGTCCTCTCTCTCTTTTTCATGCATTTTTTTCAATTTATTCATTTAATTTAGCACCATCCCCAAATAAACCATTTTCCTTGCCCATAGACTGACTTTTGTCTCAATCCGTTCTTTAATCCCTCATTGCTACTTATAAGTAGATCTGAACAACTTTTTTTTTCCCAAAGAGTTCAAACTTGATGTTATAAAAATACTCTTCCAAGAAGATCTTTCCCCTTCATAATATCCACAGGAAAGAGAAAAGAAGAAAGAGAGAGAAAAGAAAAACAATATATGAATAGAAAATAAGAAATGGCAAATAAGTTGGAATTCTCAGTGCTAGTTAAGGCTCCTCGTTCAAATGTTTTTAATTAATAATAGTGACTGTTGCCATTGACTGGTTGTATATTAAGTGTCAAACACTGTACTAAGAAGCTGAGGAATATCATCTGTTTTAGTCCTGATTTAAAAAAATATCTGAGGTGACTATTTTTATCACCGTTTTCTAGATGGGAAAATATGCATAGATAAAATTAGATAACTTACCAAATGTTTATTGCTTGCTGGTGTGTCTGGCTCCAAAAGTTCATGTTTTCACCCTCTGCAGTCTTCTTTGCTAAAAAAAAGAGAGAGAGAGAGAGAGAGAGATACAAGTTTACTCGGGTGGTCTTGCTACTCAGGGAGAACCTTCGTGGGATCTTTCCTACTTTTTGAAGCTAATTTCAAAATAGAAACCCTGGTATCGATGGTTTGATCTTCTCCGGTCACTAAGGCCATCTTTATTTATAAAGTACATATAAGGAGGGTGTATCATATATGGCTTGAGAAAGGTCTTCAGAGTTAGACCGTCTCAGTTTGAACTCTAATTCTACCATAATGTCTGTATAACAGAACAAGATGCTTAATCTCTCTGTGCTTCAGTTTCCTTAGTGGTGCAATGCAGTGATAACTGTGCTTAACTCATAGAAATGCTGTGATGATTAAGTGATAGAAACCATGTATAGCTCTTTGAACAGTGCTTGGAACATTAAACACTCTACAAGCAGCTATTATTATCATTATCAATTTTTAAATATTGGCCCTGTTTTATGATTATAATCTTTTTTATAGCTAGATTTGGAGTGCTTTTATCAATTTCTAGGTTGTGTTTTTCCATTTACTATCTTGTTGTAAAATGATACCATTAACGTTGTTTGTTAGGTGGCAAAACATAAGATGAGCTCTTTTTCCCATTTATTTTTCTGTAAGGAGTTACGTCCGAATTCTCCTGGAGGCTATAGTTGTGAAAGAACAACTCAGGTTATCCGCACCACCAAAACTGATCCTGCAATTTCATGCAAAGTGATTTCACATAAGAAAAAAATGTCTTCCTAAGATATGTGCATAAGCTATTGTAATATTTGTGGTTGCAAAATGAAAGCTATTCCTTCCTTTTGCTACACCCTTCAATATTTGCTCAGGTGCAATTTGATTTCCACATGAATTGATTTGGAAAACTTACTGGGGAGTTACAGAGCAGTTGTCATTCCAGCCTCTAGTAACTTCTCAAACAAAATCATATTCCCGAAAAATGGTTACATAAAGTACCTCTAATAAATCTCTCCACGTGTTTATACCTTAGTATAAACCCCATTGGCAATCTGCCTTTAAGCATGAGCACATTTTTAATCAAGCGGTAAAGCATTCAGAGTATAAAGGTCACCAAAGCTGAAGCTGCAGTGAACTGTTTTGTTCCCCTGGTGAAGGAGCTTGGCTGGAGAGGTTGCTGCAGTTGCCCCAAAGTTCTGCTCCCTGTAAGCCTGACTGCACTTCCCAAGTGACAGCAAAGAACACACTTAAAGGAGATACTGTTGATTTATTTGTACCAGGGCCCTTAATTCCAGATGGATAGGTTTTTTTCTTAATGAAGGAAATGTTCAGAAAGTCTATGTGCCAAAGATATCTTTCTTCAAGGGCCACCTGAGTAATAAAATAATAAGTAATAGGATAATGCTAAGTTAACACCAGAAGTAGATTTTATATTTACAAAAGTAAAAAAAAAAAAAAAAGGAAATAGAAGTAGATAAATTTCACAGTGGAGCTTGGAACTCATGCCATTCAGCTTGGGGCCACTGTCATCAGATTCCTATTGGATGCATGATCATCAATAACTCCTCCACAAAGGCAATGGCAACTGAACTTGAATGAGTCCACTGGCAATGTTATGTCTATTTGTTCGCTGATTTATTCTTAAGTCAACCACATGCATTCTCTCAAACTGTAGTTGGCAATGTTTTATAGACTTTTTACAAGCCTGCATGTAATAACTTAACACAAATAGGAATAAAGAGTAAAGTAACCTAAATGTGCCCTTTCACTGGCTTTAACTGGGATGTGACTAATAGGTGAAGCAAAATCATTTTTAAAAATAAACACATGGACTTGAGGATATGGGGAGGGGGAAGGGTGAGCTGTGACACAGCGAGAGAGAGGCATGGACATATATACACTACCAAACGTAAGGTAGATAGCTAGTGGGAAGCAGCTGCATAGCACAGGGATATCGGCTCCGTGCTTTGTGACCCCCTGGAGGGGGGTGATAGGGAGGGTGGGAGGGAGGGAGACGCAAGAGGGAAGAGATATGGGAACATATGTGTATGTATAACTGATTCACTTTGTTATAAAGCAGAAACTGACACACCATTGTAAAGCAATTATACCCCAATAAAGATGTTAAAAAAAAACCACATTTTCAAGTACATATTATTTTATTTCCAAAATATGAGATTATATTTCCGTCTCTATCTGTGTGTATATATGTGCATGTATTTACATATATTTCTATATTTATCTCCACACCACGACCCCAAAATAAATATTTAGACAGAATTTACTGTTAGCAGGTCAATGAGACATGTAAAGCAGTCTGCAAACTCAAAAGACAGTGTAGGACTCTGCAAATTTGGGTAGTATTCCAAGTATAATAATGAGTCATCAGCGATCTAGAATTGATGGTGATGTTACTTTGAGGTGATGTGTAAATGATGAGCTTAGAGAGACAAATTAAGAAACGAAAAAAAAGAGCTAGGGGAGGCTGGCTCTTACACATTGTTTAACCATCACATTTCTATTATGATTGAGTATCTTGGTCCAAATGCTTGGTATTATGCTGACTTTTATAGGAAAAATACAGATGAAACTAGTTTTTGATCCAATATCTTAAACTCATATCTAAGTCAAAAAAATGTAAAGTACGGGCTTCCCTGGTGGCACAGTGGTTGAGAGTCCGCCTGCCGATGCAGGGGACACAGGTTCGTGCCCCAGTCTGGGAAGATCCCACGTGCCGCGGAGCGGCTGGGCCCGTGAGCCATGGCCGCTGAGACTGCGCGTCCGGAGCCTGTGCTCCGCAATGGGAGAGGCCACAACAGTGAGAGGCCCGCGTACCGCAAAAAAAAAAAAAAAAAAAAAAAAAAAGTAAAGTAGATGCCACTAATAACTGCTGTTTGTGTCTTAACTTGGCCATTGGGACATGCTTCCCAAAGGAGCGTGGTTTCCCCATTCCCATCTTTCCCGAATGCTCTGTCCAAGGTTATTCAACTGTCTTGTCCTGCAGGACTCCTAGAACCAGTGTTCTACATCATTGCCTCACCCAAGTTTTTCTCCCTTTCACAGAACTTAATACATCTCATTGTCTTCCACTTTCTGTTTCTATTTCATTTTTGCCGAGCACAGGCTCTAGACACACAGGCTCAGCGGCCATGGCTCACGGGCCCAGCCGCTCCGCGGCATGTGGGATCCTCCTGGACCGGGGCACGAACCTGTGTCCACTGCATCAGCAGGCGGACTCTCAACCACTGCGCCACCAGGGAAGCCCCCTCCACATATTTTCTAGGTTGTCCAGATTCATGAGTATCTCCTTCATGTTCTTTCTCTCTCTGTGGATTTATGCTTTGTTCATAGCACAGACAAAAATCATTCCATGAGTAGCCACCCCCACCTCTCTCCCAACCTTACAAAAAGCACACAGCTACATCTTGTGCAATAATACTTTTTAAAATGGGGCCCAAGATTATTATTAATTTTGAATGTCAAAAGTGAAGTTTTTTTCTCCAGTAACAATTTTTAAGTAAAGCCACTAAATTGAAGCACTTTTGTTTTTACAGCCGGAAGGAGTCTTAGTGACTATTTAGTTCCACACCTTCACTTAATAAAAGCAACACCTGAAGCCCAGAGAGGCAAAGTGTCTTATCTCTGCGGGGCAGCGGCAAACTCCCAGGCAGGCTGTTCCCAGTGCCCCATCGAGCCCCTCTGAACCTGGCGGCCAACTGATGAAAACTCCGTGCTGAATCACTCGAGAGGAATACTAAAGTTCCCTGTTCTTATCTGTGTTCGAACACTATATGGTTACAACTATGAGGAAGTCACTCAAACTTTCCATGTCTCATTCTTCGCATTTGAAAAAAAAAATACATAATCCTTCATTTCTTGTCAGTCCATTTAGAGACAGAAATACACACACACACACACACACACACAAAGAGGGCCTTTTAAAACAAGTAGAACTTTTGAAGGCATCATTTAGAAATTGAGTTCTCCTCAACCACCAATAGCATGATCAAGAGAGAAAATAAATTGCCTTCAGTCTTTAAACCATCAAGAAGACTCTATCTCTTATCCATCAAGAGCATCATTTAATTACCTACAGTGATACCAACTCAATGGACCACCTATCCCAATTAAGCAGCAGTGCATGCTAATTATCATTAGACTTAATTGGTTTCCCAATTCAGCAACTTCCCCGATCAAGTCTGCCCCAGTTAAGTGGCATTTATTGAACCACCTGCATCTTGCTTAAAAGAAACAAAAGAAAATTTCTCATCTCAAGTTCAGCGAATATAACCTAGTCTCACCAAGTCACGCTAGCCAGTTTCTAATTAATTTCGCAAAGCATATGCTGAGGTTGCGTCCAGTATGCGTATCTTCTCCAATTAGACTGAATATTTTATTAAAATCAAGTAACATTAAGCGAAACATTGCAAACAACAATCAGTAAATGTGTGAAAATTAACAAATATTTACTAGCATTTCCTCTTTTCTTCTTGTACACATTTTTGGACCAAGATGCTATGATTATTTCATCTTTTCAGATTTTCTACCCTTGAAATGTACTTTTTTTGGTAATAACACATATTCTGAAGAGTAGGTAAGCATAAAGAAAGGTGAAATTATGCTTGTGGGCTCAACCTTCCCAGATAAATTTATGTGCATGATGGTTCCTTTGCTTAAATTACATCAGTGAACTAGATGAATGTAAAATCTGGCACTTGAGAACTGCTTAGGACAAGGAGAGATGCTGGCTGAATGGGATGCATAATCTGCACAGGTCTGGAAGGTCAGCGCTGAGCATAGATTGGAAAGAGAAGCCTCTCCTTCTGGAAAGCTGAGCATTTGGGGTGGCGAATAACATAAGCACACACGTGTTGGTGTGCAAAGTCATTGTTCCAAGTCCGCTCAGAGACAGCTCGAATGCGCTCTCGGGATTCAAGAAGACAGATGAGCATTTCTGAACCCTTCCTCCAGGAGAGCTAGAATTCTCACCTTAGACTCTTCCTGCCCATGTGAGAGCACAGCCCCAAAGAGAAAACATAACTCCAAGACTCCCGCTTTCCTCAGTTCCCCCAAGAAAAAGATGGACAAGAGGGAAGGTGGGAAGAGCTAGCAGAACCAGGTTGTGTCCAGGGACCACATTTCTTCCGAGGGCAGTAAAACTATTCAGGATTTCTCTGAGAAAGAGCCCAGAGGTCAGAGTGGTCTTGCTGAAGGTGGAGGTGGGGATGACAGTAGAGCCTGCCCCTGGTAGCACATGTATGGCACTGGCAGTGGAATCACCCAGCAGGGGGAGGGGGCACGCTGTGCCCTGGGCATGGTTTTTGGTCAGCACACTGGGTAGGCAAGGATTTGAGATCAACAGTGAAATAATAAAAAGGACCAGTGACACACTGAGTGGGAGAGAAGGGTGACGGATGACAGTACAAGGGCAAGGGCATGTGGAGAGAGCTACTTGGGATGGAGAACTTTCACACTTTCCCTGACAAGTGTAGTCCCATCTCAGATGGCCTGGGAAAGGTCCACCAAGGAATTCAAGGCTAGTCAGCAAGAATAACTCATCTTCTGAAGTTGCGGATTGTCTAGAAGATGCATCCTCAGGATCAAGGAAAGGGTGGACATTCCTCAGAAATTTCCCTTTATTTTGGCATTCTAATGATGTTGCAGCAGAGGAGTTTCTTATGCCACCAATAGAGAATAACAACCACAGTAATAATAATAGAGAATAATATTGTCATATTTGATCTCCGTTTTCTTTGGACTGGCTTAAAAACTTCAAACTTGGGCTCAGGGTTCCAAAAAGAGAATATATATAACAAAATGCTTTACCTTTTCTCAAGAAACTAGCACACGTTTAGATTATATGAGTTGATGGAGCCTATTACTATAGTAGAGCCCTTTATTGGCAACACCAAAACACAGAGAGTAGCCTACATCTCCAGGATTCTACTTAACTAACTGAAATCAGGATTCCTAGTAGTATATGAAATCACCTCAGATACAATTCTATATGTCTGCTCATAATTGAATTAAACTATTCTGGCCTGAAGCAAAATTGTAAGGTAGAATTATTGAAGGTAGAGCTAGAAAGAATCTTAGAGATCAGTTATTCCCAGGTACTGTTTTTGCATTTAAGGAAACAAAGCTTTAACCATTAAAGGATTTGGCCAAAGAAGAACCAAATTTCCAGATTATTATCTAGTGCAGTTTCTGTTACACAGGATGGAAACCTCTTATGAACTTTCACTATGATTCTGGTTTCTCCTTTCTTACCAAAATTGGAAAGATCTGGAATCAGTTATTTGTTGCTGCGCTTTCTGAAAGCCTTGCCTCCAGATCTGACTGAGTCAGATAGCAATAGGTCCTGAGACTCTGACATGTTCTAGTTGCCACTGGCTACTTCTCTGAGGAGATGAGGGGGGTGAGAGAGGGGGTCATTTCTGAACCCCATCAGGTAGGTGGAGAAGAACAGAGGAACCATGGGCTACTCCACTTCTTGGGGAATCATTCCAGTACTTGTCAGCAAATATATGATTAAGGGTCAACCGTTTGTAAGAAGGGTGAAAAAAAAGCCTCTGAACATTGATGCTTGTTCTTAAACTAGTTAATTCACAACGGAAAAGATTATAAGCTATAAAGATCTGTCAAAAAGTAGTACTAATTACAGTTATTTATGTGGACTACTAAACTATTGGCCTGAAATGTCATGGAACAACACATATCATTAAATATGTGTCAGATTAACTTTGTTGTAAATCGTATTTCATTCATTTTCTGTCATCAGCAATTATTGAACACCTGCTATACACAAGATTTCTATTTTTTCTTTCTTTTCCCACTGATCTCCAACTTTCCCCTTTTAGTGTTTCCCTGTCTTTCTCCTTGTCCCTTGCCATCACGAGATGGCTCTAACGGACTTTATTGGTTGCCTGCTGGAACTATGCCCCACTCCCCACTTTTGATAAAGAAACAAAATTTTGTTCTGATACCCACATTTTTTCCATGCAGTGTGTCCTTGAGGAAAGGACAGCTCTAGCTCCAATAAATTTTGATTTGTCTAAATCAATTGTGGTAATTTAATTTCCTTTATCAATGATCTATTTAGAAAGGGCCATATGACCCAGCTCTGGCTAATGAAATATGAGGGAGAGTTTTAGAGAAATGCTTCTTAAAAAGTGTCCAGAAAAAATATGAGCTTTTCGTACCGTATTTTGACATTGAAATATAAGAATGGGATGCCTAAAGCTATAGCAGCCATCTCAAGACCATGAGGAGACTCCACATATCCACTGAGAATAACAGGTAAGAGAGACGGAAAGAATTTCTGTTCTCTGTAATATTGCTGAGCTACTGAATATCTGATGATACAGCCACCCTACTTGTGATCACATGTTGTATGAGATAATACAATTTTCTTATTATTTAAGCCACTTCGGGTTAGATTTCCTGTTAAATGTTGCTAAGTGCATTTTCTGACACTGTAGTGAATTGGTTAAGTGAAAAGGTTTTGGAGTCGGGCAAACACAGGTTTGAGGGCTTGCTCTACCACTTACTATCTTTGCAACTCTCTGTTTTTTATCCATAAAAAATAAAATGAATAATATGGTGTTGTATGCATAGTATTTGCTCAAAGAAAGTTTGTTAGTAGTTAAATAGTGGTTCTGGGTGGTATCAAAAATTAACAAAGTAAAAAAGGATATTTAGAAGAAACATCAGAAACAGTATCAAGAGGTATAAAGCAGGCAACTCTAATCTAGAGTACTTTTTAAAATTCCAAATTCACTTTCTCACAGCATTGAGTCCGAACTGATAAGCTTCCCAAAACTACACCAGAGTTCTGAATGTGTCTAGGTCTGACACACAGAAAAATAGTAATTGAAGGAAATTTTTATTGACCATCTTTCAACATGTTGCTATGTCCTTCAGGTTATGCAAAAAATAAATAAGACACCTAAACAAAAGTGAACTTTGAGAAAATAAAGCTTATAGAACTTTAATTAAAAACATAATCATGTTTAAGTGGCACAAATTTATTTCAAAATTCAAAAAGATCTTACTGTCAAATCACTAACTTCCTTGCCATCTAAGGTATTTGTTAGTATATAAAAGTGTGTGTGTGTCTGTCTGTGTGTGTGTCTGTGTGTGATGCAGCGTACTTATCTCCTCCCTTCATATTAAAAATAGAGTAAGTCAGATTATACATGGGACAAAATAAAAAGAGACACACATTAAAATATTTACTGTAGCTAATCTAAACCTTAGACTACCCTACTAGTCTTTAAATTATTATATTCTCAAAGTATCTTAATTTCTCAGAATATTATATTCAAATGTTGTCTTTTTGAAACGGATGTTCAGACTCAAGAAATAGTACTTTGAGGTGATTTTATTTGAATTCCATTCCACACAAATTCCTAACATACTGATTTACAAAGAAGACCTGATAAAGCTTTTCAGAATATTGCTCAAGAAAAGCGGAAATGGAGAAACAGGCTACACTCAACAGTACCATCTTTGCTGCTGTTCATTGTCTGTTTGAAAGTTTTCTGCCAGTAAGGTATGACTTCACATATTAATGCCTAAGGGAAAAGGTTTATGCTTTGTCAGGTTTAGGAATGCACAAAAGTGACACTGATACCCTTTCTCCTTATTTTTCCTTCTTCAAATCCTTCCCTTAAAAATGCCTTCTGTAGTAGACTTATGTTAAAAAATGCAATGTGACTGAAAGTGATTTGAAGTCAAATAGCCCAGAAATGGTGGAGGAAGAAGGCAACCTGTAAGAGCAAATTAGGGTGGGTAAATATCTTAGAGGAATAACTGCTAATTAGGCCAGAGTACTTATCCAAAAACAGAGTGGAAAGAAATGCTATAAGAACGGGGATTCATTCAGCAAATATTGAATGATTACTATGTGCCAGGCAGTATGATGGGTGTTGGGGACATGTCTGTTCTCTCAAAACTCTCAGTAAAGTTTACCGTTTGACAACTCACACCACACATGTATGTGGCTGATGTTCATTTCCAAGGTAAAATATTAAAAATGAAAACAACGATTATATTTCAGAGTTGTTTAAAATATTTATATTGGTTATATCCCAAGGAGAATTTTATATTTTGATGCATTTTGTCTTATTTTTAATGAAGAAGGTATTGTTAAAGGAGAATCCCTACCAACAGTTGCTAAAAAAGAAACTGGTTCTGGGATATTCCAGAGGTCTCTGGCAGAGGGGCATTCTGGGCTACAAAGTGGCAGTTGGATTTTCTTTCCCACACCTGGAGGGGCTCAGCACACAGCAGCTCACAGGTGTCACCCAAGTCTGGCTGAGGCTGGCTCCACTGAGTCTAGCCAGGATCTGGCTTAACTATTCTGCTGCCTGCCTCCTGTGAGCTTGGGCTGGAGTGCATGTATGTGGGTGGCTGAGAGTATATAACACTCCCTCTTATAACTCTCCATCCCTTCAGCATCTAAATAGTAGTCAAGCACTTAAAATAACATTAAGACACGTTCCACCTTGCCCTGCCAGTCAAAGGGAAAAGGGAAAAAAATTGAAACCCTGCATTTCAGAACCTGCAAGAAGGGCTTGCTGATTTGTTAGGTTTAGTGGCTCAGAGGATTAGAAAGGCAGATATATTAGGAAGAAAAAAGAAAGAGGCAGCATACCCATTGAAGCAAATCTAATGGGCTGCTGGGGCCCAGAAGGGTCTACTACCTGAGCAAATCTTATTTATTATTCTTGTTTCACAATTAAAAAAATTTTTTTAAATAATAATTTCCTAGACATTTTTCTTTTTTTGCTATGCTAGTCACATTTCCCAAATCCTTTATCAGCGCTGCTCTGCATATGAATGGGCTGTAATTGAACTGTCACATTCATGAAGGTCAGTAACCTTTCATTAGGAAGAATGTGTTTTCTTGATAAATTATAAAGTCCCTGAGGATTTGAAAGCATATTAAAAGAAAAAAAATCTCTCTACTATACCTTGAAAAACAAAATACAGATTTTTCTTTGTTATTTTGTGTGGGGTGTAGGAGAGAGTGATTGCTTGTATTTCTGTTTAATTTGCTTTATGTGGTTTTTTTTTTTTGCAAGGGGTGGGGAATCCTCTCTACACCCCACCAACTCTAACTTTTTTGGTTTTTGTCAGCAGCCCTATGCAAAATTGTCTAATGTAACCTTTCCCTGAGTCCTTCTTAAAAGCAAAATGGAAAACTTGAACTCCTTCTCTAAAGAAATTATAGCCATTCTGTCTGCTATTTAAAAAAAAAAAAAGTAATTATGTACGTTTTCTTTCTCATAGTACACTTCAGCATTTGCTATGGGAAAGACCAAAGTCATTAGGTGCAAATGAAGACCCACCTGAGTTATGCATATTCTGCTAATCCTACCCAATGATTTAAGCAGTAATTAACACCGACAAGCACTCAGCCATCCCACCTTTGTGTTTAAGATGGCTGACCCCAGAGTGTTTCAAGTCCTGCCAGGGATGTCTGCTTCTGCTTCCATGTAATTTGACTTGAGACCCCTCTGGGGATTTTCAACCAAAGCTTCAGACTTAACCAATACTCACTCCCTGCTGCCCTTTAATTCAACTGATCTTTGGTCAAAAACTACAAGTTATGTATGCCTTTTAATATGTGCCAGTATTTTAAATGGAAAGTATGGGAGATATCTGTCAATTTTGAACATAGTTTCTTTATTTGGCTTTTTCAATTTTAAGTTAAATTCAAAAGATTCTTCTAGCATTCTTGGTATTGAAAAGCACTTAAAACATTTAACATGAAATTTGAAAGACATTGGTGCAAAAACTAAGGCCACACGAGGGACTCAATGCATTATTTTTTCTGCCATATTGATAGTCTGCATGCTTATCTGATACACTTAGGACTTCAAGTCCTCACTACCCAAACATGTGGACAAGCATCAATGCAAAACATAGTCTGCAGGAGAAATTTTTAAATTTTCTATAAAAGAAACAAAGAAAAACAGAAGTCAATTTAGTACAAGATGGTTCCACTTTCAAAGAATGTTATTATCATTTGTAGTTCTGTTGGTAGCATGGTGGGTATATCAAAAGAACATCCTATTAAAGCAACTAGTATTTCCCTATAGTATTCATCAGGTTCCAACTCAGAAAACAAACCTATGTCAGATAATTCAAAAGGGGGAATGTAATAGTAGAAAATGTTTTCAAGGTTTTTACAAGAGCTGAAGGACAACCAGGGGAGGAAGGTGAGTAGAAACCATAGTGAGCTGCTACCACCCATAGGGCTAGAGGGACAACGAGAGGGGATGACGTTACTGGGACCTTAGTGCTGATTGCAGCTGCCCACACATGTGCATTGGGATGTTGCAGCTGAGAGCCACGGGTGCTCTTATAAAATATGATTTCAAAGAAATCAAACTAATTATTCAACCAAGTATGTCAGATTTTGCACCCAAACAGTTCAGCCAGTGGCAGCTGAAATTGCAGCATGTCTGCCTGGTAGGAGGTGGGAACATGAAGGGAGGAACTGACTAGTGGGAACTGAAGCCACTGATAAGACACAAAAGAGACCCTTCCTGGCAGAGAGAAACAGGGAAATAATCTGATGTCTCCTTCCCTCTGATCCTCCAATCTCCCACTAGGGCCTCCTGTTGTTAGGACTTAGCTGGAAGCAAGTTGGCCAGGAAGTCAGGAAATGTTGATGAAGGATTCAGCCCCAGTGATACAGGGAAAAGGCATGGGATACATTTGAGAGCAAAGAGGCAAATGACCTGCAGTAAGTTCCTATAAGAACATGCAATCTGGGGCAAACACTAGTGTTAAGTTCTACAAATAGGATACATAGGCAGGAGAATAACAGCATTAAATTATGACGTTAAAATAGACAGTGTTATTTGGTTCACTGTAGTGGTCAACCAAAACAGTTCCTTAGAAATTTCTCAAGAAGTGAAAAAGAAAAAAAAAAAAGAAAATTTTCATAAAGGAGACCCATTTTGCCAGTTAATGGCTAAAACTAACCATTTCCAATGCTCTGGTGTGAAGAGCATTGGCCTTCCCGATTTCCCGGGGTGGCCTTGTTTCAGATTCCTGTGGGCTTCGTTGGTGCTCAGTGCAGTCGCCAGGCCATGTGCTTTGGGATGCTGAGAGCCATGCCTGCAGTTCTAAAACATGATTTCAAACTAGAACTATTTTTTTCAAACAATTTACATCCAACTAGTTTTTCTTTTTACGTTCCTTTGACAAATTTAAACATTAAAAAAATCAAACAAAAAATCTTCCCAATAGTGCACATGAAGGATAGAATATTTGTTGACGTACATAAGAGTCTATTCGGGATTCTTATATTCCTTCTTTTTTAAAGAAATTCTTAATTATGGAATTCTGTGTTGTTTTGCTTTGTTTTATTTTTTTGGGCCGGGAACTTCCTACCCATTATTCTGGGTTACTTCTCCTTGCACAGACAAGGAAGAGTTTATATGACAGACTAAAGGTACAGGAGCATGTGGCAAAAGAGTCTTTGATGTAAGCTCAGAATTTCTAAGCCTTTAGAGAAGGTAATTACTCAGACTTCACACCTACTTGATTTCTTGGGTTGATGTCGCCCTTGCTCTGACAGTGGTTTCAAGCTAGAATCCTAGAAGCTCCTAGAAAGTACAAAGTAGTGTTTGAAGGGTAAAGATAAATGAGAGGCAGGGGTGAGCAAGGGGGAGGAGTGACTGTGCCTTCCACTCCCACCTCAATAGTGGCGTCGTTAATTAGGGTGTGGATATCGTGCTTGACTTCCTAAACCATTCATCCCATTTTCTACTGGTCTCTCATTCTGCACTATGAGAAACTGATGCTAGTTCCCGATTAGTCCTCCAGCCAATCACATAATCTCAAAGTCCCTTTTACTAACTGATTCAGGGGCTCAGGCAGAAGCCAATCAGTGGATGCCATTCCCTGCAGGTATGTGAACGTGGGTGGCTCACTGAGACGAAAGGGAAAGAAACTAATTCCATGTTAAGAGAGAAATTCTCTCTCCCACCAGCTGTGAACAAGGAAAATACTGTAGCCTGGTGCATAGTAGCCATCTGATGACTACTGAGGGATCATTTCTGGGATTAAATAACACTGGCATTGTTAGGGTAGACAGAAGGCAAGAACTGGGTTTTTTATGAAATTATTAAACAACTGACTCAACTAACCCTAAAGCTCACTCTGACATCTGGGTGTCTTTTTACATAAGGTAATAATGTCCCTCTCATTTAAGCCTGTTTGTTGAGTTGCATCTTCAGTTACCTACAGCAGACACCATCACGACTGATATGTTCCACCTTGAAAAACACTGCCTTAGAGAATCTTCTACAAAACTTCACATTTCAGATAGACATTTTGACTAAATGTTTTTACTTTTCTAATTCTAAATAAGAATTCTAATTTTTATGGATTTTAATATACTGAGTTTTCATGTTTAGAAGTCCTTCTCTTGTTTCAAAGGGACCATCTTACTCCAAAGTGTATGGCTGTACAAGTGATCTCTAAAACAAAACTGTGTAGCCGAGAAAGGGTTTTGTTATTGTTTTCCATTTTTACATCTTCTATTTCCTTTTCCCCTCTGTGACACCCCCACTCCTTCCCTTCAGTCCATCATCGCCCTCACTTTGTCCCTGGGCCACCGACGATCCTGGCCAGGTCCTACCTAGGTCTGTGCTCTTTAGATATGTATCTTGCTAATCCTGTACCTTAATCTTCACTATCCATTTAGTCACCCTGTGTTGCACCTGTCAAGTTGGTTGACTGGAATCATTGATGAAATAGTTCATGCTAAGTTCTTCATGGCCAATAATGGCAATAGAAATTTTAATTTGGGACCAAGGTGCCTTGCCTACAACAGAAGATCTGGCTCAGTAAAACGGTTAGTGAAATAAATATGTGATTCCATCCCTAGTATATTTATGGTGGAAGAGGGAGGTTTTAAAATGTTACATCATAACCCTTACAGATGAATCTATAATAGAATCACAGACCCAGTGACCAGACACTGGACATTTTTGAGCCCCCTTTCTCAGGGCTATTTGAATCATAGCATTTACTTAACCATGTACTTCACCTAGCACTAAACCAACCAACCTAGGTGGCAAAGTGTTCATAATTTTTTTAAAAAGGCCTGAGCGCTGGGGACAGGTGTTGGGGAAGCCAACTGTAACGTAGCATGAACACCATCCAACATTCAAAGTGCTGCACACGCATCTCTGCTGGGGCCTGGCAGCCGGCCCTTCCCACCCTCTTTCCACTCTGGGCTGCCTCATGTTTACACAGTGAAAATGAAACTGATGCCAGTGTTAATACAGCATAATTTATAAGCTGAGAAGAGAACTCAGCATGCATTCCCTTTTCAAGTGAAACAGACTGTTATTTTCAGAACCAACTGAAGGGTGGAGACATTTCTTGGAAACCAAGGCAACTGCTGAATTCCCAGATCCTTTCTGCCTCATAGGATTCACCTCTCATGAGGCAGGTAGGACCACCTCACAGAAATGCTCAGTCTGACAAACCTCCTCCTTGAATTACAGGAGGCAGATCTATCTGATAAGGCCAATCTGTCTAGGCTTCAAAAAGTCACTTAGACCTGCAGGACAGCAAAGGGGCTTAGGGGACTTGAGATCCACGACCTTGCTTATGAGAGAAGGCCCATAGCACAGAATCTATGTCTTACCATTAGGTGTGACTTCAGGAATACCACAAAGCCAGACTGTATCTCAGAAGCTGGACACAGGGCATAGGACACTAACCCCCATATCTATGCCTTTCGATTCTATAGAAGTTGCCTGAATCCCTATCATAGCAATTGTCCTTTGTTTCTAATATAGAAACTGAGATTGTTTAACTGAAAACACACACACATTTCCAAATTTTGGGAGCAATCTCAAGGAGGGAAGGAGGGAGGTTGGTAACCAGTGTCAACTCTATCTTGCTGGTACCATCCTAGATTTGGTGCTTAGACCTCTTCAAAACTGGGTCTCTATCTTTTCTCTAGGTCCCACAGTGATTTTACCCTTTTATCCAGTCTCCTAATTCCTGAGTTTATTAAACCTCTTTTAGGCATCTGCCATCTCAGATTTTTCCTATGGGCCTTCCGTGGCTCTCCTTTTGCCTGATTACTGGCTTCTCCAGATCCTAGACTTGAACTGGACTTTGTACAAAGATATCTTCCTTTCCTCCATACCTTGAAATTGTAGGCTTGCTTTTAAGCTCATATTCCTATTTGCCTGCCATTGGAATCATGTGCTGCCACGTTTAGATGCTCAGCTCTTGCCTAGCCCCACGCTATCTGTCTGAATGACAACTAAACACCAGTTTTAATGGAGTATTGAGCCCTAGATCCCCCTTGCGACATGATGGCCAGGGTCAGAATGGGTCAATTATGCTGATTATCCTACTAATCCCCACCATTGGTATTCAATGTAGTGTGAGGATAGGCACTCAGGAATAAAGCAGGAAGGTCCCTAATGCCTGGGAGGAGTATGATAATGACCAACATCACATCCCACTTTGACGGCTTCAATCTTCACAGCTTGAACACACACATATCACCCTATATGACGAACTTGGCCTTGGACACGGATCCAAACTTACATAATTGTTTCTCTACATTTGCATTGCTAAACCACACATACTTCTTTAGAGTACAACATTATATCTCCTATAGACCTGTTAAAGTTTTGAAAGTCTAGAGATAGAAACTGCCAATCCGTTGTTAGTCCATCAGTACCTTATTGGAAATGCTTCATTCAATAATTACTTACTGCTATTATTTCCCAGTGTAATACCAGGATGAGAAAGAATGATACATTTTTACTGTGGAAGAGAAATAAGTAATAAAGAAACAGATTTCTCAGTTAGAGTTTTCTGTTGGTGGAGAGGGTAAGACAAGAAGCTTATATGGAATGAAGGGCTAGGTGTGTGCCTCTGAGATTCACTCAGCTGTAGCATTGCCAGGAAACAAAATAATCCCAAACAGATAAAGGTAAACATAGAGAGTGAAGTCCCAACACTTTGGGGCAAGTGACCATCTCCATATTCCCTATATTTGCCAAATACCCAGCTCCTCCCAACCTCCTTTCTACAAGGAAATCTGTTACCCCAAACCAACATAAGCATGAAGACGTTTGTGTCACGAGTCTTGAAATTAATCCCAGAATCCTATAAAATGTTGTAGTTAGTTAAAGAGAACTATATGAAAACTATCTTGATTTCCCAGGAGACACCAAGTGGAATTAAGGTAATCCCTCTTTTCCATGAGATTTCCAAGAAGAGGCATAGAAAGATTGACAATGTAAGTTCAAAACACATGTAAAATAAAACCACTCTAGGTAATCCATGGCTTAGTTAAGCAAACCTTGTTAAAATAAATAAATTTTTAAAACAAAAACAAAAACACAGAAAGACATGCAGGTACATAATCCTTGTAAATAGCTCTGTTCATATTCTCTTTCGATCTTAACGTCTTACTTCTCCAGCAGTTTTCCTCTGAATCCACCCTTCATTAAGCAAGGGCATCCTGATAGTTCAGGAACTATCCTCCTTGCTTGTCTCCCAGCCACATGGGTTTCCCTGGCTCACTGTTTTGGTGTTACTTCATGATCTCAATGTCCCAAAGGCTCACAATTTTTTGTTTATAAGCCATATGGTGGCAAGAGTCCACAGGCTCTTGTCTAAAATGCTGGACACCACAGGCAGGGGTCCTTTAAGGTAATACTTTAGGTACATGGTGGGTGAATTTAAAAATAAAAGGAGATTTTGCTTTTTTGTTAAATGGTCCAGTTGACAGACCTCAGCAAGACCTCTCTCATCAGCTAAATGAAAAAAATTTGAACAAAACATTTTTCTCTTGGTACCCAACACAAACATAAACTTCAAAATGTCAGACTTCATCTAACAAGTATTCTAGGCCAACACTCTTCTATCGTTACTTAAACCATGGGTACCAAGATCAGAATAACCTTGTCCACTACCTTATAATAGGCAGGTCTGTGTTCTGGCTGCTGTGTATACTTGCCCTTCAAAAAAGCCAAACTTAAAGTTTTTATCCTCTTTTTGGATGGTTTTTAGAAATGTCTATTTGGCCTTTTTAAAGACCTAAGTGAGCATTTAAGTAGAATGATATTTCCGACTCTTCAAAATTATAAATAATATTATATACAAAACCAATACATCTTTACATGACAACAGAATTCTGCTGCATCCAGATACCTTACTAGCCTTAACCATTCAAAACAAATAACTAGGAACCATCTTGCATTCTCACTGGTTTGAGTTTGGGCACACTAATAGAGAGATAATACTTGTTAAGTGCTCTCATGTAGATTATGTGGTCCTAGGCAACAGTCAACAAATCAGAGACAGTTTTCTCTGTCTGGATGTCTTATGCCCTAGATGCCCCCATGTTCACTTCCTTCACATACAAATGAGAAATGTCCTGACTTTTGGGAGTTTTACAAGATTTAACTAGTGAACGTTCAAAAATAAATTTAGACTTACATTAGAAAGAGCCAACTGTAAGTCCCTGCCGGGATGAAAGGCAAACCTGCCCTTCTTTCAGGAACAGTTCCAAAGGCAGAAGTGAAAAGTTTCTCTAATGTGTGACTCATTTATCGGAATTAGTTAATGGCTCATCATTCTTGCTCTTTGCAAATATCTCAGAAGATATTTGGATGCCAAACAGAAGGTTCTAGATATTATCGACTCCCGAACTATCTCTGCTAACAACAATGTAAACATTTATGAGTCCATGATGACACTAGATTCAGAAACAATCATCATCCTCTTTCTCACCATCTCAGAGATTAAATTACATATTTGCAAGACCTTCACCCCAAAACAGCTGGGTGGCATCAAAGACAAAAAGGGTCAGGAGTCTAAAGGAGACTAAAGAGAAATGAGAAGGAAATGTCATGCTTAGTCCCTTACTAGATTTTCTAAAATAAATAAATAGATATATAGATATAGATATAGATGGCGGCATATGTTGATATGATTGGGGAAAACTGAATACGGATTGTTTATTAGCTAATCATGTATAAATGTTTTATTCCTGAGTATGATCATTGCATTTGGTTATGAAGGAGAACGTTCTTGTTTTTAGATAGATGCTGAAGTAGTAACAGATAAAGTGTCATCATGTAGGCAACTAATTTCAAATGACTCAAGAAAAAAAGTACAGATATATGATAGATAGAGAGACAGATATAAAGAAAAGGTGGCAAAATGTTAACAATTGGTGATTTCCAAGACAAGTGTGAAGGTAATGACAAATGGTTGCTCTTAACACTTTTCTTGGAAATTTCTCTGTAGGTTTGAACTTTTTAAAATAAAAAGAGTTAGGGGGAAATTGAAAAACAACCCAGGATGGGAGAGGCAGTGTGTGAAGTAGAGATGAAAAAATATTTGTCATTTGTCAATGATTGACTATGGCGATTTATGGGAAGTTCATCGAACTAGTCTTTCTTCCACTTCCATATATTTTAGAGGTTTCTATAATAATTTTTTTTAAATAGAGCAGGAATATTCCCTCTTCACCCCATCTCTTAGTTTTCCCCCATGCTCTGTTTGGATCAGAGCCCCTCTCCACTTTAAATAGCCGGAAAACCAACAACAATTATAGCCTCATTTTTGTGACAGGGCAGTGGACTCTAAATTGAGGTGATACTTGTGTTGATAGCAACTAAATAATGTCTACAAAAAAGGGCACTGGCTTAACATGATGCTAGGACAGGACAGATGTGAGAACAGCATAATTTAAAAGAAAGCCTTGGTGGAAATAACCCAATGTCCATGGATGGATGGATGAGTGGATAAACAAAATATGGTACATCCATACAATGGAATATTGTTCAGCCTTAAAAAGGAAAGAAATCCTGACACATGCCACAACAAGGATCAACCTTGAAAATGTGCTGAGTGAAATAAGCCAGTCACAAAAGGACAAATACCATATGGTTCTACTTATATGAGGTACTTAGAATAATCAAATTCACGGAGACAGAAAGTAGAAGGGTGGTTGCCAGGGTCTGGGAGTAAGAGGAATGGGGAATTATTGTTTAATGAGATAGAATTTCAGTTTGGGAAGACAAAAAGAGGTCTGGAGATGGACGATGGTGATGGCTACACAGCGATGTGAATGCATTTAAGGCCACTTAGAAATGGTTAAAATGGTAAACATTTTATGTTACATACAGTTTACCACAATAGGAAAGAAGGAAGGAAGGGAGGGAGAGAGGGAGGGAGGGAGGGAGGAAGGAAGGGAGAAAGGAAGCCAGGCACCAGGTCTCTGTCGTTCTGATCTTTGAATGTTGAAGCATCCTTCAATACTTGCAATGTCCATGGGTAACAATGTTGTGTTTCCCATGACTGTGTAAATTTCAGCTACTGGTAGGAATTCTCACATTAACACAGACCCAAACCTGGGTGCCATGAGGATGAGTTTCCTGACAACAGAAGCCTTTCTGAACGTCTGCCCTGAGGGCAGACCCTGCTGTGTAGCCCCACAAAAACCTAGTTCACAGTAGTTGACTTGGGGTGAGGGGAGAGGGGAAGATTTCCTGGTAGTGCTTCTTGTAATGCCTTGTTAGTGCTTGTAATCAACATGGCTAGGATGAAAGAATTCTGGCTTCAGAACAGAAACATCGTGCTTTAAATTAAATCAGACCCCGCTGTGAGCCACTTACTCCCTTTCCTCCCCACAGCCAGGGGAACAATTCAGAGGCTTCTCTGCAGGGTCAGCAGCATGAGTAACCTTCAGTCTTTCCACTTAAAATCGATTCAAGACGATCACACTAGCTTAAATAAAAGTCTCCATCCACTCGTCTTCCCACTCTCTCCATCTCTCTTACCTTCTCCGTTTCTGTCTTGGTCTCTTTCTCACACACACAGACACACATACCCTCACGTTTACTTCTCTTCTGTGTATGTGCCCAAGAGCTGCTAAACCCACCTCCACAGGCATCGCCTCGCCCTTCCACCTGGCTCAGAACTGACAGAGATTTTTCACCTCGTCGCTCGGCTTGCTGCTCTCTGATGAACAGTGAACCAGATGGCCATTCCCCAGTCTCCCAGCATGAGTTTGACTGACAGGGGCCTTTGATAAACCTCTGAAGAATGAAGTCATCTCCAGGTCAGCGCTGCAGCCTGGCCTTTAACACCCCACACAGACCACCATTATCTGCTGAATAGGAGACAAAGGAAATTAGCCCTGGTTCCCTATCATCCCCATTATTTCCAGGCTGATTTAAACAAGGAAGCAATGAGATGCCCTCCACTCCTCCAAAAGGTACAAATGTCAGCTGTTAAAAAATGCAAACAAAAGGCTTTCCTATGTTAATGGCTGGGTTTCTTTGTTAAAGCTGACGAGTGGAAAGTGTATTTAATTCACCGCCTTTGAGAAAAGACTTAACAAGCTTCTAAACAACTTCCTCAACTACCCCTACCTCAGTCTAGCCCATAGGTATTCTTAAGCCTTCAGGTTTCAGCTGGAAAGGAAAGATGGAAGTGAGGCTTCATTTCCAAACACTTTAACAGCAGATAATGAAAGAACCTGGAGAGGTAAGTGAAAGGAGTTTCCTATCATTGTAATCCTACAATTGAAAAAATAGGAAAAGGATCATTCCCCCTTTTCCCAAAACATTTTTCCCCAGCAACTAAATGTTTAAGTGTCTGCAGAGCTAACAATGAGGTGTGGGTACCATGTGCCCCTCTCTATTTGACACTCAGGGAGATTGTTTCTCGTTGCCCCCTGCCACATTGCAAAGGGCAGGTGTGTGTGTGTACTCTAGTTGTTTCTTGCTATGGGTGAGTACCCCAGCTTTAGCTGGAAAATGGAAAATGATGACAGAAGGGCTCATTATTGGGAGGAAATCTGTCTCACAATTCCATAGCTGTTTGCGAATATTAAGGATCATAGCACATTTTCTTTAGGTGACAGCCTGTACTTCTAAGCAGGCAATGCTTGCTGTTGTTATCATCCAGGCTATACTACTTTAAAACTGTTGGTTCTGCAAAAACAGCCAGAAGATTGTAATAAAAGAGCAGGTATCAGAGAAATCATGACAATCCAGATAAATTAATGACTCAATCAACAGACACTTGTTAGACATCAGAGCCAGACAGTGCATTAGGTCCCTCATGTGATACTAATTTGGAGGCATAGTCCCCACAAGGAGTTTACGATCTAGATAAGGAAACACAAGTGAGACGAGACCTCATTCCTAAAGGCCAGGTAGGACCTAGGTAAGTGAAAATATGCAAGAAGCCCCTCCCAGAAAGGAACAGAAGCCTAGAAAAGAAAGAACAAAATGTTGAGGGGTTTCTTTGGAATAGGGAGCACTTCTATGAATGAGGTTGAAAGTAAGAATCAAATTGTTGATGGGCTAGATTGTCTGGATGAAGAATTGACACTTCCTTCCTGTTAGCTAGGGCTGCCATAACAAAACACGGCAGAATGGGTGACTTAAACAACAGAAATTTATTTCTCACAGTTCTGGAGGCTGGAAGCCTACGATCAAGGTGTTTGTAGGTTTGGTTTCTCCTGAGGACTCTCTCCTTGGCCTGCAGATGGCTGCCTTTTCACTGTGACCTCACATGGCCTTTCCTCTGTGTGTGCATCCCTGGTGTCTCTTTCTCTTCTTGTAAGGACCGCAGTCATATTAGATCAGGACCCTACCCTTATGACATCATTTAGTCTTAATGACCGTCTTAAAGGTCCCATCTCTAAGTACCGTCACATCAGGGGGTAGGGCTTCAACATACGAATTAGGGGCAGGGGTTACATAATTCAGTCCATAACACTTTCTTTGCAACAAGAAAACAAGGAAGTGATGAAACAGGGGGATCCACAAGATGAAAAGTTGCTTTAGAACTGCAACTGAATTAGTGAAGAGAGAGAAAAACTAAGAGACAATTTAGGAGGCTATTTCAATAGGCAACAGGTAAAATGTACAGGGCCTGAATTTGATGTTGGCAGTAAAAAGAACTGGAAGCAAAATAAAAGCATTAAGGAAAAATTAATAGGATTTGATGATTGATTAGATATGGAGAGCGAGAGAGAAAAGAGATGGCTTCAGGTTATTAATTCTGAGAGATTGGGGAAATGGTGACCTATGAAATGAGTATGTAGAGGACACTTGTACCACCAAATAGATTGGAAAGACCCTAAGTTCTGCAGTCACACATACTCCTTTAAACATGTAAACTTTGTCACATTTTAAATGTACAACTTTAGCAATTCATTTATCCTTCCTGGGCCTCAATTTCCTCTTGTATGAAGTTGGGGTGATAACACCAACTTCACTGGGTGGTTTACATTTTATGGATGAAAGGATATCACCTAATTCAACTACGACATAGAATTCAAAATTACTCTGGTAGATTAGAGAAGCTTAAATCTGGAACATAGGTATCTTTTGATTTTCATCTTAGTTGGAAGTCTTCTCCCTGACATAAAGAAGCAAATTGAATACAATGTAGTTGGAAGGGCAGGTCAGCCCCTTGATAACATTCAGGCTGTGACCCAGTTCTTTGCAGAATTATAAACAACTGTCACTGTCTTATAAGTCAATTCTTTACAAAACAGAAATGTGGCTCTAAGAGCAATTCAGTGCCCACCTAGCTTTACCAATCCCCAAACCTCACCTATTCATCTCAAAATGCTTGCAGATACTGTAAAAGCCCAGGATATTGGAAAGAGAACTGCCCTGCACTTAAGAGAAAAACGGAAAATTTTAAATAATAATTACACTACATTTCAGATATTAATGTACCTGACACATGGCTAAAATTTTAAAACAAAAACTATAAGGTCTCTGTTTGCAACTGTCTATATATTTTTATATAGATATAATATATAGATATAATTTGTGATATTTTTCTACCTCTAAATGGTATTACCAAATTAATTTATTAAATCCCTTAAAGGAGTTCAAGTTGGCTTAGATATAAATGAGCACTCAGGTAAATTAAGGATTCCTAAAACTCTCAGAAATATAGAATCTAACCCAAATGTGTGTGTGTTTGTTTGTTTTTGCGGTACACGGGCCTCTCACTGTTGTGGCCTCTCCCGTTGCGGAGCACAGGCTCCGGAAGCGCAGGCTCATTGGCCATGGCTCACGGGCCCAGCCGCTCCACAGCATGTGGGATCTTCCCGGCCGGCATGTCCCCTGCATCGGCAGGTGGACTCTCAACCACTGCGCCACCAGGCAAGCCCCCAAATGTGTTTTGAAGTTCACATGAACTAGGATACTCTTTGATAAATAAAGCTAGTTTTAAAATGGTTGGTAAAATTAAAATAGGTATTTCTTCAGCATCATCAGCATTATATATAAGGCATAGATACAATTTTTATCTACCTAGGTTTGCCTCTCAAATAAGCTTATGCTATCTCTACTAGATATTTAAAATTAGAAAACTATAAATCCAACCTAAGAACCAAATGTACAATAAAAATGAACTGCTTGATGCACGTCAAGCACAGCAGTTTAAAAAAAAAAAGGAAGGGAAGAACCATATGCTTAACTTTCTAGAGTCTTTCTTCAGTGATATTTTGATACTTGCCTGCTTTGTCAACAAGAAAAATAACTTAAAATGATGGCTAGCTTTGTTTTGTGTCTCATGAAATTTTCATCAGCAATTCTAGTATAGTTAAGAACATTAAGAACATGTGCATTAAATAGACGTCTGTGGGAGAAAAGTTTATAAGTGAACTTTTCAACAATAATTATGTTTTATAGTACATTTACTTAAAAATAATTTCAAAAATCTTTCTGATAACTTAAAACCTTAAAGCTATACAAAGTAAAATGATGAATATTCATTAAATGTATAGATTATTTCCAAATGAGATAAAACATGAAGAGCTGAACAAAAGTTTATTTATCTACTTTTGGCATCTTGTTTTTATGTGGTATAGAGAACGTAAATATATTGGGTCAGTAATGAACATGAGAAATTGTACTATGAAAATACATATGCCTCTAGAAATTATGAAAGGATGTATTTCCAATTTACTACAGAATTACAGTATGTGGAAGACAGTTCCCAATTGCTTACTTCTTAGTTTTCACTGAGAAGAAAGATTATTGATGGTTAAAAAACTCTAATCCATACATATAAATAAAACTATGACAAATAATAAGGATAAAAAAATGGCCCATGTAGGAAAGGAAGATGTATTTTTGCTAAGGAAAGTTATTAAAGACATATTTAAAGGAAAGAGAATAATTTTGTCCTAAAGTAGAAGGATTGATTGTTGCAGAATGAGGAGAAAACGTATATGACAAAAACTGGATAGATTAAAAACATATAGACAGTTGTGGAAAAGAAATTTTATTTGTGAGTAAGCTAAGATTAAACAGATTTATTTATAGGTTTTTAAAAATGAACCTAAATATCAAAAATACATTGGTACAAAACTAGAATTTGGCTTTCTCTTCGGCTAAAACAACCAACTTTTTTTAGGTTATTGGTCTGCTCTTGATAAGAAACTATTTTAAAAAGTAGGGGGCAGGGGGGTCTTTACCTTTTAAGTAATTTGTGTGGGAAACCAATGTTTCTTGTCTTAAAATAATTTGCTGCTCTTCATATTGTCTTTATCAGGCCTTTGATTACTTGAGAAAACCAAATCTTCTCAACATTAAAGAGCTAAGGGATTTTTGTTTTTAAAAATCATGTAACCTTCTATATTTATCTTTTAAAGTCTTTTATTGTCACTTTGGTTAAATAGGTAATTAAGTATTGTTTTATAATAATCTGTGATGCTATTTAGTCAAATGTCCATACTTTTTCTTTTCTTTTTAACATCTTTATTGTGTATAATTGCTTTACACTGGTGTGTTAGTTTCTGCTTTATAACAAAGTGAATCAGTTATACATATACATATGTCCCCATATCTCTTCCCTCTTGCGTATCCCTCCCTCTCACCCTCCCTATCCCACCCCTCTAGGTGGTCACAAAGTACCGAGCTGATCTCCCTGTGCTATGTGGCTGCTTCCCACTAGCTATCTATTTTGCGTTTGGTAGCGTATATATGTCCATGCCTGATCTCCCTGTGCTATGTGGCTGCTTCCCACTAGCTATCTATTTTGCGTTTGGTAGCGTATATATGTCCATGCCACTCTCTCACTTTGTCCCAGATTAGCCTTCGCCCTTCCTGTATCCTCAAGTCCATTCTCTAGTAGGTCTGTGTCTTTATTCCTGTCTTGCCCCTAGGTTCTTCATGACCATTTTTTTTTTTTTTTTAGATTCCATTTATATGTGTTAGCATAAGGTATTTGTTTTTCTCTTTCTGACTTGATGAGTCTGGCTAATGGTTTATCAATTTTATCTTCTCAAAGTACCAGCTTTTAGTTTTATTGATCTTTGCTATCGTTCCCTTCATTTCTTTTTTATTTATTTCTGATCTGATCTTTATGATTTCTTTCCTTCTGCTAACTTTGGGGTTTTCTTGTTCTTCTTTCTCTAACTGCTTTAGGTGCAAGGTTAGGTTGTTTGAGATGTTTCCTGTTTCTTAAGGTAGGATTGTTTTGCTATAAACTTCCCTCTTAGAATTGCTTTTGCTGCATCCCATAGGTTTTGGGTCATCGTGTTTTCATTGTCATTTGTTTCTAGGTATTTTTTGATTTCCTCCTTAATTCCTTCAGTGATTTCTTGGTTATTAAGTAGTGTATTGTTTAGCCTCCATGTATTTGTATTTTTTACAGATTTTTTCCTGTAATTGATATCTAGTCTCATAGCGTTGTGGTCAGAAAAGATACTTGATGTGATTTCAATTTTCTTAAATTTACCAAGGCTTGATTTGTGACCCAAGATATGATCTCTCCTGGAGAATGTTCCATGAGCACTTGAGAAGAAAGTGTATTCTGTTGTTTTGGGATGGAATGTCCTATAAATATCAATTAAGTCCATCTTGTTTAATGTATCATTTAAAGCTTGTGTTTCCTTGTTTATTTTCATTTTGGATGATCTGTCCATTGATGAAAGTGGGGTGTTAAAGTCCCCTACTATGATTGTGTTACTTTCGATTTCCCATTTTATTGCTGTTAGTATTTGCCTTATGTCCAGCACTGTAGCTCGCTGGTCGTTGAGTGAAGCTGGGTCATGGTGTTGAAATGGAGATCTCTGGGAGATTTCTGCTGTTTGATATTACGTGGAGCTGGGAGGTCTCTTGTGGACCAGTGTCCTGAACTTGGCTCTCCCACCTCAGTGGCACAGCCCTGACGCCGGGCTAGAGCAGCAAGAGCCTGTCATCCACATGGCTCAGAATAAAAGGGATTAAAAAAAGAAAGAAAGAAAGAAAGAAGATAAAATAATGAAAATAAAAAATAATTATTAAAAAAAATTTTTAATAAAAGAAAACAACCAAACCAGAAAACAAATCCACCAATGATATCAACTGCTAAAAACTATACTAAAGAAAAAAATAAATAAAAACCAGAGAGACAGAACCCTATGACAAATGGTAAAAGCAAAACTATACAGACAAAATCACACACAGAAGCATATGCATACACACTCACAAAAAGAGGAAAGGGAAAAATATATATTTATCGTTGTTCCCAAAGTCCACCTCCTCAATTTGGGATGATTCGTTGTCTATTCAGGTATTCCACAGATGCAGGTACATCAAGTTGATTGTGGAGCTTTAATCCGCTGCTCCTGAGGCTGCTGGGAGAGATTTCCCTTTCTCTTCTTTGTTCGCACAGCTCCCGGGGTTCTGCTTTGGATCTGGCCCCGCCTCTGCGTGTAGGTCGCCTGAGGGCGTCTGTTCTTCGCTCAGACAGGACGGGGTTAAAGGAGCCGCTGACTCGGGGGCTCTGGCTCACTCCGGCCGGGAGGAGGGAGGGGCACGGAGTGCGGGGCGGGCCTGCGGCAGCAGAGGCCGGTGGGACGTTGCACCAGCCTGAGGCGCTATGTTTTCTCCCGGGAAAGCTGTCCCTGGATCCCGGCACCCTGGCAGTGGCGGGCTGCACAGGCTCCCGGGAGGGGAGGTGTGGAGAGTGACCTGTGCTCGCCCACAGGCTTCTTGGTGGCGGCAGCAGCGGCCTTAGCGTCTCATGCCCATCTCTGGGGTCCGCGCTGATAGCCGTGGCTCGCGCCCGTCTCTGGAGTTCCTTTAAGCAGCGCTCTGAATCCCCTCTCCTCGTGCACCAGGAAAGAAAGAGGGAAGAAAAAGTCCCTTTCCTCTTCGGCAGCTCCAGACTTTTCCCGGACTCCCGGCTAGCCGCGGTGCACTAACCCCTTCAGGCTGTGTTCACGCCGCGATTCCGGTTCAGACCAAAGCCCGAGCCTCAGCTCCCAGCCCCCGCCCGCCCCGGCGGGTGAGCAGACAAGCCCCTCGAGCTGGTGAGTGCTGGTCGGCACCGATCCTCCGTGCGGGAATCTCTCCGCTTTGTCCTCCGCACCCCTGTGGCTGCGCTCTCCTCCGCTGCTCCAAAGCTTCCCCCCTCCGCCACCCGCAGTCTCCGCCCGCGAAGGGGCTTCCTAGTGTGTGGAAAGCTTTCCTCCTTCACGGCTCCCTCCCACTGGTGCAGGTCCCGTCCCTATTCTTTTGTCTCTGTTTTTCTTGTGCCCTACCCAGGTACTGGGGAGTTTCTTACCTTTTGGGAGGTCTGAAGTCTTCTGCCAGCGTTCAGTAGGTGTTCTGTAGGAGTTGTTCCACGTGTAGATGTATTTCTGATGTATCGGTGGGGAGGAAAGTGACCTCCGCGTCTTACTATTCCGCCATCTTGAAGCCCCTCTTCCTGACAGGAAGCTCCTCTTCCTGCCTTTTATCCCTCCCGTTGCGGAGCACAGGCTCCGGATGCGCAGGCGCAGTGGCCATGGCTCACGGGCCCACCTGCTCCGCGGCACGAACCCGCGTCCCCTGAATCGGTAGGCGGACTCTCAACCACTGCGCCACCAGGGAAGCCCATTTCCATACTTTTTGGCATTTTTGACAACTTCCCCAAATTAAATTCTAAATGAAGTCTTTCTGACCGCGCCTGACTTTGAGATTTCCCAGAGGGCCCCTGGAAAATCTCAAAGAATTTGTCTCTTACCTTGTGAAAAAGAGGTGTAAAACTAATTAGGTTTGGAGGCTTCCCTGGTGGCGCAGTGGTTGAGAGTCCGCCTGCCAATGCAGGGGACAAGGGTTCGTGCCCCGGTCTGGGAAGATCCCACATGCTGCGGAACGGCTGGGCCCGTGAGCCATGGCTGCTGAGCCTGCGCGTCCGGAGCCTGTGCTCCGCAACGGGAGAGGCCACAGCTGGGACAGGCCCGCGTACCGAAAAAAAAAAAAAAAAGCTAACTAGGTTTATTGGGGATGTTAAATTACATGGGAAGCATTGTCAAATAAGAAGTGATGGTAAACTTTCTTAGGTCATATGTGTATGACTATTCTGGAAATTGTATAAAGTTCGTAGAAATTTGTCAATACCCTCATCATCTGGTTACCATGTTAGAATGTTGTAGTCACAGAAATACCTGAATTTCCTTATCAAATGAACTTTCATCAGATCTTTAACCATGGCCATCTTTAACCATTCACAGGCAGTTACTGGTTTACTCTGATTCTTCCTGGAAAGCATTTACAATCAGCTACAGGTGAGAATGCTCCACGATGGCGTCACCTGAATAACATTGAGACCCTTCCACTGGACTGAGCAAGAGATTCCAGAATTAATGAAAAAACGGATGGATTCATAAAACTGCTAATTCAAGATCAAGCAGAATAAGGATTAATTACATGGAACTGAATGAATTAATGAAGATGACTAATTTTTAAATGCCTTTGTGTGAAACATGACTGGTTCCTTAATGGATTGTTTTCCACATTTAAGGAAATCTTTTTTCTCTTAAGCTACGTGCAACTTAGAGCAATTTGATAAAGTATGCCTTTGTGAACAAAAATGAAACAATTGCTTTTTCTCCCTATTTGATCCCTCCAGAATTCAAAAACTCTTACCGTATATTCTTATTTTTATGGCAGTATAGTTATTTGCATACGCTCAATAAGAATCTATTGTCCTGGTAACAGAATACAAAGGAAACACTGGTTATTTTACCAAGGCTTTGACTGGAATGTCATATTTGGGAATTTGGATATTTAGGAACTCGGGTTGACTTTTTTGAGCCAATAAAGCCCCTTGAAGAAATTTCTCATACTTTTCCAGGTACCAATCCCTGGTAAGGGATTCCAGCCTTACCAGGTAAGTAAGGAAGGTCACTTCCTGGTAGGGCTCACAATGTAAGGATATTTTGGGGACCTTGAGAAGAGAGGAATTTACCCAAATCCATAGGTAATACAGGCAAAGTCTGATGGTGAGTTCTTAGCTTAGCTTCCCAGTCTCTAGAGGCTTTCCAAAGTCCAAACTGAGATTCTTTATGAAAAGTTCCAGCAAAGCAGATTTCACGATTCCGATTATGTAAATAATCAGGCCAAGTTTCATAACGCTTGGCTTATACTGCAAAGAAATTAGTGTTACTTCAATTATCTTTGATAGAAATGGAGGTGACTAGACAAAAAAAATTATATTTTGATGGAAAACTATAGCACACTCTTGTGGGTATTAAATTCTAGTCCTATTCATGGTCTTTCAGGTCTTGTTACCTACTTGTACACTAGCATGGATCCTGAATTCTAGTTTCTTCCAATATCTAGCTACCTCTCTCCAAAACTATTATTTCCAATTTTTCTCTCACCCTTCTGAGTTGAAATCACTAAAAATTAAAACTGCCCTTTTTCCTGCAGCCCTGCAAGCTGAAGTTGGATAACTTGATATAAACTTCAGAGAAATCACAACAGCTCATGTTTGGACAATTTTTACAGCTGTTGTTGTGTGGGCCACTCAGAAACTTTACCAGAATAATCAACAACATTCCCAGAGACATTCAAACTCCAAACCAGGAAAATCTGTAAGATTGACACTGCTTGCCCTCACTCCTGAAGACATACTTTGAGCCTAACATCTAGAAATGCCCTCAGGACTCAAAAGCTGAATTTATAGTAGTTTGTTCTAGCCATTAACCTTTGTTTTTCTTTTGTTTCCATGGAAATGCCCAGCCCTAAGAGATTAGTTCAACTGATTATGAGACAATTTACTAACTCAGTTTCTGGACTGTGAAACTTCTTAGGCAAGTTTCAGATGGAGGAATGTTCGTGCTCAGGACACACTACCCCGAAACATGGAACCTTGGCATATTGAATATTTTAAGCTAAAGGACTTCTGAGAAAATGGCAGAAGCAGGAAGGTCACTCTGCCCTTCTCCTCTGAAACAGATCATAAAACCCTCATGTGAGAGGTGCCTTCTCTATACCTGGAGGAAAGAAAGATCCTTATCTCTGAAGTCAAAGGGACACCAAGTAGAAGCCAAACAAAAAAATCTTGCTAAGTTTCCCCCAGTTTACTGCGCTTATACCCTTTGTCCTATCATATTCCTCATGAATGTCCACTCTTCATCAAACCTAGCATAAAATATAAGGTCTGTTTTTTCAGGTCTTCATTTCCTTATGAAGACTCCCATGTCACATAAAACACATAAAAAGAGAGAGAATCATACACACACACAGAGAGAGAGAAAATGCAGTACTCAACATGAGTTGACTGGTCAGCAGATTCCTTGGTTTGGAGAATATGCTCCCACCAAATATATATCAGCATATATTACTATAGCATCTCCCTGCTCTGTCATCATCGAGAAGAGACTGAACAAAATTTGGAGCAAGATCTTGTCAAACCCTCACTTAACATTTTGATTTCATGGCTACAGCTCTCACTGTTGCCAGTTCAGAAAGCTTTCCTTTCGTCTTGTACTCAATGTGACTTTTAAATAATTTTAGCTATGTTCAGCATCACAGAAGCTGGTTTTATGGAATCCCAAAATTGCAGAATACAAAGGGGCCCTAGAGAATATGGTTTAAATTTATTATGTTGCTTTATTGGGTCAATTCTCATAGTTTTGCTGTAATCCTCAGGTCCCTTGAGATTCAATGCAGTTTTTAAGAGTGGTGATTATTTCATTTCTTATACTTGGAACTGGATTCTTTGAAATTAATTATGCAAAAAAAAACATAAGGAAAATTTATAGAAGTAAAGCATCTTGGTACTGTATGAAAACTTAAAGATCTTCTAGTCAAATTCTAACTACCCCCCCCCCGCAAAAAAAGAGGCACCAACCTCTTATTATTAGGGCTTCCCTGGTGGTGCAGTGGTTGAGAGTCCGCCTGCCGATGCAGGGGACACGGGTTCGTGCCCCAGTCCGAGAAGATCCCACATGCCACGGAGGGGCTGGACCCATGAGCCATGGCCGCTGAGCCTGCGCGTCCGGAGCCTGTGCTCCGCAACGGGAGAGGCCGCAACAGCGAGAGGCCTGCTTACCACAAAAAAAAAAAAAAAATTCTTAACCCGACACGTGAACGCTTTCGACACAACGTGTCACCCACCTGCTAATTAAACACTTCCAATCATCAGAAAGTCACTTTCAGGAGGCTGCCCCTATCATCAAACTGAGCTGGAGTCGGTCTCCTTGTGCCTTTCACTGGCTGATAGAAGTTTACAGCAGTTGTTATTTTAATCTGACCTGAATCCTCCCTCCCACACACACACCCCGCCGCACCTCACCCCTCACCTTGTCCATGACCCAAGCACACTGGGGTAGAGTCTTTTCCAAGTATTTTTCTGGTTGAGTTGACAGTGAAGAAGCTCCTTTTCTCTCTGGTTTTCTAAGCTTGATGGATGGGAGTTCAGATCACCCGGCAGCAGTAGGAGAATATGAAGTCTGTTCCAAAAGCAGGGATCAGAGTAAGAGCGGCGAGAAGGAGACAGAGAAAGAGAACACCTTGGTTCCAGGGCCCTCTCTGGCTAGCCCTGCTTCTGCCTTTCCCACAATTTAGTTACGTGAGCCCTTAAACCCTCCTGTTTGCTTAAGATACTGATATTTCAAGTTACCTTGCTGTCACACACAAACATGAGACTTGGTTGAGTAACAAGTCTAATTCATCCTCTTTCAGATAGCTCTTAAAAGCCATCATTAGAGAGATCATATTTTAGTTGTCCAAACTGGGGCAATTTTGAGAGTGAAATACAACACAACTTGCGATTATGCGGGAACAACAGCCATAAACTTGGACCGTTCCAGTGAACTTATCGTTAGCCATCCCACCCCTATTCTTTCTAGTCCACGCATCCCTGATTCCTTCACGCTTTGTTACAAATCCCCTTGCCACCCTGATAGGTATTCTGTGAATATTTGGCAATTTGTCAGTGTCTCTCTTAGAATGTGGAAGCCAGAATTGAATCCAGTGCTCAAGCTGTGGTTGACAAGGGCAGCACATTACTTGGTTTGGAGAATACACTCCCATTGATCCCACTGATGCAAACTCAAATTGAATCTCACTCTAGCTCTGGGTCTCTCTCTTGAATAGCACTTTACATTGTGCCTGGCAGGTGGTTGGCGCTTAAGGACCAATGAATACATGGCTCATTTTGAGCTGGAGGTCAGCTATAATCCATTTTGCTTTTGAGGATTCAAATATGGGACCTCTTGTTTCTCTGTGTTAAAGTTCATCTTGTTACTTTCAATCTACTATATCAGTTTATATCTCACAGTATCATCATTTCTCCCAACTTCTGTTCTTCTATGAATTTAATAAGCATATCATCTATGTATCATTATTATTGATATTAGCTAACAGTGCTTCTTTTATGCCAGTCATTGTTTTAAGCATTTTAAACTCACTTAATATTCACAATAAAATTATGAAGTGGATATTATGATTATTCTCATTTTACAGATGAAGAAATTGAGGTACAAAAAGATTAAGTAAACTCCTAAGGTCACAGAGCTAGTAAGTGAGAGAGACAGTATTCAAAACCAGACATCTGGCTCCAGAATCGGTGCTCTTCCACGCGTTTCTATTCTCATCAAATTCATTGATTGCTAAGACATGGAACAGAACAGGGCCAAGGAGAGAGACCATGGGTCTCTCTCTCTCATCCCACCAGAGCCTGGGTACACAGCAAGCACTCACTGTGTATTTCTTGTTCCATCAATTACTACTCTACCTAACTATATGATGATAAACATAAAAAGAAAACGTCATACGTTTTGCTGAAGCCCAGATACACTCTTCTAGCTTAAGTGTTTTAAGTACTTGCAAAGCATCACTTTATTAATCCGATCTAGAATTCTTTCTTGGACCAATGTCAAACTCATAGTTTTTGTCCTGTAGAATCAACCTCCCTTCCTTCCTTCCTCCTTCCATCTCTCCCTCCTTCCCCTCTTCTTTCCTCCTTCCCTCCTTCCCACCCTTCCTTCCTTCCTTCCCTACCACATCCCTCCTTCCCTTCCTCCCCTCTTTCCTTTTTTTTTTACTCTCTCTCTTTTTCTCTCATCCTCTTTCTTTTTCTCTCCCTCCTTTCTCTTCCTTACTTTCTCTCTTAAAGAGAATTGTATTTGCCTGACTCTAGTCTACTCTCCCCTGCTCCATGATTTCTTAAAGATCATAACATTTCCCTAGAAGTTCTCTCCTAGCCCAAGACTCTAATTTCCTTGGACAGAAATTTGAATTTATTTACAGATGCTAGATAATCTATAGCTTCCTCACCTGAGAAATTACAGTGCCCATCAAAAACTGCAAACCAACCAATGACCTGGACTAATTTAAAAGTCCTTCTTCTTTTGGTGAACATAATTTCACTTGGACAAATTTGTATCTCAACCTGGCCATTGTAAGAACAAGTCAAAACACAACGCAATGATACTGACCAATATGACGGGCACACAGAAAATGTACAGTGGTTACAAGGTTAATGGTTTCAAAGATAACAAGACAATTATTTGAATAACTCCAAATTTAAATATAAAAAGTGAGAAATAAGTGTAAAACACTCTGAGATACACCTGATGCTATGGCCATCCTAGATCCAAGTCCTTTTGGAGGAAGAGCATAGCAAAGTCATTTATGGAGGAGTAGCCACGGAAATTAGTTTACACAGACACAGGGCCTCAAATTGATTTGGACAATCCTGAAAGAGTTAAAAAGAACCAATATATAAATAAAAATGAAAAACATCACTCTTGACCAGCCTGTCTATTGGATGCCCAACACCCCGCCATGGGGAAGGACAGAGCAAAGTGACAAATATCGCCAGCTCGGAGAGGAGTTTTTTCACCTCTCCTCAAGGCTGAATAGAAGGAATTTAATTTGCCTGCTTGGCTCTTATGCAATGCCAGGTAACCGTAGAATAAAGAGGGCTTTGAGGGAGAAAGCCAGACTTCCCAAACACACTGCTGCAATCATATCCTCCTCTTGTCAGATGCCTGCAGACACAGCGACCAACGTGTCCCAGACTGCTTACTGCTATCACTCAGATGCATAAGGCTCTGTCTCCCATAGAGAAGGATGGGAGATATAAAGGCTCCAACCTCTCTCCTTGTGAAAACTCCACAGTGAAATTCCATCAGACAGAAGCCAGTTCTCTGCTGAGTGAATTGAGCCTTTTATCAGTCAGATTTGTATACATTATAGAAAGAGCCAAAGAAGGGAGTCACTGTACACCTCGAATATTTTTAGTTCCCCAGGATTAGTTGCTATTGGACTTAATGTGAGGGGAAGAAAAGAAAAAAACCAACTTCAGTCTTCTGTGTATATTGGTGGCTTTTTGAGGTCTCTAAGTTTTGCTGGACTTGCCTGCTTCCTTTTCAGATATACTCTGGTAGCACAAAGAGCATGCTATCTGTTTCATGTTCCAAATTTGACCCCGATTTCATTTTCATTTATTTTTCAAATAATTTACTGATGAGAGCGTGTGAGTGTGTGTGAATACATGCATGTGCACAAACTTACATTGACCTGATTTCAGTTTTGAGACTCATTCTGTTTACCAAAACAGCACAATAAAGGCATTTCAGTTGGCAGAATCAGCTGGGAAACTTTTGCAAGTCCCTCACTTTCTTCATTGACTTTAGTTATTGCTGAAGCAATTCCCTTGGGAAAAGAAACATGAAAACAAGCCAATGCATAAAATATGTGGATGCAGAGATAGAGCTAGTATTGATGTCACTAGATTTATAATAATAATTTAAAAAACCCGACTTTTTATACTTGGTGTCTTGCAGAGTTTGGGGAATAGAAATAATCCTTCTACCGTGGTATTCACTCCTATAATTATTTTAAATGTCAGTCTTACTACTTCCCCTACAACCTCCTTTCAATCATTCAACAAGTATTTATTGAGCACCTATTATGTGGCGGGCATGTACTGGGTGCTGAGGATATGACAGTGTATAAGACAGGCACGGTTCCCACCCTCCTAGCCTAGAGGATTTTCAATTAAAGAGATGATACAAGAGTCGTTACCATAAAATCCCTCGATCTAAGTTGTAGACACTAAAACTAGGGCACAATGCCATGTCTCTGGGGAAAGGAGAGGTGGTAAGGGGATAAATATCCTCCAAATAGAGTAATCTGTTCAGGAAGACATTTCTAGAAGCACTGTCTATATTACTCTCAGAGCCTGTGCGTAGAAGAGGAAGTCTTTCTTCCACCCTCCTTTCGTTCTTCCCTAAGAGGAGGTGATATTAACAGATGAATCTGATTCCAAACTTGAGGTTGGTTTACATGTACCCCTAATCCACTTTGTATACTCTCTTCCAGTTTTTATTTTGATGCTGCTGTACCAATAAACTTCATCACAGTCTACTTCTTTGAGGTACATTTTCAGGGTACTAAAGTGAACATCCAATCTCTTTAGACCTAAATGGCTTTATGGGCATACAATCTGTTCACTCACACAGGGCCCCAAGCTCAAAAAGGTCCTGGGCTTTGTTTAACTTTCTACTGTTGCTGTCTTGAAATTCTTGATACTTTTTGGACAAGGGACCCTACGTTGTCATTTTGCACTGAACTTGCAAATTATGTAGCCAGTTCTGTTTTTAGAATTAGTAGGCAACTGGTGGAAAGATTTGGACATGGTGTGGGTAGGTGGGTGGAGAGACTGCTGGGGTGCCAATTCTAAGCTCTTACCCCCCCCCCACCACTTAAGTTTACTAGAGACCCAAATTTTGGAGATGATGGCACTGGATAGTCAGTCATAGATGCTCAAGAAATAATTCATTAAGCAATTACTTTTCTAGTATTTATTTATTCAACAAAAATTTACTGAGCAAAAGTCTTGAAGATGGACCAAATAAAGCTTAAAGGTTTACCTCATTAATTGCATTTGAGCTCTTTGGCAGTATTACTCTAAAGGAGCAATGGAGAATACCTTACACATGATTATTAAATTATGTCTAACAATTTTATGTAGAAGGCAATGTTAAATATTAAACTTGGAATCAGAAAACCTGGTTTCCTATGCAGGATTTTTGTCTTATATGATCTTGTCTGGCTACTTAAGCATTTGAGGTCTCTGTTATCTTTCTATTAAAAAAAGATAATAATACTACGCTGCTGCTTGTTGAAAGGATTAAACAATATAGGTTAAAGTGCCTCTCAGAGTCTGTCTCTCAGAGTCTCTGTCTCTCAGACAGTCTCTGTCTCTCAGAGCCATTTAGTAGGCACTCAGTAAGTCATTGTGTTGGTTTGATGTACTTATAGGCCTTTCCTTAGAGATAGAAATAGAACTGCACTGTCTGAATCCACTGAGGAAAAAAGTGAGGTATTATTAACATATTAGAGGTTAAAAGATCATAATTTCTTGAATAAAAAGATTATAATTGTACTTAAAATATTTTATCTCTCCTTTATTCTTCTTCTCAACACTAACCAACATTACTACCCTTGGATTCTTCTCTTTATTACTACAACAGGATTCTTCCATTTAAATAGCACTTAAATTCTCTATACATCCAAAGATAGAAATTCTGACACAAATTTCACTCACATTCCAGGAATTTTGTTTCTGTGGTGTGTGTATGTGCACAGCCATGCACAATTAATGAGAGTTTTCAAAGTAGAATCAAGTGAACTCGGCACCACCAGTTCCCCCAAACTACTACCATCGCTCTTTCTAGAACTCAACCAGTTAAGAATTTGGGGTTTCATCTCACGCTCTTCTCAGTCCAGTGCAAATCATTCCTACATCAGAAAACAAATAATCATTATTTGCTTTAACCAGTGTCCTATTAGCCAACCCAGAACATAGATTTTTTTACTTTTTTAATTTAAAAAGCAAAATTCAATCCATTAAATTGGATTTGGTATAATTCTAAGAGGGAACGCTATCATTATATTCAATTCCCTAGTTACTTTCCTTCTGACTTTGAAATGTATACATGAAGGTATCACTGTTTTGATGAGTAACAGAAAATAAGATCTCTGTCAGATATTACAGATGACTCCTGGTTCATGGAAAGCATTAATGATAGTCTCAAGAGAAAGGGTAGTTTAGGCAACTCCAAAGTAATAGTCATGGTTATCCAAGAGCTTCTATTCAGTGTTGCTGAGAGCACATTTGATCATAATTATAGACCATAGTGACTGCTCATGAAGTAAATTTCATAAATTGTAGAAGTTCTTTAAATATTTATTATAAAATATTTGGAAGGATTTTACGGAAGGGGAAGCTGAGGTTTAGAGAATTTGAGCAACTTGCCCAGAGTTACATTTGGACCTAGAAGAACCAAGCCTAAAACCCAAGTATGTCAGACAACAAAAGTGGTGCTCTTAACTCAGAGTATTATCACCATGCCTCCCATTTTGCCATTTACCATCCGGCTCTATATCCCTGTTGACTTTCCTTCCCTAGAACTGAGAACGTAGGTAAGTGAGCTCACCTGCAAGGTTTACCACAGGCAGAAGAGCACCTGGACTGAAACTAGTTACCTAAATATTATATTCTCAACCTTGATGTTCAGATGAGATGTTTTCTAGACATCCCGACCCCTAGACCTAGCCCCATGCAGTAGTATATCACTAAAAACAGATTACTGCACATGCATACACATGCAAGCACAATCTCCTAATTTTCTTCTTAGAAATGAGAATAAGCTTTAGTTTAGACAATAAATACTTCCAAGGTACAGAAACTTTTAAACATGTAGCATCATCTTGCTATTTAAACAAATCAGTAATTTAGGAGTAAAAGTCAATGATCATCATGGAACTATCTTTGAAAATCAATTTATATTTTTCACATTCTATACTTCTAAATAAACCATTTGCAGTCAGGTTTGGCAAACATTCTTATACTCAATTTCATTCGAAGCACGTGTTCCACGTGTGAAGGATTCTTAGTTTACATGTTGATGTCAGCCAAGTTAAAACCTCCTTTGCCATCTGAATTATGTGAGAGCTTTCAAATCTAATGTGGAGTTTGCACCTTGCAGAAGGGAAAGACATTTTAATAAGCCTTATTGTATCCGCTGAAGGAAAATGAAATGAAATTTGCAGAGATATTTACTTTTTAACAAGGCTGGTGAGAAAGCTATATAGAAAGATAGATAGAACACCAAAAAGAGAACTCACTTGGATTTTGCCTTTTTTTCTCATATCTTGTTTTCCTCTCACCTCCTTTTCTCTGTCAACTTCTGCCCAGGCTGAAAGATATAAAGTCCTTTTGTATTTTTTCATGCCCATTCCCACAGCTTTTGCTTCTTTCTAGGAAGTAAAAAGAGGTCAAGACAGAAGACAGCAGAACACACTGGTTACTATGCCACACACACCAGAAAATCCCCAAGAAAACATTCAAGGCTCTATCCAAATTCCCACTGAAAGAGAGAAGAGGGTCAGGCCTGTGGTTATTTAAACTGGGCATCTCTGAATCAAAATAACTTCCTAACCCTTTTACTACCTTATGCTAGCTCACCCCTTTCAAAAATCTATAAAATTAGTTTCCTGGATTCAATAGGTCACTTCGTTTAAGCTTCTGTTCAAATGTCACACCTCAGGGTGGCCTTTGCAAAACACACTCTCCTTGATCCCACACCCTCGATCCCATTTTCTTAATAACAATGATCACTACCTGACATTTTACAATATGTTTCCTGATCATTTATTTGTTGTTTACTTCTCCTTCTGGAATGTAGGCATTGTGAGGGTAGATTTCTCTAACTGACCACCATACGTCCAACGCCTGGAACAGTACCCACGCGTGATAGGAACTCACTAAATATTTGTTGAATTAATGAAGTACCTGTGAAAACAAGCTGGACCGTATGGAGCTGGCAGAAGTATACTGACACGTTGGTTTCTGATGTCATTTCTTCTCACATAATTCCGCCTGAAGGAAACCTTTTCAGGAAGGCAATCTCGAGTCCAAGTTTCTTCCACGTCTTTCTTCTGTTCTCTGTGTAGTCAGCCCAAAGGATATTTGAGTTCAATTTGCAGAGAAATGCTATAGATAGAAATGATAATGTCCCCTCAACTTAAAAGAGCTGAGCACGTTTTGAAAGCGTTTTATGAACTGGAAACCTTTCTATGAGGTATTTCACTACAGCCCCATGAAACCTGACAGCCTGCTGGAATTTCATCCTGTTAAATCTGGCAGTGTTTCCTTCCTCATGTAATGAGTTCATGTTTTCATTTAAGTTCATACCCAGATACAAATCAGTGTCACTGCCACAGGCAACGATTCACAGAATTCCCAAGTACTTGGGGCTGAGGGACTCAGGGTTTAGAAGCACAGATGCCAAATTCTCCTCTTCACATGGGGGCTCTGTGGCATTGACTGTCTTCTGCCCGCCTCGGTGCCAGGTCCCGGGGAGGCCATTGGCTAAGTGGGCTTCTGGCTTCTATCTCAATGCAAGCTAGTCCTCTCAAGCCTCTCTGGATTTCCTGTGGTGATCCCTCTTTGCATCCCTCTGAGAAAGAAACAATAATCACGATTTTTTTTGTCTCCAGGAGGAGAGTTCAAGAGCACAAGTGGTTTTAGTTAGGGATTCAATAAACACTTTGGCAGGAATGAGGAAAGCAGTGTACAAAAGACCTAGTTTTTCTTCCAGTTCTAGTTTAAGGTGGATATTTTCACGTGAGGCAAATTGGGCATCGTCGATACGATGAGGGACCACCTCTGTCCTTGGCTGATACACTAGGTAACTAAAATCTAATCCCTAGTCAAAGGCTATTTCTTCAAGTGCCATTAGCGATAAATGATGGTTATTGCAGCAAAGATGGTAACAATGACAGGGAAAGCACCCAGTGTATGAAAGTTCTGTCCTGCCAGTGGGGAACTTGTCCCGATTTGCACTGACTTCATGACTTCCTGCAGGCAAACACCTGGAGACTCTTTCCTAGAGGTACTGCTGAGCACAGGACAGTGCCATCAGGGTGTCTTCACCACTTAGAGGGGTGGGATAGGGAGGGTGGGAGGGACATGCAAGAGGCAGGGGATAGGAGGATATATGTATATGTATAGCTGTTTCACTCTGTTATAAAGCAGAAACTAGCACACTACTGTAAAGCAATTATACTCCAATAAAGATGTTAAAAAAAAAAAAGCAATACAGCCAGCTCTCCCCTTTCCCAAGCCGAGTTCTCAGACCGCTAGGAGCTGATTTGGAGGAGACGAGGTTGAAAAATAAAAGGATAGTTAGAAGAAAGTTTAAAAAAGAATCCATTTGTCTTCTTTGTGTTCAAAGAGAGCAAGCTAATTTATACACTCACATTCATATTTTACTAGTTTTTTTGTCCAGCACTAAATTTGTAACTCTGAACTTTCCTTACCACAGGATTGAAGCTGTACTATTAGGAACCCCAAATTTCAATACTGATAATCCCATCACTGTTCTTGATTCAAGGAGAGGCAGACACAGAGCCCACCCTGAGCCAAGGGTTTACATCCCTCTCTGAGCTCTGTCCTTGGGACCCCTCCAGTAGATAGATGGCTGCATTGTGGCTTGGGCCATATTTTCTTTGTCTGCACCATTTATTTAGATGCCTAGTGATGACTGACAAAACTTGCTCTATAAAACAACAGTTATTTTTCTACTCTCCCTTTAGGGAATTCTTATAAATTCGAATTTGGCTTCACTACCTAGAGATCAATATGCCACAATTCTTGTCTAAAACTGCATGCTTTCCAGATTGTCCCATAACAAGCTAAAATATATACACATATATTCCTTTTAATCTGACAGCTTTGTATCAATGTGATTCATTTATTAATCAATTAATGCGTTCATTCAACAATTATTTTATTGAACACCTACTAATTCCAGGCATTGCACTAGAAGCTGGACACCGCGACAAAGCATAAATAATACAAGTTCTTTGGTGTGTATTAAAAATCCGGGGCTAATATGGGAAATAATCAGTCGTTAAAGTAAACTGGACATAATGCAGGAGAAAATATATGAAAAAGCCACTGCAGACCCTAAGGCATGTGGTTTAAGGCATATTCTCTATGTTACAGATTCTATTTTGCTTATTCAAATAATTCTTGGAATTTTGAAGGGTTACATTTAAGTTGTCCTATCTCAACCCAACATTCAGGTAGTGGGTCCCTTTTTTAAAACTGTGTTTTATCAGGAGTTTTGATCTGGTGTGACATCAGTGTGCCTGTCACAAGAAACTCTTTTAAGTCCAAGGAGATAAACTATTGTCTCCATTAACAAGGTCACACCTACAGAGACACTGGGTTTTCCCTTGGGGCATTGGAAGGTGTTAAGTTCACAACCCACAACCTGGGGCTTCAGTTGAACAAACTGAATAGTGGATTCAGACAGCTGCAGAAATGGAAAAGAACCCATCACCCTGTGGAGAGCCACGACAGAAACCACAGAATTTTCTCCTGCAACCTTCCAGACTGTTCAGATAGGCACTCAGTGATTTCAAGAAAGAATATGAGAGGGAAGACGGGGATAGATCTTAGCATGAGCTGTGAGGGGAACCACACCAAGGGAGGGAACGGCTGATGCCCAGTTGTCAGTAGAAAAGGAGGGTGACGCTCTTACAGAGCTAGAAGAGGTCAATAAATCACTACCCTTATCTTGTGAACAGAGCCTGTGACTTCAAAAATTAGCTCATTTATTCTGCACAATTAAATTTATTGAAGTGTGACAGAAAAGTTTAGCAGCCAGTGGAGCATAAAGCCGCCAACAGCCGAGGCGAGCATCTGAGTGAATGACACAATTAGTTGATTTTCATTTTATTTATCAATATAATTATTGAATTGTATTTATCCTTTTTCACAGATTTCTACAATTATTACCGCTTGGGCCTCTAGGGAAAGAATTAGTCCAAATTTTCAGTTCAAGTTAATGTGATTATGGAGCTGCTAATAAAAGGAAAGTTCTCTAAAGTGCTACACAATCTTGTATTCAATGTCACTCCCATCATCGGGCTTAGAAATTCAGTCCCCTTTCATAAGAATGTGGTAAATTGAATTTAAATTTGTGAATGTGACAGATTCCCTAGGTGGGGACTGAACTGGGGATGGCCAGTGCCCGCCCTCAGGAGAGGGGCTTTAAAGCAGCTAGAGGTTTGTCTTGTATTGAAAATTGGAGATTACAACACATTTTTTTTTTTTTTTTGGTTTTGAAAATGATGAAAAAAGGAATCCTGGAATTATTTTCAGCCTTAATGAGGTTTGGGAAAGAAAGAAGACTAGATGGGAATGCTTGCTTTTTTATCTTCCCCTTTTCACTACCTGGCATTCCGCCGTATCCCTGAGAAAGCCTGTCACAAAGATAGAACAAATAAAAGTAAGACAGTATTCGTATTCCAGAGGGAGATGGAGAGCGGCCTGCCGCACAGTTTCTGGGAGACTAGTTTATCCCCCTGAAGCAGCAGCATCTGAATACACCAGCTGTCTGGGTCTGAATAGTCTTCTCCCCATGAATCAAAAGACTTATAGGTGCCGATGTACACACTTCCTGCAAGGTCTGAAAAATGACCCATTTCCCACAGGGAACTCAATCTCATTCATCACCCACAGGCCTCTCAGTTAAATATTTTTTATCTTCGGCATTTGAGAGATGCTTAGTTTCTCTGTTAAGGTGGAGTGGAGGTAACTCAGGTTCAACTTTTACTACACCCAACCAGGTACACAGTTCCAAAGAAATCTATTAAAGCAGTTATCTTTAGGCTTAGAATCTGTAAGGATGTGGGTCTCGTTACAATGAAGATTCCCAAATTCCTCCAAGAGAGGAATTTGTTACTCATTTTTAAATGAATAAGAGACTCCTTTGGCCATGGCCTCGAATCAACTTCAAGAAGTCTTGAAAGTGTAAAGTAAATCATGTACTTGAATAGTGACGGCCCCTCCAAAGAGCAGCAGTCCTGTTCTCCATGAAACCTGGGGAACTGCTGACTCGCAGGTGAAGACGAGAACACCAAATTTTGACCCCGATATGGGCAGCTAACATGCAAGCTAAAGCAAGATTATCACTGCCACATTTTCATGAGTTACCATTTATCCAGTTATTATTAATATTTGATAATACTCAGAGTTAAGAGCTAACATTTACTGTGTCCATTATGACTTAAAATAATTCTGTATTCCTCTTTTGCTTCCACTCTCGTATTTAATCTAATAGCAAGACCGGTCTACTCTGCATCCAAAATATATCTCAAAACCATCTACTTCTTTCCATATCCATTAGTTTAAGTCCTTAATTCCTCACCTGGGAGGTCAGAGTAGCTGCAGCAGAATGCGTGGGAGGCAGCTGGAAGTTCAAATCTGTGCGATAGCCAAGGACCAGGTTAAGTAGGGCCTTGTAAGCCTTCAACTTTGGATTTTATTCTAAATATGATGGGAAGTCACTCAAGTGTTGAGATGTCATGATCATCAAGATCTGACTCACCCTTTTAAAAGATTCATTCTGACAGCTCAATGGAATATAAGCTGTAAGAATGTATATAAAAATAAGTCCATTGTGAGATTAAATTCTGAAGTCACAGGACAGGATTTTCGAAAGGTACCCTAGCCCATTGTTAATTGCAAAATAAACATATATCCAAAGGGAGTGAGGAAGAGGTCTTCTTCTTTTGCAATTCTTTTGCAATTCATGGGCTACTTCTGACATGATTCTACCTAATCTTTATGCTATAATAATGCAATTTTTGATACATACTTTGAATTATATTTCCAATGATCACAAAGGTTTAGTTATCTTTTCTCTCCCTGTATTTTTTGAGAGAGTCTAGCAATGAGCTGCATAGTTAGATAAGATGGAATAACCACATAATTTGTGGGAGGACATTAAGTTAACCCCACAGAGTTTGTGGTAGACATCTATCATCATAAACTCCTATCATCCTAGGCTACCAAGGCAGAAGTTTTCATTAGTGGCAGGCCACTCACTTTCCAATCCATCCATTTTTTTAAAAACTGAGGGAGCTGGGAGAGGAAAGAGGAGCATAGACTATTCACAGGTCATTGGAGGAAGGCTCGACTCTCTTCTGTGATGACTGGACCTCGTCATAAGAGGACAGGGGCTAAAATTACACACAGATGGAATAAATGGGCCTCTCTTAAATAAAAATAGAGAAGATCAAATATTTCACTTCAAGTTAAAAGAGCAGAAGAAGATAACGGAGTCTACAATTCTATTTTGTAGTGACCCAGTTGTACCGATGACCCGGGGCTCCGTGTCAATTTACAAGTGTGCACAAATTTCAAACACAGCTTTCCAGCTGTACATGGACAAGTTAAATAAACCCTAACAGTCCTATTTTGAATGTAGCATTTCCCTGAAAGTTTTGCTTCTGTGGCAGACACTTTAGACCTTGAGGTTGTTCTTGGTTAGCTTCCAATTCAAACTCTTAATAATACACAAGACCAAATGTATATGTTGAAATATCCAAGAAATTGCCATTTTCTTTTGAGTTGGATTTCCTGGAAATCTCTCATGGATTTTAATGCATGTGCTATAAATGCACCAGCTTTTGCGTATTGTTAGGACAACTGCTTAAGCCCTGGGCTGCTATCTTTCTCCAAAGGATAGGTTATGGCCATATATATTAAGACACAACTCCTTTTAACCTTCTTAGATTCCCTCAGTACTGGATTTTAATAAAACACCACACCATGGGGTGCAGTATCAGCTTCTAGAGAAGTGGTGCAAGGCCCAGATGACACAGCCTAGAAGACAGAGTTAGCTCCTCATGGGGTAGAACCTGGCCAGTTGGAAATGGAAGATAGGAGAGAGCCGGACAAATAAGTTTCCCCTTCTTTTTGTGAGTTATTCTGGGGTGAAGTTTCTTTGCATAAACCTTCTAGAATATCCCCATGTACAAAATTAATGATGCTACTAAGTAATCTGCTATGGCTTGTTATAAAGTGATAATACATTGCTTCCGTTTCACCTTGCTTTCCTTATCTTTTGCTCTCACCTTCACTGCCCTGGACATGTACCTCCAAGGAAAGTGTTAGCATCAGTTCCTTGTCTCAGGATCTGTCTTTTAGAGAACTCAAGCTAAGACACAAAGTTTTCTATAGATGTGGAGGAGGAAGGGAGCCCAACCAGCTTGCCGCAGCCATTAGGATCCTTAGCTCCGAGTGAGCATCAGAGTGACTCGTTTATTAATAATGCAGTCCCTCTCACCACCTCCTCTGCTCAAGCCAACCTGAGACCTACTCGGTTTCTAAAGGTGGGGCACTCACAGACTGAAAAATCTCCTCCAGTAATTCTGATGTGATCATAGGTTGCCTTCAGTCTAGAGAACCAATACTACTCAGACCTCTGAAAAATTAAGGAAAATAGGAATGGGGACTAAGGAGTCCAGGAGACTGTTACATTCTTTCCCCACTAGAACCAGTCAGCTAGACAGGCTTTAGAAGTTTAGACTGAAACGCAAATATACCTAAGAGAACAACATATACCCTTCACAGAGTAATATACCATGTCAAAAATGTAATAAAACTAAAAAGTTAATTAATCTCATTTGCCTTTCTGACTAGAGAAACCCAGAGAAGTGGCTTCCTAAATATGACTTACATGCTTAGTAACAGACTTGAAACTAGAGGCTGCCTCACTATTTTTCAGGCTAAGTTCCCACTCTACTCCCCACTAGGATGACAAGTCTGGGATAAGAGATGGGTTGCCATAAAAGCTTGAGTTGAAGAAGGAGTAAGGTCAGAATGGAGAAAACTGGCAGCAAAATGGAGGATGAGACCCTTCCAAAGCTACACTTTTCTTATGTCATCTTTGGGTCTGGAGTTGGCTTGAATGTCACATCTCCTTAGTAGAGCCAGGTGACCGCCACACTCCTGGGCTTAATTTGACCTCTGACGCACGAGTTGTAGACCTCTCATAAGGAGAGAAAGACTGAATAACAGCAAACATTTATTTTTATCTCACTATCTACGGGACCAAGAAGAAGAAAGTTGGGTAACTTTTATGTGTCTAGGTTTCTTCTTTTGTGAGCTGTAGAGCAAAAACTGGAACTTTGATATAATAGATTTCACTAAGAACAAAATCTGGCATTAGATAAATTCATTCACCTTGGAGATTAAGATGAAATATTTTTCACAGAGTTCATCGTATCAGCAAGACTCTATTAGAATATATAGCTATCTATTTGAGGGTATTAAAAGAGTAAGGGTTAATGAGAATCCAAGAAATAGCTTGAGCATCAGGAAACAACATGGAATTACGTACGATACATAATGCGATTGCATGCCCACTATGCCATATCTACCGTTCTACACATTTCATATGCTTTCGATCATTTAATCACTGATACAATCCTATGATGAAGGTATTATTATCCTAATTTTGTAGATGAAGAATAAAGGTAGGTTGGGTAGTTAAGAAGTTAAGGAGTTGGATTTGGGATTCAGCTCCAACTCCAAAGTCCATTTTCTTCCTTTTATACTGTAAGGACTATGGGGTTATTTTAAATGTGAGATACATTTTTTTAATTTTAATTTTTTGGCCGCACTGCACAGCATGCTGGATCTTAGTTCCCCAACCAGGGATTGAACCCGCGCCCCCTGCAGTGGAAGCGCAGAGTCCTAACCAGTGGGCTGCCAGGGAAGTCCAAATGTGAGATAAATTTTGACAACTTAAGTTACATATAAAATGGTATAATTAAGTAAATTCCTTAATTTAGAGATCTGGAAAAAGAGGTTTGTTTTTTGTTTTTCTTTGGTTTTGTTTGGTTTTGATTTTTGCAGACTATCACATAGATGGTAGATTTGCTCCTCATGTAGGAAAAAAAATAACTGGGGATGCATTCAGTCTTCTTAGAGTCATTTTCAGTTGCTTTTCCTGGCCAACTATAATACACAACCATAAATGGCTGTTATCCTTGTCCCACTAAAACTAGCTTTGTTTGAGTCTTGTCATGAAAAAGCCATTAGACATGAATTAGGCAAAGTAAGTAGAACACAGATCATTTAAAAATGAAGAGACTTCTTCCTCCACCAAGAAGCTGTGCAACAGATGTGACATGGTCACCAGTTCCAAAGCACATCGATCACAGAGCAGTTATTAGAGAGTAGTCTGAAGCACATGTTCCATTATTAATCGGTGTTTAGGGGAAGAGCTTTCTCTATGCTCAGTCCCACTCTCTTCTCTACGGCATCAATTACAATGAACTATCACCTCCCCTTAGTAGTTCTCCCCACTGATGTTACAATATCCTGGCTTTATCAGTGACTGTCTTCCAATATCTTTTACCCAAACAAAATACACCAAAAGATACAAAAATAAATTGTTTTGTGTGTTTTAGTCAAACTTTACTGCTAATAATATAACAACTAAAACTTACTGAGCACTTAAGTGTGAACAGGCACATTACATACATTTCCTTCGTCAAATTGCTCAGTAATCTATGCATTTGCCATACATGACTTTTCTTTCTCTTCCCCTCCCCTCCATTCATTTCTCCTTCCCTCTCTTCCTCCTTCTTCCCTTTCTCTTAAAAATGTTGAAACTGAGCCCCACCAAGTTAGTTTTTCTGTATTTGATGACACATGCACATGTAGGAATCATGCCTGCCTGATTTCTACCCCAGCTCCTTGTCACTATAAGAGAACATCCAAAGGGGGCTGGGTAGAATACATACGGCTGTGGTTCAAAGAAAACGGATTCATTTGGCTACTTGGAGGGTGATGGTGGTGGTAATTCTGTATTCTATGTTCCAGAAATAATTGACCTGACTTTAGTTTTCTTGAGGATTTGGGTAAGACAGTCAGGTTCTCTCTTTTTCTCACAAAATAAAACTAAAACATAAAGCAACAGAAAATTAAAACTTTTAAAAATTTGCAACCAAATGGATTAAGTGACCTAAAAGGGCTTGGCTGGATCTTTTTTCTCCAGATCATTTCAGATGGATTTTTTTTTTAAAAGAAAAAAGCACCTTTTGATAAATATTAATTATTAGTGAATAATGTTAGATTCCATTTTGTCTTGTTATATTGAGTCTACCTGAAAGAAGTTTCCATGATCCTGAGCAATTACATCTTCCCTCTGTACTCTGGATCCTTTGGTGTATACAGTCTTTTGTAGCATTTGTCAAGTTGCACCCATTAAGGAAAAGTTAAAAGATTTTTTCAGAATTTTGGAAGCACTTTAGTGTCTGGGGTGTCATTACCCTCTCTCTGTTTGGCTTGCATCCCCTGTCTGGCACCTTGAGATAAACATATATGATAGAAGTAAGTCCTTCTATTTCCATGGGGTAAAACTCTGTCACTATAAGAATCTGCTACCAGTTAGAGCTCTGCATTCTCCTTGAAGACAGTTTAGGGACTTCTGATATTCACTCAGAGCTCCAGGAAGGAAGCTCAAAACAAGAGACCTCATGAAGGACTGGGAATGAAAACTAATATATATGAGAGTATTAGTCTAATTTCAGCCCAGGAAGAAGGGAGGGAAGGAAGGAAGAAAGGAAGGAAGGAAGGAAGGGAGGGAGGGAGGGAGGGAGGGAGGGAGGAAGGGGGGAAGGAGGAAGGAAGAATCAAAAAGAAAAAATGTTTTTGATAGGTTTTCTGTAGCTAGATCTACACAAACAAAGCAAGGTAAAGAGTTGAAATTAACTAGGTGAGTAAATAAGAAGATAAGACTGTAACAGATGCAGAGAGCTCTGCAATATCCGCTATCACGTTAGTATGGCTCAGAATATATATGACTGCTTTGGTCTAAAAAGCAGTGGGAGAAGGAGTGGTTAGAGTTGGGGAGTGTGGCTGGGAGGAGTTAAGGTGCAAATATCAGTGGGGAGGGGAGGTTGAGAAAGAGAAAGTATGGAGAAAAAAAATCAAACAAACAGGGGCTGAGTAGGGAGAAAGCCCACAAGGAGAGTAAAAACTACTCAAACTAAGAAATCCTTTCTTATAAGCTTAGCAATACTTTGAATCTCCTAAGTAGCTGTAGTGACAACTTCTTCATTATTGTTGGTATAAGACTTCATGGATCATAAACTCTCTAAGACCATCATCTAGGTCTCATCTATCTCTTCAAGTTCTTCTCCAAAAATTACAACTAAGTTATTTATTTAATGATGATCAATGTGTTGCTATGATCTAAGGATATGACTTGGTATCCCAAAGTATTAAACTTAACACAAATTTCTCTGTGGCATTAATAAGGAAAATATCACATCAAGTCTATATATATATTTTTTAATTAATTAATTTATTTATTTATTTTTGCGGTACGTGGGCCTCTCACTGCCGTGGCCTCTCCTGCCGCGGAGCACAGGCTCCGGATGCACAGGCTCAGCGGCCATGACCCACGGGCCCAGCCGCTCCACGGCACGCGGGATCCTCCCACACCGGGGCACGAACCCGCGTCCCCTGCATCGGCAGGCAGACTCTCAACCACTGCGCCACCAGGGAAGCCCTAATTAATTACTTTTATTTTTTTATTTTTGGCTGCATTGGGTCTTCGTTGCTGTGTGTGAACTTTACACCTTTACATTTTCTCAGACAATCTGTAACTATCAATAACATTCTCACACGCTTATTTAGAATTAGGTAGGAAAGTTTTGTTGTCTGTTGTCTCAGAATAACAAATCTATAACTTTAAATATGAAACCCCAAATCATCCAAATGCATACATTATTGAAAATCTGGTCATGCTAAAGTTATGTTTTTGCATGTTCTGTGTGCCTATTATATGAAACAGAGTAAAACAGGCACCAAATCTAAAAGAATACTTAATGAAAAGAAAATAAATTTAAAATTTGACAGGTACTTTATTATCAGTGTATAGTACATGACAAAATTAAAATTCTTACCAAGGCCTAGTCACTGTGAAAATCTAAATTTATTGTAATTGTTTAAGCAACTGCTTTTAACCCAAATGGACAGGGCCTTAGTTTCATTTTCATGCTTACTATAAATGTGTCCATCTCTTTGTAACCAGTGATAAATGCTACTGACTTGATTGTGTGACATATCATTTGAAATAAGAATAATGTCCTATACTTGCATATACTTTCCTCTTTACAAAACACTTTTAAACATTTTTCTAATTCTTATACCTATGAGTTAAATTGCTTTGCCCATATTACAGAAAATAAAACTAACGGGTAGAGTTACAAAGTGATTTGCCAAGGTTCACAAAGGTAGTTAAGTAGTAGATCAAGATTACAACCCTCTTTACCTGAGTCTCAGCCCAAGCAGCATCCTATCCTCTACAGAAGAGCTAGCTCCTTCCAGGTACTAAAAATGTACATAGATACTGATTCTTACCTTCGAGAATCTGTGAACCCAGCTGGCTCAGAGAACTGTTTAATCTAGACCAAGTCACCTGATCTCTTTCTCTCTCTGTTATCTCTTCTGTACCTGCCTTCATTTAAAGGTAAACAATAGTATCCAGGAAATAGAACCAGGAAATGGTTCACAACCCTTCAAGCAAATTGGCCTGTGAAAAGAATTAGTTCATATGTACTACATTAGAAGCATAGCAATTGGATTTATGCCTTATACTTTTCAGCCAACAATGGATTAAAAATGGCTGTTCCCTTTCCAAAGCTTCCAACCTTAAAACAAGGGATATTCTTCTGCTTCAAAGTTACCTTTCGGAGATTTTTCTCTGAACAGATAAATAAATATAAAGTTGAATTTGAGCTTTCGCATGATTCTTTGAACTGTTTTCCTTGAAAGGTCAATTTTTTTTTTACATGTAACATAACCAAATGAGGAAAAATATCAAGATTTAAAATTGGCACAAGGTTACTAGACCTCCAGAAACGTTTTTACTTAACAAATTTCTCAGTTAAAACATTATTTCCTGAAGATTACAAAATGCTTCTTTGCCTTAGAAAAGCTTAATATAAATCTGTACTTTTACCTCTTTCCAGACAATACAAAGTCCTAAAAACATTTTAATTTCATTTAGCCCCCTCCCATCTTGTATGCTATTATTATTATGTATTTTAATTCTACATATTGTAAAATTCCATAAGACATTGTTATTATCTCATATAATCAATACCAATTTAGATTTAGCTGCATATTTACCCTTTTTGTTGCTCTCCATACCTATTTATTTATTTATATTTATTCGTATATATTTATTTTAATTTTCTAATTTTATTGTGATAAGACATTTAACATGAAATCTATTCTCTAAACAAATTTTAACTGTTGACTATGGATAACTGTTGACTATCTGTACAGCAGATCTCCAAAGCTTATTCGTCTTACTTAAATGAAACTTTATGCCTATTGATTAATAACTCTCCATTTCCACCCCTCCCCTCACCCCCAGACCCTAGTAACCACCATTCCAGTGTTTGATTTTATGAATCTATGTTAGAAATATGTGTATGGCTATAGGAGAAAAAAAAAAAAAACCTCTAAAATCAAGGCATTCTTCTCTGGTTTTCATTCTTCTCCCTGGTTTTGACTCTAATTCCTCACTACGTTGTTAGTTTTCTAACGCATCAGTAAAATATATTCTATACTTCGTCCAGGTTTTCTAGTTGGTCTGAGAAAATGAGTTAGTCATAATTTCCTAATCCATCATAAATGAAGAGGGATTCTGTATTGTTTTAAGAGAAAAATAAATCAATAGTAATGATGTGTCTATGGTGCATGGGAACTTTACACTTGTAGCTAAAAAGGAATTGAGAAATAATCACTTAATTTAACTCTCTTGTTTTACAGGTGACCAAAATAAGATAGCTGGTTAGTCAATCAAAGATAGTTGAAGTATCTCATTCCCAGTCCAGTAATTTTCCCCCTTTATAATGAAAAATAATAGATAACTAGAAACAAAAATGATTGACACTCTATTCACCCCTTTCCTCAGTATCAGGGAAATGGATATACTATTGTACAATTATATTGTACATAATAGAATAAGATATAAGGGAAGAGATAGTGACCTCAATGCAGTATTAATCTGATTTACTTAAATCAGATAGAGAGCCAACTATCTATGTTTTTTCTTAAAGATCTCTAGGAAAGGAGATTCACCTAGGTATCTAGACTCATTATTTGAGAAGAAACAGGAAACATTATCTTAAATTCAATATAACCACTACTGTTGTAGCCATTTCTAATTTTTCTGCTCTCTTTGGAAAAGGAAACGCGTGTTTTTTTTCTTCCACTGAATGATATCTCAAACACATGAAAACTATTTTTAGGCCAGCTCACTGGAAACTTTGCTTTAGAACAATGGATTTTAAATCCTTTATACACTTTGTTCTTTATACTGTATTTCTGTGTCAAGACTTGACAAAGTATGCTCTTTTTCATTGTCATCACTGTTTGCCGAAATGTCTTTTTAGAGCCTCTACGTATGACCACACATGCTGCCAATTGAACAACTCCAGGGGGTCCCATTTACATAACCTATGTTGTTTTATAGACAAATCTGTGGCTTATGACCCTTCGAGTTACACATAGTTGTGGTTCTGTGGCCCTTCAAGTGAGTTTCTCTTTTTGTTTTCTAAAATAAATTGCTTAAGTAGTCCCATTAATTTGAGTCCAGACATCCTTCTTCCAACCCACTCTCCATAAGACTGCCAGAATGAGTTTCCTGAAATGTGTATGTACAACCAGAAAGACTAGAGTGGGCCCCAAGCTCTCTACATGTCCTTCCCAGAATGTGTAAATGCACGTGTAAGGGACGTGAGGAAGCTCAGCAACAAGTAACAGCAAGAGAAGAATAGCAAACTTCCTTACATTTAAGTGTAACCCAACCCACATACCTTTACATTGGTTAAAGGTGGAAGCTTTACCGACTAAAAGCATTTAAGCACAACCTCTGACCAATTATTAATGGACACTATTATACAGACCGTAGAAAGCTACACTTAACTATAAAAACAATGATTTAAAAAAAAAAACTGAGCAGAGACATCAGTGGCTGTACTCTGTGATGCGACAGATTCCACAAATTATTCCAAGCAAGTCATAAAACAAGGAAACAAATAAGCAAGCAAAAAAAAAAAAAAAAAAAAGCCAAAGATGGACTGTGTATCTCTCTGCTTCTATATAAAAGAACACCAAGTTTCTACTACTTCCACTCCATTCGATGACTGTTATTCTCTAGTTGGAATTAGTGAGTAGCAGGTACAAGTTTTGGGATTAGGGGCACGGGAGGGACTTTTGGAGTACGCTAAAGCTAATAACAAAACTAAAGGGAAAACTACATTAACAATTTACATATATATGTAATATACATTTTAAATATATATATTTCAGGAAAAGGCCTCTTTGTTATTGTAATTTCAGAACAGCAGCAAAGACTCTAGAGCCCAGGATTTCAAGCACTTCCCTGCTGGGTTAGTGACTTAATTTATTTCTTTAATTTGTTATAACCCACAAAAAAACGATATTCTTTGGAGACCACAGTAGCCTGAGTTCTGCACGTATTATTTGCTGTAAGAGATTAATGAGATAGCAGAGGCAATTTCTAATGGAGTCCCTTGGTTTTCATCTCCCGCCTACCCACCCCCGCCTTCAAACTCAGTTGCCAGTTCAGCATTATGAATCTACTAAGTGTTTTTGGCATGTCTGGTGGGGAAAGGGAGAGATGGTATAAACTGCTGGCTAAAAATATAAAAAACCCTTTCCTCCCTACCCTCCCTCTGCATCTGTTAGCTGCAATGCAATAACTGACTCTCTCATCTTACATAAGACATGTATGTTCACATTTAGCTCGAAATCTTCAGTCTTCCAAGACTTGTAATCTGGGGTTTTGGACATTTCTAGGGTCTGATTCGAGTCCCATCTTTCTGTAGAATACCTAACCCACCAGATTATGAAAGTCACCATTATTGCCCTTTCTTGATAATGTTACCTTTCGTATATTACAGTATTTCTGGTATTAAGACATACTTTTTAATCATAATAACTGAAAGAAAAGTAAAAGGTAATTCAAAGCATGGACATAAGAGTTTTGTGTTTTATTTACGAGTGTTTGAGGGGAAAGTTAAAGATAAGTCTGCTGCTGATGAGCTACAGGACACCCTATTTCCACTACAGAGAATAGCCCTGTGGATTCCCCACTGGCTAATAGCGCTACTAACTCTGTAGAATAAGTGACAGCCAGGTGATAAGAGCCAAGAGAATTTTTTGACAAAAGCAGTATTTCTCATAACAGCTGCGGAAAGGCTGCTACAAAAGAAAATTTAGGGATTCAAAACTTTCTCTGACTCTCATTGCAAATTTAAATGGTTACTTTGGCATAATGTAAATTGGGCCCTAGAAATGTTCCTTGGTTGGAAAAATGTTTACTACATGATATTCAGTGAAAAAGAGAAAAATACGAAACTGAATGGTTTGAACTCAAATTTGGAAAAGGGCAGAAACAAAGACAAAGTAAAACAATGTGTGTGTATGCGTGTGTGTTTGAAAAGAGAATAAAAGTAATTAGACCAAAATATTAATAATGAGTATTAAGATTATCTATGGTTAGTTTTAATACTAATGTTTTAAAAAACATCTTTTTTGTATTTACCAGAAAATACAAAATACATATTTAAACACATTTTAAGTAGGGAAAAAAAAAAACTTCTAAGGAATTGAAGCCTTAACTGGGTTAACATATTAACACTGCACCTTCTACATTTGCAACACCTTTCTATGAATCATTTTCTTGTCCACCAAAGTTTTCATCTAGCTTTTCAGAGGCTGAAAAATGAAGGCACTAATGATTCAAATGATCCGCCAAATATCACATACGTGTATCAGAGTTAAGATTAATGAAAACTTTTGAATGCTTATTAAGGACAAAGTATCAGAGCTGGAAACCAGAGTTTCTGGGAGAGTAAAGGACTGACTATGCCATTAGGAAAACAGAGGTTAGAAAGGAGTGTTTCATGGTAAAAACAAAATTTAAAAGAGACCATAATCTGGGAGAAAATAAGCAGGGTAAATTAAATATCCACAGCTCTCACATTAGAGGTTGGGTCTCTGAGGATCGATCGACTCTCTGTTCCTCTTGGAACATGATCCACAATATATTTTTAACCAAGAGAAAACCTAAAACATGTACTCCATGAGTAATAATTATTACTAATATTATTGTTTGCATACCATGTACCAAATATTCAGAAAACCTGTGATATGGTATTTTATAATATTATCATATTTATTTCTCCCCAAATACCCTATTTTTGTCATAAGATGAAATCATGGTTTAGAGATTAGCCTACCTATTCAATGTCACATAACTAAAAAGTATGTAATTTACACTTGAACCCAAGTCTGCCTGACCTTAGGGCCTATGCTTTTTCCAACATTCTATACCATCTTACATAGTATAATGGGAACACAGTACACTGTTGAAAAAGCTGGTTGCACTAAGGTAAAGCTAGTCTTCCTTTTAGGGAGAGAAATTTACCCTTGGTTAGGAAGCCACTTTAATGGGTATGTTTGGTGAGGAAGGTTAAATTAGTTAGGATATGACAATAGCAATTCAGTGATTTAAGGATATAGAAATTTATTTCTCGCTCACATGATCTAGGACGTATCCGTTCAGAGCATGGCTCTCTTCCACTTGATTATTCATGAACGCAGGCTAAGGTCATCTCTTCCATCTGCAAAATGTGGCTTCTGATAATAGTTCTTGTTGTAGCCATTCCTACCCTTGGGAAGAAGGAAAAGGCACAGAGGAGGACACACATATGAGTATCTCTAGGTCACGCTTGGAAGAGGCACCTGTCAATTCCACCCACCTTCCACTGGGGAGAACTCAGTTATGTGCCCATACCTCTAGAAAGAGGACTTGAGTTGAAGAAACACAGTGCAGAGCACAGATTCAGAAGGCATTAGAAACAAAAAACTGGAGCTAGAGCCAAAAGGGAAGGCCTTCATCAGTCTTGGAGATATTCTGGTATGCGTGGTGCCCAGAGTTTGGGATTGGGGGCATCCAGCCATTTTATTGAAATATTCACTGAAGGTAATCTCAGAAAGCATGAAACTTTGAGAATATTTCAGGTACAAATGGGATAGCTGTGGTAGAGAAGAAAGATCACTGGACTTAGAAGCAGAAATCGAGGAATCTTAATCCAGACCTTGCTACTAACCAGTTCTTTGATTTGGGGTAAATCTCTCCATCACTTCAACCCTCAACTTTCTTTTTTTTAATTGAAGTATAGTTGACTTACAATATTATATTAGTTTCAGGTGTACACTGCACTCAAAGTTATTAAAAAATGTTGACTGTATTCCCTGCGCTGTATATAACATCTTTGTAACTTGTTTCCAACCCTCAACTATCTATGCAGTTAAATAGGGAAATAATATTGTCCCACAGTGTTGTTGATCAATGAAATAAGATAATGTATGTGAAAAGCATTTGAACCTGTAAAGTACTATACAAATATAAGGTAAAACTATATCACTGGCCTGGAAAATGTACAGAATATGAACATTTCACATTTTCTGGGCTATGTGGTCACTTTGGTTAGTGATGGGATAGAAGAGCAAGGGCTGAAAAACACCATGAGGTTTAACCCTGTGACAAAAGAACTATTTGGAGTTAGGAGAAGATTCTGGTGCAAAAAAAAATCAGATGTCAGAATCAGTCTTACGTTTCAAAGGAATTTTGCCAACATTGTATGAAGCTCTTCTATAATATTTGGTACTTTGGGCCAATGAAAAGACCAAGATAATTAGAAGTGCAATGCACAAAAGAAATTGAGCACATTTCAAATTTAAAATCCAGTCAGCTACAAATTTTGCACGTGTATGTATGTGTGTGTCCGCGCAAGTGGGCGTGTGTGCATTTAAATGATGCTTTCTAATAGCTGTGATTGCTGTTTTTCCTTTAGAAATGGATTTTATTTGCCTTATGTTCTGTAGAGTTAATTAAATACCAGAGAAATATGTTTACTGTCTCAACTTCCACATACTTGTGAGGATTTTGTCGTTGACTTTGGTCCAAACAGAACACCTTTAGAAACGTAGCAACACTTAGCTGCTCTTGGGAAAACCTAATGAGTCATTAACGTATCAATACTGCTATTTTCTGCCTTAATATCCCATCTTCCTCCTTCACCCAGTCTCATTAAATACATATTTTATATATTTTATAAAATTATGTATATTCCTTAACACTAGGAAATTAATTCCTAGGTAATTTTAAAATATATCTCCCCTTGAAGGGTGCACAGAAAATCCCTCTACGTTTCTCTGCAACTTCCTGTGAATCTGTAATTGCTTTAAAAAATAATTATTTTCCCTAAATATTTGCAATACATAAAAGAGCACAGGAAGTTTGTTTGGAGCTCTGGTTAAAATATTTCTATTGCCTTCCAAATGCAGCAGTAGAAATACTACCCACCAGATCGGGGTGCAAGAGGATTTTCCATTTATATGCCATCCAATTATGATAATGCAAAAAGGATTTCTTAAAAGTGAGGTTTCTTAGTAGAAGGCATCCCTTGATTTAGAAGAAGCCACCATGGGGAAAAAAATTACAGGAGTTAGAGCTGAGTCCTTATTTTTGACAAAACCTCTTAAGAGAAAAACGAATATTCTGCAGAATCATAAAAGTCTTTGGATGGGACTTCTCAAAGTATCAAGAGTCAACCAGACACTGTTATTTGGCATTTTAACACTTCAAAAATATTTACTGAACACTTTTTATGTGAGAGCTACTGTGCTAGGCTTGTAGAAAAAGTCAAAGATGAAGATGTCATCAATACCCACCCAGTCATTGAACTCACACCCCCATCCCTTCATCATTCTCTGCATCTGAATCCATCCTAAGGGCTATAGATTCTACCTTCTCAGTAACTCCACACCATTCTCTCATTTTCCTCTCTAATCCCAACAATACTTTTTAGTCATAAGACCAGCTTGTTCCTGGACTGCAAAAACTGTACTTCAGACTTGTCTCTCTCCAATTCTTTTCTAACCGCACCATCAACGCAATTCTTTTTTCAAATTAAAAAAAATTATCATGTTGCTCTTCAAATCCTTTACGGCTCACCATTACCTATGTTCACAATTTTTAATTCCTATCTTGTACAGGTGGGATACTGTTTGAAAACAAAATATTACCTCAAAGTAGTAAGTATTTGAAACTGATTAAGTATTAAGTATTGAAACAGGAATTTATTTTATGAATTCCAACTAGTTGGTTATTAGGTCAATCAATGAGAACATTGAGATTATTAAGATTACTACCAAAATTTAAAATCAGGTTTGTGAATAAAGTTTTAGTTGTGAATAAAATTTTACTCTTACATCAAGTTCGATGTCCAGTTTTATTTCTGTGTTTGGTTTAGAATTTTAAGAAATTCTGTTTTAAATCCTAATTCACACTGATAAGTACTTGAAATTAGGAACTGGTTTTTAATAGCTACTCTTGCAGTCTCATGATATCTTTCAATTAAATGGAAATGACAGGAGAAGCTTTATTTGAAAGCTGTGCAAAAGGATGTGAACGTGGCAGCACAGGTTCATTGTGTTGGCCATCTCTGGTGTGTTCAAATGTAGGGTTTTTTTTTTTACATATTTTTACATATCTTTTTTCTAATTAAGGCCCTTTATTCTTTTTTACTGATTTATTTATTTATTCATTTATTTATTTTTGGCTGCACTGGGTCTTTGTTGCTGCACGCGGATTTTCTCCAGTTGCAGCAATTGCAGGCTACTCTTCGCTGTGGTGTGAGGGCTTCTCGTTGCGGTGGCTTCTCTTGTGTATATATATATATATATATATATATATATATATATATATATATATGTAATATATATACTATATCACTTCAACCCTCAACTTTCTTTTTAATTGAAGCATAGTTGACTTACAATATTATATTAGTTTCAGGTGTACACTGCACCTGAGCATGGGCTCTAGGCACGCAGGCTCAGTAGGTGTGGCACGCGGGCTCAGTAGTTGTGGCTCACAGGCTCTAGAGCGCAGGCTCAGTTGTTGTGGCTCACGGGCTTAGTTGCTCCACGGCACGTGGGGTCTTCCCGGACCAGGGCTTGAACTTGTGTCCCCTGCATTGGCAGTTGGATTCTTAACCACTGCATCACCAGGGAAGTCCTGGGGTTTTCTTCTTTGATTAGTTATTAAAATAGTTTTACATATCACAATATAAAACTCAAATCAACAACCACGAAGCAGAAGCAAGTCCAAACTTCTTGCACCTTAGCATGGTCTATGAAATCCTCCATAATCTTGTCCTTTGTTTTTTTCTCCAATTGTTTATCTCCTCATCTTTATCCCCAGGCTTAGCCCAACCGTTTCCGATTTTTGAAAGTATCGTGATTGTTCAGCCCTTGGTTTTCTATCTCTTGCTTTTTCCTCTGCCTGTGATGCTCTTGGAGTTTTCTTCTCCATGAAATCTCCACTTCTCTCCAGGGAACTTGGCCGCTCCCTCTATGCCCCATCTACTCTAGAAAAGGAAATCTGTATTTTACCTTTTGAGACATTTATTTGGTTTTGGTTTTTTCCCTTCATCCCTCCAGACTTGAGGGAAAGACCCTATGTTACTCGTATTTGGGGTAGATGTGCACTTGGTCACATTAGCTTAGCTGAAACTGTGGTTCCAAGATCCCCTCTACTGGCCAGCAGAGAAGATAGTGTGAGAGTTTGTGGCAGAAGTAAATCAGCAACCATCCATCTCTGAAGGTTGGTGTCGGGCACAAATGGCTGCTGCAGCTCACAGGCATCCTCACTGATGCTGTGGTGGGAGAGCAGCTGAGCTCACAGCTCCTCCAATTCCTGCCAGATTTCCCCCCGTCACTTCTCATCCGGGTCCAGGCACTTTTGCAGCTCCATGGCAAAGGACAGCCCTTCTTCTGCAGGTTATGCATGTCATTGATTTCATGTGTTTCAGGTTGTTGTTTACAAGTTCCAGTTTGTCTTCACTCTCCTCTGCTTCATATGCATGTTTTCTTCCCAACTGCTGGCCTTGATGACCTGCCATGATTTCAGACTCATCACCAGATTCAGAAGTAATAGCCTTTCAAAGGCTTCTTCACCAGCACCTACAGTTGGTTAAGGCATAGTCCCTAGAATAAATTCCTTACTCTGTATCACTTGAAGTGTCTTTACTTTATGGGGCAAGACTTATCTTACAAAGTATTATACCCTAGAGCTTATTTCAATTCTTGGTCCTCAGCAGGTACGCATTCAATAAATACTGTTGCCCTCATTAACAATCAGCACTGGTCTATCTGGTGGCAAGAGTAGGGACAGGTGTGAACTGGAGGAGAATTAACAAGGACTTTAAGGTTTAGTGTTACAGCCGTCAAAATTAGAGGTCACTTTAGATAAGATTATGTTCAACGTGACTTGAGGGAAGATAAATGTGTATAAGACAGTGTCTGCACATTTTTCTGGGGAGACCGTGGGTCCACAGCTTTTAACATATCCCAGAAGAACTGGTGTTGTAGGATACTCCATTTTATAAACGTGAAGCTGGGGAATCCCACAAACGGTAATAACGGAATTCAGACAAGAACCAGGGTTTCTGATCTTAAGTCTTGTTTTCTCTCTATTCCAGCATGAAAAATTAGAGAAAACAAAGTTGTTAATGATAGAAGTGCTGTAGCAGAAGAGAGAGAATGAAAGAGACCAGGAATACTTCTGAGGTCTCTGCTGCATCAGCCTCACTAGTCCTTGTGGGTGCCCACTGACAACTGCACTCATCTGTCTGTCTAGCTTCTGCAAGCACGTGGGCACAGAGAAGAGTGTAAAGCACAGATGGATCTCAAGGAGCAATTCTGAATATGCTCAGAGGTTCCAAATGTTCACTGCCACCTTAGAAATGCCCTTCAGATGGCACAGTTCTCCAACATATTCTGCCAACTCAGACTTCCCACAATAATAAATGTTGTGCTATTTCTCTGGTAACTTGACCCTACTCTTCTGCCTGTCGTATAGCCCTCTTCACTGCCCCCATGCCATATATGGAGTATTAGTACCCGTGTATATAAGATGGAAAAAACATAAATGTTTTTGACTTTCTCCTTTTAGAAAGGGAAATTTAAATTAAGAAGGTTTATTGAGTTCTCACAGGACCAATACCCATGGGAAAGGGGAGGAAGTGGGATTGAGTACAGGGAAATATTGAACGTCAACGATGTTGCTGCAAGAAAGGTCTCAGCTGATTGCCGAGGGAGCTCTGAAGCTGGAATGACCCTTCAGCATTGTCCTGAATTGAGGTAAAAAGTCAGACCTTTGTACCACCTATATCGACTAGTCATTGGATGCAGGCCTAGTCTTGAGAAAGGCAACTCCCATCAGCCAACGATTAATTCCGGGCAGGGATTCCTCTACGATCTATCAGCCACCAGCACTCCTGGCAGGTGGAAGAATGAGCACCTGGGTCCTGAAGGGGGTTGTACAGTTCACCACAGTGCATCAAGAACCCACTGCTTGTGCCACTCAGATCAACTTGCTTTGTATATTAAGTTTATCCCATCTGGGAGCAGCCCCTTCAGAATTTCTGATGGTCTTGTGTTGTGGGGAAACTTACAGGAGGAAGGTCAGTGAGGTGAACCAGAGCCCCCACTGCTGCAGTGGGTCCTCAACCTCTGTATCACTCCCAATGCTCCTCTACTTCCCACCCAAGTGTCCCACCCTCCACTAACATCACTGCCAAGGTAGCTCTGTGATTCCTCTTCTTTAAGCATTGGTCATTGCAACATCCAAGCTCTACAAGCCATCCCAGCGGCATTTCTTTGGGCTTTACAAGGCTGTTAAATCCTGTGTCACAGAAGAGTGCTCCCATATCAGTACGCTCTCCCTTAACTAATTTTACGTCCTAACCCTGTGGTCTAGAACCCTCAGGATTCAGTTCCACGATACTCACCTCGCTCTTGCCAGTGTATGTTAATTAGGTTCTATGACCCTTTCAGAGTATAGTTCTGTCCTTCCCTACCAAGCCCAGCACTTCCCAGCATGTTATATAAAGACTTGGCCCTAATTTCTGGTCTAGTGGCCAGGAAAACAGAGGAGGGGTAGATTCTAACATGATTGAATGCTGTCCTGCAAGACAGAAGTGTCCTCATTGTCTTCAAGAAAGAAGGGAGTGTTGGTGCTTAATAGGGAGGAGTAGGCCACTTCTGCAGGTCCCAAGTTTTGTAAGTATCTGGGATTTTCATATTTTTGGGTGCATTGATTTAGATACTTCAGGGTTAACTCTTTCTCAACAAGGGCTCTGACCTTGGGAAAGCAGATTTCCCAGAGTTGAGAATGTAACCTTTCTGGAGCTTTGTTATCCTTATAATTAAGTCTTGGGGCTGATCTTTGGCCTGCTCTGCCCTCTGGCTCTAGGAGATAAGAGTCCCTTTATGTGTTGCCAGAGACCCTTTGACTTTCACACTTCGCCTTCAGTTGGTGATTAATCACTCTCACCTTTCACTGTCTCTCCAGTGCAAAAATTTCACTCAGCAACAGCCTTCGGATTCCTTTGTCTTTGTAATACTACTGCTCCATCCTCTCACATGCCTGAGATATTGCACCTGCCATTGCACCCCTTCCATCAATATCCCATCCCAGTTTACCATCAGTGGAATGTTAACAATCGCACAGCTGCCGCATGCCAGGGAGTGTGAGTGCTTCACCTACCACCCATGATAGGGTCCCCATCCCCAGCCAGCTCATACATAATCCAGCTTCAAAATCCCATTTTAGAATCCCACAGAACACTCCTGACACCAACTGTCTCAGATCAGGTTCCCTGAAAGATGACCATGAGATGGAGAGTTTCACTGCAGGAAGATAATCAAGGAAATGTGGTGACCATGGTGATGTCACTCAGATCTACCCACAGAACAACCAGCTACAAGGAAAGAAGTTGGATGAGAACCTCTAGATGACATGACTTTTTTTTTTTTCTTTTGTGCAGCATTCACACTGTAACCATGGTCTCCCTGGGGTCCTCCAGGCCAGTTACTTACCATAGCAGGGGTACTAGAGCTAGAATATTTCTGCCCAACTCAGGACTCCTCTTATGGGCAGTCATTGCTCTGGGACCCCTCATCAGCCTCGCTAAGACTTTTTGAGAATTATACTACAGTTTGAGGCTTTTCCTACTCAATCCTACTTCCTTTCTTCTCTCCTTCCGTAGGTGTCAGGCCTACAGCCCACACTGAAGGCCCTCCTGCTTCCTCCTGCTTCTTCTGCTCTTTCTCTTTCACAAGCATGTCTAATTCTAGTTTGGCATCTTCTTCTTGGAGGACATTAACTGACACTTGAGTGCTCTTGGAACAGCTCCTATCAGTGACTCAAGGAAGGAAAAGTTGGACCGCAAAGCAGTTCCAGTAAAGGGATCCTCTGATTTCATGGGGAGTTCTGGGCCTGGGATGGCCCTTCAGAGTAGTCCCATATTGAGACAAGAGGGCTAAACCTCATACCCTGCATCCATGAGTCATTGGATAAAGGCTGCCACAAGAAATGGACATAACCTTGGGGGAATCAGCTCCTGTTGGCTGAAAGGCCCAGGGAAAGACTCAGCTGTGAGCCATTAGCAGCAGACACTCCTGGCAGGCTGAGGGAAGCAGTACCTTGGTCCCCAAGGGGATAATCTGGGTAGCACATAGCTTCTACTTCAAAGACGAAACTGAAAACTGTTGTTCTGATTAAAGGACAATGGTAATCCTTTCTGCCCTCTTTGTAAAGGGAGGATATCACATTTTATAAAACTCTGTAGATGAGCAGAGCATATTTCTGGGATTAGTTTTGGGGTCAGGAAGAGAATCCCATAAGCAGAGTAGTGTTGAGCAAGAGATACACCACATGCTGATGAAGTGAATTTTGTATGGATTGTATTTCTTCCTGATGTTCTGTGCTTCTGCGGCACATTGGGAAATGCTTCTTCCTCTTTTCCTTGTAAAGAGGACAGGAAAGATACCATCAGTTATTCAGCCATGCTAAAGTTATCCACAAGGACAGGCTGAAGGGAGTCTCTACTCTTTTTAGTGCCTATAAAGTATTTTCTCCCAACAAATAGAAACAGCAATATCTACAACAACAGCTAACCGAGTGTCTACTAAGAAACAGGATCCCACATGGTGCTTGCCACACCAAGTCACCTAGTCCCCAGAAAACCCTACAAAGTAGACATCACTATCTCCATTTAATGGCTGAGCCAACCGCTGGTTGGAAGGTTGATATTTTCCCCCAGCGTCACACAGCCAAGGATCAGTAAACCTGGGGTAAAACCCTGGTTCTCCCTGGTTCTAAGAGCAATTTTCTTTGCACTTTCCCATGCTTTCAAATCCACTTGGAAATCAGAATTCCAACTGTAAGTGCTTTTATTCTCCGTCACAACTCTCAATGTAAAGGAAAGGCAAAAGTCAAAGCCTCAGAGCCTCTGGACTGTCACGATCAAATCCATTGATAACTACGATCGAGAGATAATTGCACAGGTGTTTGGTAGCAGCACTAGCAGATTTCATCTAAAGATTAGGAAGTTACTCTGTGAATTGTGTGCTTTTGTCTCACAGTACCTCCATTCTCCCGCTGATTATTTTCCCCTCGTTTGGCCATCCTCAGCGTAGGGGCTGCTGCGTGCATGTACACACACACGTGCAAATGCACACAAAGATTCTCCTGCTCTTCAATGACCAGGATGCAGCAGGCTGCTAGGCTCTTTCATTCCTTTTCCATATTCAACCTTTTGATGTGTTGCCTGTACCGTTCTTCCCTGTGAGCTAACAAGGCTGTCTGCGACGAGAGTTTCACGGGCAGCCAATTATAGCAATGATGTGAATGTGATCAGAATAGTGCAGCCTGCTGGGAGACTGTCATTTACAGAATTAAAGGCAACGCAATCATTACTAAAGGGTTTAGTTTGGACAGGAGCTATAACCTTCCAGCCACACATCCAGTCATCTGAATTTGATGGGTTGTTTTTGTGTGTTTCAGGTTGTTTAATTTTTTTTTCTGTTTTGTAAGCAACGTATTTGTAAGCTCCTATTTTAAAATACCTAAGAGTAATGGTAATCTCTTTGCAATAAAATATGGATGAAGGTAGCCTGCTGCATAAAATGCAATGCTGTGAAAAGAATCCAACAACCATTTGAATATATATATGTAAATGAATGAGAGTTGTGAATAGAATTTCAACATGCAAATGAAGAAAATGGAAGAAAATTGTGCCATTCTCTGTGTATAAAAGCCAGGGGTGATGCCATATTACAGTTGTAAATTTAGGGGCTCCCAAATAAGAATACGTAACATTTAAGTTTACAATAACCCAGCTAAGTCTCTATGATAGTATGTACTGTCCTCAAATGTACATAATCAGAGCACCCATGTTATTCTATAGATTGATGGCAAAATGGCGGAACAGAGTGAAAAAGAGTCTCTTTTATGGCTCAATGTATCCACAGTGAGAAATCAATCCTTATTTTTCTTAATTTACTTTAGTCGTGACAGGAAAGCTGACCTGATTTCTCTTAAGGAGTAAGAAAAGCATAGAAAGAGAAATAGCAGAGGAGGGGCAAGAGAAAGGGTGACTGTCTACCTGCCACCCACCAACCCAACAAGTGATGGGCTCATCCAACCGCACCCCCCATTCACCTCAGCCATCGTCCCTAAGTGACCTAAGTGATGCTGGATTGTGCCTGCGACGATTTCCATCAATTATTAAGGAAGACACATACAGGCTTGACACATTCAAGTGTGTTTTCTGACCATGTTGAAACACGAACAGAAGAGTTGTGTGTTTAACCAACATAAGCAGATGTCAAGGAGTGCAAAAATATGCCTCTTTTCAAGTCAGTATGTCTGCGTATTTGTGCCGGCATATGCCCAGAACGTGTGTATTTTGAGTGGTAAACGTGACGAGGAACGAGGAAAGGAACAACAGCGCTCTTTCAAAAAATAAAAAAAAAGCCTGTTGTAATGTCAGTAAGTTGAGAGCATTTTAATATCACAAGATTTTTACATCTATTCAGGAGGGTGGGAGATGGGCAGGTTGATGTGGGTACCGAAGCGAGAACCCTGAGAGAACGTGGGGATGTGGGCAGAGTTGGTGGCCTGAGTCACAGGTTCACTCTTTTGCTGGAAGGTGACATCAACTTTCCCTGATATAAACATGAGCTGATCTCAAGAAATATCCCTCCAGGGTAGAAAAGAAAGGTAGAAATGGGCTAAACTTGGAAAGAGACTTCGAAATAGGAGAAGATAGAATTCAGTTAGGAATCTACTAACGTAAAGCAGATAGTTCTGGATATTACCTTGGAAAGGAGGATGAGGTGAAATTCCTTATAAAAAGGATAAGAAACAGACTTAACAATGGACCAGGGGAATATTCTTCAGGCGACCTGAGCAAGGGAGGGCACCAGAAACTAATATTTAAATAGTTGCTTTGTGCCAGGTGCTGTACTAGGCACTTCCTACATGTATTATTTAAACTGCATAACAACCTTCTTGAGGAAGGGACAATAGTTCCCATTTTGCCAATGGAAAATCTATGGTGACACAGCTCAAATGCTTTTCCGAGGCTCACATCACTCAACTAATATTCAAGTCAAGCTCTGCCTGACTTCTGGGAGCTAGGACCTAAGAGAGCTTCAGGTACAGTCAACACACCTGCACGAGGTTGGGGGCGGACAACCTGGAAGTTGTCTTTGGGGGGTGATAATAGAATGTCCTAATAAGAAACAGAGATTAGGATGCAGATTCTTGAAGGCACTGAGAATTCTCCAGACTTTACAGTAGTGCCAACCTAAATCTAATGCAGACAGTCTGAGAAACTTGGGCTTTATCAAAAGAAGATTAGATGGGGTAGACCCCAAATGGCTCTGAGAAGACTTCTGCAGGTCTTTGGTGAGCCACTGGGAACTCCCTTGAAGTGAGGAACTGCTGTGAGTAGAGTCAGCTGACCACCTCCAGTGCCACACCCTCAGGATCCGCAGAGGCACTCGCGTAGTGCCTCTTATTCCTTATTGAAGGAATAAGAAACCTGAGAGCATGGGCACACTGGGGTGGATAGATCATGTAAGGTCAGGAGACCCACCAGAGCTGTAGCTCCCCTGGAGGACCCAGTGCACACACCATCCACTAAGATCATTGGGAATGTGGCAACGAGAGGCACCGCATCACTAAGAACAGTGGTAACACTTCTCTGCAGCTCAGGGCTGACAGTAGATGTGTTCACAGATCTTGGCAACGGGAGAGACAGAGGCTTGTACGAGCTGTGGAGGAGCTGCTACCCAAATGTGTATGAAGAGGTGGATCTGAGTGGTGCCCTGGATGGGCTGGTCTAGCCCTGGACGTGAGCTGCTCCCATCACCCACGAAGAGAAGACTGTTGTGAGTAGTGCGGCTGGTGGACGGTCTGCAACTGCTACACCTGCATGACCTACCTTAGTGTTCACTTCAGGGTCAAGCTTTTCTGCTCAGTGACCAAGCATGATGGGGTGGAGGAGGGAGGCATACCATCAGCAGCCATGTGCCCCGTGTGGGACTCGAACAAGGCGATCCTTGTGGCAGGCACACCCACTGGTCTGGTAGAGATGTTTTTGGAGCTGACTGCTATCTGAGGCTTTTTCTACTCAATCCTCCTTCGTTTCCCCTCTTCTTTCACAGATGTCACACCTGCATCATGATCTGAAAGGCCAGCCTTATTCCTGTTCCTCTTGCCCTTTATACTTTACAGTCATTTCCCTCAATAAATCTCTTAAATTTCTAATTCTGTCTTAGTGTCTTTTTCCCATAGAACCCAAAGTAAATAGATAAAGGAGATGTGGTACATATATACAGTGGAATATTACTCAGCCATAAAAGGAATGAAACAGTGCCATTTGCAGAGATGTGGATAGACCCAGAGACTGTCATACAGAGTGAAGTCAGAAAGAGAAAAATAAATATCATATATTAATGCATATATGTGGAACCTAGAAAAATGGTACAGATGAACTGGTTTGCAGGGCAGAAATAGAGACACAGATGTAGAGAACAAATGTATGGACACCAAGGGGGGAAAGTGGCTGGGGGGTGGGTGGTGATGGGATGAATTGGGAGATTGGGATTGACATGTATACACTAATATGTATAAAATAGATAACTAATAAGAACCTGCTGTATAAAAAAAATAAAATAAAATTCAAAAATTTTAAAAATAAAATAATCTAATTTTTATCATTGCTATATTTTTGATTAACTAAAATTTCTGTTAGGTTTTTCACATACTGAAAATGTGACAAATTATGTCTGTCTGTGCTTTATTATCTTTATCATCTCGTTGCATCTGATCTCAATATCCAGGCTTTTCCCACAACACTAAGAGATGGTCTTGCCTCATTATAACCAGTTAAGTTACTTAACTTCCCTGAGTCTTCATTTGCTTGTCCATGAATCAATACTTGGAATGCATCTCATAGTGCTGTTTATGAAGACACAGAGAAAATGTATGTGCAAGTCTTTTGTAGTTTCTTGCATACAGTAGATGCTAAATATGTTATAATTATTATTAGTAGTAGTAGTTGTAGTAGTAGTAGACACCCTGGCATCAGGTACTGAAACGTGACATACCCTAAAATCCTTATAGGAGACTTGGAAAATACACAAAACTTAAGTCACTTAAGGAACAAGATGACTAATCTTGGTCATTTATTTGAGCCCACCTGAGGTAAACTGAGCACAGTCCAGACAAGAAGAACCACCAAACCCACTCATAGACCTGTGAGAAATATTTAATGATTGTTTTTAAGCCATTAAGTATGGGGGAATTTGTGAGGTATCAATTGCTAATGGATACACAGAATAATGTCATAAAATTTTGATAGACTACATTTTATATTGACGTTTTGTTACGGATTTTTAAAAAAATAATCTTTTCATTTTGCAAATTTTTTCATCTCTACTATTTACTTTTTCCAATCCCATCAAAATTAACAGCCTGATATATATCCTTTTCACAACTTTCTCCATGCTTTTAGAATCACATGTGCACTGATTTATTGGGTTTTTTCTAAAGGTTTTGTTTAAGGAATCATAGTGTATATAGTTTTCTTTGTCTTGCTCTCCTAACAGTGCAGTCTGGCAACAATTCCAGTCAATAAATATAGATATAGCCTATTCTTTTTAAAAGCTCCATATGAACATGCCACAGTTTATTCAACCATTTCCCTAATCGTGATTATTCAGGTTTACACCAATTTCTTGTCACTATAAACAAGGCTATAATAACCATCCTTTTATCTATCTAAACATCTTAGCTTTAAACTAATTCTCTCTAAATTATTTCTAAACTTCTAATATCCATATATACAGGTGCTTTTATTTCTAGGACATGACGAAGACCCAGAAGAGATAGCTAGGTCAATAGGTATGTGTATTTTTTTAAACAGATGTTTCTATAATAGTTTTCCATAAGCGTGAAGAAATTGACATTACCACCAGCAACGTGGGCTATGCCCTTCTCTCCAAAATTCACCCCTGCCACCATCTCCTCCAACTCTAGGTCTTATCATTGCATCTGAATTTTGCATAACCATACACATGGGGCCCGGATTCTCGCTCCAGGAACACCAGCATGAGACAAAAGTTCTCTGCTTCCCAAGCTCTTCTTTCTTGCTCCTGACATTAGGGAAGGGCTCTCTGACCACATCAATGGTCCATTCAGCCTAGCCTGCTGTGCTCCAATCTGGCTGTTGCCTCCCACGTGTGAGATCCACACATTCCACCTTCTCTGGCCTCTGGCAGGCTTGAGCAGTCCTCTCCCCAAAGAGGAGAATTGCCCTTCACCTCCACTTTCCTGGGACTTCTTGAGTTCCCAATATCTTAACAGATATTTATGGAATTCTTTGTTTCTCCTTTTAATTCTCTCTGCTTTTATTATCCAGAGTCTTCTCTACCTAAAGCTCTTTGGGAAAAAATCTGCAGGGCAGGACTTGAAGACGATCTGAACACTATACAAAAGCCCTATGTACTTAAAATACTCCTTTATTTCACTTGCTGCACATTGACTATGTTCTGGGGAAAAGCTTCCTAGATCATTCTTTTCCTTTAGGGTCCATGGTCTTAGCCCATAACTGAGATGTTTGGATTTGTAGTGTCCACAGTCTGGGATCCCCTTTAGAGCCAGAAAAGGTCATCCTTATGTATGGGTGCCAAGGAGGAGTGGCTTTTCTTCATTATCTGTTCTTCTCTAACAGGAATTTTCAATATTGACTAAAGAATGGTCCTCACACTAACATTATCTGATCCTATCCTACAAATGAGCACATGGTCAATTGTAAGAGAAACCTAGAAAAGCCTAAAAGAAAAAAAAAGATAATCTTGGAAAAACGTGAATAGTTTTTGCTTCTTCTTTCAAATATGATTTCTTTTTTTCTGGAAGACAGGGTAGAGAGGATGAAGAAGGTGGAATTTCAAAGCAGCATCTGCAGTGGTACGCATATGAGTACAGGCTGTGGTCACGTTCTCTAGCCTCTATGACATTGGCAGTGGCAAGAGAAAATGTGTGTAACTGAGGCTAGAATAAGCCTTCTTCCTTTCAATCTGTCTTTGACCCTGAATTATTTACTATTCTTAGAAGAACAATACAGATCAATGTGACTGACATCACAAGAACCGAAGATTTTACTTTCATGGAAACCTTTCAAAAAGTCACAGTGGATGAGCTAACCCAGCTGGGGACACAGGTACAATTTTCCTCTCTCTGTATCATCTTTTCTGACTAGGCAGGCAGCTGAATGGCTCCGTAAGTGAGAGACCATTGTGATAGGAAACAAGGTGACGATTTGTCTCAAACAGGATGAATTGACACACGATCACCTTGTAGAGATTTAAGTGCCAAAAACACAGTTGGAATTTTGATGAGTAATAATTATTAAATCTGAATAATTGAGTATATCTATTCTTAGGGATTATTTGACCCAATAATTATTACCCAGGAAAATTAAGTGTGTGTTTGAAATCCACATTTTATCACCAATGATGAGCCTGTCAATTCCATCCCATTAGCCAGTTTTTCTCACAGGCTAATGTTAATATTTAAAAAGTCACTGGAAATCACAGTTTATAACCATATATACTTACAGGGTCTGTGGATTATAAACTATCAAAATAATTCACTACTTACGTACAGAACATCTAACAACCTAATTCATTTGAAAACAAATATAATCTAACCAGATAGCATTTCACACTTCTCATTCCAACATCTTCACTACAAGAAAGGAAAAAGACAAGGAAACAAGTCAACATTTCCCCTAAATTCTCACAACCATTTTATTCTTAGCCCTTGGTTATGAGTAAGATGAAGATTTGAGAAATAAAGACCCTTGCCCAGTTCACTGAGCTGATCAACGATACAGGCAGGATGGAACCCAGATCTGAGTCAGAGTCACTAGCCCAGGCTCTTCCTGTGTTTTCCAACATAAGGGATCTGCTTCACTAGGAGAGTTGACCAGAGTGCCAGGGACAAGGGCACCCATGACATAATTCAATAAAAGAAAAGAAAAACAAACCAAACCAAAATTAAGCCATTAAACTAATATTTCATTTCAAGCTATATGTAGAGTAGAATCCAGCAGTCACATGGATTTTTCAAAATAAACTGATATTTCAGTGATATTTCTTGCTTGTGACAGCTACTTTATGTTGTGTTTCCCCATTCACTGGAGTTAAAAAAATTTTCTGTTATTGCTACAAGGAACTTTCAAAGGAAAATTGAGAAGAGCACCAAGCTGGGGCAGAAACAGACAAGTCACTGGGCAGAGGCAGAAGCTTAGGAATAACCAAAAGCTGGCATGATGTTGGAAACAGCTGCAGCACCTTTCATTTTATTCAGTTCATCGTATTTCAGCCATCAAACCAGGTGGGCTAGAGGAACTGAAACAGAGTCCCCCCAAACCTGAATTCCCCTGCCAAGGTTACGTTTAATCTCTCTATCGAAAACTTTATTCCTTTCTTGTCCTGCCCCTCTTCCCCTCAGAATTAAGGAGTATCAAAGAAAAGGGGGGACTGAAACCAAGCAGGACCCCACCAGGCCCTCCCAGGTACAAATACCCCTCCATGTTCTCTGTTTCATTTTTGTAGGAAAAAGGCTTAGTCTCCTAGGCCGTCACCAGTTCCAAAGAGCAGACTCAAGCTCTAACTATTAGAACAATAGACTCTAGTTCCTCCTGAAGCGATATACATAACAATCTGACACGTATCTTTGAGTTGTTCTGCAGAAACTAAGACCCCCACTCAGGGGAGGATGGTAACTACATCCTGACCACAAGCATGTAGACCCCAGACTGGCTGGAACCAGAAGGCTGATGACTGAGATTCCCAAAACATCACCCTGTTACCTCACAACCAACTGATCAGAAGAAGGTCTATGAGCTGAACACGCATCTTACAGCCCCCCTCTCCTAGGACTGTCTTTAAAAACCCTTGCTTGAAAGCCACCGGGGAGTTCAGGTCTTTGGTGCGTGAGATGCCCAGTCTCCTTGCTTGGTGCCCTGCAAATAACCCCTGACTTTGCTGCAAATACCTGCACTGCAGGAACATGAGCCCTTGCTCAGCAACAGAACAAATAAAGTGTAAAGTTATCTTCAGGATTTTGCCAAATGTTTCTCTCAAGAAAAGATGATTCAGACCTGTTATATCATTGTGTTACTCACAAGGTCAAGATACAAAGGCAGCCCTTGGTGACATGTCAGACCAAGTACTAAGACTAGGGGTCCTGGACTGACGGCATGGACAACTTTCAGGTAAGCACCCTAAGTGGGTTCTGCTTGGCACCATGAATTTTATTAGAAATTAGCCCATGGGCTTCCCTGGTGGCGCAGTGGTTAAGAATCCACCTGCCAATGCAGGGACACGGGTTCAAGCCCTGGTCCGGGAAGACCCTATATTCCATGGAGCAACTGGGCCCGTGTGCCACAACTGCTAAGCCTGCGCTCTAGAGCCCGCGAGCCACAACTACTGAGCCTGTGCATCGCAACTACTGAAGCCCGCGCACCTGGACCCTGTGCTCCGCAGCGAGAGAAGCCACTGCAATGAGGAGCCCATGCACTGCAGTGAAGAGTAGCCGCTGCTCGCCACAACTAGAGAAAGCCCGCACACAGCAACAAAGACCCAACACAGCCAAAAATAAAATAAATTAATTAAAAAAAACATTAAAAAAAAAGAAGAAATCAGTCCATGGTAAAGAACATGTAGATTTAAACTCCAAAACACTCAGAGACAATATTTATGTATAAGCAGTAAAAATAGATCACAGAGATTTTATTTAGGATGACCAGATAGAAATACAAGGCAAAAAAGGAAAAGTTCCAAATTCTAATTTTTTTGTCTTCAATACAGGTCTATTAGCATTTGTTTTTCAAATCACCAGTCATATCGTTCATCTAGTGGCACTGTCAACTATTATTTTAAAATAAAATAGAATAGAAAATAGTAGAGTATATTGCCCATAGTCAAAATAAGTATTGTTGTGGTAAAGTTTTACTTGTCATACATGTAAATGTGGAAGTAAATTTTTTAGTACTGGGTCAAACTCTCTAAGATTTCTTAGTGTGTGTTACAACAAAATTTGAAGGTTATGGACCTAGATGACATCTAAGGTGACTTTCAGCTCTGAAAACCACGATTCTGCTTTTGTCCAAATTGGTGGCATCCAGTTCAACTTTTTGCAAACCCTGAGTTTCCTGGAGGGTGGTTACAAGTGGCCTCAGAGGGACTGATATATCAGAGCTCTAATCCAACAAATCCAAGGCAGCTCCACTTTCTTCTCAGGCATATCTCATATTATTAAGCAAGATATGCATTGAAGAACAACACAGCTCCTAGAACAAAAAATATAACTCAAGACGTGTGTTCTGGGCATATGCCCCAAAATCTGGAGTCAGTGATCTCCCACGCAAACAGGGGAAGATGCTGAAATGTACTGAACTCCCACGATCGGCCAAATACATTATATATCCTATGTATTACAAGTTATACATATTATTTTATTTTCACAACCCTCTTAATTGATTATTATGTCTCTCCTCCCTCTTTTCATAGTTGTATAAAATAATCCTTAGAAAAGTAAATGAATAAGTTGTTTAAGATTATGGACTTGGATCGGGTGGATTTGAACCAGGTCCGTCTAATTGTAAAGCTTATGTACTTTCCACTGCACTGCTGTCTCCACAAACTAACATATTCCCCTCATCACCAATGCTGAGAGAAACAAATGATGCCAAATGCTTTTAGAAAATGCAATTTGAATTTTCTTTAAGATGACTAAGGGTTTTGGAAGCTGGGTTGAACCAAATACTACAGTTGGAAAATTTTTAAATGAGAAGTGGAAGAGAAAAGGCAAGAATGTAGAGAGAATTATAGACAGATAAGGTCCCTGATACCAGACACATCCTTTTAAAACTACACTCTGAAAAACAAAGTTTAAAAAAAAAGGCGGGGGGGGGGGTGTGTGTGTGAAATGCTGAATTCAGCTTCACAAAGTAATGAACAGCTGGAGTGTTTCTGCATGATTTCCCCTAATGTAACAAGTTTGGAATTTTTAAGTTTTGGGGAGGAGAGATGAGATGAAGTTCATGTTAGTTCTTGGTTATCTTTGTAGTAGTTACCTTTTGACACCTAGAAATCTTCACCTTGAAAGTCTAGATAATTGCGAGTCATCCCCAGGGCTTAGAGCATTACTAGTCCCACCTCAGGACCCGTTACCCATGGAAAGTAGAGGCATGTCTTGGCTCCCCGGGCACAGCCCACACCTCTTCACCAAGCATTTCAATAAGGACAAGTTCACGGGAGACCTTCCTCAAACACTGAGCTTCTGGTTCATTCAAATTTCTATTAGGCGCTGCTGGAAGACACTGAGGAGACAGGACAGAGGCGCCAGCAAACCATGAACATCTGAAGAGTTTAGCTGAGTGCATCAGGATCTGCTCCAGAGGTATGATGACCTCTTCTCATTTGCAGTGACAGAAACTTCTATTTCAAGACTGGCAGGGGCCCCACCAATCTACCAGGTCACGTTTCTAGGCAAAAGATGAACGGTACTGTTACAGTCTTGCCACGTTTTAAAGAACATTGCTCAGGCAGTAAATTGGCTTGAGTAAAATATGAAGCTCCTGACTCTGATTCCAGTGTCCCCGTGAGATAGTTTCAGCACCCATGGAGGGTGGTAAAGAGGGTGCGATTCTCCCCAGTCGAGTGACTAAATAGCAGCTGTTCCCATAGGCAAGCAATACAAATGACTCTGCTTCTGAGACAGGCTTACAACAAATCCAAACTAATCTTTGTGAGACTGTGCCCTAAATGAGTAGTGTTAACAAGCATTTACTAAGACAGTTGCATTATTTTCTCTCCTCGGGATTTCAGAGCCCAGCAAACCCCTCTCACCCGCCCGTCTCCTTATTTTGTCATTCCATTGCAGCATCTTTTTTTCACTTCTACAAAGAAAAAAATGCCAGGAATCTGCACAAAGATGTGGCTGTTAGAAAAAAGAAAGAAACTGTTCATTCTTATTCAGGGCATGGACTGTAGATTCTACCTAATTATTTAGTACAAATCAGTAGATGACTTTGATACACAGGAGTTATGTAGGCACACCGAATCCCTGAGTCCATCACCTCTTTAACATTCAGGAGGTGAGAGAATGAGCTAGAAAGTCCAACTCAAGGGCTCATGCTGCCTGTAAGATTTCTCTTCTTTCTGCCAGTGGCCTTTTAATTCAAATAGAGCTGCTTTCCTGAAGGGTTCCTGCCATTACCCAATTCAGTATTCAGGATTGCTTCCCCCAGCTTCCAGCTTCTACCTGATCCAAATCAGGCCCAACTTGGTCACTCTTGTAAGCTGATAAAGAATTAGGTATAGGCTGTGACAAATGACTGATAAAAGAAACAAAGAGGTACCAGTTATCTGCTCAAATAATATTGGAGAAGTATTGAGACACTGTGGCTATTATTTTTATCTCGCTTCCATAATATATATATATATATATATATATATATTTTTTTTTTTTTGGTGACAACTTCCTGGTTGGGAAAGGAGGAAAACAGTACTTGCAGGAGCAGAAGACCATCAGAATGAAGTTTTGACCATCTTGATGAGGGAGAAAGGTTAGTTAAGAGCCTAGAACTGCAGAGGTTGGATGAATTACTGTGCGGAAAATGTACCCGCTCTCTTTTCCTTACATATTCCTTAGATGTCTGCCAATACTCCTTACTCTCATTCTGTTGCTCTTATGTTCTTTTCCTCTTCTCCCCACAAGCAAACAAATAAATTTTAAAAAGACAACTCAATGTCAGGGTCCCAACAAGAAATATATCAGAAAGTAGTACAATCTGAAAAGAGCAGGAAGTTGAGGTAAGGTGCCTGAGCTGGCATCCTGGCTGGGCCATTGTGACAGAGCTGCTATGTGAGCTCCTAAGTAATTAGAGATAATAATTTTTTGTTCAGTACGCCCTTCCTCCCTGCCAGTTTGGCACTATACCTACATATGTGGTTGCCTCTGTCAAGAGAAATAGGGACAATAAAATGGTTTGCAGTGATCAAACAACAAAACATGGTATGATTTTTATCTCTTAGTTTCAAGGCAAGTATCAGTACAACGTAAACCTGGGCTGCTTCACTCATTGATTTCTCCTATTGAATGAATCTCTTTCATTCATTCCTTGGGGTTTGCTTCATCTCTTTTGACTTAATTTTGTGCCTACGCAGCGCTTCTCTGCATTTCACAAATTCTTTAGGCATGTCTCCCTATCTGCAGTTTTTGAATCAAGAGCAACCTGATGGGGACTTCCCTGGTGGTGCAGTGGTTAAGAATCCGCCTGCCAATGCAGGGGACATGGGTTCGAGCCCTGGCCCAGGAAGATCCCACATGCTGCAGAGCAGCTAAGCCCGTGCGCCACAACTACTGAGCCTGCGCTCTACAGCCCGCCAGCCACAACTACTGAAGCCCACGCACCTAGAGCCCGTGCTCTGCAACAAGAGAAGCCACCGCAGTGAGAAGCCCGCGCACCGCAGCGAAGAGTAGCCCCCGCTCGCCGCAACTAGAGAAAGCCCACGTGCAGCAACGAAGATCCAACACAGCCAAGAATAAAATAAATTAACTAATTAAAAAAAAACAAAAAAAATGAGCAACCTGATGGCTCTATTCACAAATGCTCTGACTTCTCTGAAAGGTTCAAGTACAGGGTTTCAACCAATTCCCTTTTACATTGAAATTGCTCCAGAGAGATCACGCTCCTGGGAGCTAAGACTCAGAGCAAGAGACAGACACAAGACTATGTTTGTATGACATAGAACCAGTCACCTTTTAATTAACTGTTCATCAAGAAAAATATTCTAGCCAGTGAAGATGTCTGTCAGAAAAGTTGTTTGGCAAATTATATGAAAAAAACCCCATCATGTATGTTAATTTTTTATTATTTGTCCTAGTAGATGTAGACTTAGAAATATAGACATTAGTTAGAGATATGTAGAAGAAATAACAGATAAAAGAAATTCACTGATTATTTCTCGGGATCTAGAAAAAATGTGTTTTCAGTGAACACTCTATGGAACACTCTGTTTTTTACTCTATGTAGTGAGTAAAAAATTATGTATTTGATATACATATTTCTTAATGAGATTTCAACAAAAGGAACAAGACATAAGAAAATTGACAGCTTTTTCTTTAAAAGTGAAAATTAGGTTTTCATTTATTTTTATTATTTGTCTATGATTTCCCTGTTTCTTCCTTTGCCTTTTGCCTCTAAAGGGCAAAGTAGCAAAATTCCAGAGTCCAGCTGTACTCTTTAAACTCATTCACTTAGCCCTTCCTGACACAGACTCCAATGTACAGGTAAACACCAGCTTTGTTTTTTCCAAGTTCTGTCCTTAATCTACCTTCATTTAAAATGTTCAAGGACTGATGATCCATAGAGTGAAGTGTGCAGGGTTTGTAAATGTCCTCCCCCTTCCCTTTATTCCTAACTTTTACCCATTTTTTTTTCTCATTAGCACTGCACTCGGACCACAAATGAAGGAAGAGACAGTAAAATCTGTTCAGTGTTTTGGTAGGAAGATCAGCTGTATTAGAAATTAAAAGGCGTGTCTCAAATAAGGTATGGGATTCTCTGTGGTTTTGCATATTCGTGATTAAGAGTTAGCTGTATTCCACCATAACCACCAGCCGAATGAAAGCATAAGAACTAAGTCTCTGAGCTGCAACATCTAATTTAATTCTGGGGATACTCCAAAAAGGGCCACTGTGTAAAGCAATAAACCAGGGTCTTCTGTTTTCTCCTTTCTCCCCACCCACCTCTAATGAAGGGGTAGCCCCTCCACGTAAATTTTAAAAGCAAATTTGAATGTTCTTCCTCTGCTAATAAGCACCCAGATGATCAAATACAGACATTACTCACACAATATCAGCACTGCTGAAACTACAAACACATCATTTTCTATTGCAAGCTGAGCAAGAAACAGCTATTTTTACGAATATGCCGAGTGGTTTGTTTGTGTACATAGGGAGAGAGTGAAAATCACACCAGACTGAAAATCGTATTACACACATGAGGAAGATGACTTAACAGTCTGTGCACAAGTGTTAGATATGGAATGAAGTTCATCTGAGCCCTTAACAGCAGCAATAGACTCTAGGACTTTTCAATGGAAAGGTATTGTTAAGGAACAACTATTTTGTTGTTGATGTCATGATGATGATTTTTTTGTCTTGGTTTTCTGTATTATTTTAGATCAATTGGTATTGGGGCTTTGTCAAGAAACGTATTTGAGTAACTAATAACTGGTGACTACTCTTCTAGGAGTTAGTCCCCCTCTTATAGAAGCAAAAGCAGAATTTTATATATAACCACGTCCTTGGTATGGTCCACATTCATTATGGTATTTGAAAAGGTTAGAGAAACCCACGGGGTGTTGTTTTTAGAATTAAATGAAATAACATCAAATAAATTAGAAATGATGGGCACATATTAGATGTTCTATAAATGTTAGCTATAAAGGATAATATATTTCCAAAGTCTGATGTTTCTTCTTCCTAAATGGAATGTTCCCACTTTTGCTTCTCCATCATTCCTCATTCAGTGACATTGGGATGAGTAATTAATTGGTCCAGCCCCTTTCAATTTTTGTCCATCAGTCTGTCTCTCTCTGTGTCACTTTCCATATACAAAATGCAAAATATAAAGTTCAAAATGAAAAAAAGAAGTTTACTAGTTAGAGAAGAACAATTTCTCAAGATTCTTGTCAGAGAAAAATACACTTACCTTTTTAGTTTTTTTGTTTGACTTATTAAATTTTTAATCATGTTTGGTGAAAGGGGGGGAGGGGCAAAAATAGAAAATTAAACCCTAGGCGTTTTGCATGGGCAAACCTCTCTCTGAGTTAAAATAACCAACAACTTAGTCATTAAGATAAAATGAACTTAACTTCAGACACTGTCATCTCCACTATCTCAGTGTCCTCCATTTGCTTATGGCAATAAAACTGTGTTAAATATGTATTATTGGGGAAAACTCATATTTATCTTATATAGTGTGATTTTCGACTCAGGGGTGCCTAGATATCAATGATAAATGAAAAATATCTCGTATCTTTCTAATATACCCACATGTCTTTGCTAACACAAATGATCTGACAGAAAGCGATCATTTTAATATTTCAGGAGATTAGGTTTAGCTTTGCACGTGCATATATATGTACACATACACACACATGCACACACACATATATAAATATATGCATATATCCACATATACCTACACAAACACATATGTGCAAAGGAAGAAAGTTATACCAAAAATATAATGTCCTTTTAAAAAAATTAATATTTATCACAGATCTCACAGTTGATGTTTTTGGCAGTCCTATCTAAGCATGCAGATACCATCCAAACAAGTTATAGAACATTTCCATCACTAGAAAAGTACCCTTGAGTGCCTTTCCAAATTCCCATTCTCCAGAGACAACTTACTTTCTAAGTTCTATCACTGCAGATTAGTTTTGCCTGTCCTTGAAATTCAAATGAATGGAAAAATACAGTATGTTTTCGGCTTCTTTTACTCAACATAATGATCATTTTATGTTGTTGAGTTTATCATAATTTGTTCCTTTTTATTGGCATACTATATGAATAATCCACAAATTATTTACCCATGTTTCTGTTGATAAATATGTATTTTTTTATTTTCTGGCTATTCACAATGAAGCTCATATCAACACCTTATAAAAGATGTTGTATGGACATATGTTTTTAGTTTTCTTCTATAAATATCTAGGATTGAAATTACAGGATTAAGGGTAAATATATGTCTAACTTTGTAAGAAGTTGCCAAACTGTTTCCAGTATGATCGGATCACTCCTATCAGCAGAGTATTAGAGTTCCAAATGTTCCACATTCTTGCAAATATTTGGAATTGCTAGTCTTTTTATTTGGTCAACATAATTGATGTAAAATAGTATCTCATTATGGATTTAATTTGTTTTTCCCTTACAACTAATGATGTTGAGTATATATTAATGTTTATTGACCTTTTTTGAGAAGTATATTTTTAAGCCTTTTAATGATTTTATATTGGGTTTTTTTTGCCTTTTATTGTTGTTTTGTAGAAGTTCTTTATATATTTTAGATAAAATTCTTTTGTGAAATATATACATTACAAGTATGTTTTTCTAGTCTTAGGCTTGCATTTCCATGTTTAATTGAGTGTACAGTAAGAAGAATATTTTAATTTGGATGAATTCCAATTTATCAATTTGTATTTTCTTTGTATTTTTTCTAATAAATCTTTGCCTATCTTAAAATCACAAAAATACTCTCCTATGTTTTCTGTGAAAAACCTAAATGATCAAAAATTAGTTATCTGTATGTGGGTGACCCTATTCCTGGACTCTCTACTGTGTTACATTGATCCATTTTTCTATCTGAATACAAATACCACACTGCCTTGATTACTGCAGCTTAATGTAAGTTTTGAAATTATATAATGTTAATCCTCCAACTTTGTTCTTTTTCAAAAGTGTTTTGGCTACTCAAGTTACTTTGAATTTCATATGAAATTTAGAATCAACTTATCAATGTTAATCTCTAACAAAAAAACCCATAACTTCTGGAATACTGATAGGGTTGCACTTATACTATAGATGAACTTAGGGAGAACTGACAGTTTAAAAATATTGAGATTTTTGACCTGTGTACAAGGTATATCGTTCCATCTATTTAGACCCTCTTTAATTTTTCTCAGGAATGTTATGTAGTTTTTAGTGTACAAACCTTGAAAATCTTAGGTCAAATCTATCCTTTCACATTTTTGATGCTATTGTAAATGGTATTGTTTTTCTCATTTTCTATTTCCAGTTGCTTATTGATAGTATATAAAAGTATAATTGATTTTTATACATCAATCTTGTATCATGCAAGGTTGCGAAACTCCCTTGTTCTAGTGGCTTTATATAAATTCCACTGGATTTTCTACATAGACAATTATGTCATCTGTGAGCAAAGACAGTTTTACTTCTTTCTTTGTCTTTTATTTCCTTTTCTTGCCTAAATGCACTGGCTAGACCCTTATGGACAATGTTGAGTGAAAATGATGAGAGCAAGCATTTTTATTTGTTGTCTGTTCTTCATTTTAGGAAGGAAGCATTCAGTGTTTCACTATTAAGTATCATGTTAGTTGTATGCTTTTCCTAGATGCTCTTTATTGGGTTGAGGATGTTCCATTCTATTCCTAGTTGGCTGAGGTTTTATAGAAATAGAGAAATGAGTGTTGGATTTTGTCAAACGCTTTTTCTGTGCTTACTGAAATGACCATATGAATTTGTTAATATGTTCAAGTACATTTAGTAATTGATTTTCAAGTATGAAAGCAACCTTGCATTCCTGGGATAAACTCCACTTGGTCCTGATGTGTTATTATCTTTTTAACATATTGTTGAATTCATTTGGTAAAAATTTGTTTAGAAATGTCACATCTATGTTCATGAGAAATACTGGTCTGTAGTTTTCTTTTCTTGTGTTTGTCTGCCTTTGGTAACAGAGTACGTCTGGCTCATAGAATGAGTTGGGAAGTATTCCCTCCTTTTCAATTGTCTGAAAAAGTTTGTGTAGTATTGCTATTAATTCCTTTCTTCTTTCTTTAGGTTTAATTTGTTGCTCTTTTCTTAGTTTCTTAAGGTAAAGGCTAAAGTCATTGATTTGTGAATTTTCTTCATTTAATAACAGGCATTTAATGTTGTAAACATTCCTCTTAATGAATGCTGCATTAGCTAGATCTCACAAATTTTAATATGTTAAATAATTTACTTTTAATAATTGCAATATTTTATCATACTTATGCAGTCTTGATTTAATGATTTCAGTTTTCTGTGCTCTTAGTGGTTTTTGAATAAATTTCTATGTAGATTATAATTGATTTGCTTCTAATTTTTTGTAGAGATTTGTTATTGCTTTTATAATTTTTAGCAGTTCTAAGACCATTTAAAAATCATTCTATTTCCAAATAAAGTAAAAGAATGAAACCTATTACTTAACCATTTTAAAATCATTCTATCTCTAAATATTAAAGGCAAGAATGAAACCTTTAACACGCTTTTAGTTCCCATGCTTCCATTTAATAGTGCTTGGATGCATTATCTACAACTTTAAATACTATTTTTATGTATAGCATGAATACCTACTCTTTCAACAGTTGTTTTTTGACATTTAGATTTGTAATATTTATAAAACATTTACAAAAATTATTTTCACTTACCTTCACACTTAGCTGGCTTAATTAATCAATTCTTTACTATGATGATTTGCTCATTTTATGTTTTCTCTTTTGAATCATTTCTCAGGTAACTAGAGTAAGTCTTAAATAATTTTATTTCTAAAAAGTTCACTAAGGTAGTACATTTTAAGGCCTGTTTCTATAGCAAAAAATTTTTAAAAATCAATATATTTCTATTGCCTTCACAAGAGAAAAACTTTGCTTTTAAATTATTTAACCAAAACTTTTCCCCTCAAAACTCTGTAGATGGTCTAGAGAAATCCTTCACTGCTTTCCAATTACTCTTACACTAAAAGTTTTAGAAGAGATATCTAAAGTCAACCATGTTTAAAGAATTTTTTTAGATAACCAATTTATCTTTCTATCAGAATACATGTAAAATTTTTGCTCTTAATTTTCACATTTCAAAATTTTGCCAAGATGGGTTTTAGCTTGGCTCCTTTTAATTTTGCTTGGAATGTAAGGAGCCACTTTGATTTGAAGACACTGGTCATTTTTTCCCAGAGTATCTTCTTGGATAAATAATTGATTATTGCATCTATTCCTTTTTTCTTCTCTTTTTCAGGAATACCAATATTCTATGGGTATGACATAAGTCCTTTTTCCTCAATGTCTATCATCTTTCTAACCGTCTGTCCTATTATCTGTATTCTTAGAGGGTTTCTCTGGTTTGTTTGAAGATCAAAACATTCAGTCTCCTGACTATTCATTTGGTTCCTTGCTCTCTTTGATGAAGATTTTTATTTCTGCTCTTGTGCTGACTGTGTCCTTGCGATTCTTTTTTCAAATCTCACAGCTTTTTCTCCATCACAATACATTTTGCTCAGTTCTTTGGTCTTTTTCTCACATGTTTCCTTCTGCATTCCACTGAGGCCATCCAGGGTTTTCTAAAACCATATTCTGGCTTCTCTAGAAAATAACATTAAAAGATGTGCTGGTGTTTTGAATGTTTATAACGATGCTTGCTTTTTCTTTATTTGCCGTGCGTTTTTTGCATACCAGCCATCCTGTAATGAGATTTCTAGCCAGAAATAATATTTTTTAATAAAAATGGTTTGTAGACTTCTCTTGGTCCCACTCAGTGTCTTCTTGAGTATTGGTAAAATCCTTTTTGGAATTTGAGTCTGGAAAATATTCATGGTCACTCTTCCTAGTAAAAGTTCCAGAACCTAGTCCGCATTGAACTCATGTTATTCAGCTAAATTACTTGGAGTTAATTCTATCTGTGCTATTTCTTTCACACCCTGAACCTACTGAATACATGCAAAAAAAACCCCAAAAGTGCCAAATTTCCACTCTCAATGCTCTTTTTGTCTATATGCTAATCAGTGTGGTATACTTCTTGGAATCATACCTCTCGGGACACAATATACTATGATACACTGTTTCCCATCCACCCCGATTGCTGCCTCCTTACATGTTGTTCTCTGGGAATTGTTTCAAAGTGTACACACAAGACAAGATGCCAGTGGGCAAGGGGACACGTAGAAGTACTCTGCCTCAGATGCAGTGCTCACAAAGCAAACTACTTGCTTTCATTTGGTACAAACCCAGAGCCTCTGAATCAATGTCCTACTTTTACAGGCTGGCAGTCTTGGTTTCTAAAGAAGAGTTCACGGCATTCCCTGTTAAACTCCACAGTTATTTTAGTAAGTGGAATTTGCTCTCAGATTTGGCAAAAGTGGCCTTACAGTTTTTGTTTTTATTTTTAGGTTTTTGTTTGTTTTTTCCTATATCTTTCGGGAATTTTAGGGAAAATTCAGAAATGCTGTGTCACTGTTGGTGGGAATGTAAATTGATACAGTCACTATGGAGAACAGGATGGAGGTTCCTTAAAAAACTAAAAATAGAACTACCATACGATCCAGCAATCCCACTACTGGGCATATACCTTGAGAAAACCATAATTCAAAAAGCGTCATGTACCACAATGTTCATTGCAGCTCTATTTACAATAGCCAGGACATGGAAGCAACCTCAGTTTCCATCAACAAATGAATGGATAAAGAAGATGTGGCACATATAAACAATGGAGTATTACTCAGCCATAAAAAGAAATGAAATTGAGTTATTTGTAGTGAGGTGGATGGACCTAGAGACTGTCATACAGAATGAAGTAAGTCAGAAAAAGAAAAACAAATACTGTACATTTACACATATATATGGAATCTAAAAAAAAAAAAAGGTTCTGAAGAACGTAGGGGCAGGACAGGAATAAAGACGCAGATGTAGAGAATGGACTTAAGGACATGGGGAGGGGGAAGGGTAAGCTGGGACGAAGTGAGAGAGTGGCATGGACATATATACACTACCAAATGTAAAATAGATAGCTAGTGGGAAGCAGCCACATAGCACAGGGATATCAGCTCGGGGCTTTGTATCCACCTAGAGGGGTGGGATAGGGAGGGTGGGAGGGAGACGCAAGAGGGAGGAGATATGGGGATATATATATATATATATATGTATAACTGATTCACTTTGTTATATAGCAGAAACTAACACACCATTGTAAAGCACTTATACTCCAATAAAGATGTTAAAAAAAAAAAAGAAATGCTGTGTGAAGGACAGCTTATCAGAAAGCATTTTAAACTGGAAGACCTTTAAAGTCCTTCTTTGTGGCCATTTAAAGCCATCATTCATTCATTTCACATTAATCTGTGAATTAATTAACTATTCACAATAGTCCAGGTCCCGGCCAGCATCTGCATCACCAGGTGCTGTTAGAAAAGAAGACCCTTAGGCCCCACCTCCAACAGGCAGAATCAGAATCTGCATTTTAACAGGACCCCAAGGTGATTTGAAAAAACTTTAAAGTTTGAGAAGCATCCACCTCAATTAAAAATGCTATTTAAATGGAGGGAGAAAGAGAGAAAGAGAGAGACAGAGAGACAGAGACAGAGGAAGGAAGGAAGGAAGGAAGGAAGGAAGGAAGGAAGGAAGGAAGGAAGGAAGGAAGGAAGGGAAGGGAGGGAGGAAGGGAAAGAAAAGAAAAGAAAAGAAAAGAAAAGAAAAGAAAGAAAGAAAAAGAAAGAAAGAAAGAAAGAAAGAAAGAAAGAAAGAAAGAAAGAAAGAAAGAAAGAAAGAAAGAAAGAAAGAAAGAAAGAAAAAGAAAGAAAGGAAAGAAGGAAGGAAGGAAGGAAGAAAGAAAGAAAAGAGAAGGAAAGAAAAGTGCCACTAAAATGTTCTCATTCCGTTCACGTTTAGTATGAAGCCAGGGACTTTGCTCCATTGTTTCCTTTCCTCTTCTTCTTTTTCCTCTTTTTTTCCCCAAGGCTCTCTGTTGCTGTTGCTGTTATTATACTGAAGAGCTACATGAGACACAAAGTTTGGCAGCCTTCCCAAAATCCTCAGCATGTGGGAATAGCAAGTAACAAAGTGTTAGCCCCTGCCAACTGGTGGTTCCGTGTAAATGTCTCTGTTAACAACCAACACTGCTGCTAGCAGCCATCAGAGCAAAGCGGCAAATCTGTTCCTCTCTACGATGTGGAAAACACCACCGGAAGAGTCACCTAATTACTTGATTAAGATGTATCAATCCTGGAAATTGTTGATCTAGAACACTGAGTGTCTGACATTTAGCTCATTCTTGATTAAACAGAATAGTTTCATCTTGACTCGTATGTATCGTCTCCCAGTACTATCTGTCATGCGAGAATGATTACAGTGGGAACCTTTTTATGGGGGAGAAGAAAAACAGTTTGGGGCCAAATCCTGTCTGCTGTCTCAAGTCAACCCTTCAATAAGTCCTTGTGGCAAAAATGAGAAAAGATGGATGGTCCTGGAAAGATCAGGATTCCAGAAATCACTGATAATTCTAATTCTATCTGGTCCAAATTCTATTTTGAAAAACACTGAGAATTTGCACCCATACCTAAGATACAAAGACCCCACCTCACCTCTAGCCTGTTTAAACGCATTGTTAAGGACAACTCTACCTGTACAGCCTCACACCCAAATCCCTCTCAAGTTCTCTCCTCCCACCCCCCCACCCCCCAAGATGCAGTTTATCTGGTTCAATCATTACCTACTTGGGGCAGGAGTAGATGGAATTTAGTGACAAGATGCTTCTTTCGGTCATGCTGTCACATCATCACTTTAAGAGCAGCAGGTGGTCCACCTTAGGGGATCACCGGCACCAGGAGCTGAACAATAACGAAAATAATTCTTCCAAAAGATTGAATTTTCTTTGAAAGCTAAGGTGAGAGGAAAGAAGAACAAGATAACACCCCCAGGAAGTCATATCATGGCCAGTTATTTTAAAGAAATACTTTCTACTTTTAGCTGAAATAAATGGGTCCCACTTCCCTCCGAGAAACACCTTCCTTGATTTAAAAAGGATGGAAATTTGCTTTTATTATCAGCTTCCTGTTGACATTCCAGTAGAGTCATTTGCCGTAATTTCATGGTATCTTTTTCATATTACTACCTGGCCGTCGTCACATGTATAGAAACACAGGAATGACTACCTAGAATGATGGCAGTCTTCCTTCTGCTTCACAAACATGAAGAAATGAAACAGGTGGCAAGACAATATTCTTTGTGGCTACATGTACTTCCAGAAGAGTAACCCTGCCACCCAATGCTAACGCACTGCAACCAAGCCATTCATATGACCTCAGGTGTTAAAGAGAACGGAGTTGGCCTATTTGGTGTCATCAGAGTCTAAGAACTAGGATCCAGCATGAGGAAGAGGCTTCAGTGGCTCACTTTTAGCACCATAAGTACACAAATTTGTCTCTGCCGCCACACAGATGGATGTGCAAGCTGGAATAATTCCCATTTTGCCAAAACAATAGGTAGAATTTCCGGAGTCAGGCTCCCCTGTCCCACATGGAAATGACATGACAACAAGGTTTACTGTATCTTGACCAACACTGAGCAAAATCGAAGACACTCTCCACTTTAAATATTGTATCCTATTATCATCGTCTGTGCTCTTAACTATTGCAATATCACCGCCCTGTCTCCATAAATATTGAAAAGGTCTTAAGTGTCTAAAATACATTTCCTAGTCTGCCTCTCACAGTGAAAAATGACTCAACGTCCTCTTACAATGTGTTCTTATTTTGGCTTCAGAAAGGTCGTCATGGTATATAGGTCACTGGAAAAATAGCTGCTTGTCCTTTGCGGCAGTTCCACCGTATTTAAACAACAACAACAGACACAATCCATCCATTCCTAGGGATGGCAGCTGATAACTGCTGGTAAGAGGAAACATATAAAGTACATCCATCTGAATGGACATTGGATGGGACATTACTGATGATTCTGAAACAAGGCAATTAGCTTCCAGATTTCCAAAGCTATTCCTGGCTATCTCTTCAGATCAAAAGCTCTATCCAGTCCAGGTAGGTCCTCATGGCTAGATCTGTGTCACTTGGCTGACCTCTGTCTATGAAGTAAGAACTAACCACCTACTGGGGGCAAGTTGTCTGGGAAATTCCTAGAAGAGTATTTTTCCCCCAAGTTGTGTGTATTCCTTTCCTAGTAGAGGATTATTTACAGTAAAGGAAGATGCACAAAATAGAATCCAGGGGAGGAAACATATCTCCGAGCTTTAGTGTGATTTATAGCCCAGGAGATCATTCTTACACAGAAGCAAGGACAATGGAAGCTTTAAGTAAACCTCACACACCTGACTGCTCTCTACCGTTCTGACCTTTTTGTTTCCTTTCTTCTCCAGGGCTCTTCTCTTAATTCTCTTACCACATTTTTAACTCTCATATGTTAGACTCCTTTTCTCTACCCAGATACAGTACTGTTCTCTAGCATTTCATCTTTTAATCTCTTCTCTTCTATTTGCTCTCCTTGGACAATTTAATTTACTCTCGTTCAAATATACAGCATCAATTCCATTCTAGATCAGACCTCTCATTCATCTACACACGTACGAAAACCAAACGCAAAATCTCATTGTCCTTAAGCTTTCATCTCTCCGTCCCTGTGTTTCTAAGCACAATCAACAGCATCTATATCCGAACTAGAAACCTGGGATCATTCAGGCTTCTCTACTAGACTCTAAGAGGCGTAGCTGACAGGACTTTGGTAGTAACCCTTGTACACCCAGTGCATAGCAAAGTACCCAGCACATTGCAGGTGCTTAGTAAATATCTAATCAATAGATTAATAAATTCTTGATTCATTCTTTTCCCCTGCTCTTATTATCCATTTGGTTACCAAATTGTGTAGTTCTATGCCAGAAGCATTGCTGGAGCTCATCCTCTTTTCTATATTTCTAGTGTCTCTGCCTTGGACCTTTCTTTTCTCGGTTTCTTACGTCCTCTCATGGTAGACCATCCTCCACATTGCCATAAGGGTTATCTTTCCAAAACAAATTCTGACCATGTCACTCACCCATGGGAAAGCTCCTGTTGGCCTTCCACACTCTTCAGCCCAAGAGCTTCTGACCATCTGCAATTTCTTCATGATAAACCTTCTGCCCTAGCCAATTGGACTTGCTTCCATTCTTAACCACAATGCTCATTTCCCCCTTTCCCATAGATTCACTCAGGCCTTCTTGTTTGCTTGGAATACTCTTCCACTCCTCTCGTCTCATGGCAGGGCAACTCAACACCATCTCTTCTGTGACGTTTTCTATGATCCCCATGGATGGCTCTGTGTGTGCACATTGCAATTTGTCCAGCATTCTCTCAAATAATTTTTATATTTTATAATGTCCATTTTGCCTGCTGCATGGTGAGTTCCTTAAAGGAATAATCCTGCTAAATTCGTTTTTCCTGTCCCCACTTTCAAACAGGAGTGTAGCATACAGTGGTCATTCAGCACATGTTTCAAAGTGAGCCCTTGTCTGGAACATTGAGAACAGACACTCTAAGTCTGAATTGACTAAGGAGTAGAAGGATGTTTTCACCAAATTCTGGAAGACTTTAATATACTATAAAAAACTAGTGATCAAAGCATTGTTACTATTAAAACCCAGGTCCACAATGGAACAGGGCAAAAGGCTGAGAGAAGAGACAGAGAGAGAGAAGTTAAGAGTTTGTTTTTATATCTGTGAGAATTACTTGGACAATTTTACTTTTCTGACCTTGAACCATAAGCTTCCAAGAAGTCCACCTACACATGCTTCCCTGATGAGGTCAGCATGAGGCACACTCAGAGTGCTTGCCACAGTTGTTTATCTAAGCAGGAACAAGTAACAACTGGTACAGTTTCAACACTACAGTTAAATGAAAAATGATTTGGCACAGACTTCAAACTATGTTACCATAATTGAGCACTTGGGTAGGGGTAGGGACAAACTTTATTCTACTTTTCTTCCTGGAAATTATTTACTTTTTCTCTATTGACGGTGTATCACAATCCTCTGAACAGGTAGTAATACATAGGTGTATATATTCAGAATGTGTCATTATGTACATCTATCTGTATTTCCTTCATTCCATCAGCAAAATAATTAAAAAGTTTCATTTCCAGGGGACTTCTCTGGCGGTTCAGTGGTTAAGACTCCGCGCTTCCACTGCAGGGGGGCAGGGGTTCGAGGCCTGGTTGGGGAACTAAGATCCTACATGCCATGCGGCACAGACAAAAATAAAATAAAATTAAAAAAAAAAAGTTTCATTTCCAATTGAATGAAAGTCAAATTGTTCTCAAAAATTGAAAATAGTGTAGTCTGCTTGAAATAATCCTATGTCTTCTGAAGATCTTTGAATTGAGCCTTTGTATACAGACAACAAAGGGTCATAGTTGTGTTTTTACAATTTTAACTCACTTCTGTTATCCTTTACATTGAGCCCCTCATGGTATACTATATCTAACATAACGAATACCTTGCTTGTATACATACATCAACTTGTATGCTTCCTTCAGAAGGAACTAATAAAGAACTCTATTATTTGATCTGAAAATGACCTGTGAAAAGAGCATTGCATTCACTAGATACATAGTACATTTCTTCTATTTGAATGAATGAATGACATAAAGAGACCTAGCATCTTTCATTGGGGATCTGGGGCTCGACAGTCACATGGGAGCCTTGAGGCACTGCTAAGCCACAGTACTTCTGCCATATTAGGATTGGGGAGGAGTCTCTCAGGTTCTATCAAGACCAGTCCTCTCAGCATTCATAGATATGGATCTCTGCCAGAGGTAATCTCTCCCCACTAATGGCCCTGATAGGACTTAAATTTGAGTCCTTCAGTTTGAGACAGATATCATCCTCTCACAACTGGAGAAAGATGTAAAACGCAACTGAGAAAAGAGCACATTGATTTAACATTATGATAAGTAGGAATTAGTAAACAGGGATCAGAGCTTTCCATAAAGACCTTTTTTTTTGGATGAGTAATATCAGGGAAAGTGAGAGTAAGAAGGAATAAAGAGAAAAACAAATAACCATATGCTAACACATATGTATGGAATCTAAAAAAAAAAAGAAAAAAATGGTTCTGAAGAACCTAGGGGCAGGACAGGAATAAAGACACAGATGTAGAGAATGGACTTAAGGACATGGGGAGGGGGAAGGGTAAGCTGCGACGGAGTGAGAGAGTGGCATGGACATATGTACACTACCAAACGTAAGGTAGATAGCTAGTGGGAAACAGCCACATAGCACAGGGAGACCAGCTCGGTGCTTTGTGATCACCTAGAGGGATGGGATAGGGAGGGTGGGAGGGAGATGCAGAGGGAGGGGATATGGGATATGTGTATACGTACAGCTGATTCACTTTGTTATAGAGCAGAAACTAACACACCACTGTAAAGCAATTATACGCCAATAAAGATGTTAAAAAAAAAAAAAGAAGGAATAAACCTAGAAAGGATAGAGAAATTCCAACCTGAAGAGGGACAGTGCAATGAAAGAAGACTTAAACAAATGAAAATAAACTTTCATCTATTTAAACCCTTTTCTCGTGTCTGATAAACATAATAATAGTGATAGCAATAATAATTGAGTGTTATTATATGTCATACACTGTGCTAACCATTTTTCATAGGGTTATCTGATTTACTCCTCTTAAAAGCATCCTGGGGGGCAGGTAATACTATAGTCATTTCACAAATAAATAAAGGTTATAGATGTTAATTAACTTGCCCAAGGTCATGTAGTTAAGAAGTGGTGCAACTGGGACTGAAACTCAGGTCTGTCAGCTTCCAAATCCCACGCTCTTTACACAATGCTATGTTTATGTAGTGTTCTCCACATAGAAAGTTCTTCAATGTAGCCTCTCCTACTCCAATTACCACTATAAAGCATAATAAAATTTAATGACGATTGTGGCAAGGCTGGACACAAGCCAGAAACGAGTTTGGTCTTAAAGATTTTATAGAAAATAACACTTTGCTTATCTGATACCTAAGAGCACACTACCAGCTTGTGGTCATAATGAGGCACTTTATATGAACTCAGTGGACAGGGCAAATTGGAAATTTGGTTTGTGACTGGCTGCAGCTCCATTGGCCAGTTGACTTCAGCAAAGGCAATCAGTGACCCTAACTGTGAATTGGATGTGGCTTAGAGGTGCTTACCAAGCACCTTCCCTCAGCTAGCGAATTTTTCTAATTAGATTTGCATTTAATATTATCAACTACAACCACTCTGTCTGTAATAAGGATATAACAGGTAGGAGACTACCTCTTCAAACATCCCATGGAATAGAGCTGCCCATCAAATAATCTAGAAATCCTAAAGTTGCTTCTTTTATTCTTCCAAGATCATTGATTATTAATTGCACATTCATGAGTTTTGAAGAAAGAAACGCTATTAATTTGGCTTTGTGGGGGAACTTATAAAATTGTGGAAGAGTCAGAGAGACTGATGAGAGGAAAAGATTAATATCCATGTAGTGCCAAGAGGGTGACTAATGGCATTACTTTCTTATGAATCTGTAGCTCTCAAACTGTTGATTCTAATTTTAACAAAACAAAGCAGATTTGAAGCCCATGCATTGACTTTCTGCCCAAGAATATTTGAATATTGTTTTTACTGGAATTAGAAACTTTGTTCCAGTAATGAGGAGAGCTTTCCCTACACAGAATTAGATAATTATCATACTTGTGAGCAAATTGGCCTCTAGCCACAATGAATAATACATATGGGCACAGAGACTAAAATGTTACTACACAGTACTTTTTATTGAGTATTGAAATACTAATCAACCAGAAGTATAAAAGCATAAGGAATTCGTTTGTTATTGCAATTTCTCCATATTTATAATATTATAGTAATGAGTGTGTTTTGTGGTACTTATTTTGCTTCCTTATTTGGATTCAATGTGTCTGCATTGCTTTCATTTTTATTTTTTTGTCTTTTGTTTCTGTCTTCCTGACCTAAACACAAATATATATCTATTTATACCTATCTAATAATGAGAATACATTATTCAATTAATTTATCCCCAGTAACCCTCATTAGGGTTTCCTTTTAAATATAGCAGGAATTACATCTCCACTTCACTAAAATAAGCATTTCATTTTGAATCGAAGATATATCTAACAATGTCTTTCAGCTCCTCCTAAGGGAACCCACCTGTCAATCTTCAATACAGTTAGAAGGATTCCAAGAGAAAAATGGAGAAGTATGAAAACAGAGTTACCCTTATACGACTGACAGGATAGACAAAGACTCATTTGAATGTATAATAAAATAGGCATTTAAAAAAAAAACCCTGATATCATTAGCTGTGTAACAACCATTCTAACACTTAAAGGTATTATTAACTCTCACATTTCTGTGAGTTGACTGGGCACAACTGAATGGTTCTTGCGTGGGGTCTCTTAGGCTGTTGCTCTCAGACTCATTTGGGCTGAATGACCAAGATGGCTCACTCCCATGGCTGGGAATTGATGCTGGCTGTTGGCTGGGAGCATATGTAGGGCTTTTCCATGTATCTTAGTCTTCTCACATCATGGCAGCTGGGTTTTAAAAGCAAGTGTTCCAAAAGACCCAAAGTAAAAATATATTAGTTATCTATTGCTGCATAACAAATTACCACAAACTTGGTATATAAAAAGCACCCATTTATCATCTCACAGTTTCTGTAGGTCAGAAGTCTGGACACATCTTACGTAGCTGGGTCCTCTGCTCAGGCTCTCAGAAGGTTGCAATCAAGGTGTCAGCCAGGACTACAGTCTCATCTGAGGCCCAGGGTCCTTTTCTAAGCTTGATGGTTGTTGGTAAAATTCATTTCCTGTAGAACTAATGGCAACTTACTTCTTCAAGTCCAACAGGGAGTGTATTTGAGTTCAGGGAAGGTCTCAACTAATATTTTTTTCAAAGAACAGCTTTATTGAAATATAATTCACATCCCATGCATTTCACTCATTTAAGGTGCGTAATTCAATGGTTTTTAATATATTCACAGAGCTGTTCAACTATCACTACAATCTAATTTTAGAACATCTTTGTCATCCCCAAAGAAACTGCTCCCAATAGCAGTGACTCTCCATTCCAGCCTTATCTCCAGCCCTACACATCTACTAATCTGTTTTGGTCTATAGATCTTCCTGTTCTGGCCATATTAATGGAATCATCCATTATGTGGTTTTTATGACTGGTTTCTTTAACTTAGCAAAATGTTTTCAAGGTTTGTCCATGTTGTATCCTGTATTAGTACTTCATTCCTTTTTAATGCTGAATAATATTCTTTTTTATGGATATACCCCATTTTATTCATCTGTTCATCAATTGATGTACATTTGGTTTGCTTTAGTTTTTGGCCGTACCATGCAGCTTGTGGGATCTTTGTTCCCCAACCAGGGATTGAACCTGGGCCACAGCAGTGAAAGCGCTGGATCCTAACCACTAGACCACCAGGGAACTCCTGGATTGCTTCTACTTTTGAGCTATGGTAAATAATTCTTCTGTGAACACTCATGTAGAAGATTTTCTGTGCATATACGCTTCCCTCTCTCAGGGTTTTATATCTAGGGGCGGAATTGCTGGGTTCTATGGGAACTCTAAGTTGAACAGTGTCAGGAACTGGTAAACATTTTCCAAAGTCTCTGTATCATTTTACATTCCCACTAGCAATGTACGAGCATTCCTATTTCTCCTCATCCTCGTCAACACTTGTTGTTGTCTGTCTTTTTTATTATACCCATCCCAGTGGGTGGGTAGAATCTCCCTGTAGTTTTGTGTCTCATTTCCCTAATGACTATCGATGCTGAGCATCTTTTCATGTATATCTTCATTGGGAAAAATGTCTATTCAAACTCTTTGCCCTTTTTTTTAGTTGGGTGATTTATATTTTTATTATTGATTTGTAAATGTTTTTTTATATATATTATGAACACAAGTCCTCTATCAGATATACAATCTGTGAATATGTTTCCCATTCTGTGAGTTGATTTTTCACTTTCTTGATTATGACCTTTGAATCACAAGGTTTTGATTTAGATGAAGTACTGTTTGTCTGTTATGTCTTTTGCCACTTGTACTTTCAAAGTTGTACCTAAGAAATTAATGCCTAATCCAAATTCATGAAGATTTACTCCTACGTTTTCTATGGGTTTTATACTTTTAACACTTACAATGATGTCTGTTATCCATTTTGAGTTAATTTTTGCGTATGGTGTGAAGAGGAATCCACCTTCACTCATTTGTATGGATATACAGTTGTTTCAGCACCATTTATTGGAAAGGCGGAGCCTCTTTTAAAAAGCCTACCTGATTAAGGCTGACCTAACCAGGATAACTTCCCTTTAACTCAACGCCAACTCATTAGGAACTTTAATTACATCTGCAAGTCAGTTTACCTTTTCCACATATGGTGAGATCTTGCATAGTCACAGATCCCACCCACAATCAAGAGGAGGGTGTAGCATAGGGCATGTACTCTAAGGGGTGAGAATTTTGGAGGACGTCTAAGAATTCCATCTGCCACAGGAAACTAGCATTGTCTTAAGGCTTGGACTTGGAAACTGACAGAGCATCATTTCCATTATATTCTATTGGTCAAGCAGTCACAGAGCCCACCCAAAGGCAAAGGAGAAATCATATACTCCACCTCTTAATGAGAGGAGAGTCTAAAAACCTGTGCCTGTCTTTAATTTACTACCACCTGCTGCCATAATAAGCAGCACTAGACAAGGTTATTTATTAAAAGATTTTACTTTTAGTTTTCCTTCTTCCGTCTCAAGATTCTAAAGAACTCTGAAAAGCAAGAAGATAGCATCTGATAAAGAAAAATTTGGAACAGAATACAATAACTACCTAAGTTCACTTACCTAGGAGGAAATAAAAACCCAGTTCTAATGGGAATTGAGCATGATTCTCTATCAGTGTGTACTTAGTCTGTGCCTAGATGAATCACCTTGGCTGTCCCATGTAGTACATGTTCTCCTTTGTGAGAAGCAGGTGGCCCATGACTGACCTTGGAAAGATGATTCAAATCAGTTTTCTCAGAATTAAGAATTCCAAAAAGACTTGATTAGAGCTGAAGGAGGTCTCATTCTGATTCTTGAGGAAACATTTATTAATCCACGTTTACTTCTGTGGCTCCAAGATCTCAGCTAGTGCTACCAACAACACTGTCCCTGCCAACGTTACAGTTTCTTCCCTCTCTCAGGTTATCTCTAATGATGTAATCTTTGCCAATTTTTGTTAAAGTATCCAGGAAAAATGAGACCTATAACAATATGTGAATTTCACAGTTATAAGCAGTCTTAATGGCCAAGGTATTGGACAAAGTTTGTCCTCGTGTAAGAGGATAATCAAAGTTTTCCTTTGCTTCAAGTAAAATCTCTGTATTACTCCATTTCTGTAGCATGTGACTAGGCCTATCTTGGATATATAAGAAATATACTATGGAAATATATGAAAAGCAACTTCCTCTCTCTCTCTCTCTCTCTCTCTCTCTCTCTCTCTCTCTGATTCAAAAGAAAAACTAAAGTGGAAATCTGGACATCTGAGGCAGGTTGGTAGAATGAGGAATAATTAGGGTATTAAAGTAGTTGTAGATTTTGCTTTTTTGTTTGGCAAGAACATACCATTGCATTTTTAACCTAGGCGGGAATGACGGTAAACTACCATCACAAGGTAAAAAGAAGTAAACCTAAGACTCAGAAAAGACCTAGCTGAATTCCAGAGCAGTTTCGGAAATTTATCCTGAATAGTAACCTGAGAAAGTTACTCCACATTTCTGAGCTTACATCCTTGTTTTTTAAAAATAATCATATCAGTCCTACCTACCTCACAGAGCTATATTGTAAGAATCCAGCAAAATATACCTGTATATCATTAAGATGCTTTTGAGCAGCTTTGAGAAACCCAAACTTAAACTGGCTTGAAGAGTCAGATAACTTCTTGTCATGTGACTTCCAGAGGTAAGGCTAACTTCTGGGTTGACTGCTTCAGTAACCCCCTGACAGGAACACGTGTTCTTTTCAATGATCTTTTATGTTGTCAACAGATTTCGCTTAATCCATGGGCTTATTCTTCTACTTATTGTTATAAGAAAATCCTTACCTCTTTTGTTTATATCCAGAGAGAAAATAAAAGTCTTTCACTCTAAGCTGATACTCATTTGTGGACCAATAACAATGATCAGCAAACAGTGCTATGACTGACTTATACCTGAATTCCTGAAAGGTTCTGGCTTTGATCCATTAGGACCCATTCCTAAAGCTAAAAAAGGAGATTCTGATGAGTTGCAAGGGCTTTGTGTGGGACTTGAAGACACATGAACAGAACTGGGGGTTTTTTGAAGAGGAAACACAAGGAGGGAATGGAGGATGAGTAGACAATCAACAGTGTTCAATATAAACTGAGAAATCACTTTTTAAAAGCATGCTTTTACAAATATACACGTTAGTCATCAAATCACAAGATTAGAGAACAAAAGAGGAAAGGAAGAAAAAAATACATACAAAAACAAATCCGAAACAATTAACAAAATGGCAATAAGAACATACATAACGATAATTACGTTAAACATAAATGGATTAAATGCTCCAACCAAAAGACAGACTGGCTGAATGGATACAAAAATAAGACCTGTACATATGCTGTCTACAAGAGACCCACTTCAGATCTAGGGACACATACAGACTGAAAGTGAGGGGATGGAAAAAGGTATTCCATGCAAATGGAAATCAAAAGAAAGCTGGAGTAGCAATACTCATATCACACAAAACAGACTTTAAAATGAAGACTATTAGAAGAGATGAAGAAGGACACTACATAATGATCAAGCGATCAGTACAAATATACAAGAAAATGTTTCAAAATTCTATTTTCTTCAAACACATCTTCATCTTCCCCTAGTACTACACTGAAGTTCTCCTGAACACCTTGATGATGGTTGCACAACAATCTGAATGTAGACAATACAACTAAACTGTACACTTAAAAATGGTTAGGAGGATAAATTTTGTTATGTATACTTTACCACAGTTTTTTAAAAAACATGTACAGAAATGCTTAGTTTTAATATTTTAATCCTCAATTTTCTAAAATGTATTACATCTGTAACAAGAAAAACACTAATTTAATACAAATATCTAGCTCATGTGTTATCTGGTACCTCTTAAGATCTTCAGAAGGGTGCTTGAATTCCTATTCCACATCTGGTGGAATTCGAAAGTTCTTGCTGAGATTTCTACCAATTTTTAGGAGTGGAGTTTGTTTCTAGTTTTCAGTTCCATATTGTGTTGAATTATTCCATGTTAAGAATTTTTTTACACACTCTCAAGAAAGCTATGTCCCTCGACATTGTATCTACCTAGACTCTGCTCAATTTCACAAAAGCAAGATAAAGCATTAAAATGCCTCATAGACATGTGTATTTAGAGAGTTAACTGAAGTTGTGGCGAGATAGAAAGTGGGGCTTGTTTATATTCACCACTCAAACAAGTTCAAGTTGAATATTAGGCACCCAGCTCTTCATTAACTCATTTCAGTCTCTCCATCCTGGTTGCTTCACACCTGTAACAACCCCACCTCACACCACATCCAGCTCATACTAGATCTTCTCGATTTTTCCACACACTCTCTCCCACATTGTCTCTCCCTCAAGATTCCAAATTATTCTTTATCCTATAAGCAGTTTAGACCTCTTCTAGCCCCCACCCCTAAATCTAGCTATAAAACCCCCATGGCATCAGCAGAACTAAAGGACCCTTCATACACATCTTCCCCTTTTTAACAGGCAGCTGTGATCATGACAGGCATTTCTCCCTCCTTTCCAAACAAAAGGATCTGTCCTTTCTATACCATCCCATCTTTTTTCTCACCTAATTCACTATGGTTGGATTCACCTCCTTGAAAACAGTGGGCCATTCTTCTCTGTGGCTCCCTGCAGAGAATAACATTCATCTGACACTAGTCAGCTTAAGGTCTGCTTGTAGAACTCTGGAAACCCCCAATTTTGAGGGCAACTTGTGGAATCCATTTACTAGGTCCTGCTCATATGTGCTGGGACTAATTGTTGGCATAAACCCACTGCAATGGAGTCTACTGGGAATTGCAAGATATTCTTCTTCCTCTTGCATCCCACAAAGGAATTCTATGGTGCTTGCTCAAGCCTTGAAAATGCAGAGGAAATAAGAGAAGAAAGATCTCACATTTAGCTGAACAAATTACTGTATAAAGCAAGATTCATTCATCTCAGGTGTGTAGGTTCTGTGAGGGCTTAGTAGTTAGTATTTATTGTGTATTTTAAAAGGAAAAATAACTCCACGTGTAGGAAATAATGTTTTAAAAATGAAGGCACAAAACATTTTGAGTTTCTATACAATACTGGGCTGGCTTGGCTTTTACTAATCAGTTACTCTGAAGAAACTTCAAAAATGTTTTAAGTGATATTTTTTAAGTTGGTGTAAATAGATGATTGCTGATCTCTTAATACAATATTTTAAGTTCCTTAGCCATCTAGCAACAAGAACAACAAAAAAACACCCACTGTGTTACTCTGATAATGTAAGAGAATTACTTGTAGAAGAGTTTGAATCGCTGAGAGGGGGAAGATGACGGAAGAGTAAGAGGCGGAGATCACCTTCCTCCCCACAGATACACCAGAAATACATCTACATGTGGAACAACTCCTACAGAACACCTACTGAACGCTGGCAGAAGACCTCAGACCTCCCAAAAGGCAAGAAGCTCCCCACATACCTGGGTAGCGCAAAAAAAAAAAGAATAAACAGAGACAAAAGAATTAGGGACGAGACCTGCACCAGTGGGAAGGAGCCGTGAAAGAGGAAAGGTCTCCACACACTAGAAAGCCCCTTCGCGGGCGGAGACTGCGGGTGGCGGAGGGGGGAAGCTTCGGAGCCGCGGAGAAGACCGCAGCAACAGGGGTGCGGAGGGCAAAGCGGGGAGATTCCCGCACAGAGGATCAGTGCTGACCGGCACTCACCTGACCGAAAGGCTTGTCTGCTCACTCGCCGGGGCGGGCGGGGCTGGGAGCTGAGGCTTGGGCTTCGGTCAGAGCGCAGGGAGAGGACTGGGGTTGGCAGCGTGAACACAGCCTGCAGGGGGTTAGTGCACCAGGGCTACCCGGGAGGGAATCCAGAAAAAGGTCTGGACCTGCCGAAGAGGCAAGAGACTTTTTCTTCCCTCTTTGTTTCCTGCTGCGCGAGGAGAGGGGATTCAGAGCGCTGCTTAAAGGAGCTCCAGAGACGGGCGCGAGCCACGGCTAACAGCGCGGACCCCAGAGACGGGCACGAGACGCTGAGGCTGCTGCTGCCGCCACCAAGAAGCCCCTGTGCGAGCACAGGTCACCATCCACACCTCCCTTCCGGGGAGCCTGTGCAACCCGCCACTGCCAGGGTCCCGGGATCCAGGGACAACTTCCCGGGAAGAACGCACGGCCCGCCTCAGGCTGGTGCAATGTCACGCCGGGCTCTGCTGCCGCAGGCCCACCCCTCACTCCGTGCCCCTCCCCACGGCCTGAGTGAGCCAGAGCCCCCGAAGCAGCTGCTCCTTTAACCCCGTCCTGTCTGAGCGAAGAACAGACGCCCTCAGGCGACCTACACGCAGAGGCGGGGCCAAATCCAAAGCTGAAACCAGGGAGCTGTGCGAACAGAGAAGAGAAAGGGAAATCTCTCCCAGCAGCCTCAGGAGCAGCGGATTAAAGCTCCACAATCAACTTGATGTACCTGCATCTGTGGAATACCTAAATAGACAACGAATCATCCCAAATTGAGGAGGTGGACTTTGGTGGATTTTTTCCCCTTTTGCTCTTTTTGTGAGTGTGTATGTGTATACTTCTGTCTGAGATTTTGTCTGTATAGCTTTGCTTTCACCATTTGTCCTAGGGTTCTATCCGTCCGTTTTTTTGGTTTGTTTTTTCACTTTTTGAAAAATTTTTTTTCTTAATAATTATTTTTTATTTTAATAACTTTATTTTTTCTTACTTTATTTTACTTTATCCTCTTCCTTCCTTTCTTTCTTTCTTCCTTTCTTTCTACTTTTTCTCCCTTTTATTCTGAGCCACGTGGATGAAAGGCTCTCGGTGCTGCAGCCAGGACTCAGTGCTGTGCCTCTGAGGTGGGAGAGCCAACTTCAGGACACTGGTCCAGAGGAGACCTCCCAGCTCCACATAATATCAAACAGCGAAAATCGCCCAGAGATCTCCATCTCAACACCAACACCCAGCTTCACTCAACGACCAGCAAGCTACAGTGCTGGACACCCTATGCCAAACAACTAGCAAGACAGGAACACAACCCAACCCATTAGCAGAGAGGCTGCCTGAAATCATAATAAGTCCACAGACACCCCAAAACACACCACCAGACGTGATCCTGCCCACCAGAAAGACAAGATCCATCCTCATCCACCAGAATACAGGTACTAGTCCCCTCCACCAGGAAGTCTACACAACACACTGAACCAACTTTAGCCACTGGGGACAGACACCAAAAACAAGGGGAACTACGAACCTGCAGCCTGCAAAAACGAGACCCCAAACACAATAACATAAGCAAAATGAGAAGACAGAAGAACACACAGCAGATGAAGGAGCAAGATAAAAACCCACCAGACCTAAAAAATGAAAAGGAAATAGGCTGTCTACCTAAAAAAGAATTCAGAATAATGATAGTAAAGATGGTCCAAAATCTTGGAAATAGAATAGAGAAAATGCAAGAAACATTTAACAAGGACCTAGAAGAACTAAAGATGAAACAAGCAATGATGAACAACAAAATAAATGAAATTAAAAATACTCTAGAAGGAATCAATAGCAGAATAACTGAGGCAGAAGAACGGATAAGTGACCTGGAAGATAAAATAGTGGAAATAACTACTGCAAAGCAGAATAAAGAAAAAAGAATGAAAAGAACTGAGGACAGCCTCAGAGACCTCTGGGACAACATTAAACACACACCAACATTCGAATTATAGGGGTTCCAGAAGAAGAAGAGAAAAAGAAAGGGACTGAGAAAATATTTGAAGAGATTACAGTTGAAAACTTCCCTAATATGGGAAAGGAAATAGTTAATCAAGTCCAGGAAGCACAGAGAGTCCCATACAGGATAAATCCAAGGAGAAACACGCCAAGACACAAACTAATCAAACTGTCAAAAATTAAATACAAAGAAAACAAAAGCAGCAAGGGAAAAACAACAAATAACACACAAGGGAATCCCCATAAGGTTAACAGCTGATCTTTCAGGAGAAACTCTGCAAGCCAGAAGGGACTGGCAGGACATATTTAAAGTGATGAAGGAGAAAAACCTACAACCAAGATTACCCAGAAAGGATCTCATTCAGATTTGATAGAGAAATTAAAACCTTTACAGACAAGCAAAAGCTGAGAGAGTTCAGCACCACCAAACCAGCTTTACAACAAATACTAAAGGAACTTCTCTAGGCAAGAAACACAAGAGAAGGAAAAGACCTACAATAAAAATCCCAAAACAATTAAGAAAATGGGAATAGGAACATACGTATCGATAATCATCTTCAATGTAAATGGATTAAATGCTCCCACCAAAAGACACAGATTGGCTGAATGGATACAAAAACAAGACCCATATATATGCTGTCTACAAGAGACCCACTTCAGACCTATAGACACATGCAGACTGAAAGTGAGGGGATAGAAAAAGATATTCCATGCAAATGGAAACCAAAAGAAAGCTGGAGTAGCAATTCTCATATCAGACAAAATAGACTTTAAAATAAAGACTATTACAAGAGACAAAGAAGGACACTACATAATGATCAAGGGATCGATTCAAGAAGAAGATATAAAAATTGTAAATATTTATGCACCCAACATAGGAGCAGCTCAATAAATAAGACAAATACTAACAGCCATAAAAGGGGAAATCGACAGTACCCCAGTCATAGTAGGGGACTTTAACACCACACTTTCACCAATGGACAGATCATCCAAAATGGAAATAAATAAGGAGGCACAAGCTTTAAATGATACATTAAACAAGATGGACTTAATTGATATTTATAGGACATTCCATCCAAAAACAACAGAATACTCATTTTTCTCAAGTGCTCATGGAACATTCTCCAGGATAGATCATATCTTGGGTCACAAATCAAGCCTTGGTAAATTTAAGAAAATTGAACTCGTATCAAGTATCTTTTCTGACCACAACGCTATGAGACTAGATATCAATTACAGGAAAAAATCTGTAAAAAATACAAACACATGGAGGCTGAACAATACACTACTTATTAACGAAGTGATCACTGAAGAAATCAAAGAGGAAATCAAAAAATACCTAGAAAAAAATGACAATGGAGATAAGAGGACCCAAATACTATGGGATGCAGCAAAAGCAGTTCTAAGAGGGAAGTTTATAGCAATACAACCCTACCTTAAGAAACAGGAAACATCTTGAATAAACAACCTAACCTTGCACGTAAAGCAATTAGAGAAAGAAGAACAAAAATACCCCAAAGTTAGCAGAAGGAAAGAAATCATAAAGATCAGATAAGAAATAAATGAAAAATAAATGAAGGAAACGATAGCAAAGATCAATAAAACTAAAAGCTGGTTCTTTGAGAAGATAAACAAAATTGATAAATCATTAGCCAGACTCATCAAGAAAAAAAGGGAGAAGACTCAAATCAATAGAATTAGAAATGAAAAAGAAGAAGTAACAACTGACACTGCAGAAATACAAGATATCATGAGAGATTACTACAAGCAACTCTATGTCAATAAAATGGACAACCTGGAAGAAATGGACAAATTCTTAGAAATGCACAACCTGCCAAGACTGAATCAGGAAGAAATAGAAAATATGAACAGACCAATCACAAGCACTGAAATTGAAACTGTGATTAAAAATCTTCCAACAAACAAAAGCCCAGGACCACATGGCTTCACAGGTGAATTCTATCAAACATTTAGAGAAGAGCTAACAGCTATCCTTCTCAAACTCTTCCAAAATACAGCAGAGGGAGGAACACTCCAAAACTTGTTCTAAGAGGCCACCATCACCCTGATACCAAAACCAGACAAAGATGTCACAAAGAAAGAAAACTACAGGACAATATCACTGATGAATACAGATGCAAAAATCTTCAACAAAATTCTAGCAAACGGAATCTAACAGCACATTAAAAGGATCATACACCATGATCAAGTGGGGTTTATTCCAGGAATGCAAGGAGTCTTCAATATACGCAAATCAATCAATGTGATACACCATATTAACAAATTGAAGGAGAAAAACCATATGGTCATCTCAATAGATGCAGAGAAAGCTTTTGACAAAATTCAACACCCATTTATGATAAAAACCCTGCAGAAAGTAGGCATAGAGGGAACTTTCCTCAACATAATAAAGGCCATATATGACAAACTCACAGCCAACATCATCCTCAATGGTGAAAAACTGAAAGCATTTCCAGTAAGATCAGGAACAAGACAAGGTTTCCCACTCTCACCATTCTTATTCCACCAAGTTTTGGAAGTTTTAGCCACGGCAATCAGAGAAGAAAAGGAAATAAAAGGAATCTAAATCGGAAAAGAAGAAGTAAAGCTGTCACTGTTTGCAGATGACAGGATACTATACATAGAGAATCCTAAAGATGCTACCAGAAAACTACTAGAGCTAATCAATGAATTTGGTAAAGTAGCAGAATACAAAATTAATGCACAGAAATCTCTGGCATTCCTATACACTAATGATGAAAAATCTGAAAGTGAAATTAAGAAAACACTCCCATTTACCACTGCAACAAAAAGAATAAAATATGTAGGAATAAACCTACCTAAGGAGACAAAAACCTGAATGCAGAAAAGTATAAGACACTGATGAAAGAAATTAAAGATGATACACATAGATGGAGAGATATACCATGTTCTTGGATTGGAAGAATCAACATTGTGAAAATGACTCTACTACCCAAAGCAATCTACAGATTCAATGCAATTCCTATCAAACTACCACTGGCATTTTTCACAGAACTACAACAAAAAATTTCACAATTTGTATGGAAACACAAAAGACCCCGAATAGCCAAAGCAATCTTGAGAATGAAAAACAGAGCTGGAGGAATCAGGCTCCCTGACTCCAAACTATACTACAAATCTACAGTAATCAAGACAGTATGGTACTGGCACAGAAACAGAAATATAGATCAATGGCCAGGATAGAAAGCCCAGAGATAAACCCACGCACATATAGTCACCTTATCTTTGATAAAGGAGGTAGGAATGTACAGTGGAGAAAGGACAGCCTCTTCAATAATTGGTGCTGGAAAAACTGGACAGGTACATGTAAAAGTATGAGATTAGAACACTTCCTAACACCATACACAAGAATAAGCTCAAAATGGATTAAAGACCTAAATGTAAGGCCAGAAACTATCAAACTCTTAGAGGAAAATATAGCTAGAACACTCTATGACATAAATCACAGCAAGATCCTTTTTGACCCACCTCCTAGAGAAATGGAAATAAAAACAAAAATAAACAAATGGGACTTAATGAAACTTCAAAGCTTTTGCACAGCAAAGGAAACCATAAACAAGACTAAAAGACAACCCTCAGAATGGGAGAAAATATTTGCAAATGAAGCAAGTGAGAAAGGATTAATCTCCAAAATTTACAAGCAGCTCATGCAGCTCAATAAGAAAAAAACAAACAACCCAATCCAAAAATGGGCAGAAGACCTAAATAGACATTTCTCCAAAGAAGATATACAGACTGCCAACAAACACATGAAAGAATGCTCAACATCATTAATCATTAGAGAAATGCAAATCAAAACTACAGTGAGATATCATCTCACACCAGTCAGAATGGTCATCATCAAAATATCTAGAAACAATAAATGCTGGACAGGGTGTGGAGAAAAGGGAACACTCTTGCACTGCTGGTGGGAATATGAATTGGTACAGCCACTATGGAGAACAGTATGGAGGTTCCTTCAAAAACTAAAAATAGAACTACCATATGACCCAGCAATCCCACTACTGGGCATATACCCTGAGAAAACCATAATTGAAAAAGAGTCATGTACCAAAATGTTCATTGCAGCTCTATTTACAATAGCCAGGAGATGGAAACAACCTATTTGTCCATCATCGGATGAATGGATAAAGAAGATGTGGCACATATATACAATGGAATATTACTCAGCCATAAAAAGAAACGAAATTGAGTCATTTGTAGCGAGGTGGATGGACCTAGAGTCTGTCATACAGAGTGAAGTAAGTCAGAAAGAGAAAGACAAATACCATATGCTAACACATATATATGGAATCTAAGAAAAAAAAATGTTATGAAGAACCCAGGGGTAAGACAGGAATAAAGACACAGACCTACTAGAGAATGGACTTGAAGATATGGGGAGGGGGAAGGGTAAGCTGTGACAAAGTGAGAGAGTGGCATGGACATATATACACCACCAAACGTAAAATAGATAGCTAGTGGGAAGCAGCCACATAGCACGGGGAGATCAGCTCGGTGCTTTGTGACCACCTAGAGGGGTGGGATAGGGAGGATGGGAGGGAGGAAGACGTGAGGGGGAAAGGATATGGGAACATATGTGTGTGTGTGACTGATTCACTTTGTTATGAAGCAGAAACTAGCACACCATTGTAAAGCAATTATACTCCAATAAAGATGTAAAAAAAAAAAAGAGTTTGAATCAATCATTTATTATTTTCTGAAATCTTTTCTGTTTATTCCTCTGTCCATAAGTTGAGTGATTAATCTGTTTCCTTTTGCTCACTGGCATAACAATCCAAAGCTATACACATAATGTTGTAGTGTACGCAAGACAGGGCAAGAGGAATGTAAAGGTAAATGGTAGAAATTGCCAGAATGGTGAATGGAAGAGATTCTAAGATTCATCAGCATAAGAAATCAGAAAAAGAACACACCATCCAAAAATAGCCAAATGGATCATTCTGAATGAGATGTTGATACGAAGCTGTTAAGCTTTCAAACCAGAAAAGAGACAAGAATTTAAGAACGGAGGAGAAATTATCTAAGTGTATGTAACTTTTGTGTTTTGGCAGCCAGAAGAATAGCAATATTTTTCCTAATGTTGTCAGCAGTTAGCTGTATAAAGTCTCTCTACCTGGGATTTCCCTGGTGGTCTAGTTGTTAAGAATCCACCTGCCAATGCAGGGGACACAGGTTCAATCCCTGGTTCGGGAAGATCCCATATGCTGCAGGGCAACTAAGCCCATGCGCCACAACTACTGAGCCCTTGTGCCACAACTACTGAAACCCCCACGCTCTAGACCCTGTGCTTCGCAACAAGAGAAGCCACCTCAATGAGAAACCTGTGCACCACAACGAAGAGTAACCCCTGCTTGCTGCAACTAGAGAAAGCCCATGTGCAGCAATGAAGACCCAATGCAGCCAAAATAAAAAAAGACTCTCTACTTGCATTCAGCAAAATGGACTCTACTTTATGGAAGTGCTCAAAACAGTATGATCAGCTCTGAAAATGACTGAGCTAGGTGCCAGGAAACTAGATTCTAAGATGAAGGTTGTCATGAACTTATCAAGAGACTTCAGGTCAGAGTCACTCACAGCCATCCATTCTTTCTTGTGTTCATTCAACAAGTATTTCTTGAAATGCTTATTAGTATGTGCTAACAAAAATGATAAGTTATAGATTGTGAGAATTAATTAGAAATGGCCAGTAGCCTCAAATATTTCCCAGTCTAGAAGGAAAGACAAATAACAGAAGTGTTTGTTGAACATCTTTCGTTTCAGGGTAGCACTACCTACCAGTATTGCTGAAGCAAGGAGGGAATCTTGCCTCGCATTCCTCACTGTCCAAGGAAGTATCACTGGAACTATTCCACTCGAGCATTTCAGTCACGATGCAAATACACCATTGAAGGTGAAGTTTGGGGTAAGACACCAAAGACTACCCAGCCTGCTGGAGTAGAAGGAGAGTCTCCAGATTCATTCTCAGGCTGCCATGTCTGGTAGCTACCACAGCTACAACATGAAACCATGAACTTTTCAAGAGCCTACAAAACAGTTTGCACCCTGAAAAAGACAAAAAGCAGAAGACTATGTGGTGTACAATTTTTTTAAATTATAAAATCAAAAATTATAATTAAGTTCTAAAGCCAGAAAGTTATTTCAACTTATCAGTTGCAACATAATATATAAATAAAGTTTGAAGTGAGCTGTGTATTTTAACATATTTGAAATAATGTGGGCTGGGGTAAGAGTACCCAGGACTCACAAAGGTCTTTTGGATAGTCGCTGTAGAACTGGGCATGGATTCAAATCCTGGCTCCGTCACTGGCTGGTTGGGGACTTGAAAAACTGCCTTCAATGTCTTAAGCTTTAGTTTACTTTCTATAACAGGGGATAATGATATCAAACTTAAAAGCATTATAATGAGTAACAAATGATTTACTACGTAGAAATTGCCTAGCATAATGCTGACACATATTGGTTTTTCAATAACCATTGTTTCTGTTTTCTTCTATTTCGGGGAGGCGCTGCTGTTTATACAGTTCTGAACATGTATTTGTGGGTAAGGATGTTTGGAATCAGTCACCAAATAATACTTTAACACACGGTTGATCCATTCATACTAATGTTTGCTTCACTCTGTATATGTGATGGTTGCTATCCTCTCAAACATTGGGCCCTAAGGAGCTTGTTAGGAAAATAACGATCTATCTATAGATGTCTTGACTTCCCAAGGTGGTGCTAACGTAGTAATAAAAAAAAAGAGCTTTTGCCCGGCTGGGTGCTGTTTACTCAAGGGATACTCTGTCGTCTCTTCAGAGAATTTCTCAACGAGCTTCTCCCATTCTTTCCTTTTCTTTCTTTTGCTGAAACTCCGTGGGAAAATAATAGAATTTGCTTTTGAAAAAGTCATCCATCTTCACGAGAGATACGCTTGATCGTATGATTTCTTTTGAAAATGATGAAGCCTTGAGTCATTTTCAGGGTTCACTTTTATTTTTATATTTGGTAGCTACAGTCCTGAAAAAAATCCCATCTCTGGAGAGATACGTGATGAGGAATTGAGTGAAATTTTCATAATTCAGCCTGCATTTTTCTTTCTTCCCCAAAGTTCCATAATTAGAGAATAAGATATTGAAGATTCATGCAATTTCATAATCTGTTTATTAAAATGACTGGTGATATATGTGTGATCATGGAGGTCACAGGGCAGCCAATGAGTATAGGTGTATATTGGGGGAAGGGAGGACAGATAACTAAACTCCAAATTGAAGACCTTTACTTGAATAACACCTTTATTTGAACAACAAGGTGAGCTTGTTGGAGTTGTGTCCCTAAGTTTCCATAAGTGGGAAAACTCATACCACCTCTCTCCACACACCCAACTACATTGGAATATAGCATGAGGAAGAAAAACCCTTGTTTGGTTAAGTCACCAAGATTTCAGAGTTTGTTATCCTGGTATAACTTAGCCCATCCTCGTTGATACTGTAATCCTGAGGCACTTGTGGCTTTTTGTTTTTGTGCGTTTTCTGCAATAAGAAGAAAATCAGAATTGGCAATCTACCTGCTTCACAAGTTGTCATGAGGAATTAGTCCTGGGATAATTATCTTGTAAATCCCTTATATGTAGATTGGAAAATGCACTGCAGGACTATATATGTGAACATTAGAGTTTCTATAGATAGAATCACTCAGAAAAATGTTAGATATTTTTAATGTAAGAGTAGAGATGGTCTGTTATTGTCTCAGTATTGCGCTAGCTCTTACTAATCAGAATAATAAACTCCAACAAGCTCACCTGATTTCTCTTTTTAGCATCATATGAATGTCCTTTTACTTGCCAATGAAATAAATATTTGTTGTCTTAAAATCCCCTCCCTGCATACAAGAAAAAAAAAAAAAAGCTTTTAGTTTCAGAATTCCTTCTGGAAACTTATAAATATATTCCAGATTTCTCAGATAATAATTATGGCTCATCTCAAAATAGGCAAAAATAAATAACTAAATAAAATTAATTTCAAATCTACACAATGACTATCTTAGTGTCCTAAACCAATATCTGATGTCTAAACAAAAACCCTTTATGTGGAAATATAGCCCACTAAATACATTTTAGTTTTAGTCATAAATAATAAAATGATTGTTGGTTTAAAACCCCTCTTTGGAACTTGACGTTATTTCTCCAATGATTTATATGCATCTTTGCAATTTTCACACTGAATATCTAGTTCTTTTATGTAGTTCCTTTAAATATATAATGCATATATCCAAATTATAACCTGGCTGTATCCTCAAAGTTTGTCTAGGTAGGCAGCTTGACACCCAGAATATATTTTTGTCATAGAAACAATGCTGTAAGTTTTTGAGAGGTTCCCAGGGTAATATACAAATAAATACCTATTTGCCTTGTGGACGGAGCTCACAGCACTTGCAAAACTAGAAGGCTGTTTGGGACCCTGAGACTTGAGATGCGGGAGTGATGAAAACCCCAATAAAGGGCTTTAAATTAAAGAGAAAGAAGGGAAATCTAAATGGTGTGAAGAAAATGGACACGAGCTGGAGACAGAAAGGTGAAGAAAACACGGGGAATGGTGAGGAAGGGAAAGAGAATAAGACAGCAAAAAGGAGAGTCTGGATGCTGTTTCCAATTTCACTTTCACTTTAACCCTCTAGAGGTTAGTGAAGAATGAAATAAAGGTCAGGATGAGAAGCTGGAGGTGAAGGAGAGCTTTCTCTTTTCCCCTCCCATCCTCCCCTCCCAGAATCAGCCCGTTCAACCCCCCTCCGCCGCCCGCCCGCCCCCAATTCTCTCAATCTGGCCACAATATGGTGAGACAAAAAACTGTACACAAATTAAAAAAGACTTCAAAAATAAAGGCTGCCCAGTGAATTTTTATGTAGATAATTATAATATTGGCCGCTGTCTTTCAGAACAATTCCATGCTGTGGTTACACAGCTATAATGAAGAGATCACACTGTGAAGTGAAAAGTCTCCTTATCCTCTGGGATTAGATTCAGATTTGCCTTCTTCCAGAAGGGTTTCCGAACGCGAGGAGAAGAGAAACAGCATAAAGAAGCAACAGAAAGAATTGTCTTGATCTCTGTTTTGCGAGCCTGGAGAAAAGGTGCCTTTGCAGGAAACTGGGTTTGCAAACAAGGAACATCTTTTGTGTTGCTTTTTGGCAAAGTAATTGATTCTAGTCAGAGATTGGCTGGGTGCCACCATGCAAGTAGTCTGTCTTTCTTATTCTGAAGACTACAGTAGGAAGAGCTGCAACTGAGGCTTTTTTATTCTTTTCTTATTATAGCCGACGTTACATACTTTCTTCCTGCTACCCCCTCTACTGTAACCAATGGTATGCAATTCATAGGTCACATTTTATAATATTTTTAAAAATTATAGAGAACAAAATAAAGCTTTTAAGACATTAAAAAAAAAATAAGCTGGAAGAAGACAATTTCTTATAACCAGTATCCTCTCCCTTCCCCCACTCCGATTGGGATTTATGTTTACCTTTTCCATCCTAAGAAAGAAACCAAACCAAAACATTGTACTATGAGCAGAAAGGTAACAGGAATTTATGCAAACTTTATAAAGCTGATGCAGATAATACAAAGACGGATTTCACTGTGAGAACCGTACCAGGGGAGTATTCAGGGATGCAACCATTACATTTCTATTAGATTTGCTTTAATAAAAGTAAAAATTACTTAATATTAAGTTTTAATTAAATTTTGTTCTATTAAGAAAGAGATGGACATCTACCACTGATATTTTGTTTATTAGCTTCTTCTGTTTAAGGGAACTTGGACATTTTATTATGACCATGAAAGGTATTATACAAATGATTTAATATTAAACAGTATCTAATAATAGGCTTTGGTGTAATTGACACTTTGAAAGCAACAGGAGTTGAGACCTTGCAGATGACCACAGAGAGGCTGAAGCCCAGAAGCGTGGCTTCCCTCCTCTCACAAAAGGGGCCACCACAAAGTTGGGGAGGGGCTGGGTAAATCCACTTCCCAGACACTCCTGCTTTCTTTCTTGAGCTGGGATCTGGGACCAGCTTTAAGCAATGTCCATTTTGAGGACCCACTTGGCTTGGGCTTGGAAGACGAATCCCATGTCTAGAAAAGAGGGAGCAGAAGTAAGCCACCTCCCCTAGATCTGGGGGGAGGCAGTTTGTCTGATTTCACACAGCGAAGGAAACATAAATGCTTCTCCTCTGTGACAGTAAAATGGGTTCTGCGAAATAAACATCCCAGCTTATTTTTCAAAATGCAATCCAGCAACAGATGCTACAAATCCAAACAAGAGGCCAAGCAGAAAAGGCTCTGATCATTGTTACACTGATTAATTGTTGTCAAAGCCAAGGGTGAAAGAAGAGCCCTTCATTTTAGCAAATATCCTGATGGCAACAGAGGAATCTGTTAAAGGATTATTATTTGTATTTTATTAAAATTTCCTGGGACTTCCTTGGTGGCGCAGTGGTTAAGAATCCACCTGCCAATGCAGGGGACACAGGTTAGAGGAAGATCCCACATGATGCGGAGCAACTAAGCCCATGCACCACAACTACTGAGTCTGCGCTCTGGAGCCCACAAGCCACAACTACTGAGCCCGCAAGCCACAACTACTGAGCCCACAAGCCACAACTACTGAGCTCACGCGCCTAAGCCTGTGCTCCACACCAAGAGAAGCCACCACAATGAGAAGACCGCGCTCTGCAACGAAGAGTAGCCCCCACTCGGCAAAACTAGAGAAAGCCCGCATGCAGCAACAAAGACCCAATTCAGCCAAAAAAAATTTTAATTAATTAATTAATATTTTAAATTTCATAAAATGTTTTGAAAATCTGGTATTAATCGAAATAGTTTTTAACCACAGGGTTATCAGATCATTGTTACACCTTAAAGAATTAAAGAATTGAAAACAAAGTGATCCCACTACATTCTACTGAAAATTCTAATTTAACTATCCAGGAATACACATTTGTAAAACATTCTTGACAGAAATAAGAAAGCAGTTTAGGGCAAAGAGATGAAATCACTCTGTGACTCAAATTTTACTCCTCAATAGGAAAACAGGAAGCTGAAGGAATTAATATTTTTTTTAATTTAAATAACACAGAGTCGTAACAACTTAATTAGGACTACTCAGAAGTAACTGATAGCTAAGCTTATTGACTTACTCTTCCTTTTATATGTGTGTATATATGGTAATGCATTTAACCTCTTTTTTAAAGGTTGATTTGTTTTCATTGTAAAAGAATACATGCTCATTAAAAAAAGGAAGTAAAGTAGAATAAGAAAAAAATGACCCATAGGTTTGGCACTTGAAGATGCTAAACATTTTAGCCAATTTCCTTTTATTTTTATTTCTTTACGTACATATATTTGTTCATATTTATGATATATTCATCTACAGGCACACACAATTTTGTTTCTCTGCTTTTTGATCCTTTCATACCTTTTCTCTTTAAACATTAAAGTGCATTTAATAAGACATTTTCTTTTTTTGATGATAATGGTAACCTTCATTATTTCCTAAAAACTATGGAAAGGATATATTAAAAAGATTAAAATCACCATCAATTCTATGACAGTGGACATAACCACATTCTGGTGTTTGTCCTTTTCACCCATAGTCCATGTACATCCATTCATTCATTTATTCAGATACACTTTTGGAGGAGCTATTATATTCCAGGCTCTGTTCTTTGTGCTAGGAACACAGCAGCGTATGAAACAAAAATCCCTACCTACATGGAGCTTATACTCTAGGCAAAGGAAATGGAAAATAAATAAATAAAATGCGCATTTGTCAGATGGTGAGAGGGTAAACTAGGAAAAAGACATGGGATGAATAGGATGATTTGCAATTTTAAATAGGGTGGTCAGGAAAGGACTCGCCAAGACTAGGACATTTGAGCCAAGACAGGAAAGCAGTGAAGAAGGAGAAAGATTGAATATCTGACAGAAGAGCAAGCGCAAAGGTCCTGAGGTAGGAGATTGGCCAGTGAATTCTAGGAATAGCAAGCAGCTGGAGCCCACAGAACTGACAGTATAATGGTGAGATCCAAAGGTAAGGGGAGAGAGATTCCCTTTCTTTATCTGAGTGATATGGGAAGCCACTGGAGAATGCTGAGCAAAGACTTGACCTGACCTAGTGTATGTTTTAAACAGTTCATTCTACAATGGGCACAGAGATCAGTAAGAAGTTGTTGCAATAAACTGTGTGAGAGATGTTGGTGGCTTGGACTAGAGTTAGTGCTGAAGGTGATAAAAAGTGTTTACATGACTTTTGAAGGTTCGGACAACAGGATCTGCCGATGGGGGATCTGAGAGAAATAGAAAGTTAAAGGTGAATCCTTCCGTCTTAATCCTTTAATCCTTTAGTCCTTAACTTTAGTCTGAGCATCTGGTAGAATGTTGTTGCATTTACTGAGATGAGGACTAAGGGAGGGACAGGTTTGTGGGGCAAACAAGGAATTTGGTCTCAGACACGTTAATTGAAAGGGATATGTGAGTCTACAACTGAGGGAAGTGGTCCAGTCAGTCTGGAGATAAAATTTTGGTAAATGTCAGAATATTTATAGTATTTAAAGACGTGATAGGATGACATCTCAGAAGGGCTTGGTGGAGGAGTTTCTCTTGGGCAGAGAAAAAGAGAAACGAACGAGAGGTTAACAACATAAGATCAGAGGAGTGATGAGAAGGATTTTATTCAATCATGGGTTGGCCTAAAGGAGTGAAAAACCTTGTGACTTCGGATTTTTTTAGAAAATAACCCTAACCTGTCTAGACAATATAGTAGTGGTCTCCAATATAGTACACAGACCTCTGGAAGTGCCTCAAATAATCCACTGAGGAATGGGAGGAAAGCATTAGACATCACTCTTACAAGAAGTTAAAATTTAATATATTGTTATATTATGGGCTTTATAGGAATACACATGTATATGTACGGATGTCTATATTTTAGAGATGAGAGATCAAAAATGCTCAGAAAAGACTGTACTCTAGTGCTAGAATCAGCAGAAAGATGCAAAGGGCTTTTGGCCCTTTTTGTTATGGATCATATGGGAACATAGCGCCATCCCCCGTGCTTGGATGTGTGGTTAAAAAGGCCACTAAGGGTTCAACTGCGTGGCCCTGGCAAGGGTAGGCTCTGTCCTGTCAGCATCGATGTTGTTATCTCGCGGGGTCCTCTCCCCCCTCGGAGGCCCCGAAGATTCGGATGCAGACTCGGATTCCACGCCAGTTCACACACTTCTTGACAGGATCCCGCAGTGCCGTGTTGGGCCTCAGCCGCCTCGGAGAGGAATATCGGTGGCAGAGTGAAATCGGAGGGCTTGAGAATATCGCCCTGCTTCCCTTTGTTGTGTTTTTCTGCAATTATTTCATCTGAGAGAGAGCCTCTAGGGTTCCTGCATTTGTCCTCTGAGGAGGGGGCCCAGCCCAGCGAAGTCTGGAGGCTGCTTAAAAACCCCGCATGCGGCACTGTGATCATTCCTCGCCGTTTATTCTTGCGGAAGCTGTGTACCTTTGATTAAACCTGGCACAGCACTTTAGAAGCCACTGATAGACATCAAAGAAGTTAGCTCTCTGATATCAAAATAGACTGAAGGTTTGGACCTAGACCAGCACTGTGTGAACACTGAGAACAGTCCACAGCGGGAGGCAATGGCTTTTGGACAAGAATCAGAAAAGAACCAAATGGATTTCCTCTATTTCTCCCTTCATTAGCTGCACGGCAAATGCCTTCATCCCATCAGAAGAGAAATCTTTGTTGGATTTTTATCCAAAATCCTGCGTGGGGGGTGGGGGTGGGGGAGTAAAATTTGAGGTGAAAAATTTAAACAACCTCCTCAATTATTAAAGTTTGTTAAAAAGGTAGATATAATTTATGTCTGAGGAGTAGAAAAATTACCTTGATTGTTCCCTTTATTTTATATGCAATTGTAGGTGGAGCACAAATGTGTTTGAAGAATGTGGATTTACTTTGTCTTCACTTAATGATCTGGGAACAATTAAAAGGAGCACATAGATGCATCATAAGTAGACCAAGTGTAAAAAATTATACATGTAGATGTGCTTTTGAGAACTTTTTCCCAAAGGTATTTTGTGAGAATGAAGGAGCTGCATTTTTATACACTCTACCTTCAGGGATGAGTACCTGGTTTATTGGAGACATCTAATAAGTATGTGTATAAATGCTTTTAAATGTCTATTTCTAAATCATAACTAATATATATCAATTTATTACATAGATCATATATCATCTACTTAAAAATAAACTCAAATTGGTAGAAGGACAATTACAGCTATCGGAACAAAATAACTAATAATCAGTAATTCTTTTTTTAACAACTAATAACTAATAATTCTGTTTGGTTTTTTTTTTAATAATGAGATTTCCAAATGCTGAGAGATTAACGACCTCATTTGTTCTTCACAATAGCTCTATGATGTGGACACTGTTACTGATCCCTGTCTACAGATGAAGCCACTGAGACTCTGAGAGTAGATTAATGCGCCTGGGATCAATCAACGGTTTGAATCAGGGAACAGCACGTTTCTTCTGTAAAGGGCCAAACAGTAAATATTTTAGGCTCTGTGGGCCGTCTGGCTGCTGTTGCAACTGCTCAACTCTGCCACGGCAGCAGGGAAGCAGCCATAGAGCATGCGTGAATGAATAAGTGTGACTGTATTTCAGGGCATTTTACTTATGGACACTGAAATTTGAACTGTATATAATTTTCATGTCATGAAATGTTGTTCTTCTTTTGATTTTCTTCCCCAAATGTTTAAAAATGTAAAAATTTTAAACCACAAGCAATTAGGACCAAAAAAGGTGGTGGGCTGGATTTGGTCCTCCAGCAGTAGTTTGCTGATCCCTGGTAGAAAGTGAGGGGGTCAGGGTGTCAACCTAGATCTTCTACCACAGCCCATATTCTTTCCACTACACCATGTGGGTTTGTTTCATCATTGAGGAGAGACCCTACTCAGAGACTTGAAATCTGGAGAGTTTTACTGCTGTTCGTACTTTTGAAATTAAGTACAAGACTCAAACATATTAAGCTTCTGCATCCAAAGAGAGAGAGAGAGTAATCACCGGCAGCAGAGCAATTAGCAAAGAGCGAGCCAATAGCAAGCCCAGCGAACACTTCATTGTCAGCTAGAGGGTTTGGCTAAAAGTAAATTTAATACTCATTAAAAAATGAATGCTGCTTTAATGCCACTTCAGAGGCTGGCAAATTGTAGCTAACTCTAAGCAATTCAGGAAGCAGTCCCATTGCTTCAAGGCTGACAAACAAATCCTTCATAAGACAGGAAGATTCGGAGAAGCCCCATCTCGGAAAGGTTAGGCGTCCCCTGAAACAGCAGACTTCGAATTCTGCTCCCTACGAAGTGCAGTGGGCATGGTCCCAAGCAGAAGAGAGAGTAGGCATTGATCCTGCTGGTATGCCGGCATGCAAACTTCATAAAGTACAACCCTACCGAGAAAAAGTTTTGAGAATTGCACCTGCCTAGGAAAATAGTGATTAAAAGCACACTCTTATCAAGGTTCATTTCATCATTTTTACATGTGTTCTCCTCCTCCCGTACCATGATTTACAGCAACCCCTCTGAAGCATGAGGCTGAAATCTGTCTCCTTAAACCTCTTCTTCCCTGAGTGCTTTTGCTGGGATAGAGTTGTTCCTGAGGGCTGGGCAATTGCTGCTGTGCTATGGAATAAAACTGTCAGTGTGATTTAAAAATACATATTGCAGAAAATAAGAAAATGCATTTGAAAAATCTTGTCATTTTGTCTTCTATGGAAACAAAGGCAGTGACACAGAGAGTTCAAAATAATGAAAAGTCTTTGTTAACTGGGAGGCATTTACAACCTCCAAATCACATCAGTGCCAGCAGAGCTAGCAGGTATTCAGGTGTCTCAGATCTAAAATAACAGGAGCTAATTGCCCCTGTGATAGACGACTTCAGAGAAATGTACCTGAATAAGTAAATTAGTGAAGGAAGAAAGGAAATGAGTGACTAACTACACCTATGTACATACATAGACTTTTTGGATATTTTTGGATTTTGGATGGAGTCGATTGATCATCTTTTACGCTGCCCATTTTCCTTTTGCTCTGGTTGCGTTTATGACATCACAGAATTAACCAAGAAACTCAGAAATTAACCTACAATGCTCGGCTTGGCTTTAAATTGCTGTTAGTTTTATATTCACCTACAGTCTATACTTGGAGAACGTCCTCAGCTCTGGAGGTTTGTATATGCACACATATGGGCTTGAGGGACATTCTTTCATCAGAATGGCATTAACATATCTTGTGTCTCATAATGAATGTTCTACTCTGTACTACGCTTTGAAGGAGAAATGCATATTCATGTGCTTGCGAGTGGGTAAGAGAGGAGAGGAAAAAGGAAGTATGCAGAAGGGAGATGATTTTACCCCCACCGTCTAGATAGACGGAGAGAAGATAGCTAGGTATTTAAGTACATCCTTTAAGCATAGACACAGATATTTGGAATTTTATAAGTGAGTTTTTCCCAGCCTCTTTTTTCCCATGAAGCACATAGAAAATGATAGTATTTTTAAAATATACTGTGGCAAATGGGAAGGAATTTGAGAATATCTATTTGGGGTTTGGTTAAAAATATTCTTTTATTTTAGTTATAAAATTGAGGTAAGAGAAAAAATGGAAAGTATTAGGAAAGATTAATTATTTTTTATAAAACCTAATAATATAGCATAATATTTAAAGAGAAATTTGAGCTTGCTTCTGTGAATATATCCTTTTCATATCAGGTTTTAAGCTTGAAGTGGCTTTACATAAATTCTAGCTAAGGCTTTGCAATGATGGTTTCTCCAAATTCTTGCTATTTATGATCTATGAAATACTTCCATATGACTAAATAATGTATTTTTTAAAAATGTCTTTAAAACCTTTCAGCCATTTACAACAGTTGATTTTCTTAAAGGATCTAATCGTTCTTTTTCTTAAATTATCAACTATACTGAAATTTCTTGAGGCTGGATTTCAAACCCAAGTGGGCTTTTTAAATATCAGTTATGTCAGAAATAATGAAGCTCCGATTTGCACAACACGCATGCATCTGTGAGGGCAGTCACCCGCAGCCAGCTTGTGCGCCAACAGAAGGCGCGTCCGGCAAATGGATGTAAGTGTACAATATATGTACATACACATAAGGATTCAGGGTCTTTTCAGAAATGTACCCACCAGTAGCTCCCCCTCCTCTCATCCCCCGATTCCCTATTTCCCACCTACAGGACTCATTTGGGGATGAGTGCCACATACTCTGGCACTTGATACACTGGTTCTAAAAGACCGTGGTTCCTTGGTGACTAATGGGCAACCACAGATTCTGCAGCTGGTACAAATGCACATGTCTAGTGCTTCAGCATCTCCTTGGCTATGCTCAGCTGTTGCACTGGGCAAGGGTGCCATCTTGCTCATGGTCTTCTTTATTAGGGCCTCTGCAAGTGGACCTTGAAACAGCTCCACTGGAGGGTCCACGGAGGCGAGAAAGTGGTTGCCTGTGCTTTCCCACACCCAGCCAGGGCTCCATCTATGTCCCTCAACTTTCCAATCTCCCAACCAAAAGAGCCAATGGCCCGTCTTAGAGTACCCCTTCCCAACCTCAGATAAACCGGAACTCTGAGAATCTAGAGGCCACCTGAAAGTTTCTGTTAAAGAGATATTCTACCAAACTCTCTGAGTAACCGACATTAATAGCGGAGGTGTTTTCTGTGCAGCCCTGGGACCAGCACCTCTTTCGGTGCAGGAGGAAGTCAACTCCTTACCAGCCATTACAACTCAAGTTTTCCCCAGGAGACCACACTCTCAATCAAGGAAGCTATGGTTGCCTATTTCTGGGCTATTTTCCCTGCTTCCCCTGAACATGGGGCAATTGTGAAAACAGAGCCTGATCAACATCAGATACACAGTTGAAAGGTTCCAAAATTAGTTTTTGTTTTACATGTTGCTAATGGTTAAAAAAAGGCTTTTCTGTATATCAAAGAATATTTTTTGATTTGCTGATATTATAAAAATTGCAATCTTGGTGAATTCACTGAATTACAAATAACAAATTACAAATAACAAATTACAAATTACAAATAACAAATTACAAATTCAAAAAATCTTGGTGAATTCACTGAATTACAAATAACAAATTACAAATAACAAATTACAAATTACAAATAACAAATTACAAATTCAAAAAATATATCTCTTAAATAATTACATCTCTTGCCGGAATTTTACCTTACCCAGAGATTGTTCATAGAAATTTTACTTTGATCTTGGTCAACGTGTTAAGTGTAGCATTAACATTAAAAAGGTATGTTTTGCATGAGGTAAAAATTAGATCACTAGTAATTCCAGTTTCAGAATTTTTTTAGTATTTTTGTAATAATCATAAATACATGTGAAGTACTTGTTAAAAATAGTCTCCATTCTGGGGCTTCCCTGGTGGCACAGTGGTTGAGAATCTTCCTGCTAATGCAGGGGACACGGGTTCGAGCCCTGGAAGATCCCACTTGCCGCAGAGCAACTGGGCCCGTGAGCCACAACTACTGAGCCTGCGCGTCTGGAGCCTGTGCTCCGCAACAAGAGAGGGCGCGATAGTGAGAGGCCCACGCAGCGCGATGAAGAGTAGCCCCCGCTTGCCACAATTAGAGAAAGCCCTCCCACAGAAACAAAGACCCAATACAGTCAAAATAAATAAATAAATAAATAAATTTTTTAAAAAAGTCTCCATTCTTTATGTGCTCAAAAAATCTAAATATTCTTTTTTTATTGAAGTATAGTTGATTTACAATGTTTCAGGTCTACAGCAAAGTGATTACATTATATATATATATATATATATATATATATATATATATATATATATATATATATACATACACACACACACACACACAGAATGTATATATATTCTTTTTCAGATTTTTTCCATTATAGGTTATTACAAGATGTTGAATAAGTTCCCTGTCCTCTACAGTAGGTCCTTGATGTTTATTTTATATATAGTAGTGTGTATCCATCTCAAAAATCTAAATACTCTGATGGAAGGAAATTTAGGGTCAGTTTGACAGTATGAGATTTTAAGTCTGATTCTATGAGCCCAGGACAATTTGAGGGCATCAAATCAAGTGTTACAAAGCTGCTATCAGTGGACAGCTACTTGTCACGTCTGGGTAGTCATCCCAGGTACCACCAAAAATAGCTGAAGGAGCCAAGACTGCAAGGCTACACTCTAGTTATCTGGATTCCTACAGGCAGCCACAGTCCAGTAATTTAAGCAGCAGTATTTAATAAAAGAGAAAGCAAATTAAAAATGAGTTGTATTGATAAATGTGATTAACCCAATTTAAATTGCAAGGCTTTAATATTTTAATAGGTTTAGTCTTTTGTTCTTTGTCACATGCATAATTACTTTTCCTCATTCTCTTGAATTAATAACAGAAAAATCTGAATAATCTTTGTAGAAAAATGTTCTGTGGGAAAAACTGATCTGAGTGAGTACAAATGTTATCAGAGTCCTGTAGTGACATTGTATATCACCGAGGGGGGGAAAAAAACCTTTATAATCACATTGATCATGGTTAGAAATATATAAATATGCTGTTTTCTCCAAGTATAATTACGATGGAGCAAGAGGTTTTATTGAAATGATTTACTGCTGTCAAAGTTTCTCAATAAAAGCAAATCAAAATCGCCAGAAGAGTCACTTCAAAATACATATTTTAGTGCAGATAAATTAGGCAAATAAATAAATAACAAACTCACCCTTCCTCAGTCCACTCTAGTTTGGTGACCTCTTAAAGAGACCAGTAAAGAAATACTATTTATCCAGGGGTATTTTGAAGTTGTGTGTGTGTGTACACATACATGTATATATAAACATATAAAATCAGCTTCTCACCCTAGACCTCAGAGCCAGAACTGCCTGATTTGACTTTGGAAGCACTCGATTTCTGCAGACATCACCACTCCCTGCCTTTATTCTGGAAGGCACGGTTACGATGGGAATTTGCCAAGCATCCGTGCTTCAGTTTCCCACTTGAGGTATTATCGCTCTGACCACGCTTTCCTCCCTGCCATGGAGCTTATCAGGGCCCTGACTGGCAAAGCCAGGACCAGCATTTGCCCACAATAATTTAAGGGATTCTGTGACCTCCTTCAAAAACCTCAAGACATTCATGGAGTGGATGACAGGGAGGGGCCGAGATTTCTAGGAGCTGCTTTTCCTAGAAGCATAGGTGTCTAAACATTAGAAATAGCCACTCGGTCTTAATAATGTCTCCTATTTGTGGACAAATTCTGCAGATTTTTGTCAAGAAGAATACAGTCTGTGAATACTTAATTATTATGTAATTATTCTTTTCTGTTCTTCCCGCCCCCCCTCTTTCTTTTAATCTAACACTTTCCTCTAGGGAAATCAATTATACCAAACAAGCATTTACTAATGTGGTCTTCAAGCACTTTGAGATCACCCAGAGAGCTTTTCAAAATATAGGGGCCTGGGTCCCACTCCCAGAGGTTTTACTGTGATCGTTTGGGGTGCACCTGGGCACCAGGATTTTTTTTTTTTTTTTTTTTTTTTGGTATGCGGGCCTCTCACTGTTGTGGCCTCTCCGGTTGCGGAGCACAGGCTCCGGACGCGCAGGCTCAGTGGCCATGGCTCACGGGCCCAGCCGCTCTGCGGCATGTGGGATCTTCCCGGACCGGGGCACGAACCCGCGTCCCCTGCATCGGCAGGCGGACTCAACCACTGTGCCACCAGGGAAGCCCTGGGCACCAGTATTTTTACAAACTCCCCCAAGTGATTCTTAATATGCAGCCAAGATTGAGAATCACTGCTCTTCGGAGGAGAAAACCCTAGGCTGGGAGGGAGAGGACTTAAAAAATTGGAGGAAATCAATATGATCCAATGCTCCCAAAGAGAAAGACACCATTGCTGTAGGGGTAAATGATAGGCCAGCCACCTAATCCAGAATTTGCAGCTTTGTTCACTATTTTACAGTCTCTGTGTTATTAATTTTCTGTTTCATAAAACTGACAAACATAATTGTTAATTACATACCATACACTCCACCCTCCCAGTAATGGTTTCTCTCCACACCCTCACCTGATATAAAGCTATAGCACAATGCCCCACTATATTAAATTTCAATTTAATTATCTTTATTATAGCATCACCTCCTTGGAGGAAATGATTAACTCTGAGATGGACTTGAAGAGAAGAGAAAGATATTGCGGCGAGCTTTGCCCTAAAGCCCTGTGCTGCTATACAGGCTTCATTCGCAGGCACGAGAGCAACAATAAAATGGCTGAAAAATTAGCTTCTCTTCCATTTCCTCGGATCCCTGTGATGTGATCCCTCAAAGGTCCCTAGTGGCACACACAAAAGTGAATGGTATAAGAGAGGGGACTTTAATGCATAACTTCCTGTGTGTGTGTGTGTGTGCGTGTGTGTGTGTTTGTGTGTCTGTCTGTGTCTGTGTGTCTGTGTGTGTGTGTGTGTGCCTATAGGTGCACTTCGGTTAAAAGCAAAGAATGATTCTCAAATAATTAGCACAGGACAGAATAGTTAGTAGCCCACGGACAGTACATGTTCACTACTTAATAACTGACCTTCTGGAAGTTAAACTTTATTTAGTACCATGTAATTTTTTAAAAATCTCAGGGTGTTTTACTTTTAAACATTACTTGAGGTGACTCTTTCAAAGAATCTCTTTAACCTTGGTTTGCAAATTAAAAGAGCTAGAAGCTCATGAGTTTATCAGAAGTAATTGTTTCCCTAAATTAACACTAAGGGGCTCGTATCCCATGCCAGTACGATATTAGGTGACTGAGAAGAAACGAACTGGAAAATGGGACCACAGGGCTTTGAGACTCCATGGTATTGCAGCAAAACAGTGAAAGGACTTTCATTATCACTAATTAAGCATTTATACAGCAAGTATTTACAGAAAGCACTTTGAGATCACCTGCTGTCAGGAGTGGATGAGCACTGTTCCACATACATGCATCCTCGCTCCCATTTTTGTGCTCTTTAAACATGTTTAGGAAATTCAGGTACAGGCTAATTGTCTTGTCCAAATCTCAAACAATGGGGTCTAACCTATGTGCAGATAATACCACAGAAACTTGAACTCTTCAGTAAATTGGGGTATTAGCATGTACTAGGGCTCCAGGTTGAACTCACTAGAGGATATTGACACATTTGGTGTGATGGGGGATGCAGGAAGGAGAGGTAGACAGCCAGGAAACTTCTTTGGTAAGAACAAATGTTGAGGGAGAACATGCTGAGACATGGAAGGGAATAGCATAGCCATTCCCAGGAGAGAGAGCGTTTTGAGTACACCCTCCACCCCAGGAAGGAGTTGCAATAAAGAATAAAACTTGAAATATATATGTTACTAAAATTGCTGCAGTGGATTGGGGTGAGAGATCTACTGGGGGTTCTAACAAAGTGAAAGATGTGTTTCCAGAATTCGCAGATATTGGTCGTTAGAGGAGGAAGGAAGAGGCTTCGTAACATTGTGGCGGGCCTGCTTTTCACACGTGTTAATGTAGCTGATGGAATAAGACAGTGGGAAGTGCTGAGTATCAGGCAGTCACTCCGGATGCTGTACAAATGGAGAAGAAAGGTGAAGGCCTAGAAGTGCTTATTTTTACCATTAAACTGGTGTGACCTGAGTAAAGATAAATAAGTAGTATCCAAATAAAATTGTTTTTGCATTATACATTGGCAGACTATATAGTCAAAATGCACTCTCTTTATATTCTTTGTCCTCCACGAACTTTGTACAGTGTGTTACCCTTGGAAGTTTCATAATATTTGCTTATTAACTGAGACCTTCGTGAACAATCAAGGTCCCAGGATACAAGATGCATCGGTCAAGGCTCAGACAGGAACACAGAAACAACTTTAAGCATTTAAATTTAAATGGAGGAAACAATACAGGAAATCGGTTACTAAACATTGGAAGGGCTAAAGGAATTTAAAAAAAAAAAAAAAGGAGGGTGTAATTGGTAATTGCAAGACGATAATTCCACCCCATTAGCAGGAAAGATAAAAGGGAAAATACTATCTATGAGCCCATGACCTCTGTTATTAAACCTGTTGCATAATCTCTTGCTGCTGGTGGAGCTACCACCACTGGCACGACTTTGCAAAACCATAGGCGTACTCTAATTCTTTTGCTCCTGCTGCCAGAAGTGCTGCCTGAAACCAAAAAGAAAGAAAATGTTCTATCTCTTATTCCTACCTTATTATCTCTTAATCTCCTGGAGGGTTTCCTGCTAGAAGAATATAAGGAAGCTCCTTGGCAAGGGTGACTGTTAAATTAAGTTTGCAGACTTCCAACCTGTTTAAAAGAGAAGAACACAGATGCATGGAAATGGACCTGAGAGCCAACAGACAAGTCATTAGTACCGGCTAATCTAACTCAAATGCAAGAAGGAAGCTGACAAGACTGTGGTAACCTGATAGATTAAATTCCATCACCAAAGGGAATTTTTGATAGAAATTATACAGTGATTGTCTGCCACAGAGTATAACAGGAAAACCATCCACTTCTTCCTTTTGTTCTGTGATGGATAGATTTAGCTTAAAAACACTTACTTCTCTTTACTAAAATATAGGCTGGAAACCATTTATAAAAACAATAATATGCACCCTATATTACAATACGTAATATATAACCAACATAAACAACGGACATTTATTAGACCCTTAATTGGCACACGGTTACCTGTAAACACTTAGAAAGACAACGCAACAAAGGAAATTTAATGCCTGACACAGGGCCAAATACAGCATCTGAGGATGAGATTTGATGGAAATAGCTTATGAAAATTCACTCCCATTAGAGAATGGCTTTTTTATGTCGGCTCAATAACTTCCAGGAAATAAATGAAGCCATTTAAAAAATCAAAGTGATAGAATCATGTAAGTGGAGCCTTATAAAAATTGATAATGGCACAGCATACCAGCTCCAAAGTATGACAACATTTACCACATCAGGAGAAAGTAATGAATTGTAATAAGTCTGGAAACAAGCTAAGAAGTAATTAATATCTCTGAATCAGTTTCGTGAAGCTATTATCTTAATTTTGTGGTATTTTGAATAGAATGAAAAATATTGAGTAACAAAAGCAAGACATTAACTAAACGATGGTGATTTCTGAGGCTTTTGTTGATACACTTACTATGTCTTTCCTTGTCATTGGAGACTGAAGTGTTACATTTCATCTATATAAGGAAAGTAAATGTTTAAAGCAAGTCAGCAAATAGAACTTGAATGACAAATACCAGATTTCCTCAAAGGTTGTACCTACAGACAACATGTGTCCTACCAAGGAAGCGTCAAGTGCAAATTACTGTAATGTTGTTATTTCACAGTGATAGCCTTTGCCATTCACTAGCAGACACTTCAAAACAAACGCCGCATCACTGGTCTTGAAGTTCTCGTCCTCCTTTATTTCTAACAACTGTCTCCTGTTCTTAGACCAAGGATCCCAGCTATTCCCTGTGAAGAAGCTAATGTCAATCTCCCAAGCCCCAGAGATGGTTTGGTAGAGAAGTCAATCACTGAGCAGGCAAGACAGGTAGCTCCCAGATGCACTCCTCTCCCCAAGGCCGGGGAACAGCCACCAGGAGTGCCGCCCCAACGTCAATCTCGTGAAATTTAAGAACTTTGGCCAATCACTGTCATTTAGATGCCTATAAAAAAAAAAGCAGCAGAAACTGAAGAGAAGGAGGAACTGTAATGGGAATAGGATATTGGATATGTGTGCCGAGCGTAGGCACAAGTAATATGTTTGTAATTCTAGGACAGCCTCTGGCCAAAGAATGTCTTAAAGCTTGGTGCCTGCCCATCTTCCATTTCCCTTCAGGTGGCCCATCTCAGCAGCGATCCTGATTTCCCCTTAAGAGAATATATGTGCCTATTCTTCACAATATTTGTTTAGTTTATGAAAGACACGGGTGCAAGTTATATATTTCATGAATGAGAGGTATGTTTGTATTAATGGGGTAGTCTTACACTAATAATCTCTCTGAAATCAGGATGTGTCTTACTGTCAAAATGAATTCATAATTTAAAGTGGTAATGTTTCTTTTTGTCTTGTTGGTACATAAAGAAATGGTACAGTTTATAATCTTCGGTGTTAGAGATTACGTAAAATATAGCACTTAGTGAATGAAGAATATTGGATGCATTTCAGATTCCTAGTCTGTAAAATGTGAAGGCCACCACTTAACTAGAATGATCTCTTAATGTTTCTTCCCCCTTGCTGACTGGATTCTCAGCAAGGATGATTTGGTAAAGGAAATAAGTTGTTATTGACGAATGGTCTTGGAAGGAAACTGAGCTGTTGCCCAAAGTTAATAAGTAGGGAACAGTTTAGTTGAGGACGAGACCACACCCCCTAAAAGGGAGAAGACCAAGAAGCCCAGAATAGGACTGCACATACAGTATTTAACGTTTTCCTATTTCTTAAACACTCTCTTGCCTGCTCTACTGGAGCACAGAGTAGCAACCACAAACCCTCTCCGTAGCTAATATTTTAAAGGGTCAGGAAGCTGTCTTCACAATTTATAAGTTAGAAAATTTCTGATGGGAAGAAAAGAGAATGAATTATTCCACACCAAAGGGGGAGAAAAAAAAAAAAAGGCTGACAGTTTCTAATATGGAAGTGGCCCCAGAGAAACCTCCTAAGCCACTTATCTGCTGAAGGTATAATTATTTTTAATTCTATAAACTGTATTGAAATTTGAGTGTATTATATGGATGGTGACGACATGCCCTGTCCCCTTAGCCTTTTGAAGGTGAGTACATACATGCAGAAGGCCCCCTGGATGCATTACAGGGACACATCAGGCGTCCTGCCACCAGAAGATTTCCACTTTGATCTCCCAACAAGCAGCTTATGACAGTGTCCCCACAGAGCGGAAGTCACCGCACAGGAGGGTCTTTTAACTAACGTGCACAGAAGGAAAAATTTATGAGGTTCTTATGAAGTGGTTTGTTTTAGCTCTGAATAGAGGAAAAGACGGAGAGAGAAATAGGGGCAGAGTTTTGTGACATAAAGGTCCACTCGAGCCTGGTGTGATTTTTATCATCTTAAAACACGTCTGAGAAGACTAACCTCAAAGCATAAGACTGTTCTCAATACGGCACGTAAGCAATGGAAGGCAGAAAGTAGCTGGTCTGTAGACAACCCACAAAGCAAATTACCGGTTGATATTTCCTGCACTAAAATTCTTTGAGTTACAGTGGGAACCGCTTCTCAGTATACAAAGAGCATAAGTCCTCTCTTTGGTTCCAACGGGGCTTTGTCATGACTTGTAATAAGCTGAACATTGTAATGCATGTTCTAAAAAAAAAAGTTGTCTATTACTGTGTGTGCAAAAAAACACAATGCCCATGCACCAGGATGTTAACAAAACAGCACCTGCACAAACTAAGATTGCAACTCTATTCTCAGCTTATCTTTGCTTTTCACTCACAGGGATCATTTCTGTTTCAATGGGAAAGGAAAGCCGCACATGCAAGCATAATTTATACGTTAAACTGGAGCGACCACTTTTGTATGAATCAGCGCTCTGTAAACAAAACAAAAATCTGAAAAATGTTTAAATCCAAATATTCTTTGTCAGATAAATATAACAAGCTTCCATGATGACAATGGTAACCGCGGTAGACTACAGGTAACGCGGGCTTTTAAAATTGGGATTGGAATTTAGGGAGCTACTTCGTAATTTTGGACTATTTAAAGAATTTTAAATTAACTATACTCTTAAAAAAGGAATAATTCAAACTTTATGTAAAGCCGTTCTTTAAAATAACTTGATTCACAGAATTATAGAATTAAGGTACAGATAGGTGAAAGGACATAAATAGCAATAATGATTATATGTATGCATCCTTTTAAAAATGCCAAGAATTAACAAAGCTCTCAAAATCAAATCCATCATCCATCTGTGGCGGGCAAGTGACAGATTCGCTGACTAATTGAAAACAGACAACCCGGGTGAATAGTAAAAACTACCACAACCAACAGGTATTGAATATTTATCATTATATTCCCTAAAGTGTCATGCCTTACACTAAATACTTAATTTTCTTATTTAGTCCTTCCAGCAGCCCTATTAGGTAGGTACTCGTTATGCTTTGAATCTAGCAGGTGAGCAACCTGAGGTTTGGGATTCATGAACCTTGCTCGTGTCAAACTGCCAGCCAATGGCAGAGCTCGGCAGCTGGGCTCTAGATTTGAGCCTCAGCCCCTCACTCCTCCCTCTGGGTCTAGTTATCACAGATTTCTGTTACTGTTGCTATCAAAGGGTCAGATGGCATCAAGATTGCTGTGACCTGGGAAAATGCACATTTTCAAATTGCAGAAGGGAGAGAGCTGACTACAAGAAGAAAAGCTGGAGGTGAAGAGTGAGCTTCCATAATATGAATCATTACCACCTTACAAAAGCCAGACTTAATACAACCACAGCACCTTAAACTGGGAGGTGATTTGAGAGAGTATTGTATTCCATCCAACACAGGGATTCTATCCACTGCATTCTTAGCAGATGGTCATCTAGTCTCTGCTTGAACACTTCCAGTGATGGGGTGCTCACCACCTATCAGGCAGTCTATTCCAATTTTGAATGATTTTTAGAAGGGGCATCCTTATATGGAGCCAAAAATCAGAGGTGCTAGCACTTCAAGGAATTCCTTTCACAACAAATCATACTCAAGTCTGTATCATGTGACGGTTAAAAGGGATACTGTTTCATTGTAAAATATGGAATGTGAAGTGGAGCTCAAAGGGCAGCGTAATTTCATAAATGGTGTGTCAAGGTTTGAATCCATTTCTTTCGATTGAGTCAAGGCCAGTAAAATCCAGTGGCAAGCCCAGATTACAGTGCATAACACTATATAGAATTTACCAATAAGCCGAGGGCATTACATGTCACGAAACCATTGTGCTTTGTTGTACCAGCTTTGTACCGGGATTGTGTTCGTAAATATACACCTAATACCTGGTTGAACCAAGATTCAGAACTGAGCAAAGCAGCAGGTATACACGGTGGGTCTGTGAATAGGTAATTCCCACTAAAAATCCACTGAGAGAGGATTGTAGGAGGACTTGAGTATTCATGCTGATGGAGGGGATGATGGAGGACACAAGGACAGGCTGAAGGGTGGCCGTGGCTCTCCCACGACCAGGCTTCCTAGAGGGCAGGGCTTCTGATGGAAAGAACCAGGCACGGTGACCCGCTTCCCATGCCCACCTTGCACATCCAGCCAAACAGACTTAACTTCAGGGAAAATATTTGTTCTCAGAGCAAGCAGAATAAGAATACACTTTAATCTGTTCTATAGATACACAGCACTGCCTCTTAGCCAAATACCTTACTCCTGAGCTGTTCACTGCCCTCTGTAAACCAAATGTCAGACAGGACAGGAAAGTGTAACTCCTTCATTTCTAGAGGGAAGCATAAGATTGGCTATCACCTAATATTTTATATCCATTTTTGTCTAAAATGAAAACTTAGCAGCGACCCAGTCTAGATTTATTCTAAGTATTGAATAGGTGCTACATCAGAAGAATTGAGGAGTTTGGCACTACTGCCTTCCCCTGCCCCAATCTCCAAGAAAAGCTCCAACTGACCTCCAGAATTAGCCAAATTCTGTGGTCTCCGTCTGAAATGAAAAACGTGTTGCCGGTTGTACAGAATTTTCAGTTGTGCGATCTGTGTGTGAACGCGTTGACTGATTTTTAGGAGCAGGCATGGTAGTCTTTTTTAACCTTTTTTTTTAAGCTTTATTAACTTCAGATGCAAAAGTCCTACAAACTTACAAAGAACACTCTTTGTAATATTTATGGTTCCCTTTCTTTTCACTTATGCAGTTTTGCAAATTTTTATAATTTTTTTCATTTTAATCTTTTTCCAGTTCCTCGTACTGAAGATGGTACACACCAGTTAAAAACATAACACGAAAAGATTATTCAAGATTCACGAAATTGCATACATATAAAGGAACAGAAGTAATTAATATTTCAAAAGATTATCATAAGGTAGCACATTTCTACTTCTGAAGTAATTAAGTATAAATGAACTGAGGTTTTTGAGACACACTGTAGGATGGCTACTGAGTTATGCTACATCTTGTGAGAAGACAGCAAGTAAAATGCCATCTTTGTATGTGTGCTTCTTTGCTCACTGCCTGACAATGAGCAGATATAATATAGAAAGAGGATTCTTGCCTTTAAGATGTCACTTTCCCTTTGTGAATGTGTACATGCCTACCTTGGAGATATTGTAATTTTTTGGTTTCTCAGTGCGTATAACGGTTATGTTTACACTATACTATAGTCTATTATGTGTGCCGTAGCCTTATGTTTTTTAAAAAAATACATACTTTAATTAAAAAATACTTTATTTCTAAAAAATTCTAACCACCATCTGAGCCTTCAGCGAGTTGTAATCTTTTTGCTAGTGGAAGGTTTCAAATATTGCAAGAATTATCAAAATGTGACACAGACACACAAAGTGAGCAAATGCTATTGGAAAAATGGCGCCTATAGTGCTCGATGCAACCTTCAATTTGTAAAAAATGCAGTATGTGTATAGCACCATGAAGCAAAGCACAATAAAACGAGGTACGCCTGAAAATGAATGGGGGGGCGTTTAGAAAGAGCATCTTCTCCGAGGAAGACTCCCGATCTCTGCCCCCATGGCACGTGACTGAAATTTGGAGAACATTTCACCCATCATGCAACTATAGAATCTAATCATAGTGAAAATGAGGAGGTTAAGAAGAGATTTTCTTTCTTTCTTTTTTTTTTTTTTTTTTGCGGTACGCGGGCCTCTCACTGTTGTGGCCTCTCCCACTGCGGAGCACAGTCTCTGGACGCACAGGCTCAGCGGCCATGGCTCACGGGCCCAGCCGCTCCACGGCATGTGGGATCCTCCCGGACCGGGGCACGAACCCGTGTTCCCTGCATCGGCAGGCGGACTCTCAACCACTGCGCCACCAGGGAAGCCCAAGAAGGGATTTTCTTGATTGAACTTTCAAAATTGAAGCTGGCAATGAGCCTGTTTTGAGAAATTGTGCATATGTGCAGACTTGATTTGCTCTTTCCACTCCCTAGACTGGAAAAATACAGGAAAGTTGAACACTGTGCTCCAATTTTCATTCCTGTTCTTTAGATCATTCCGCTTGCCCCTCCACTTCCCAATTTCCCTACAGGACATTGAATGTCACCACCACAGAAAAATCTAACTAGATTGTGAGGAAACCAAATTAGGCTTTATCACTCAACCAAAATGGGATAATGATCTTCTAGCCTAATCACAATGACTTATTTTGTGAACAAGGAAAACAGAGAGAACAGAGTTTTATCACACTGTGTTGAACTTATCTTGGCTAAAACTCCTCCCAGTAGATACTTTGTCTAACACACTGTTTAGATGGCATACGTTTAATTTCATTTCTCCCCCATACACTGAAAGCTACTTGAAGGTAGAGACCATATCTATTCATTGTTCTGTCAATGGCACAGAGCTGGCACATGGATGTAACCCACAGATGCTTAACTAAACGGAATAGTACAAATTCTTACACAACAGCAAGATATTAAAGCATGCTCATCTTTGGCTTCCTGTCGATACTGGGTTGGATTAACAAACAAGGGTTCCTTTATAATAAAAGGATGATACTGTGTTCTAATGCTTGACAGACATGAGAACAAAGTCTAGGAAAGGAATGAGATTACCCCGTTCAAATTTTTAAAGGGAAAGATGGCAGACAAAGGACAAAGTGTGTTGAAACAAGTCTGGAAAATAGTCCAGAACAATGGGCAACTCAGAAGAGAACATGAAGAGATTACAGTGGGACTGGGACTTGGAACCACTTATCAATGTTGCTTTAAGTATATTAATTTTTGTGCAAAGAGCGTCTGATATCCTCATCCACCATCTCCATAAAAGACTGCAGTATCAGACACGGCTACCCCATGTAGATTTTGTTTCCCAGTCAGCTTTCTCACAAATGTCTCTGTATTTTCTGACAAAAGAATGTAACGTGTTCATTTGAACGAGAAGGGCTGATTGTCTCTATCTGTCTCTGGCTTGTTTGCTTCCTTTGCGGGGTGGGGGGGCTTCATGAAAAAGCAACATTTGGGCAGGAGGGAAAGGGCCTTGGAGTTGTCAAGAACCTCTAGTTAAAAAGCTTCAAACTGTGTTCTGCTGGTGTGTAACTGCTGTGGAAGAAAATGCTTGAAAACAAGACATACATTTTTAGTAAACAGAGACCTAAAAAATTATTTTTATTTTATCTGAGCCTGACATCGTTCTGTGCTTCTAAATCCCTTTTGGAAACACTAAAACCTTCAGTTCCCATGTTGTCTTCAAAGTGCTTCGAGGAATGTGACTATGGTGTAATTATCTTTTGAAAGAATGGAAAGTAAATGTTATTTTTTTAAAAAGAATAACCGCTCCTCAATCTTAAATATGCAAGAAACGCCTCATTTGTCACTTCTTTACCTGACACACTGAAACAGCACCAAGAATTTTCTAGGCTTCTTGCAGACATTCTCTGCCCCTCACACTATATTCAGAAGTTTCAGAAGTGTTCCTTCCTTGAAGTTTAAATCGCTCTGAGTTAACTAGGTAAATTGGAGACTTCTTTGTTTGCAATTCTCTCTCAGTCTTCCGCCCCTAAATCATGGAACTGAATGTATTTAGAGACGCCCATCATTTTATAGATGCTACAGCTGAGATATAGAATGCCTGATATTTAAATGTCTAAGACCATCCAACTGGTTCCAAAGACCCCAAACACTGATTCTTCAGATTATCCACTCTTTCTTCTGGGCTATAATAAAATATACACTATAAAAAGGGGCTGCTGTTTCGGAGGCACTTTGCTAGATGCCTTAAATGTATTAAGTTCGTTTTCCTTGTAGGAAGATAATCCTACAAGGGTGTTACTGTTCTCTCCATTTAAATGAGAAAGCCGAGACCCAGAAAGGTTACATAACTCAGCTGACGTTTAAAAGCTGGCAAAACCTGGCCAAGAATATTGCTCAGACTGACTCCAAAGCCATAAAGGCTAAGCTAACTTATCCCTAAACCTCAAAGTCAAGTTAAAATCTGAATATGGAAATGGATACGGAGGAAGGGGTTTTCCTGAGTACCGTGACAAGAAAAAATTGTGAAAATCAAGCTGTTTCTTGACGTAATGGGAGGAAATCTAACCTAGATGTGGAAGACCCAGTCCCCGCTCCATCAGTCACTAAGTGATGGAACACTGGCAAAACCCAGCCCCACGGAGCCTCGATGTCCTGCTCGCTGAGACCTGGACTAACGTCCTCTCCACCTCCTTCACGAGGCTGCGGAGAGGATCAAGTGAGAATAATAAATAGGAAAAAAATCTGAATATTTATCAGCGAATTATCATCTTAAATTCTAAGCCCTGTGGAAAGTGTTTCAAATCTCTGCATTTGTCTTCATTATGTGGAGAAAAAATAAGTAGATAGATGACGAATCAAAAATTAAAAATGAACACTTCTCCACCACATTGTTCAGGGGGAAAAAATCACTGAAAAGATCTGCACCTGCCATTCAAGAAACTGCAGCTGTTTACCTCGTTCTAAGAAACACGGAAAGCGAGTGACGGTGTAGTGGGTTGCATGTTACCTCCCCACATCCCACCAATCTTGTCCACTTGGAACCTTAGAATGGGAACTTACCGAGCTATAGGACTTTGGCGTAACTAGTTAAAGATTTTGAGATGTAGTCATTGTGGATTTAGGGTGAGCCCTAACACCAATGACTGATGTCCCTACAAGAAGAGGAGAGGACACTGCACACACAGGGAAGAAGGTCACATGACAGTGAAGACAGAGATTGGAGTGATGCTGCTATAAGCCAGGGAATGCCAGGCGCCACCAGAAGCTGGAAGAGGCAAGGAAAGATTCTTTCCTAGAGGCTTCAGAGGAGCCTGAACCTGTTGACACATTTATTTGGGGCCTTTAACCTCCAGAACTGTGAGAGAATAAATTTCTGTTGTTGTAAGCCACCTAGTTGTGGTTACTTGTTAGGGCGGCCCTAGGAAGCCCACAGAGAGGGCAATGTGCCTCCCTCAGTTGTGCTCTATGCCATCAGCAAGACCCCCTCTCCTCCATCCCCACCCCCAGATGCTCCCTTGCGTGGGTGAGTTTCAGCAGGTGGCGTGCGTCAGGCTGTACCAGTTGTTTGTCGCCAACCTCCACTGCCATTGATCAGGGCTCGGCTGCCAAACAGGATACATACCTTCAGTATTATCCCTGCTCACAGGTATTATAGGGCAACGATATTCAGTTGCAAATATAAGATTCAGTCAAGCTGCTTATCTATTATTATGTTTGATATAATTTTGTGTTTAGAGCTTTTCATGAATAGACTGATGCTGGATGGAACCAGCATCCCATCTGGGTCGAGAATAAAAATGTGAGTGATAAGAATTACACATTAAAGATTTGGATATAGCTTACGGTCTCAGCAGAAAAGGTCCCGGTGGGTGATAATTACTTTTACTTCTCACCTTTGCTACAAAAAGAATGTGAAAGACAGGAAATAGGAAAGGGCTGTTTTGGTTTATAAAAGGATGTGAGTTTTTTTTTGTTTTTTTTTTTTTACCTCTGTTTATATAATAAAGGGATTGAGATCAGGGCCATGGTTCAAAGAGTCTGCAGAGGACATTATGCATGGGAGGCCCTCAATTAATATTTGATGGAAGAATAATAATAAATGATTTTTTACACACCTCTTATTAAAATTATTATGTGTTATACTGGAGTATGTTAAATTATAAAACATTTATTAGTATATAGGGGAGTTGGAGGTGGAAATTTCTTAGGGAGGGTCAGCTCCAGGGATCTTCTGCCCCTTTCTTCCTAACTCCTCCCATGTCACCAGTATTAACAACACCTAACAAGAGACATAAAAGGTCTAAAGAACCATGTGGGGCTGTTGAGAAGACCAACAGCGCTCAGCTGTAATAAAATCCGAATGTTCAACGCTCTTCACCTCGCTGATCTTGCAAATATAACCTAAGGCCCCACCCCACATATGTCATACCCAGAGATAATACAGGCAGAAGAAATGGAAACAGGTGTTCCCCATAGAGGCCTGGACCCTTCAGGCACCACCTGTGTCCACATAAATCCAAGGCAAACGGTATCCAGCTAAGTTGTGAGCAAGGTTATAGGATTCATCACATTCCCCTGCCAAGGCAGGAGGACACGGACAGGTAATTCGGCCCTTGGATGCCTCAAAGACACACTGCCAAACACAGAGAAGGGGACAAAATTCTCTTCTCTCCTGACGTTCTTCAGGAAAGAAGTGGGACTCTTGGCCAACACAAAATGAAACCTTGGAAGATGCACTGAAAATATCAAAAGGTTCTCAGAGTTCAAGTGACTCTACTTCACCACTCATCTCATTCACAAGAATACGCCAAATTATACACATCAGGAACTGAGGACACTACCAGCTCCAGAAACGGGCAAAGCAGGCTGCTGGTTGGGAGTCAGAGTTCATCAGAGTTCATGATCATATCTCACTTTCTTTGGCAAAAGACCTGCTGGAGAGGTGACAGGTCAAGTGTCACTTGTATTTCTAGCTCCAGGGACCCAGCATGGAGACGTGGCAAAGTCTGCTCTTTTTCTGATCTTAACTTGCAGCCTGAAGCAGCCCCAGACGTGAATATCTAAGAGCAGGGGAGACATCTAGGGAAGACTGGCCAATGGGGCCACGGGGTGAACTGTGCCTGATCTGCCCCAACAAACTTCTCAGCATCATCAGGAACCACTTCCTCTCCCAGAGCAGACACACACTATTAAAATGCGATATTCCTCCCAGTATTCTGGAAAATCACGTTTACGTGCCCAACTTCCTGAGAGATTTTGCCTTCGCAGGACAAAAGCGAGACCTACTGTATTCCAGCTTGCCTGCTGAGTGGGTTGCTGCAAAGCTGAGAGCCTAGAAGAGGGATTATTACTTTAATGTGGAGAGAGTGCAGGACAAATCTAGACACGCCAGAAGAGGCAGTTAGAAATGGCACACACAGAGCCAGAGCCTCGCTGAGAACGCTCAGTCTTGGCTTTGCTGGATTCTGGCTACTACAGGTTACAGTGATAATTTCCCAGGGGCAATGTTTCTTATGAAATCTGTTAGTTCCTGGGTATTTTTGCATGGTGGATTTTATTGATGTAATGCTGGACCCAACACCTGGGCCTCATCAACTGCATTGCTAGTAATAATTGTGAATGCTTTGTGGTCTTTGGGCACATAAAGGAGCACTTCTGGGCGGGCTTTCCCTGTACCATCACATCCTCAGTGCAAGATCATCAGTATGTGGGGAATTCCTGGAGCCTCTCCCCCAGGTGCTTCATAACTTAATAAGACTTGTTGTTGTGAAATAAGAAAAGAATGCCCAAACTAGAGATACCATTTTAAAACTTTATTAAAGCTCAAATCTGTATTTATACATAAAATATTTCACGCACTCTGTTCATTAAATTTGGTTTAATGAATATTTCATTCGGGAATATTTCATTCTTTTAGGCAAAGATCAATATTTTGGGTTTACAAAATCCCCTTGAAACATGAATAGTCACAGTTTGATTCTTTTTTTAAATGAATTTGTTTATTTATGGCTGTGTTGGGTCTTCGTTGCTACGCGCGGGCTTTCTCTCTAGTTGTGGTGAACGGGGGCTACTCTTCATTGTGGTGCGCAGGCCTCTCATTGCGGTGGCTTCTCTTGTTGCAGAGCACGGGCTCTAGGCGCACGGGCTTCAGTAGTTGCAGCACATGGGCTCAGTAGTTGTGGCTCACGGGGCTCTAGAGTGCAGGTTCAGTAGTTGTGGCGCATGGGCTTAGTTGCTCCACGGCATGTGGGATCTTCCCGGACCAGGGCTCGGACCCGTGTCTCCTGCATTTGCCAGCGGATTCTTAACGACTGTGCAACCAGGGAAGTCTCCACACAGTTTGATTCTTACAGAATGAACAGCACAGTTAAAATATCTATTGTCATTTTCCCTGGATTTTCAGACATTTCTTTCCCATAACCAGGATGTCATCACATAAAACGAGCAGGTCAATGGTTTTCAAAGGTTCTCTCTTCAAGACTATAAATGATTTCCAGTAGCACTTTCAAAGCAAAAAGGATACTTGGATGATGATTTCCACAGCACATAAAATTTACTTTGTAAAATGTGTGCAGATTAAGAAACTAAAAGGAAAACGTGCTGGCCGAAAGCATCACTGAATACTGCAGAAATTCCATGTGCAAGAAATTCAAGGCACTTCATATAATCACGTGGCAAGTGCGGTTTGTCTGCCCCACTCCCACAGACGAAATGGCTAAAGTTCCTGTTTTGCAAATCTGATTTCTTGCCCAGAATGCTGCTAATAATTGGTTCCTAGGCTGGCATGCCCATTGAGATGTATGAAGTGGCTCTTGTTGATATTTTGATGTCAAAAAGGGTCTGTCAGATTTTTCTTTCCTGTAACCACTCACTTTGTCTTTGCCTCTTGTCACTTCCCCCCCACCCCCTGCTCATTTTACCCACATTAAAGCTGTAAGTAAATAAATGACAGGCTGTGGCCTATCAGCAGGTGACAGATCATCCTTCACTGGCTGTGAAGAACGGAGATGTTGTCATCTGTCTGGTCCCCCTCACATTCCCTGTCAGCCTCACCGCATCCGGGTGGCATGTCACAGTCATCGGAGCAAGATGAATGCAGCAGTGTAAACATCAGCTTGAGAGCGGAGTCAATCAAAACTGTGACTCTGCACAGAAGCCCTTCTGCTGCCGGAAAAGAAAAACTTGCTGAGAGAAAGAAATGCCTTTTAGTGGCCTGCTTCTGCTGCTGGTAGTTATTACTTAATTGAATTGAACAGGATTTGTTTTGTTTTGTTTTGTTTTCAAATTGAGGGGGGAAAGTCATATTTTTCCCCCATTGAGAGTGGGAGGCACAATACAAAATCTCTCCGTTCTAGAGCTGATCAATAGTTATTGGATTTCCCTAGTCATCCAATGAGACCTCTTCAGGACCGTGATGTTAAGGTCTCACAGAGCTTCACACCCTTACCCGTGATACAAGTGACAACAGAGGAGATGATGAAACATCTCACTGGTGAAGCTGAAGTGGCATTTGGAAGAATTTTTTGGAGGGCTGTTCCAAAACAAATAATGAGCCATGTATTAAAATAAACAAAGTCATAAAAATGTCAGGAGGAATGCCAGAATAATAATGACTTCCCACTGTGAGAAGAAATTCAAAGAAGGATAATGAAACTCCTTCCCAAATGAGAACAGCTGGCTCCGACCATCCTCGTGGATTTTCCATCTCCCTCCTGTTACTGTTTAAGAAGCTTTTTGGTGCTGCCACTTTAGAAGACCTTGTTCATGGCACATGAGGGAAAAAAAATTAATGTTCCATTAAAAAAAATCACTGTCAGCTACCATGTGGCTCTCTCGTAGTAGCTGGGGGTGAATGCGGGACAATTAATACCACAGCCAGCTTCTGCCATGATTTCTTGGACGTCAAACACTCCAACCCTCATGTTGAGAGCAGCCATTGACAGAACTTCCACCATTTGAGGCCATTTAGTCAAGCACTGATGATTTCTGAAAACTAGGTAGTTTTGTTGTTTATCAAAAGCACTTATGTAGCTCTTCAGCAGTATTAAAGCACAAAGCAATATTGCCAACAACTCTGCAATTTTCCCAAACCCTTAGTGATTCTGAAGAAAGGAAACTTGCAGATTCTATCCACAGCATCAAATTAAAAGCCACTGAACACTGACTATTGGTATCTCTACATTCTTTGATCTACTATTAAAGGCTCCGCAAATTCTGGTCCTATCCTAACTTTTCAGCTACATTTCTTTAACTTTTATTACTTTCCTGTTATGGTCTGAATGTTCGTGTTCCCTAAAAATTCATATGTTGAAACCCTAACCCCCAATGTGATGGTATTTGGAGGTGGGTCCTTTAGGAGGTGATTAGGTCATGAGGGCTCTGCCCTCATGAATGGGATTAGTGCTCTTATTAAAGAGATCCCATAGAACCCCCTAGCTCCTTCCACCATGTGAGGAGACAGCAAAAAGGCCCCAACTATGACCCAAGAAGAGGGCTTTCACCAGACACTGAATCTTCCAGCTCCTGATCTTAGACTTTCCAGGCTCTAGTACCATGAGAAATAAATTTCTGTTGTTTATAAGCCACCTAGTTTGTGCTATTTTTGTTACAGCAGCCCAGCAGGGCTTATACATTCCCCTATACCCTATTCTCCAAGCAAACCATATTACCCATTTCAGCCCATCCCCAGTGGCCTGTACTCTCCTATGTCTAAGCTATTGTTTACATTATCTCCACCCCTGGAATATATCTTGTGCTTCTATGTATCCATTAAAAATATACAGATGGGGCTTCCCTGGTGGTGCAGTGGTTGAGAGTCCGCCTGCCGATGCAGGGGACACAGGTTCGTGCCCCGGTCCGGGAAGATCCCACATGCCCCGGAGCGGCTAGGCCCATGAGCCATGGCCGCTGAGCCTGCGCGTCTGGGTGTGCTCCGCAATGGGAGAGGCCACAACAGTGAGAGGCCCGTGTACCGCAAAAAAAAAAAAAAAAAAATACAGATGCATTGACCTGGAATTTCTACTTCAAGACATTCATCACTAAGAGAATGAATTCACTTCAAGGATTTCTTTCAGCATGTTTGTAATAGAATTAAAAAAACCCTCCAAATTCCAATATTATGGGATTAATTAAATAAATCATAATACATCTATATACAACATAGTATTCAGGCAATAAAAAGTGATGCTGTAGATTAATACTGATTTCCATGAATGATATCCATGGTATGTTGTTTGGTGGAAAAAAACATCATATACAAAATGTTTATGTTTTTATAAAAATAAACATATCTGGGCTTCCCTGGTGGCGCAGTGGTTGAGAGTCCGCTTGCCGATGCAGGGGACACAGGTTCGTGCCCCGGTCCGGGAAGACCCCACATGCCGCGGAGCGGCTGGGCCCGTGAGCCATGGCCGCTGAGCCTGCACGTCCGGAGCCTGTGCTCCTCAACGGGAGAGGCCACAACAGTGAGAGGCCCGCGTACCGCAAAATAAATAAATAAACATATCTAATTATGTATATATTCATGTATAATTGTATCCCTGTTTTATATATCCATATTCATATTTATATCAAGAGAGAATCTGGAAATACACACCTATGTATACATGTGGATTATTTATGGATCAGGGAATCATTTTGTGTGTATCTGTGTGTGTGTATGTGTTAAGATTATCTGTACTCTATAATCTTTCGAAAGTAAACATGGATTGCCTTGGTATTGTTGACTGAAAAAAATGCACAACCTAAAAGTTGAGAATTACGTTCTTTTTGGTGGCCTTTCTGAGGACTTCAAGTCCGTGAGGCAGCATCTCAGACAGCTCTGAGGGACAGCTCCGCAGAGGTAAGAGAAGAGCCAGGATACATAGGAGTTTTGCAACCAAAACCAGGTAGTCAGAACATCAAAAGATTACTGTTAATTAGAGAACCAGACATCTCCAGTTAATGAATTTAGCACTTTCCTATGGATGGGAAGATGCAAGAGTCCGGACACACTGAAATCATTCCTTTGATATGCACCTTAGCTCTCTAGGGCCAGTATCCTGTGCTTTACCATCCTGAACGCCCTCAGGGTGCACCGTTGGAGGCCGCGGTAGTGGCTGATGCCTTGGTGGCTGCAGCGTCCTTTGTTTGCTGATATGGCAGGCAACATTTTTCATCCACGTATCAGAAATAATTTCAGTGTGAACCGTCTTCAAACTCCAGCTCGAATGCTTTTTCCACACAAAGTTTTTCTTGAAATTTCATCAGCAAGTTCTTTGTCTCAGTTGTATCTGTATCTATTTCATGTTGTTTAAATTTCATTGGGTTAAAAACATTTGTCTATTATTAGAATATAAACTACACGAGAATAGCGGTCCTTCTAATTTATCCTTGAATGCAAGCTTGTAGCAAGTGTTTAACAAATATCTTTGTATGAATCAATGTTATTGGCCTGATCAGTAATTAAAAATTCGAAAGCACACCAGAATCATTTGGAATGTACTTTTTTAAAAAATCTATTTATTTATTTTTATTTTTGGCTTCGTTGGGCCTTCATTGCTGCGTGCGGGCTTTCTCTAGTTGCGGTGAGCGGGGGCTACTCTTCGTTGCGGTGCGGGGGCTTCTCGATGCAGTGGCTTCTCTTGTTGCGAAGCATGGGTTCTAGGTGCGTGAGCTTCAGTAGTTGTGGCGCACGGGCTCAGCTGCTCCACGGCATGTGGGATCTTCCCGGACCAGGGCTCGAACCTGTGTCCCCTGCATTGGCAGGCGGATTCTTAACCACTGCGCCACCAGGGAAGTCCCGGAATGTACTTTTTAAAGGTACAGATTCCTGGGTCCATCCATTCTGTGAGCAATGCAGCCAGCCTCGCTTTTAGGTCAGAAGTGGAGAACTGCAGTCCTAAGGCTACTCCTAGACGATTCCTAGTTTAATCTAAGCAGTTCTCCTTCAGCCAGGTGTGCTCATTCTATCCACAGATTTGGGTTTGGGGCTGTTAATGCCCTGAATTAATCCCTGCCCTTGCAAAAAGTGTAGAAACAATCGTTAACTGATCAGACTTCACAATCAAGGTGCCAGAAACATTGTAAATGTTTAATACATGTTTGCTGCAGAATGGTCATATTCTCCCGTCATGTCCCTAACCTTCAGAGCCTGTAGATCCCCTGATGCCTGACTCCTGCAGGAAGTTCTCTAACTGCCCTGACTTGCCCTTTTTCTGTTTCTCCAGTACTCATCTAATTGTCTTGAGAGCTGATTCCCCTCTTAGCCCGATCATAAAATTTTTGCAAAGACAGATGTTTCAGCTGGCCTGGCACAGGAAAAGTAGACAAATGTGCACAACGGGGAAGCTTCAAGATCAGGATGAGAGGTTTTTGGGTGGGGAATGGGATCCACAGTTGTGAGTATTTGGTAGTGGGTTTAACCCATGATCTCAGAGGTGAGCCCGGGCAGACAGGAGCAGGTAATGAGAATCATTATCAGGCAGCAGGGAGATGGGAGGGAAGGAAATCCAAACAAGGATATTCCTAAAGCATTAATTCAGGAAGAAGGCTACACAGTAGGCAGGTGGGAATTCCATTAAGAAGATTAAAGCAGGGAGATAGTTCAAAGAGTTCTGCCAGATACCTTCTGTACCCAGTACAAGGCAGCTAAGTGTTGGTCACTGTCACCTGTTGTCACTGCTGCGTATCAGCTTTGTTCTTTACTCACTGTTTCTCCTAACCTCTCAGTTGCCAGGTCCGAAATCCCAGCCACACATCAGTCTCCATAATTACGAGTCAGGGTCCACTCTGGGAGTGACTGTGTGTCTGACCAAAGAGATGAATATTGAGGAAGAGGGTAGGGACAGAAAGAGAAACAAATGTAGAATGGAACATGACTTGGCCATTTAGACTACTGCATGGCTGGAAACCACCCTTTATCTGTGTCATCATTATATTTAAACAATATAGCATATTGAATAACATAGACTGCAATGTTATCAGACTGCAAATCCTTCTTCACAGAGGTCAAATTTACCTTTTCTGCCTTCTCAGGAATTATAGGTTTTAAAAGCCCATTAGCACATATTGAGAGCTACTGTTTCAATCTTTCTATTTGAAACCAGTATCTATGGTTAAAATAAAAAAGTTACAGTCTTTATTCAGTGGCAATGAACAGGATAATTTGGTAACTAGAATGTGTGTGAATGTGTGCTAATACCGCTAGCACATTTTTTACTTTCTAAAAATCCCCTGTTTTTAATCGAAATGAAACAACTATCACACACTTTGGAAATCACTTTATAATACTTTTAAAGACATTTGTTCATAGAAGAAAACTGAGGCTTATTATCATACGATTTAAATATTTAAAATTAATTCTAGTAATTTTCAGATAAATGAAGTAATTTGACATTTGGAGAGCCTCTCTCTCCATAAGCAGGTTATCTAAGGAATAATGTGTATAGAATACCATTTCTGATACTTTTTACTTTTTTTTGTAATTAATAGAAAGATGTGAGTTTTTCTTTCTTTTTTTTTTTTTTTTTTTTTTGCGGTACGCGGGCCTCTCACTGTTGTGGCCTCTCACTGTTGTGGCCTCTCCCATTGCGGAGCACAGGCCCTGGACGCGCAGGCTCAGCGGCCATGGCTCACGGGCCCAGCCGCTCCGCCGCATGTGGGATCCTCACGGACCGGGGCACGAACCTGCGTCCCCTGCATCGGCAGGCGGACTCTCAACCACTGCGCCACCAGGGAAGCCCCTGCTTGCGTGGTTTGAGCCAACAGCTGAGCAGCTATGGTACACAACTGAGGTCATATGGGAGAAGAGTGTGTGTGGGTGTGTGACGGAGAAACAGAGAGAGACACACGTGACATAGGGAGGGAGAGAAAGACAAGGAGAGAGAAACAGAGAGAGAGAGAAAAACAGAGAATGACAAAAATGGAGAAAGAGGATGTAGCTACCTATGAACATTAAATCCAGAGGTCACCCTGAGAAATACGCGATTAACAGCAGTCCATTCTGAGGCCTGGAGTCCAAAAAAGGAAGCCCATGAGACTGATGGTCAGTGAAATGATGTTTGTACAACTATAGAGAGACTGGCTGTAACCTTTCAACAAATGTTTTCCTTTCTCCTGCATACCCCTCCCTGGCCTCCATCCATCCACACACACACATACATACACACACACACACACACACACACACACACACACACTCACACATAGACTTAACACTCCAGAATAACAGAATGCACCCCTGCATTCAGCCTTTTAGCAAGATCTGTTGCAGAATTCCTCTAAGTAGCAAATACCATTGACACTTAAAACAACATTTCACTTAAAAACCAATTTTATCAAAACAATCCCAGCTTCACAAATCCAGGCACAGTTTTCCAGCTTTTTGGAGCACCTTCGTTTTCAAACCATACTTTTTTCTAATTTTATACAAAACTATGAAAAAATGAACTCCAGTGAGAATTATACCTATTCTTGTAAAGATTTGCAAAAGTCTGCTCCAGGTAAGTACTTTGGCTCTAATCTGCCATACTGTCTTCTACTTCCATCCTATGTAAAGATACAAAAGGTTACTCTGAGAATTAACATACTTAAGAGGAAAGAGGAATTTTAAGGAATTCTCCTCAGGAGTAGCAGACACATCTCTTCCGATAAACCCCTTAATGAATGTTCCACATTGTGCTAAAATTAACTAACATGAACTTTCAAAATGAAGCCTGTGCAGCGTGGATGCTGCTTCTCCGTGTTGACATGCAAAATGGAGCCTGCATCTGCCTCCATTCAAAAATTCCATCAATGGGCATGTGAATTTGGCTTGTCCCATAAGCAATTCAGAAGGTGGAACAGCGAAAAGATGAGGGTTCATTAAGTGATTAGAGTCACTGGAATCAAGAATTTTTTTTATCGTGGAAGATTTCATGGAGAAAGTGAGATTTTAGGGACATTTGGATATATAGTCTTTAACTTTGCAGGGAAGGGAGAGGGTGCTGTTAAATTAAGGGAGATTCTCAAATATCAGTGTGGTCAGCCAAGATTCTTTTTTACGTGAAGATTTCCAAAACCTCCTGGGTTTCCTATGAAACCCTCCAAAGGGACGAAGGTGGCTTTGGGGCGAATCATTTGATCCAAGATGACCAGAATGAACTAGAATAAAAAAGGGAGATGAAGGCTTCCCCAGCCTCTGTTTGGATGCAGAACTTGTATCACGTTACCAAGGAATCATGCATGGCCCGGAAGGACAGTGCTTTTGAACTTGACAAAACGTATTTTCATGCAGTGTGTCTTCTCCCTCTGGCAACCTATCTGTACTTCCAAACACTTATCATCACCAACAGGAGAGAAGCCTCCTCCATCAGGGCAGCAAAGGATAGAAACAGGACGTTGAGAGGGGAGACGTCGTCAGTGACTCCTGCACAGAACATAAAGGGCTGGACATGGAACCAAGTATCTCAATGTTTACCGACCCACAAGTACATTTATACCCAAATCTCAGTGCCTCTGAGCTTTCCTTTCCTTAAGGAAGTCTATTACTTTAACAGATATTCCTAATATGTTTCTAGGAACATCCCCCCACAGGGCTCCACGAGTCATGCATCAGATCCATCTTTTGCGTACAGGTCTGATTGGCCAAGTCAGGGCTCTACTGCCTCAAGATGCAAGAGTTTTCCAAGGAGGCTGGGCTGTGCTGGGATTTCTCCCTCACTGCCTGAGGTGTTGTCATCACCTCTGAGTAGATGAGGAGAAGCTAGACCCTTACCATCACTCCAGCTGATGAACCTGACTTCAAATGCCCCAAGCCCACGATGAGTCAGAACATCGCTACAGCTTGGTGCTAGTGAGCCACATGATAGAAATCTGTATCTTGGCTTTTGTAAAATAAAGAGTGCATTTCCTCTGTTACAATCAGTAGGGGACCCAGAAAAACTGCTCAAACCCTTAAACATTACAGAAATCTTAGTTACACAATAATTTTGTCCCTGGGGTGCAAAATGCTCTTAGAAAGGCAGAGCCAGAAAAATTTTATTTTTTAATCACCATACCTAGTACCACCACACCACTACCCTCCAACAGAGGGCAGGCGGGGGGGGGGGGGGAGAAATATATATATATGGCAATAAACTCAGTAGACTGGAGTTCAGAAATAGTGCTCAACATTTACACTGATAAATTTTTTTTAAATAGGATATCAACCACACAGATAAATTATCTGGAAAGAGTCTAGGCAGAGAAACGAGGCAAAAGAGACCCTGTGACTTGGACTTTGCTCTGAGTCCAGCCCTGCAGTTCCCAAATTACGTGCTGAGGTACCCTTCGTGCTGCAGAACATGCACGTAGACCGTTCAGCATATCTTCCATTTTAGAGGGAAGCATACCGTCATTGACCAAATACCACGTGAGCTATGACTTTTAAGCTGCTTGGACCTGAATGAACTTAATTTAAAAATTGGTTTGTACATAAACTAAATTAAATGGAACTGCTCTTTCTTTTGACCTAAGAACACTTTGAAAATTTACTGAGACACTAAGGGTGCTGTGAATAGTGTAAGTTTGGGAACCTCTGGTCTAGCCAGTTGATGATGGCTGGCATTCCTGTGCAAGAAAGCCAAATACAGCAAAGTCCTAGTCTTTGCGATGGTTTGGAAATAAGGTAATGCTTTTGCAAAACCTGATGCTGCTTAATATGAGAAATTTTGATTTGCCTGCATACTTACATTGAAAAATATTTATTTTCTAGTTTCACATAGACGGGAAATACACTCAACCAGTGCATCTTCCTTTTTTCTTACTCAGTGTGTTAGAACTCAGAAAAATTCAGAGTTCGCATATTGCCTAAATATCTTCTTTTACCCATCTCTCCAAAACTGGTGGTTTTATAAGATGGTGGTATGAAAAAGACATGTACACTCACGGGAAATCATGTTGCTTTATATGACAGGCCATGACAGGAAGAGATGTCCTGGAGCATATAATACAGACTACTCAGGGTCACCTACGTGAAAATTTGACTTTAAATATTTACTGCACTAAAGTCTTCGATACTTTGAGAGCCATCTGTCAATGATGAACTGTATAAAGATTGAAAGCTGTAGGGTTTTAGTCAAGGCATTCCTTAAAGACTGTTGAACATATTCTAAAATCTTACTATTATTTCTTTCTAAGATACATCTTTATAAGACATTCTTTTTTATTCTAGGGGGTGATAAGACAGAGTAGAGATATTATTTTCCTATAGAATGTCTCTGTTCTCTCTGCTAAATACCATGGGAGTTTGTAATGGGTCAACTTGGATAAGCTGGAACTTCATTTCCTAGACGGCTCTTCCCTGCATGGCTCTGAGTTAAAGCTGGCCCAAGGAGGAACTCACGTGAGATTTGGAAGCAGAAGTGAAAGAGCAGCCACTACTCCCTGAATGAAGGTCATCATGATTAGAAGTGGTGACAGAAGATGCAGAGATGCTGGCAGGTGCCAGCACATCCTCACTCGCCTCCACTCTGCGTCTCGTGAGTCTGTTTGAGCTGACCCTATTCACCACTGGAAGCCCGGGGTCCACCACCTGACACCTGGCAGCAAACTCACAGAGGCAGCTACTACACAGAGGCACAGCTCCCCAAAGCCCTCCATGACCTTTCCCTTCCCATCCACCTGGGTGACCGGCCGCGCTTGGCTTCTGACTCACGGCTTCTCCAATTCCCGCCTGGACCTCCACATCCCCCCACATCATGGAAGCTCCAATTCCTGTAATAAATCCCTTATCCCCTAACTCACAGTGGTTGGGCTTCCCTGACTGATGCAAGTATATACTATAGACATACCAAGTGACAAAGAAAACATGAGAAATGATTCTCCAGTAAGTATAATTTTTTTCTGGTAAATGATTTCCTTATGGAGACGTTGGACTGGAATACAAAGTATCTGTCATTCATCAGTTCTGTTTTTAGAACATCCTAGACTGTTGCTCTTGAAATCCTTAATACTTAAAGAAGGCTTGGGAATGAACCATACATGGACGGCTAGATTGTCTAAAAGGCATTAAAGTTACTCAAGTTTCTCATGGACCATTCCCTCTGAGGAAGAAGAAAATGTTTCCACAGTCAGGGAAACAGGTTGATTTGGTGTAACTTTCTCTTTCAGTCAGCCAGTTTCTCTCCAGATTTAATAAACAGCTTTCAAAAGGGGTATAAAAGTATCTGCTCAAAAGCCTGCAGTCTGTTATTTGTGGAAGTGTCTGTGGATTCGCAGACCTGTTTCCAAAGGAGTGGATTATCATCTTGTGATCACTCACAGCACAGCACTGAGTAATACAGTTCTGTGGGCAAACAAAACAGCCATTCTCTTTTGGTGACAAAGGATGAAGCTAGTTATTAGCAATTCGATACAAAAGAAGTAAAAAGGACTGAAAATGAGGAGTCAAGCCAAGTTTGGCATCTGTTATTCACACAATACCTTCTAGTAATGACAACTACCCAAATCGCAGAAAAATCCCATTCAGAGGATCCATTCTCTTGCTTCGCTGTCAAAAGTGTAGATGATAGATAACTTCCAATGACTGTCAAAATTAAAATCAAATCAATTTTAATGAAAGAAAATAGACTATTTCTGTTTGTTGGTTCCAGAGAAAATGTGTGATGATGAATTTCTGAAGTCTTTAATTTATCATTCCACCCTGAAAAGAATCTATTTTTTCAAACAATACTTCTCTATATGGTTGACATCCTTTTTTTTTTTTAATAAAAAGTGTATTGGCTTAAATGTTGAGCACTATATATGAACTCCAGTCTACTGAGTTTTTCCCAGAGATAATTTTTTCTATATTATCTCATAGTTGCAGGCTTCATCAAAGGTCATCAAATCCACTGATTTTTGTCAAACATCCCCATGTTATTTCATCTGATAAATTATAATTTGTGATTGGCCTTTGGAAATTTCAAAGGATAGCACACAATAGATTTTTTTTTTAAATAAAGAACAACTGCAAATAAAAAGTAAACTCAAACAAATAAAAATCAAAAGGAAAATATTAGCAAATTCACAATTCAGAAGGCTTAATCACATGTAATAATTTTTCTGAGTTTCTTTTTATTTATTTTTCAAATGCACGTGAAACCCAATTCTCATTTCCATAAATGCTAACACAATGGGAACAAAAGAGCACAGTGTGACAATTTCCAACTGAAGTTAATATTTGAAACGTGAATTTACCTCATAACACAGGAATCACACACTGTTCACAAACCTGGAAAACCAAAGCCAACCACGACTCTTAGCTAGACGTTATTTTAGTATTCTTTTAAAACAGTACTTATGCTTAATTGTATAACACTACTATGGTCCTTAAGAACTCTTAAGGGCATGAAAATATAATGCATTTTTCTGTTCTTTAAAATACGTTGAAAACGAAACAATAGGATCAGTTGGAATTGGATGGCTGAAACATCTCTTTGTGAGATGTGTCTTACACGCTAATCTGAAGCCTAAGAAGCATTTTATTTATTAGGTATCAATATATTACTTAGGGTAGTTCAACTCCGAGGCCAATAATCTAATGCCTTCATACTTCCACAATATATAAGTAACCAGCATGGTTTTTACCACATGATAGTTAGTCAATGTACATATGGGCTAAAAGAATGAATCAGAGAGATGAAGCAACCGAAATAAACTAATTTGACTAACACCCCGCATTGCACTGAACCATCTCAACGTCAGGTTTTTTCAAGGGTTTGTACCATGTTTATGGATAACTACATTCTATGCCTAAATTTCCTCTTTCCCCGAAGCTTCCGACAACAGACTATGAGCACATGGCTTACATTAAAGATGTAGCAAAATGCTTGACTAAAAGTTTGTCTGAATCAGCTATTTTAGAAACAATTTATGAGTAAATATCTACTCTAATGTACATGGAATAAAAATATTTTTTTACTTGTTAGGAGTCTACCAAGGGCGTCAATGTTAGTGATGTAAAGACGTGAGCTTCAGAAAGCTCCTATAAATCTGTAAGAATGACACCAGCACTTCAGTAGGAAAAAGGGCAAAGGGTATTCATTAATGGATCAGTTGCTCAGCGGTAAAAATTACAATAGAGTTTCCCTATTATTTTTCTGTGTAGAAGGTACATATAAAATGAAACATAGTCATTTTTCCCAGTAATCAAAATAATAACCAAAATCATGATATAATTATTGAATAAGAAAATAGGAAAGTTCTTCATTTTTCCTTTCTCCTCCCTTCCTTTAATTTTTTTCATTCTTTTTTATTGGTAGAGGGAAATTAATATGATCTAAATTTTCTGAACAATCACTTAGCAGCATAAACCCAAAGCTTTTAAATGTCCATATTTGATGTGAAACTGGACATTCTAATACACCATTAGTGGGGAGTATAACTTGTAAAACTTTCCAAAGGACAATTTGAAAATAAATTTTAGCATTTATAATGTTTATGCCTCTTGCCTGAGCATTTCCACTTATAGAAGTTTACCTAAAAAAATAATCTCACAAATGTGTCTATACACATATGGAGAAAACATCATAACAATCTCAACTTCTATCAGTAAAGGAAGTATTAAACTATAGTTCATCTATAGAATGGAATAGTAGGCAGGCATTACAGAAATGAGATAACTGAGTACCTTGGTGGGAAAGTTGTCCAATACATGATGGCAAGTAGAAAAATAAAAAGTAAATTACATAACAGTATGCTAAGTATTGTCTATTTAAAAATTTTAATATTATTGATAATATATAGTAGCATATCTTTTCTGTAACATTTAAAATTTTAGCAAACTTATATTTTATTTATGATCTGGAGAAAAATATATATGTGTAAATGTGTAGACTGTGGCTCAGAAATTCCATTTCTAGAAATGTTTCCCAATACTGGATAAAATGCTACTAATTCAAAGAATGATTTAAGTAGGGAATGGGTTGAATATTGTACGCATATACACAACTAAATGTATTCAGTAAACTGAAAAGATATTTAAAGGTATATATTTTAATTAAAAATGTTTATATTTTCAAGTTTAGATGGATTATAAACATCATGTACGGTACAACCTCACTTTGCAAACAACTTTTAAAAATGTTCCTTATGGGGCTTCCCTGGTGGCGCAGTGGTTGGAAGTCCTCCTGCCAATGCAGGGGACATGGGTTCGTGCCCCAGTCCGGGAGGATCCCACATGCCGCGGAGCGGCTGGGCCCGTGAGCCATGGCCGCTGAGCCTGCGCGTCCGGAGCCTGTGCTCCGCAATGGGGAGAGGCCACAACAGTGAGAGGCCCGCGTACAGCAAAAAAAAAAAGAAATGTTCCTTATGTTTGTAAGCAAAATATACGAATGAACACAAATGTATACACATATGCAAAGCAAAATGTCCGGCAGTATGTTAACAGTGGTTAGTGTTGTATTGTTTATGAGTGTTTATTTCTCTTTTTGTTTAATTATAATTCTAGTTTTTTCCTCAGAAGGCATATACAGCTTGAAAAGATAAAAGATATCTTTTAAAAAACCATATATATAAAAACTGACAATCACAGTAGCAAAATATATATGTCCAATAAACAAAAAGGTTTAGACTTACTAGGATAATCAAGGAAATATAAATTTAAGACAATAATGAACGCAAATTTTCACTGGCAAAGATTTTTAAGAGAACATTCACCGGAGGCAAGAGGTGAGAGATTACTCCTTCATTGTTCATGAAGGTATGTTTGTGTGACCTTTCTGGAAAACAATTCAGCTATAGTTAAGAACCTTAAAAATGCTCATAAGTTGGACCAGTAACTTAGCTTCTAAGAATATACCTTAAGAACGTAATCAGAATTGTGGGTAAAGATGTGTGTCATTTGGCCATTTATACGAAAAGGCAGGAAAAAAAGCCAAGTACTCAATCATGGGGAAAATAATTAAACCATATTAATAATCATGTCTGAAGTATTGTGAAGCCATTGAATATTACAATTTCAAATAAATTAGAGAGCAATCATGCTACAGTGTGAAGTGGAAAGAAAAGAGAATCAGGATGCCACATGATATAAATAGCATAATTCCAAAGAGGAAAAGACTACGAGAAAATACATAAACATAGTACTTTCTCACTCTTTGAGGGAGAATTGCAAGTAATTTGCATGCTCATCTTTATATGTCTTTCTGTTTTTAAAAATTATATCTTCAAAAATTACTGGAACATCCATTGAATGAGAGGCACGAACAAATACACCAACTGGCGTGTGAGTCAGGATCCAAGAAACAGACAGGTGGGGGAATTCCACGACTACACTGGCCCCCCGTGCAGAGCACCCCACATATTTAGAGGAGTTGTGAAGGGCAGGATCACCCAATCAAGTAGGACAAACCTGAAGTTGACTGTTTACAGCCTGCTCAGTGGTTCTCAAAGTGTGGTCCCTGGACCAGGAATATCAGCATCGTGGAAGGACTTAGAAATACAAATGTTCAGGTCCCACCCCTGACTTAATTGAATCAGGTGTTCTGAGGGTGAGGGCCAGCAACCTGTGCTTTAACAGGCTTCGTGGAGACTCTGAGGCATACTGAAGTTTGGGAACCACAGGTCTTTCAGATGCAAGAAATCTCCAGGCTTCAGATGCCAAGCACTGGAAATTATGCATATCCTAACGGGTTTGGCTGCACGCGTTGAAGCCAGAGGACCCGAAAGGAAGTCTGGGATCATCGACTGTGACTGGTCTTTGCCAAAAATACCATAGCCTCCAATGGTTTTGAAACCACAGGCAGAGAGCTGCTGATTGTGTTTACAGAGCTCCGGTTCTGAAACGGAATTTGGAAGTGGTCGCATCTCCACATTTTTGAAGATGAGAAGAAGACACTCAGCAAAATGAAGTGATTTGATGGGGCCCCACTGTCAGTCAGAATCCGACTGACATCAGCCACCAGTCCACCAGGTTTACAACACGCGCTATTGTCTACCAAGCAAAAAGTCATAATGAGAGTCTCAAATTTATTCTGGAAAAAAGTCAATATTCTTTTATATCTCCAACGAACAAATAGGAACATTTATTCCATTTAATAACATCCCCAGTGTATCCTCCAGGCCTGCCATCAAACATCTGTGTATTTTGAATAGCCTTGGGAAATTATCGACTAGAAACAGAGCTAAACAGATTTTGTGAGTTGGGAGGAAACTGGGAGGCCAAATAATTCATCGTTTAGGAGGCTAAAATACATAGAGATTATTAAATGATATTAATATTTTAAAATTGTGAGCCCTCGAGGCTCTTGTTAACCTTCATGTGGTCAGCGGTACAGGCAGCATCTGTGTCACCTGGGAGCTTTTTGAAAACATAATCTCAGGCCCCACCCAAACCTACTGCATCAGAATCTGCATTTTAACAAGATCTCTATATGATTCTTATGCACATTGACGTTTAAGAAATATTGCTCTAGGAGTTTCCCATTTGTCTTTAATGATGGGAAATTATTGTTTCTTTGGGGAAAATATAGTGCTTTCAATAGAACTGGCAAAGTTTTTACAAGGGCATTAATATCCAAGAAGAAAAAGCATCAGGGAGTCTGATGTGCATGTATTATATGCAGATTTGGGAGATACTACAGAAGGAGAGTAGAGCTTATTCACTGGGATACATAACAGGGTTTTCTGGTCTGCAAGCAACGGAGTAACAAATCAATCTGTCCTACACAATAATAAAATTTCTTGCCTCATAGAGGTAGAAGAAGTCCAGGGTAGGATAGGATCCAGACATTATGCAATCAACAACTCAACCATGTCTTCAAGAATTGAAGTTCTTTTAGTCTCTCCACTTCCCAGATCTCAGGATCAGGGTCATCCTAAGACGGGTGTCCCTCATATTTTCAAGATGACTATAAACAGGGCTAAATGAATTTTTGTTTATATTCAGCGGGAGAGAGAAAGAAAGAAAATGTCTCCCCCAAGTATGGTTTATAATAAGAAAGAACATACAGAGGCACACTTCAAGAGATATTACAAGTTCGGTTCCAGACCACCACAATAAAGCAAATATTGCAATAAAGCAAGTCACATGATTTTTTGGTTCCCAGTGCATGTAAAAGTTATATTTTCATTATACTATAATCTACTAAGTGTGCAATAGCATTGTCTTAAAAAACAATGTACATACTTTAACTAAAAAATACTTTATTGATAAAAAATGCTAACCATAATCTGAGCCTTCAGCGAGTTATAGTCGTAACATCAAAGATCACTGATCACAGATACCGTGACAAAAAGCATAATAATGAAAAAGGTTGAAATATTGTGAGAATTACCAAAATGTGACACAGAGACATGAAATGAGCAAATGCTGTTGGAAAAATGGTGCCGAATAGACTCACTTGACGCAGAGTTGCTACAAATGTTCAATCTGTAGAAACACAATATCTGTGAACGCACTAAAGCAAAGTGCAATAAAACGAGGTATGCCTCTAATTTATTTTACAAACCACAATGCTTTTAAGAATGAAAGGGGGCAGTATTTATAGTCACATCAAGAAAAAAGGCAAACACCTGGGCTGCTTCAGACAAGCCAAGACATATGGTCACATGTCACCCTATGCATTAGATCTTTAAGTCTTTTCATTATCTGTAAGTCTTTTCATTCGATCAAATTAGGTCACATGCCTATCTTTTGGGCATGTAAATAGGAACTAGGGGAATATCATAATATAATTGAATTAGACTAAATCTGAATCCCATTCTATAACTGGAAGCAGAGTGGATACATAACTTTTAAAAATGGGAGAGAACTCCTATTAGGAAAGAAAAAAAGGAGGGAATTAGGTACTGGGCATACAACTGACAATGTCAATTATAGGAGGCCACTATGACTACAAGTGCAGGTGGAACCTTGCTGTTCAGTATCCACAGCACCATAAGCCAGGTGCCCTCAGGCATGCGATGATGCTCTGTGTTCATCACTAACACCCTGGTTGCCTCTGATGCATCATTAGGTATAATTTTTGGCGTTGAAATGGCCTTTTGTTTTGGAAAAGACTGTAATAGTAGACGGTGGATGCATTACCTTTCTTACTTGCAAATGTGAAAGCTAGCCCCCCTATGTCAGCTGTTCACATTTTTGTTTATAGTTTCATTGACTTGACATTTCAGTCTGGGTACAATGTTATAGGGCTTGATGATAACTTGGTCTTGTCTCAGATAAAGTATTTACTATTAACATTATTATTGTGAAACTTTTTCCAACTACTGATAGCACTATTAAAGAGGTTTCAAAAGTGAAAAATAAATCATGTCAACTTCCTGCCACTATCATAATAAATAATTTCACCTTGGGGATATTCCCTTCCAGGCTTTGCTCACACGCATACATATTTTAACACAGACGTAATCATGGCATAACTGTAATTTTGAATTCTGTTTTATCACTTTAGCACCATATTGTATACTTTGCAATTTGCATGCCGTTCCTACAAGAAGTGCTCAGGTGAAAGATGTTAAAGAAATGAAACCCTTGAAAGGAACCGACAGCTACATGAAAATTTTCTGTTCAAACCTGTATATTCCAAATCATTATGGAATTGGAGAAACGGTTCCTTTTGCTTTAACTCTAGTTTTTATTGACAATCCAAAATCAGTAATCATAGACTGAAGCCCCTAAAAAATATGGCGCTGATTATCAAAGAGAAGATGCGAGAAGCAAGAGGCAACTGGGCCTTTTGGCTAAAGACAAAATTCTCCTCATTTTTTGCTCTTATTAGGGATTTTGTGATTACAACTCCCTCTGCTATTTGGTGATGTTTCATGGATCTGTAGAAACATTTGACATCTTACGATAAGTTCAGGCATGTGTTCATACGTACCATTTTTAAACGGAAAAAAGTTGCCAAGTGACAATGTCCTGTCGCTCCAATAAGATGGCCTTGGGGGAGAGATAAGCAGTAAATAAGAGACTTGATGTTCCTCTTTCTGTGCTCACAAGAGGACAGAGCACATCTCCACCAGGATATACGTGGAGGAAAGAGCCTAATGTACCTGGTGAGGATTCTGCTGCCAGGTTCCTGAGTCTACTCTTCACATGTCCATTCCCCCATTAGACTGTGAGCTCCTAAATCAGATGTGAAGGTTTTATTCTTTCCTACACTCCGAACTCCAGGTATAGTTCCAGGCGCAATAAATATTGACTGAATGTCTAAACTAATCATGAAATAAATTCCGTGGTACTTTTTAAAGACAACAGTGTTCATGGCATTGTTTCTTTTTAAAGCTGTGCTCTCTATCTACTCAACCTCTCCAAGATGCTTCCTTTATATTTAGGGCATATTTATAAATTTCCTCTCTGATTCAGTGGGGCAATTTGTTAAAGCAGAAGAACACATTGCGACCCCTGGGGCATCATTTTATAAACTGCCCCTCTGCTTCTGCTATGGAAGCTTCAATGCACCTACTTACAGGCATCACAAAGCACCAAGTGTGTGACTGCATCAGGGAACTGTACCATTGTTTCAAACTAACTAGTCTGGATTAAGTGTTGTGTGATAGGGATGGAGGAAACATTTTCTGGGAAGCAGACACTTTCCTATACTGATGATGAGAATGTCTATAGGTACAACCTTTCTGAGGAAGCCGGCAATTTGCACAAAAAGATTTTGGCATAAAATTCCACTTCCAGGAATTTATTCTCAAGGATAATTGTGGAGGGACATAAGATCTTTTAAATAATATTTTTGGTACTGTAATGTGCATGTCTTCACTTATGAAATATGGAGACCATTTTTTTTAATATATGCCAGATACTGAGCTTCCCATAATCACAGAACTTTGATGGGATGAAGCCTGTGCCTTTTCTAACCTAAAGGGGATGCAACTGTATATTGGCCCACACCTGTAAGTATGGTTTACGAAGCCTAAAATATTTACTATCTGGTCTCTTTCAGAAAAAGTTCGTCAGTCCCTGCCTAGAGGAGCACATCTTGTATATAAAACAGCAGATTATTTTAGCCCAGTAGAAAAGAAGGAAGAAAATCCTACAGTCCTGTTCTGAACTCTGATCATCCCACAGGGTGCAGACAGTTGTTGACTCAAGAGGTGTAGCTCTCCTGGTCAATAAGCCTGTTTCACTCTGCTCTACCATCTTTGGAAAACCATCAGGCAATTATAGATGAGTCAAGCCATGCCACTTATACCAGATATGGAACTGCAGTCAAGAAAATCCTTGATTACTTTCCAGTTTCATGAAAAAAGCCCTTCAAAGAAATCAAGGTGGTTAAAACATTGCCATACGAAAAATTCACTTGAGACCTAAAGGGATTTCACCAACTTCAGAATGGTTTGTGGGTCACATTGTCTACTTTTCTATATTAGATATTTCCCTCTTATTATTCTCACTTTTCGCATTCTCTCCATCGTCTCTTCTTCTCAATGTGCTATTTTTCCCTTAATTATCCTCACCACTGCCTCTCCCCAAAGTCAATTCCTACACTTCAGTTTTCCCACATGTCACATTCATGTTATCGTCCCCACTCACCTCCCCATCTCCAGACACAATTATAAAAATTAGTGAATTAGAAAATGCAACAGCCAAGCTCTATTCCGGGCTTTGCCACTATCTAGCTTGGTATCTTAGGGGTGTCTTTTTATTCTACAAGTGTTAATATTAACCTGTAACTGAGTAGATTGACCCAGGACCTCTAAGACAGAAATTTGTGGGTAAGATAAAATTAAAGCTTATTTGTTTCTCAGCAATAAAAGTAACAATTACTCCAATAAAGATGTTAAAATAAATAAATAAATAATTTTTAAAAAAGTAACAGTAACAGGTGTTTTAGAAGCTATAAGTGCAACATTTCACAGCAATACACCAGATGTATATGGCCAGATTATCTGCAGAGCTGCCAAGAAGATGCACAAAGACATCTCCGTCAAGGACTACAAACCATACACTAACCTCTTCTAGCCCTACTGCCAGACATGCTTGTAGGACCAAGAAAATTGGGTCTGATTTAACATAGCCATCATCCTTATTTTCTAAGAAAATATATTCTGTAGACTGGATATAAATAATTTTATATTATTATTATTGAATATAATATACAATTATACAATATACCACACCAATTCTATACTGTTTTGTTTTCAGTTCGCCCCATATCTGGCACCTGAGTCGTCCCCATCCACTTCCACACTAGACCCAGCTTCCTGAAGTCCAGCCGGGCCACAAATCAAGGCTCGCCCATTAGCTGGAGAGAAGTTCAGATAAATTCTGCAATAGCCCATGAAAAACATTTGTCAGATTTAATTCTATCAAAAGTAATAGAATGCTTGTGTAATACTAAAATTCTGTAGTGAAACAACCCTATGCTCACTGACTTTCAAGGATCCCTCGTTCCATTCATTCACGACTGAGAGAATAGAAAAATTTTATTTCGTGTCTCCATAGGTAACTGGAGAAGTTGAAGGTAATACAGGACTGGACTACAGTGCTGGCAATGGAAACGTAAAGGAAAACACAGAAACGAGAAAAGCTGGGGATGAAAATGTGATAAGGAACTACCTGTCATCTAAATCTCAAGGGCAAGGAAGATAAATATTTTGGTGATGATGCAATATTTCCAGCTTGAATGACTGAATTCCACTGGCAAATAGACAAGTGAAGAGGAGATAAAGCATAGAAAGAATTAATAGAGCCTATTATTTTAAAAGTAAAATAAATAACCAAATATATACTAAATTGTGTGTTTTTTAACCTATAAAGAATCTGAAAAATAATAGATATATATGTATGCATAACTGAATCACTTTGCTGTACCCCTGAAACTGACACAACATTGTAAATCAACTACACTTCCATTTAAAATAAATAAACAATTAATTTAAAAATTAATGTGGGTCTTAAAAAAAATTAATGTGGGAGTAGTCAGAGATGAATGGACAGATTTTACAATTTTCCTAATTTATTGAAAATTTCCCCCTCTAACTCCTACCATAAAACTTCCCTGACACTCCCAGACTGCAGCTCATATTTTAACCTATAATCCTTGGGCGTGGTTACCAGGAGAGGAAAAAAAAAAAACAAGAAATGAAACGGAAAAGAAATGTTCAATGACTTAAAATAACCAAGCAAGTTCCATGTCATGGAAGCCAAAATATGAAAAAAAACCTCAAGGAGAGAGTGGAAAATAGTTCGATATGCTAAAGATTTTAAGAAGCAGAACTGAGAAAAGGTGATTGTTTTGTAATTAGGAGAATATTGGATAGCCAATAATTAAATACAGCAGGAGAAGGGAAAATGTGCTATTATTATAACACAAGAACTGACTGCATCTGCTTTTTCATTCCATGGTGATGGGACAATTCAGATTTGGGAGAAGGTTCTATGTTTATAGGAAAGAAGAAAGAAAGAACCCTAGGGCCAAGGTAGGGGTTCTAAGAAGAGAGGAAGACAACATTCTATTCTCAGAAATGACTGAGGAATTTGTGAGGCTGTAATATTGTAACAGGGAAGCGCCAAATCTCACTACATGTTGGATCTGTTTATTTTACTTTAACCTTTGCTTTCTGCTGCTTTTGTTCACTAAAAGGATACTGTCTATACATAATGGCCTGCCTCAGGGAACCCTGCCCAAAGTGCCTTTGCTCAGTGAAGCATCCTGCCCCTATCCACCTGGGGATGGCTGTAAGAAAGAAGAAACTATCACATCCCCTCCCTGAGGCTGGCCATTCAAGGGGATATTTGCAAAACTTATGGCCTTTTTACTTTACTTCCTCATCTCCTCCCCATCTCCGTTCTAGAAAAGAAACTGGCATCCAAACCCCGATAAGATGGTTTTTTGGAGACACTGGTCTGCCATCTTCTCGGTCTGCCGGCTTTCCAAATAAAGTCATGTTCCTTGCCTCCACACCTCATCTCCGGATTTACTGTCCTGCCATGCGGCAAGCAGAGCAAGCTTGGACTCAGTAACAAATTTTAGTATTAAATTTAAGTTGATATCTACATGGTACTATATTTATAATCGCCCACCATTATTTCAAACCTTTGGAAATAGTCTGCTGTACACAAGACCATTACTGTAGTTATTCATGAGGGAATGAAGAAATCAGAATGGTGTCCATCATGGAGGAGAGTGGGCCAGGAAGAGAAAAAGAAAACCTAGGAAGAGCAAGTGATGTTTAAAAAGTGAATTACTTTGTGGGCCAATCAAGAGATTTCTATCCCCCTGAAATCCACAGAAATTATAAGGATATTTTCATCCTGACATGAGACGGAGTCTCAAGTTGCCATATTTAAATATTAAAACGAAGGGTGGGGATATCCCTGGTGAACATGATTGAATTTAAGCCATAGGAAAAGAAGGTGATACTAACAGTGTGAGTCATCAGGCACTTGGCATTGTGATGCCTCAATCCTAGAATCTGACTATATACTTTCCTGGATTTTGAAGCTAGTCTCTGTTTAGTTCATAGACAACCCATCCAAATATAGTCAACTCTTCAGTAATGACATTCAGAGGATGGGCTTTGAGACTCAACCAAGAAGGAGAGGGTCACATTGTCTTCATAGTTTCATTTCTCACCTGTTTATTTGCTCTGAATAAAGTCTGTAGGGTTAGAAGAGAAATCACTTACTCTCTCCCAAAGAAGTTTTTTCAGCTACAGCAATACGTCTGAGCTCTCATCTTGAATTTTAATGATTATTAACTTCTCTATGATCTTCTATGTTGGTCTGAATCCTCTCCACGGAGAAAAGTAAGTTAAAATTTTTTAAGCAATGACAAAACTACTGCTTACAATACGTGTGAGCAAAGTATAACCCGCGGTCCAAATCTGCCCTCTTGCCTCTTTTTATAAGGTTTTATTAGACCGCAGAAATGCTTATTGTTTACATACCGATTGTGGCTGTTTCCACACTACAACAGCGGTACTGAGCAGTTGTAACAGAGATCATATGGCCTTTGAAGCCAAAAATAGTTACTCTCTAGCCCTTTATAGAAAAAGTTTGCAGACTCCTGACTCTGCAGCATTACATCTTCCAGTACAGGTCTCCTTAAATTGGTATAGTTCTTTTCCATCAATCGTGCTTAACTGGTTTCCTGCTAAAAGGACATCAGTAACACGGGGGCTAGCTGAAGCATAGAGTAAAAATAAATATTTGGGGACTTCCCTGGTGGCACAGGGGTTAAGAATCCACCTGCCAATGCAGGGGACACGAGTTCGAGCCCTGGTCCAGGAAGATCCCACATGCCGCAGAGCAACTAAGCCCGTGTGCCACAACTACTGAGCCTGCGCTCTAGAGCCCACGAGCCTGAGCCCGCATGCCACAACTACTGAGCTCACATGCCACAACTACTAAAGCCCGGGTGCCTAGAGCCCGTGCTCCGCAACAAGAGAAGCCACCGCAGTAAGAAGCCCACGCACCACAACGAAGAGTAGCCCCAGCTCACTGCAACTAGAGAAAGACAGCGTGCAGCAACGAAGACCCAACGCAACCAAAAATAAATAAATTTATAAAAAAAAGAAAACTAACTAACTAACTAAATAAATATTTGAAGGATCCTCAAAGCTGCATGTACCACAGTCAGCTTGGCGATTCTTTTACGTCCTTTGACCATTCTGAACAGAGCACAGGGCTTCCAGAAATCTACAGATCTTCAGTGGAGTGTGTTCCAAACATTACACAAGCTCTTCAAAGAGTTTCAACTATTCCTGAGCCAGCTTGAAGCAACACATCGTTATGAGGAAGAATTTTGACTCATGAAGTAGTGCAGCAGAGCAAAAGGTATTAGTCACATCCGCACCGCAAGAGGTATTTATAACATCACCCCTATTGGCCCCCAAATGTCAAAACCTTTCAAACCACTTTAGCCTAGAGAGCATTTCAAATGCACTTTTAACTAAAGACCAACATTCAAAAGAACTTTAAAAAAACACATAAATTAGAGGACAATTCCAACCCTCTGGATTAGTATAAATATGGCATCTTTATACCTCCAATTATGCTTGATAGTCTCAGACGTTCTCATTCATTTAATATTTCCTAGGAGCAGCTCCCTTGATCACAATCTGAAATCTTCCCACAAAGTAAAAAAGAGTAATAGTCTTAAAAACAACATTCCTCTTTAAGAACAGAAACAAGGTTGGAGTATTTTGAGTATGAGATAAATAAAATTTGGAAAATGTTCTCATATTCCAATTGACAGAATTCTCTAAGGTTTTTAGTCCCCTTCATCTGAAATTTTAATACCAAGACTTCACTCAAGACAGGCACTTCTGTGTCTGACTTTTTCTTAAGTTCTCATGTCTGTTTTTGACTTGTTTCTAAAGGCTATTTCAGACCAATATTAATGTGTGAGACAGCCCAGAGTTTGTAATTTTTGTACTCATTATATGTTGTATCAAATATTTTGTGAGGCTTAAACATCCAGAATTGCTTAAAAGTCTAAGAAACTCATTTTAAAATAATTTACAAGCACTAAGTTTAGAGAACCTTTAATTAGATGTATCTAGCCTATCTAAATGTAGCAAACTATAAAAGCGCAGTTCCCACTGGTTCCAAAGATGAGCTAGTCCAGAGTTGGCTGTCTTTCCAAGGTGATATGCCAAATCCTAATGTTTTCACTCCCTGCCTTAGGGGAGTTTGTTATTAGAGTTTGAGGAGGATTTTTGTGTTTAAGAACCTCCTTTCGACTGGTGCAAAGCACTAATTTTGGATGTGGCAGAAATGGTTTAGTGTTGATCTACGAAGTTCTTCTGCATATATTATCTCATTCATTATAGAGAAGAGGGTATTGTTATGACCCCTGTTTTCACAGATGTGGAATGTGAGTTCCAAGAGGCTAAGTTACGGGTTCTGCAGCTGGAAGGATACAAAGTTAGAATTCGAACCTATGTCTTCGAACTCCAAGATCAGATCTTACAAACAGAAAAAAAAAGTCGTTAGAGTTTAGACAGATATCAGAAGTCAAAGCCAAAGAAGCAAGCTGTGCTCACCTTGACTAAATTTGGGGTATAACTGCTGCAAAGGCAGGTTACACTGTAGATTTAAAACTAGGAAGAAAGACACACATCATTACAATATAAATACTAGGAAAGAGGACTTCCCTGGTGGCGCAGTGGATAAGACTCCTCACTCCCAATGCAGGGGGCCCAGGTTCAATCCCTGGTCAGGGAACTAGATCCCACAGGCATGCCGCAACTATGAGTTCACGTGTCACAACTAATGAGCCCTGGAGCCTCAACTAAGAAGCCCGCCTGTCGCAACTAAGACTCGGTGCAACCAAATAAATGAATATTTTTAAATAAATAAATACTAGGAGATACAGTAAAACAGAAGACTCAATATATAGTGGGGAAATCAGGGAACCCTCAGAAGTTAGAAGTAAAAACAAAGTTGATGACCGAAAGTCCTAGAAGAGATGCAGCAATCAGAAAGTTACAGGAACTGGGAGAGCAAGGGAAAGCCACAGAAAATCTTCGACTCCTAAGCTTTCGTGGACTATTTTATGGCAGGCGCATTGCTTGGTACTGAGAATACATTAACAAAACACTGTCCTGGCCCTTCACCATTTCATAGTATCGTAGGAAAGATAGAAATATAGACAAGTAATTACCATATGATGTTATAAACCTTAGAGGAGAAGCCATATACAAAGTACTGTGGAAGCACAGGGAAGAAATTATACAATGACACACGATAAGAGATAATCTTAATGACTGCCTCATGTTAGAGGCTTTCGTCTCATCCTCACCTGTGTAGAATGAGGAGACAGTGGCTTCACTGAGGTTTGTGGAGCAAAATGGTTGAGAACTCTCAGCTGGTCTGAGGATGAAGAAGGCCAGCAGGAATCTAGTTGCACCAACATTTAACAGCAACAAGTTAATAACCAGCTGAGACAGAATAAGTGAGGAAAACACAGAAGTTAAAAGACCCAGGGGTCAGAAAATTATGCTCCCAGGAACATCCCTCCTGGAGATGGTCTGAAAGATGATGCAAGAAAGGCCCGAAGACAAGCTCTCCCACTTTACAATTTTGCCTCAGATCAATTTTGGTGTTAATGAATTGGGAGGGCTATATAATATGTTGACTAAGCCTGGAGTAGAGAAGAAAATGAAGATCTACTGATAATTAACCAGGGAAACTGGGATAAATGGTCATCTTAGATTAGATCTGACTCCGCCAGGCCGGTGGGAATGTGGGCAAGCTATCTTTCTGAGCTTTCATTTAAGTGGGAGTGATAATATCTAACTTTAGAGTTGTAAGCGCTTGGAAGGAGGGGAGGGAGGGAGGGAGGAAGGAAAAAAGGGAGGAAACCATGTAAAGTGCCTGGTTTATTATAGGCAACTCAACAAAGCTAGGATCTGTCCCAATTCCAACTTTGGCCTTACATCAGTACACATTAACTGAAAGTAGAGACGACGAGAGTAATCATGACTTTTAGAAGCTTGAGAAATGAGTTGAGGAACACGCTAGTGTGAGAACATCCTTCATACATTTCTGCCTGCCGAGGGTGCTGAAACATACCTAGGCTTCTGCGGCAGCCAACACAACACTGTAGGGCTTTGTATTAAAAACAGAGGTCATCCTAGTGGAGTTATCTCAGACACAAAGCCAGACCAAGCAGACATGTCACGAAATAGCTTTATGTTCAGGTGAAACACCAAGCAATCTGTAAGTCCTTAGGTCTGAGCATCACAAGTGATCCCTTTTTCCGTGTAATCTTTCCTGTCATCTGTGCTTAGTATTTATAATGGCTGTCTGGACACAGAGAGCACCTGTTCCAAAGGAGCAGATCTAATGTTTGCTTCTCTCTTGTTTTATCAGAGCTGCCAAGTAAAAGCTGCAAAACTATACCAAGAAGCAGGCAGACAGTTCAGCAAAAATAGGGAAGAATATTATTTTCACTATTGTAGGTGATGATCAGGTACTTGGGAGGCATTCTAGGGACAAGTGGAAAATGTGTGCCCACCTCCTTTTTGATTTGTAGGGTTTGCACAGCTCAGTTTACAATAATGGGTCTAGGGCAGAAGGCACAGGTGCGGGAGAAGACAACAGTTAGTAATTGTCTCAGTCTGGGGTGGTCCTAAAAGCCCACACATGCAGCCCAAATTGACGACGATTTTCATGCAGGCTTCTCTCATTTTATGTATATATTGTTATTATAGGTTCTGCTACTGGGTGTCTCTTGAACTTGACCTTGACCTTGAATTTCTTGACCTCACAGTGTCTTTATGTGCTCCTGCCTAACAGCAACCGTATTTTTCCTGCTCTCTAGAACCAGTGTTATAAACAGTGTTTATAAACAGCTTAAAAAAAAAAAGAAAAAAAAAACCTTACAAGAATAAAAAATGGTAATAAAGGAGACCAGAAACAGGTTTCAAGTCTTATTTCTCCCATTAAATAGCTACATGGCCTTGGACAAGCCACATTGTATTTCTCATCTGTGAAATGAAGAGATTGGGCCAAATGGGTCCTAAAATCCCTTCTAGTTCTAATGTTCTAGGATTCCATCATTCTGAAGCCAAGCCCCTCAGACAATCAGAGTGCGGGGTAGAGGTATGCATTGCTTATACCCTGCAGAAATTTTTAAGAAGAAAAGAAAAATAAATATAGTACTTTATTCCTAAAATTACTAGTGGGCCTTTGGGAAACCAGAACTGGGAAGATTTCCTCCCTTTTGTAACAAAAATTTTTCCCTTTTTTTGAGGTTCAGAAAGATGTCATGTTCCTTTCTTGGATAAGCACTTCATTTCCAGAATTAGAATTGATCTCAATAAAATGAAACATTCATCACAAGTGATAAAACTCCAATGTATTTGTCACAGCTTTAATAACATATGGCTACATTTAAAGCACCTCTATTAACCTGGCAGTGACTTGGTGCCACTCTGCACAACCACAGAAAGTTTCCAAAGCAGTAAGAAAACACTTTTGCTTTATACTCCAGAGGCAAATTTAATCCAAAAAATAATAATAATAAAAAGGAGGGGATCAAAGGTAACTATACATCACTAGGTAAATTAAAAAAAAAAAACCTCAAGAGAAAAAAATGTAAAAAACTTTATGCCATACACATTTTGAAGAATTTCCACTTTGATACAGTAAATATGATTTCAAATTTTGTAAAGGTATACTTCTTAGTTTCAATTATCCAGAGTTGGAAGAAGCCTCCAGAATCTTTAACTTGATTTCTTACTTCTGAGAACCACCCCAGAGTTTGCTGAACAGAAATGACCTTAGTGCTGGTGATTAGAAATTGGGGTTCTTGTCTGGGTAGCAGCCAACTGACTTGAGGGAAAATCAGACTTATTTTCTGATCTGTAAAGCAACAAGTTCGAATGCCCCAAATCCTGTATTCTTTAAGTCATTCCAAATGGGTAGATATCTTTCCTTTGCTGAAACAACTATAGCCTCGAAAGGGCTGGGAACGAGAGCAAGAGGAATCTAAAAAAGCATATTCTATAAAACACGGCATCCGTAACGGACTGACTCAGGGAGAAAGGACTTTCTTAAACCTGATTCTAATCCATCCCTTTAGTTAAAGTCCATTTCTGTCCTCAAAGAAGACATATTTGCTAGTTCTCCTTATCTTATGCCAGGGTTTTCCATATACACAAAGACAGTTATTCATCTTAGCTGCCCTTCATCTGCTTCTACTGTCAAGTAGAAAGAATATAGAAAAAAAGTCACACTTCCCTGCATAGGGATGGAAGGCAGGGGAATTATAGTTTCTAGAAACACTTTTTTTTTTTGGCCATGCCACACGGCTTGTGGGATTTTAGTTCCCTGACCAGGGATTGAACCCGGTCCCTCAGCAGTGAAAGCGCCAAGTCCTAAGCACTGGACCACCAGTGAATTCCCTAGAAATACTTTCTGTATTTCCAACAGAACGTTCTTAGAAATTCTAAACTGAGTCTAGATAAGAAAGCAAATGAATATCCTAATAAACCAGAAACAGGTAACCGAACGGATGAGATCATTTTCAGATATAAAAATCTGGTTTTGGTTCATCTGTTTCCCAGGGTTTTCTGGACAGTTCATGCTGGATCCCTTGTGCAGTGCTATCCTACAGTTTCTGGGATCATCTGTCTATAGATCCCTTTCCTTTCCTACTATTGCTATTTGGCCAGCAGTTAAAAGGCAAGCAAGCACTTTTCCTCTGGAAGAAATAAATAAAATTTAAAAAAAGAAGAAGCTAACAGCTAACATGATCCTGCTCTGTTATATCCAAAACTTCCACTGTGGCTCTGCCCTAAGACACTGAGTAGATGACATCAGTTCCACAAAAGGAGGAGTGAATTGGTGACATAACTAGGTAGAAAACAACTCCAACATTCCTGTCTCACCCAATCCACACACAAATCCATCTGACGCACAGATGACACAGGACAAATATTTTTAAAAATGAAAGAAGTTTTCCCAAACTTTGCTGCCAAGAAGGGATCCACACCCTTTAGTTAAAATCAAGCAAGTGATCAAACAAAACTCGCTCTCCCTACAAAGCGGCGAAGTGAAGAAATCTAATGGTTACATCAAGCAGGAAGGTGATGTCTTCCTAAACACAAAGTTGTGGATATTTCTGGATGCTGGAAACATGTGATTACCTGGAAACACAATAACGCCATATGTGGATCCTAGGATCACTGAACGAGAAGGCTGTGTAAGGCCTACAACTGTGAGATTTTAAGTTATTTGAACAGAATCTACATAATTATGTCATCATAAGCCTGCATGAACAGACATTACAGCCAACATCTTTACATCATGCACACATGTCTAACATCTCACTAACGCTTGTGAGCAGGAGAATAAAGCCTTTGTGTAACAACAAAAGGATCATACTGTTTCATTCATACAACACCCACATTGGAGTAACCAAACCGTCCAACACCGAAGCTTGTAATAAGATACTGCCCACAAATTAAAAGGGATTCTGCAATTCCATCACTAGACAAGAATGTGATTTCAGCATCACAAGGGTAAATAAAATAGTAATCCTACTTTATAAATTATGCATCTTTCATCTCAAAGGACAATAAATAAAGCATCTTTCATCCCTATGAATCCCAAAGCAGTTAACAATTTATAAACCAGCACATGGGAATCACTTGATTCATCTCTGAAAGGCATCCTGCCCTGGGATGCTGTGGTATTTTTTTTAATAGCACACACACAACTGTATTGAAAGATGAGAAGCAAGGAAATACTATGCCAGTGGCCTAGATTTGAGTTGAGGAGATAGGAATCTGATTGAAATCCATTTAGAACAGAAGTTCTTCTCTCCCATTTAACTCAAGGAGATGTTAGTTTTGAGACTTCCCAGACATACAGGTATAACTCTCCAAAGTCCTTGCTGACGTGCCCATTTCTTCTCACCAGGGTTATTACAATAGGCTTGTTTGAAGCAAATATTCGGCACATCCTTCACTTGTTGACAAAGCTTGTCACTTGCCTTGCCTAGCATGATGTGCCCAAACTTCTTAGAATAGCATGAAGGATCCTCCGACATCTAGTCATCCCACCTCACTTGGAGAGAAACACTCACATCAAAATAATTTGATTAAGGTGACTAACACTTGATGTGAGTGTTAGTACAAGGAGGAAGTAGATAATGTCTGTCCTTACATCACCATTACTTCAATGACCATACTAAACCATGCGGAAGTTAGATTGACTTATCCAAATTCAGACAGCCATATACAGACAAAGTCGGCATGATCCTGGAGGAGTTATTCCCAACTGGTGGGAGATTAGGATCCAGGTTAAAGAGACAGTGACCATCTTTCATCATTCAAACTAGGACACACATGAGAATAAAAGAGGCATACACTAATATTTTCACCAAGACAACAAGAATAAACTGGAACTGTCCAAGGCAAACCAGACTATGGCTCCCCAAGTTAAGGAAACCATATTAGTATTTCCAGAAGGTTGGTGCAGGGAGTCATAAGCAGTTTGATGAAGCATAATTCATACACTTAGTGCCTTTGTAATGGAGAATCTACAGCTGGTCAATATGTATTTGGCTGGCCTGGCTTTTCTAGAAGATAGAATGAGAAAGCATTATAGGAGCTTTGAATTCTGGAAAGCTGAGTAACACTGCTCTAGAGTCAACATGGCAAAATTCCTTCTGAGAGCCCACCACACTCTGTGAGCTGCATTTGAAGCCATGTGTTCTCAGTTCAGTGGGCTAGGGGGTATTCCTGAAGAGAGCTGACATATTCAGAAAGAGAAAGTCTTCTCCCAAGCCCTCGTCTTCCGTACCAAAGGCTTTACAAAGATTGTGTTTTCCTTATTGACACATTTGAGATATAACATTACGAGTGATTATTATTACCAAGGGTCACATTTTCACCTGCCAAATACAGCATCTCTTTAATGAACTAGTCATCTCTACTCCACATTTTAGACCCTGAAATTCATTATGATCAAATAGGACAAATATCATCTACCCAGCTATTAACATCACTATACAAATATTTATGGTTTTCTTAAAAAGGTATCTTTTCAATACACATTTGATGCTGAGATCCTATAATACCAGAATCCAGGGCAGCAGGCTGGATTGGCTTCTTAGAAGTGCTTTGTATCATTTTTTCCCCAGTTTTGAGCGCCGTCTGTGTGCTAGTTTGTTTGATTTGGCTTTTTTTTTTAACATAAACTCAACTTGAGCTGCACTATAAGGTACCTGAACGTATACACCTACATAAAGTAAGCTTCCTCCAAGTTTCCGAGTCTTAGACTTTGCAAATATTGACAATGTCAGCCCTATAAGGGCCTTTACACATGTAAGCATTCAGTCAATACATGGACTGATACTTAGGATGTGATCTAGAGGCAGTTAAAAAGAGCCGTGTTTGAGAACAGTGAGGGGGAAAGACTTGATTTCTGAACACACTGCAGAGCTCAGAAAAGGGTAGGTGTTCAATAAATATTTGTGAGTTAGTGCTGAAAGAATGCCTCTAAATCTTTCTCTTCTCACAATGACTCAAACATATAAAGTAGAATGATAGCCCTTGGGCTAGGAAGGTTGGCCTTTGAGATCTCCCCATTTGCCTGCCTGATTCCGGGTGGTGACAAAGCACCTTGGACGCCTCTGCTTCAACCTCAAGCTCTCAGCTTTCCTACAGCCTTGTTAGATAACTCATCTTTTCTTCACTCTAAACAGATTCAGATACAGATGCCTATCCCACAGTGAAAAAGTAAGATTCTATTCTTGGGAAAGACACAGCTGTAAAGAACAGCCGTGGACCAGGAGAGACCAGGTGATTCCCAATACTTACCCTTCTCTGAACCTAACTAACCCACGAAAGCAGATTTTAAATGAAAAGAGATTCTGCTCTTAAACACTGGGCCTGTCTCTGTAAATGAATTCCAGGCTGGGACCACCACCTATTCTGCATTACAAAGTCATGCTGCCCCTATCCATTCACTTAAAGCTTTTCTTGCTCAGGTGGAACGAAACTCAGATCCCTAAGAGTACACAAATGACCAGGAGCTACGATTACCCACTGGAAGACCAAGCGACATTAGCTGAGGACAAAGCAGGTCCTTATGCATCTGGCATTATTTGGGGACAAGCTGTTCCACGTTTATGAATTTGCCAGATAAATGGTTTAGGAAATGGAAGACTCTTCATGCAGATCATATGCAAGGGACCACATGGCTCATGATCTGAATTAAAGTGTGCAAGAAGAAAGTAGGGGTCATAGAAGGCAAAGAAAACTAAATCCTCAAGAATTCCTAAAGAGCCTGTGGGGGAATTCTGGGTTTCCTACAACATGCAGAGATTTGAGCAAATACTGTGTGACTCTCAAATGAAGAGGGGACTTCCGGATGACACTGGAGATGAAGACAGTTGCAAATGTGGGACAAGAATCCAGGTGTTTTCAACCAGTCAGTGGCTCTTTCCAAAAATCATTTTACTCTTCACCTATAGAAAAATGTGCTCCTTGAATTTGTCCAAGATTGAGAGGAATTTTAAAATGTAAGTGTATAAAGGGCAGGAGTTGTGTTTTATACATACATGCTTTACATAATGCACAGCACGGCTTTCCTTCCTTCTGCGTGATCATGGCTAATCAGAGCCCTTTCACAGCACAGGCAGCCGGGGAAGAAGGACCATTCAGGGCCAAACCCAGCTTGTTCCCACTTGCCACACAGGTGAGGGGAAGTCACACTGCCAGCTGCCCTGACAGTGACTCCGTTTGCCCTGCTCCCCACCATTGCCCCAGGCCATGCCCACACCTCTCCAAGCCCAGCTGTAGGCCTTCTTAAAGGACCCTGAGGCCCCAGCGTTACCTGGCAACCACGCACCTGTGAGTTAGGTCAGCCAGGCGTGCTAACCTGTGTGTTGGGGCTTGCTGGCTCCCGATGTATTCTTATCCTCCCTTATTATAGCTCACTCCCCCAGCTCAGACAGGAGAACAGAGCTGATTGTTTTCCTTCTCGGTTTCCTAGAGACAACAGATCCTCTGATTAGCTCTCTGTTGAATGTGCAAAAAGGTATACACCACAGCAGTAACCTTGAAAATGTAGCTTTTAAGCAAGTGTCCAGTTTTATTTTGGGAACTATATCTCTGCTAGGAAACTAGCTCCTTAACCTGGAAAATTTAAGAAAAGAACTCTGAATAATAAATTATAATAAAAATTTTAAGAGAAAAAATTATTTAACAAGTGGGATTTTTTTTTTGTTTGTTTTGTTTTGCTTTAATCTCTGTTTCTCTCAGCCTCTTCCCACCAGAAGGGGTTGGTGTTGTCAAAAGTCCAAGGGAGACTTAAGGAGAGGCTCCGGGACTAGCCTTTCTGACCATTTCAATGAACTGCATTGGGGTTTGAGCAGCAGTAACCCTCCTACGTACCCAGAGCTCCTGTTCCTGGCATGGAAACCTGACATCGACCTCACTTCCTGTCTGCTGACCACCCTCCTCTAGGACACCATTTTCTGGAAGCAGATGAGCACCTGTAAGGACAGAGAACTAGGCTGTTACAGTGCCTCCTCCTTCCACTGCCCCAAGGGGAGTAAATCTGGGTAGGGAAGGACCTAGCCAGATGTGGATGTCTGCGTGCTGCTGGGGCAACCTCAATAAATATTTTGTAAAGTTTCTCCAGTCCCCCTTAGTGCATTAAGAAAAGGCACTGTTCTTACTTTTCTACGTACCATACCCCTAGCTTTGTAGTTTTAGGCGTGGATTAGGATTTAGTAAAATTTGACTTCCTTTGTGATCTAGTTTTCTTTTCCCTGACTTTTTCCCCCACTTGTTTCTCTCCTGTCTCATTCTCTTCGCATGTGACTTCTCATCTTATCCCATTTCTCATTGTTCTGCTCTTTCCTCCATCCCATCCATCCTTATCCCATTCTACAGCCATTGACTACTTGGCCTGAAAATGGCCAAGTTAAGGTGTTTAAGCTTCCATGAAAGGTGTTTTCTGGATCATCCTTTTTGATCAAAAAGTTGCAATGTAAAGGAAGCCAAAATGTGAAGTAAGCCAGCAATCCAGTGGCTTCCAAAGACTTCTTTTTAGGATCAGGCAAGCCTCATTGTGAAGAGGCAAATCCTGGTTGCTAGTGCTCTAACCAGTTTTCATTTCTTCTATTAGTGGGGCCATTTCTGAATCACTCTTAAATCTTTTGTTGTTAAACTTTGCCCCCAAGAGTGTTTGTTTCCCAGCTACTTTATAGATACCACCTCCAGGTTTAATCCTCATAGGCTTTGAGCTGCTAGAACAGAAGGTGTGTTACTCCTCAGGGCTCCTTTACAAATAACTGAGCGCAAAGATGTAGAGGTCAGGTGACTCTGAGTTTCCTTCCTTTTCTTCCTTCCTGCTTTCTCACAAAGACTCAGACATTTTCTTCTAGTCAAGAAAACTGTTATGTTGCTATTGATGATTTTTCAAAAGTGTTACTTTTTAAAAAAAAATTTAAGTGTAGGAATGGAATACCAAACAAGCTGTTTTTTAAGAAAACTAAATCTCTCCCTTTAGGGGTCTTTTATAATTTACTTTGTTTTCCAACAATGGTATTTTACAAACCTCTTTCTCTCTTGCAATCTCACTTGGAAAAAAATCTCCTGTTCTTTTTGTTTTTTCCCTTGCTGATAGGGTTACGTTTTGAGTTTTCTTGTTTTAATGAGAAACATTTACATGTTTTATGTGCTGTGTGTATATATATATATATATATATATATATATATATATGTATATATGTATATATGTATATATATATATATAATCATTAGCAGTGTCCAAAGTTAATAGCCTAAGAATGCATAGCATAATATACTGCAGTGTCACTGATAGAGTGAAAAAGATTTAACATAGGACTCAGGGGGAGAAAGTATAAACGGAATGAAACCATTACCACTCCAATTAGTTCTGAAAGAGCTCAATGTGAAACCAACCAGCAAATGATCATTCCACAACTATAAATATAAAGCACTAAAAAAGACAAAAGCTCTCTGGCATCGTGAAAAATCCAGAAAGACAAAGCACCCCCAAAAGCATTTGCTGGAAAAAGTATTTAGTGTGGTAATAAAAAAGAGTATTTGTTTTCTTTATATTAAGTGATTTTTTTATGGAATCTGTACAATTAAACACTATATAAGAACATAAGACTTGCGGGATATGTTTGGGACCTAGTTGAGAATAGAATCGGGAAGATGCAGCATCTGAAGAGGTTATGTCCCTTTACACTGTAGAGTCAAGGTTATCTGTAATGTCTTGTTAAATGAAAAGTGCTCCACACTGAAAAAAATTCATTCTTTGAACATACACATATACATATATACACATCAACATACAATATAAAACAGGGCTCTCTTGTACGGCTTTTATTTTGCACACAAATGTTTGAGTATATGCAGAGTAGCATTTTGAGGTAGAGATCTGCACTCCAAGAGATAATTCTATCAGGCCAATCTTCATATCAAATATATTTAAGGAATATATTATTATATCATTTTATTTTGTTGCTATTCATTAGGCTACATAAGAAAGAATGTCTTTTTTAAAAAGAGTTACCTGTTGTCAGCTAAAAGAAAATCACAGTAGTCCCAAGCACTAAGCATTTAGAACCAAAAAGTAGAGAATTAAAGAATAAACTTAACAAACTACGCATAATAAATATCATCTTGATTCACCCAGTCAAAAACTTCCAAGTCTCAGTCAGACATTAGGGATCATGGTATTAATAATGAAGCTAATAGTGAAGTAATAATAAAAGTAATTTTGCCTTGTGTATGTTTTGAACTTCCATGAGTCCAAGTGACTGAAGTGTATGGACCAGCTGCTTCACTCCTCACATTCACTCTGTGGGAGACAGAGGTTACCAGAGTATCCTGATTGGCAGGATGCTGGAAATGAAGACAAAGCAACAGAGGCTGGCATAACCTTAGCCTCCACCCCAGTATCCTTAGCAAAAGAATTGCTAATGCAGGGTCAAGTGGAATCATGTCCCATTCCAATGTCTGGACTGCCCTGGGGCAATCTGAAAGGGAAGGATCACCACTATTAGTCTGGACCATTTGCAGTTTCCAATAATTGCCTGAAAAAACCCCACAAGAATAGCAATTTCATATGGATTTAAACTAATAGTTTATAGACAGTACAGAACTTGATCCATTGAGAATAGTTTGACTGCTGCAAAAGAGAGGTTCTCAGCTGGTCCAAACCTACTTGTTTTCACAAGTCTCTTCCCTCTGAGAGTGAGAACTATTGAGGAACTATATGCCTTCTTATCACAAAGATTCAATCAAGGGATGTCACTTCAGAATTTGTCAATAACTTACATATTACACATAGTAGCCTCTGTAACCCCCATAACAAGCCTTTGAGAAAGGTATCGCTGTCCTCTCTTTATAGACAGGAAACTGAGGCAAAGAGAGTTCAGCAACTTGCCAGAGGTTACAGAGGCACTAAGTGGTAAAGCCAGGACTCAAGTTCAAGTCTTCTGTTTCCAAATCTAGTCTTCTCACACTATTCCAGTGCCTATCTCAGGAACCAAAAATGTCCTTTACACAACTGTAGTGTGGAAAATACTATGATCTACAATGATTCTCCAAGGAGGGAGGTAGATCAGGGAAGATTTAAAGCTGATTCCAAGGTTTCAAAGCTACACAGCCAGGAGGATTGTTCCTATATTAACAAAAATAGAAAACTCTTGGGGAGAAGCAGGGTTTGGAGGGAAAGATGATAGGTGTATTTGTAAGCTCAGTGTTCAAATTTTTGTACATTATGTACACAGTTGGAGGTGGTCAACAGAGAGTTCAGAAAAGAGGGTGAGAATTAGGCTGAGGTTCCCACAAGAAGTTGGATGAGATCCACCAAGGGAACAATTACAAATGGATAAGGGCTGTGAGTAGAATCTCAGGGAAACACGGCAGGCGGGGGAAGAACACATCTCTTCAGAAAGATGGGGAAAGTAAAGTCTCATGTCAAAGAACGGAAAAATTAGCCTTAACATGGAGAAAGATCTCTACTTCCTCAAAGATAAAAATGAAACAGAATGTAGTAAAAGCATAAAGAAATTGTGAAGTGCAAGGAGGAAGAATTAAGACAGTACATGTCTGAATAATCCCAATGTTCCCATTAAAGATAAATCAAAGAGCTGGGTAATGTTCTCAAAAGTAAAATTTTGGGGCTTCCCTGGTGGCGCAGTGGTTGAGAGTCCGCCTGCCGATGCAGGGGACACGGGTTCATGCCCCGGTCCGGGAAGACCCCACATGCCGCGGAGTGGCTGGGCCTGTGAGCCACGGCCGCTGAACCTGCGCGTCCGGAGCCTGTGCTCTGCAACGGGAGAGGCCACAACAGTAAGAGGCCCGCGTACCGCAAAAAAAAAAAAAAAAGTAAAATTTTGGGACAGCTACTGTGGGGAAGTTAGAAGAGAGGAACTAGAGCTGAATAAAAGTGAAGCTGATCTACAGGGAGGACCCAAGTGCTGTCAGACGAATTGAACATGTAGTGGGAAAATCATCATTGCTACCAGAATTTCTCTGGAGAGCAGAGAAATAGAAGAATTTAACCAGGAACTAACAAGAAACATATGCTGTAAGGTCAGAAGAATGAGAGGGATTTTAACATGATGTGAGAAGTTAGCCAAAATGGCTAAACATAGAGTCTAGGCTATATATGAAAGAGGGAATGGAACTAAAGAAGGAAAGATCACAATAAACATGGACAGCAGGTTGGCTGAGGGCGAAGAAGCAGAAGGATGCAGAGAAATACAATCTGTGTGCTGATCTGGTAGGCTGAACACAGAATCTCAAAACCACCGGGTTTTTAACACTTCTACTTCCATTTTCAACCATTTACTTTACCTGCCCATCCCTTGAGAACATTTGAGTTTGTAATCATCTGTCAAAATTTTCTATCTCCATTCTTTATATCCATTTGCTCCTGAATGCCCTTTGGATTCATTTCCTGCAGCAGCTATAACAAATCGACACGAAGAGTGTGGCTCAAAGGACAGAAATTGATTCTTTCAAAGCTCCGGAGAAGTCCATCAGCAAGGCCACATTCCTTCTGGAGGCTCTAGGGGAGAGTCTGTTCCTCACCTTTTTGAGCCTCTGAGGGCTGCCATGTGGACATATCTTTGGAGCCACCATTCAGTCCACTACATACTTCAACCTACCTTCTACTCACATCCACTCCAAGGCGTGTGTGCACACACACACACACACACTCCTCCTCCACTTAACCAACTGTCACTAATAGCACTGATGGATGACCTCCTATTTTTTAGGTCTCGAGGTCAGTTTTCAAGAGATTTTCTACAATATGAGGCATTCTTAACAGCTGTGGACTTCTCCACCCTCCCTGCTGAACTTCTAGGATTCCATTTTCCTGATTCCCACTCTTCTCACCATTGCTTTAAAGGTTCATCTGCCGGTACCACTCCTCCTCCATTCACCTCTTAAAGTTTGGTACACTCCAGAGAACTTCCTCTTCTCTCCTTCCCTTTTTTTTTTTTTTTTCTCCTATTTCTTGGCTGCGCTCCTCGGCCTGAAGGATCTTATTTCCCTGACGAGGGATCAAACCCGCACCCTCTGCAGTGGAAGCATGGAGTCTTAACCACTGGAACGCCAGGGGAGTCCCCTCCTTACCTTTTACTCTCTCTGGGTGAGGCTATCCACTCACAGAACTTCAACTAAGTTTATGTGTTTGTTACTGAGTCGGGTCCTTGGACTTTTTAATCAATAGAAATTGATGAAAGACCAGACAAGGAATTCAGGCAAGGCTTTATCAGGACTCATGCTGCAGCGCGAGGGAGCGAAAACAAGTAACAGGTTCCCTTGCGCACTCACTGAGGGGGAGCTAGCTGGTTCCTTAAATCGGGTGAGAGTAGGGACAGATTGGTGGGTCGGGTGGGAGGGGCGGCTTAGTTGGTCTGCCCACCCCCTTGGTGGTGCTGTGCGCAGCAGTCATGCACAGTACCCTGCTTTTGCTCTCAGCACCTCAGAAATGACAGTTGGTTTGTGGCCTTTTTGTATCTTACTGTGCATAATTGCCCCAACTGCGCAGGCATGCAGTTATTTTTAGTCCCTTATAGTTTCTTTGTATTCTGTTGCTCTAGGAGAGGTCTGTCCAGGTGCAGGTGCGAGCACTCCAGTAAAGAGTCCCACGCCCCAGATCCCAGGATATCTCTTGTTGAGTATACGCCCATCTGTAACTCCATCCTGACTTCTGGCCGGATTTCCACACCAGCATTGTCCAGTGAAATTTTCGGCTACCGTGGACATATTCCATACCTACACTGCCCCACACAGTAGCCACTGGCCAGATGAGGCTACTGAGTACTTAAAATGTGGTTGGCTACTAAGGAACTAAATTTTAAATTCTTTTCCTTCTAATAAATTTCAATTTACAGAATGACTTTTTTTTTTTTTTGCAGTACGCAAGCCTCTCACTGCTGCGGCCCCTCCCGTTGCGGAGCACAGGCTCCGGACACGCAGGCTCAGTGGCCATGGCTCACTGGCCCAGCCGCTCCGCGGCATGTGGGATCTTCCCGGCCCAGGGCACGAACCCGCGTCCCCTGCATCGGCAGGCAGACTCTCAACCACTGCACCACGGGGGAAGCCCCAATAAATTTCAATTTAAATAGCCACATGTGGTACTAGTTACCTCATTGGATGGTACAAATCTAAAATCCCCTCTCCGCTGTGTGACAATCCTAGTGAACTTGTTCATTCACACAATATGTTTTTCTACTGGGTGACTATCTTTCAGGACTCCGCTGTCACCTCCTCTGTAAAGTTTTTCAACAACTCCAGGTTAAATTATTTGATTCCACTTTTGTCTTTCCATAACTCATTTTCAGTTATATTAGTGTATATAATATTACATTCATATATCATAATAAAAATATAACATATGCTATATATTATATTTTATATAAATATATAATTTTATAGTTTTATATGCTTGTGTCACTCCTTGAAAATAAAGACTATATCTTATTTCATTCTGTAGTCTTTATAAGCCAACACAGGACCTGGTACCTGCCCATTGAATCAATGAAAAAAATGAGTGACTGTATGTTGCTTGGAGGTCACCTTGTATTATGAGAGACAGAGCTTAACAAGGTGCAGGCTCGAAAAAAACAAGCTTCTGCTTCCTTTCACAATCCCCTCATGAGAATGGCCAAATCCAATAATTCAGGAAGGTTTTACATCCATACAGTGGATGATCGATAATCTTGTTTTTTGTTTGTCTGGTTTGGTTTTGGTTTTGGTTTTTAATGAGTTGCAGGTTTAGCCATAAACACTGGAAGCTAACACGGTTGACTGGGTACCTGAACCATTTGGCTGTCACCCTCTGTGCTTAAAGTACAACTCATTCTAAGAATCACTCTTCTCTGAAATCTGAAATACGGTGATTTGGAGAATTCCAAATAGTGGTGCATAATTTTTCAAAACTGTAGTTAAAAGGAAAAAAGAGTTGATATTTTTGCTAAAGGAGAGAAAAAGCAAAACACATCCCTGATTTTGGCTATCGGATGTACATGGGTGCATGCAACTGTTAATGGAGTAAAGGACGGCGTTAGTAAAGGGTTAGGCAGGCATACAGGTTGCGGGGAAGGAGACTCATGGAGGTTTTTTCTGGTCTCGTGCGTTCAGCCCAGCCTTCATTGCCTGTGGCTGCTCTTTTTATGAGAACTGGCGCACATTTAACTGCTATAGCTGTTGGCTTCTAGGCTTACTTTTACCCACAGAGGAGGCATTCATTCACATTTTAGCTATCATTTCCATTAAACCATGAAAGTATTAATGGTACCTAATCTAACTGGATAAGGCACAACCAAATAAATATATCCCCTAAATACCCTAATTATAAGGTATCTAGAAACACAGTGGTGGCACTTATTGAAAATAAGCACATTAACTGGAAACTTAAAATTTTCCTTCCTAAGTATATGGAAAAACCAAATAATCTTTGTAAAGAAGGCAGGGAGTAGCAATTCCATTAAGATATTTCATGGGGAAAAAAAAGAAAGCACTAGTCCCATTTTGTCTATTTCAAGCTCCATTTTGCTCATACTGTAACTTATAGAATCATTCAGAGAGACAGAGTGGGGGGAAGAATATGAGGTACATTTCGTTGGAACCTTAGATACATTTTTCTTTCCTGTTTTATCTGAGCATGCAGGCGACATCTTCTTAATGAGGGTCTTCAAACTTCTCTGCCTTTTAGAAGTGTCTCTGGTGTGCCCGGGGACAACAGTCTCTGATTTTAGCTTTTAAATATGCTCATGATATAGAGTAATTTTTTTTCTTAGCGCTATGCATTGTTTTACCTGCCTCAGTGGGAATTATGGATTTGATTAATGGGCTGAAAGATTTGGTCCTTTTTAGGCTCCTTATCTCTATTCCTTCCTGATGTATGGTGCTTCCAACAGTCTCTGAATACTTGGGAAACATATCTGCAAGAGGAGTTTAAAATAAAAGTAAAAATAAGAGCAGGATGGTTTATCTATGATCCTGGCATTTGCGATGACCATTTACATTAAATATATTCATACATACATGTATCAATATATGTTTAGTTATATTTATTTATTCACTCAGCGGACTATTCTGCATCAGGCATTATGCTTGGCACTGGGAAGAACCTGTAGTGATTTTAGGTTCTACTAAATTAAAATGAGATGGTGGCCAACCATGGAGCTCTACTTTGAACGTGTCCATGGCTATGACAATGCAAATGGATATGCAAAGAGAAAGTAACTATAGCAAGGCTTGTTTATTCTGTTTTAATTTTGGTCACTATGCTAATCAAATAGCTAATCAGGAAACACTTCTGTTCAGTGAGTTAATAAAAATGTATGACACATGCTCCTGATGAAACAAACTACCCATCCTGGAATCCACAGGTGCTGCAAAAATAACTGCAAATAACCAGGCAACTAATCCCTCATCACTGGGAGTGGAAGCTTTGAGTCAAATGTGCATACTTATCACCCCAGGTAGCTCTTAAACGTGAACTAATGCTTATAGGTTTACTAAAGGTCTTGCAGAAGAAGGATTATCTAAGAACACAAAGTATTTGGGTGTGGGGAGTTAAAATACAAGATTTCAGGGAGACTTCTCCTTGATTTTTCTAACCAATGGAAATGTGCTGCTTGGGCACATGCACACCTTCACAGGCATGTACAAAACCAAACAAGTGTGTAATCCTGGGGGTGATCAGATAAAATAACCGTCTAGCACTAGAATGGTACTAACAGCCCCTCTTTGGAAAATAGTGTATTTTTTCTCCATTTGCGGAACATATGAGTAAGTTCACTAAAATAAGCTGGAAAATATTCCTGACTCGTTCAAATGCAATCTGTGAGCTCCAAAAATAAGTAAAGATTGCTCCTAAGAAGTCTAGAACATGATATGATGCAGAGCAGTGGTAACAGATTAAGTGCTCTCATGCTCCCAAACATCTGAATCAGCCAGTTCTGCCTGGTTAACATGAAAATAAGATGTGTGCAGAGATCTTAAATTATAACTTTTCTCACAGGTCCTCAGATCTGGAATTTTAAAAATGCATTTGATGAAACATAAGTGGTGGTGATAAAAGTGTGTGTGTATCCACTCTAAAATTAACATAAGCGCAAATTATTTCATACTTACTCATGGGCATAGGGAGCAGAGAACAGCACTGCTATTATAGAAAAAGTTCAATATTCTGCTTAATTATAAGATAAATACATTTCGCTTAATCATACACACACAAGCTCAAATTCCCCCCCACCCCGTGCCAAAACATCTCCTATGATCTTTAGTAAAGAAGAATTCAAACACAAATGAGAGTGGGTATGAAGTTGATGACAAAGCAAAACCGTGAGATGATGCAGCCAGCCAGGGAAGATGTAAATGTATTTCACAGGAAGTATGATGTCATTCATGTTTCTGCCCAAAGGAGGAGACGTTTTCAGATCAACTCTAACCAGGAAGTTACGCTTTGTGCCAAAAGAACATGCTTTATACGTGGCTGGGTGGACATACAGTGTTCAGACTCCAGAGAACTAGAGCAGAGGGGCCTTACCGTTCTGAGAGATGAGCACCATTTCTGTGATGATAAGTACTTCCTGGTAAAGGATTTTATCAGATGGCTCTGAAAGAGGAAAAGGACACCCAAAGCATATTATTAACAATGGACTTTGAGTGGATACGAAAGCTGAGCCTTGCCATTTTGTGGAAATAGTAACCAAAGTCTGATAGAAGAGCATAACCATCCCAGTACATGATGTGTAGAGCATTACTGTTATTACAGGAGGGGATGCAATAAGGAATAGACGGAAAGAGGACTCATGGCCCCAGTTCCTCACCCTTCCCTTTACCATCACTCTTTACCAAAAAAAAAAAAAAAAAAAAAAAGAGGCAGAATTCCTCACTTTGGGTTTGATCCTGGGGTATACTTTCACCAATGGAATGTAAAGGGGAGTGATATGACCAAAGGCTTCTAAAGAGGTTTGAGTGACTGGGCGTTCTTCTGCCATTGCTGGAGAACTCAGCAGAAGAAGAACTTGCCCAGGCTGGAGGATGAGAGATAATGTGGGCCTATATCCTCTAACAGCAGCCGCAATCAGCCAAACTCCTGCCTACTCTTAGACCGGGGAGAATGAACTCTTATTTTGTGTGTCACCAAGAATTCTGAGGTTATTTGTTCCTAGGTAATACCTAACTGATAGAAAGAGAGTAATTCTCTTCAAGTGTATGAAGACATTTTCTTTCTTTACCTGGAAAGAGAAACTACTAGAAGAGATTCAGGTTAAAAATAGTATTGTTAGCACCTTTTTTAAAAAAAAGAGTTTCATGAATGGGAAAGATAAATGCTGAAGCCTCGATTAGCCTCTAGAAGAAACAAACCAAGTGATCTTTGCTCCTTCATACTTATTTGATCCCAGGCATAAAATCACAGATAAGCCAATAGAAAATAGAAATTTCACCTGATTAAAAACAGGCTTGGGCTTCCCTGGTGGCACAGTGGTTGAGAGTCTGCCTGCCGATGCAGGGGATGCAGGTTCGTACCCTGGTCCGGGAGGATCCCACATGCCGCGGAGCGGCTGGGCCCGTGAGCCATGGCCACTGAGCCTGCGCGTCCGGAGCCTGTGCTCCGCAACGGGAGAGGCCACAACACTGAGAGGCCCGCGTACCACAAAAAAAAAACAAAACAAAAAAAAACAAAAAAAAAACAGGCTCTATGGCAGTTTCTTGAAATAGATAAGAAATCTTTCTTTTATGCTGACCTACTCTACATGATATAGAGGGTCAATCTATTACTTTTGTTAAGACATATGGTTTGTCTTGGTCCTCATTAACTTGAATCTAGTTTATCAGAACAAATGCTCTCTTGAGAATTTAAATAACAGAGAAACATCTCAAAACTAAAAACAAGAGAAAAATCGTTTAGTTAAACTAAACTTTGAGTTAAATTAGAAGTTTTTATTTTATTAAATTACAAGTTGATGACAACCAAGAAATTTCAAGAGAAACTTTATTTTCTTTTTTTAATTTTTAATGGAGTATAGTTGATTTACAATGTGGCATTAGTTTCAGGTGCACAGCAAAGTGAATCCGTTATACATATACATATATCCACTCTTTTTTAGGTAGGTCATTACAGAGTATTGAGTTCCCTGTGCTATACAGTAGGTTCTTATTAGTTATTTATTTTATATATAGTAGTGTGTATATGTCAATACCAATCTTCCAATTTATCCTCCCCCCACCCCTTATTTAAGTTTTTTTTTTTTTTGGCCGGGCTGCGTGGTATGCAGGATCTTAGTTCCCGGACCAGGGATCAAACCTGCGCCCCCTGCAGCGGAAGCGCAGAGTCTTAACCACTGGACCACCAGGGAAGTCCCAAGGGAAACTTTAGATGAATTTGCTTATGTGCAAATATCGAGTATAGTTGTTAAAAGTTCTTACTCTAGGGTCACACACATATAGTTACAGATCTCAGCTCTGACACTTAATACCTATGTGACCTTTGGTAGGAAGTTAGTTTCTGAGCCTGGTTGCCTATGGAGTAAGAAACTTATGCACAGAGTAAGTGTGCCCCTGCCACCATCATCATCAAAACCATCATCAATATCAAAATCATCATCATCAAAATCATCATCATCATCATTATCATAAAGAGTTTGGGGGAAGAAGGAATATGATCCAAGCTGTGCCTTGAGATGAATTTGGCAGGAATGCACAGAATGAATTGGAGAGGTCAAGCAAACTGGAAACACTAATGGTTTTATTTAGAATGTCTCTAACCTTTCCATCACCCTCTTGCAATATCCCATACACCCGCACACACCAGAGTTAGAGCAGAAAACCTAATACTAAAAGACAAATAAGGTAAGGCTGGCATTGCTGCCTGAAGTGAGTTATAGGCAAGGATCCAGACAGAAGTATTTCCTATCCCCACTTTGCTCAGGAGCTCAGGACTAAATAACGGACAGACAGACTCCAGGCTTATGCCTAGAGATCTCGCCCTCAGCACTCTCATGCATGCTCCTCCACGGTCTCTGCTGCCTACACTGCTGGCCATCTGTTACAATGGCATCGTGCCAGCCTACAGGATAGCTTGCTGGCTTTGCAGAAGCCCGGAGGCCAAGAAATGGTTTCGACAAGAAGCCCTTATGAAACTCACAAGCGTGCCTGGAGAGAATTCCTGATTGCCTCTCCTTCTCCCCACACAGCACTGCTGATGGTGATTTTTGCTTCGCGACATTTTATCTCACCTGTTGATTAAACTAGTTGGGTCTCCCATCCAGTCTCTCCATCTAAAAACATGAACCATGTGTAGGTACCTGTGGCTGCCAAACAGACAGGTGGTGTTATTGCCTGCTTCCTGGCAGGGCTAATGGGAAGCAGCAGGGTTTCCATCAATACTCTCCTAGCGCCTCCTCTAATTCCCCAGGATTCTCTTCTATCCCCCAAGATACCTCCCTCTTTTTCCCAGTCCTTACACTATCTGTGAGATTTAGCAAATATTGCTTTGTTTTGCTTGTGTTCCACCTGTGTTCACATCAATTTAAATGGAAAGTATTAAAATATGTACATTTAAGTTATTCTCATAAGACACAAAGAAAGATATTTAAATACATCTGGTGTTTTAAACTAATGCTTATGCGTGACTATAACGTTTTATCATTACATTAAAGAACATATATCCTTTGGCAACCAGAAGAGTAAGTGTCACAATTTTAAGTTAATAAAATAAAAACCTTCAACCTAATGACCAAGAGCATTTTCAGTTTACATTCCGTTAGGTATTAGTGGGTTTTTTTAAAAAATAGAGAATGCATTCAAATATCTAGAGCATGTGGTAATAAGTACAACAAAAACACGTTAGTCCTTAACAGTAGGTATTTGCACCTGTTAGGGAGAAAGTGCAGAGGTAAGTCACCTGATGATGATGAAAAGGATGTTGATTTCCTAGGCTTGATTTCCACTCATTCATTCATTCAATAACTCTGGGTCAGGCATTGGGCTTAAGGTTAATATGCAGAAAGCAGGTCATCCAGAATACCTCAGGTCAAGAATTTCACCATCTAGGTCATATGTGTATATGTGACCAGACAAACATAAAATAAAACAGAAATTCAGTGATGGGGACACACACAGGTATTACGAGAGTACTTACTCCAGCCTGGAAAGAAGTAGGGAAAGCTTCCTGGAAGAGCCCCAAAGCACGTTTCATTAAAAGTTTGGGTTCATAAAGTATAAGAAGAATTAGATCATCACTTGTCGTTATTTAACAGGTTGGATGATTCTACACATCTATTCATTACTCAAATCTGGCAAAAATTTCTGGGTTAGATTAAAAAGAATCTACGAAATGGGACTAATTCTTGTTCTCTGTCACCAGAGGGTGGATATAAGAATCCACAGAGATAAAGTATACAGCATTGTATAAATGAAAATTATTATCATTTATCTCTGGTATTCTTTTTCATCTACGGAAGGATCAAAAAAAACCCAAGAAAAATAAGAAAAAACTACAAGAAATATAATTAGTCTTTGCTCATTCATTTCAGAGATGAAGTTTTCTAGATGATCATGGAATCTTAGCACCAACAAAGGCTCTATGGGGGTCTGTTTGTCCACCTCTCTGGCTTCTGAGGGAGGACAGAAGCCCCAAATGGTGAGCAACCTTGCCCATTCCTTCCAGCACTACTAAGACTGTCTTCCTTTCTAGAAACGTCCTCCTCGTTAGGATGCCTCCTTGGTTACATTATGGGTGGGATATAGGATATGGGGAAAGCTGCAGATGCTGACAACTGCACTGAGTCCTCAAGAAACGAGCAAACAAAACAGACTAAATTTCTAATTCTTCTTTATAGATCATTACCATTGATATGTTTTCTTCCAAATAACTCAAGGTGCCTCGTGACACTCAGTTTATAGTAAAAGAAGGAGCTGTTTTGAAAATGTGCCTCGTCCCTGTCTGAGCAAAAGCAACTCGAAGGCTTAGAGTGAGTGACAGAAAAGAAATGGACAAAATGGGAAAAAGTGGCAATATTGGATAATACATTACCACTGGCCAGAAGAACAGAACCTGAATTCCAGCCCCAACCTTGTCCCTGCTTTACTCTGAGAATATCCACCAGGCATATGGTGGCAAATGAAGACCTTCATTTCTTCATCTAGTACATAAGGGAGTCGACCAAGCAATTCCCTGGCTTCCTTCCAGCTCTCAGCCAATCGAAATCTTGAACCAAGAAACTCCCCCCATAAGCTCCATCCACAGTACTAATGGTTTCTTCCACTATGCTCCTGGCACCGTGGAGACTTACTAATGTATATGAGAAGCCCATAACAGACTATAAACTTCTACGGGCCAAATGACAACTTTGTAGTTTCCCTTATTTATAACCTTTTAGGTAACTCCTCATAGATAAAGGATCTTATTTAAACGTGGTCAAGAGGTAAAATGATTAACTTTCCTAATATTTCCAGTGTTTGATTCTTTCTGTTACTGCCCAGTCTTATTTGTATTGATATTTCAGAAGCAAAATAATGAAACATGATTTTTTCTTTCATTTTTTTTTTAGAGTGTCCAAGAAGAGTTAAATTCTAGGATTTTATTTGAGTCAACATTATAAGATTAGCTATCTCCCAGAAGGTGGGAGGGCAGGAGAGGAGGTGATATTTCAACATCTAAATATTTGAAATGAAAAACGTGTGTATATATCCACGTATATGTATATATCATCCCCAAGTCTGTATGTATATTCTCCCCTGATATACAATCTCAGTAAAATATCAGAGAGAAAAAATGTCAGACATACATAGCATAGCAATCAAGGGCTAATGAAGATCCAGGTATTAAATCAATTAAGAAGTATCAAAAGCTACCTAATCATCAAGGAACGAAATTGGCACCACAATATGTAGTGAGTATGGGAAAGCCTAATTTACTAAACATACCCTGCAGTCACATAATTGCATGTAATTTTACCAGCATAATTAACTAATTTAATTACCACTTCTCAAGTGCATCAATTATTGACATTACAGAGTTTTCAGACAGCAGAATTACTGTGTGGTACATCCAGAGAATGCAAAATGCTTTGCATGCCGATTTCCCCAGTCACAGTCAACTACTGAAGAAGAATGTGGAGTTGGACGGACAAAATTTCTGTTGGGCAAGGCTCCGTTGGGCAGGTTGAAAGAGGGAGCTCCCCCAATGTGTCTGGCACGAGGCGGAGAAGGGGAGGAAGCCCCAAGGCTACACTCCTCAAGGCAGTTCTTTGCCAGGGTGCAGAAAAAATGCACAGAACCCAGGCAGGGAAAGGCTACAATTTTTTTAAAAAGATGATGCAACAGCAATTCAAAATGCCTAAGAAGACTACTGGCAAGAAGGAGGGGAAATAAAGGAAACAGAAGTTGAACATTTCATTGAAGAATCGAAGCCAGCCTTTGAGAATAAGGTTTTTCTTTCATATATAGTGATAAAAGAGGCTACTATTGATTACATTTCTATGATATCCCAGGACATCTGGGAAGCCCCCTACATCTGTTATCTCATTTCTCCAAATGGTCCTGTGAGGCAGATATTACAGATAACATATATGTGTTTGTTACCCTACTTGTCAAATCAGTAAGATGTTGTATTTCACTCTCAGATGGGTCATAGCTTTACAGCTGTTTAGAAGAAACAGGCGTCATCAGTTGAGCCTGTTCTCATGTCATGAACTTTGTGAACAGAGATGGCTGGAACTCCAGGAGCTCTGGAAGAATTGTGTGTTTCTTTTACATTGCTCGTCTGCAGCTGACCTTTGCACAGCTGCTTCATACTATCCAGAGGTGGCTGAACTGTGAAATAGTGCTCACATTAGCGGAGTATTTTAATGAGACCATTTAATGTGGAGTAAGGGATGTGAGACTAGCATGCCTTTCTTACCTTTTGAGTCCTTGGATAGGTACATTGTCTTTGGATTAAAAAGGAGGTAACTCCTTTATTGGCTCTGGAAATAAGAAAGGAAGCCTTTACTACTTCTATCTTTAGGAGTTGATTTATTGCTTCCCTTGTAAGTGACTTAGTCAAGCAATTCAAAAATTAACTCAAAGAAAAGGAAAATATGTTTTCACTCACATGGTTGAAAATCAGATTACAGTCTAAAGATCTGAACCTTCTATTGGGGAAAAACTTTCAGAGCCTGGGAATAACTGGTTGCAAATTTACTGGGCCAGCTTTTACAGACAGTCAGTTTCTGAGAATCATGTTTATTTACTTTATGTAATAAACTTTTTGGAACTGAGAGCTGGAGACCTAGAATTATTACCTCATCCTTGGTGTGTATCACTAAGCAGGGCAAAGTTGTCACGAGCATGAAGTTTCCTTCGGAGCTTTCACCAGCCCCTGTATACAGTGTTTTTAATAATATATAATGCTTTTTCCTCCCGCCACCATCTTGCAAAGTCACACAGCTCCTTTCTGTCTTCTTCTACCCTCTATCTTAAAGTGGCTTAAATTTAAGTCAATGTATTACCTCTATACATTGCATGACCTCTAATAGGGGTATTTAATGTAAGCTTCCTCTATGATTTTCTATGCAAAGTTTTAGATCTTTTAAAACTATTAAAACTTTGTAATATGAATTCTAATGTTAATAATCAAGTGAGAAATGGTACTGGGGGCTTAGGGAGATGGGTGGGTAAAGAGTCTGTCCTGTGCTCCTAAAACCACAAAAGATTAGTAGCACTTCTTCCTCCATGAAAGGTTGTTTCCGGGATCCAGACACACTCCTGTGACTCAAGCCCACTGAATTTTTCAGTTCTAATCTAATTCTCTCTGAAATGTATTAATACAACCCATAGAAGAGTCAATAAAATATGTTCTGCATGAGAAAAGCCTTTCCATTTCAGGAATGCCTGTTATGAGAAGTTTATTAACTTAAGTCTATGTGTCTGTCTAGAGGAAGTCTGTACTAATTAGGCTTTAAATTAACCCCAGTCCTCAATTCACCCAAGCTAAAGATATTGACTCTTCACTTCCTGTTACCATTACCCACATGTATTGTGCTTTTGGTAACGTGGGTCCATGTGGGCAAGGGCTCAGGAAGACCAGTTAAAAAGGAAGAAAGAGGTCACTCTAGTTAGCTGGTGCTAAAATAATGCAGTTAGACCAAAAACACCCCTTACCATCATTAAGAAAAAGATATAGAAATAAAGACCCCATGGAAAGATGCAAGAGCTCCCGTAGAGAGAGCAAATACGTGTAAGGCATAGTCCTTCCAATGGCACTCATAATCTCGCCAGGCATTCGGAGCAGTCCATAAATAAGAATAGTACAAGAATGAATCAATATGCTAGAAGAGCCAGAAGGAGAGAACTGTTAAGAAGCGTATTCAAGGAAGTCTTCATGGGAGACATAAAATTTAAATAAATCTCAAAGGAAAGTTAGGATTTAACACAGAGGGTTAAGAGAAGAGTGTAGAACGAGCATAGGAAACACCACGATCAAAAGCACAGAGGTGGGAAGTTTGTGAGGAGACAGGCAGTATCCAGGTGGCCAGAAGCACAGTGGCCACATACAAAATCAGGAAGTGGCAGTGGGAGGAGGGGAAAGAAGATATGTGAGTGAGGTCCCAAAGCTCTAGTAAAGTCCTAGCCTTACTACTGAGTAGTCGCAAGACCCAGAAAAGCTACTTCACCTTTCCAGATGTAAAATGAACAGGTTTAGTTGAACAATCTCTGTGCTCCTTCCCAAGTCTATACAAATCCTATGAGTTGAAACTGAAGTTTGCCATTTTACATGCTTATAAATATTTCTTTGTTTTTCATCTTTGGCACACCTTCCTGGTCTTCTCCATAGCTACTACAATCTCTCATTGTAGTTTAGTTCCCATGCAGGACCAATTCATTTTATAGCAATCAAACTTATAATACTGCTTTCAACCACATTTTGGGGATGGGATTAGAGGACTCCCTACAGAGGATCCCCAAATAGCAGTCAGCTGAGTCAGGGAAGCCTGCAGATTGCTTCGGCCATCTAGGTCCTTTCTTTTCTGCCAATGCTTTTCAAGCAAGTGATCTGCCCACCTGGTCACCATATCTTCACAATCATAGTTTCACTCCTTATACTCGGAATTGGCTTCTGCCACCACGCAATTTAAAAGAACCTTATTTTACAAGATTACTGGCAACCTTCTATGTGAATTCTCTGCAGCACTGTTGATGTATGGCTATGGGAAGGGATCTTCGTAGCTAAGAGTCAGATATATGCTTCAGTTGGTCAGGACAGATTGCTGAGAATGGTGAATTCCCAGAACTGATTAATATTATTGATCAAGCTCAGCACCCTCCAGGACCACAGAGAGATTTTTTTTTTCTCCTGACACCAAATATGTGGTGTCTTTGCAAAACACCCATCAATTCTCCGATTCTCTGACACCAACTGGGTGTACAACATTCAACTCAATTTTGGCATTAAATACCTGGAGTTATTATCAGACCCCAAAGGTTAAGGGCTCAGTCCTACAAGACTACTCTCACTTCCGACACGAGCAGCAAGGGGTTACCCAGGCTACTCACACTTCTTGACTGGCTACAAATTCAAGGATTCCCACCATCACCCTCTCAGGTTCGATAATTCACTTGAGTTACTCATAGAATTCAGGAAAGTGCTTTATAATGAATACTGGTTCATTATAAAGGATGCAACTCAGGAACGGTCAAAACGAAGAAATGCACCTGGCAAGGTATGAGGCGGGGATGGACAGTGCGTGGCTTTCATGCCCTCTCCAGACACTCCATCCTCCTAGCAATCTGATGAGTTCACCAGCCCAAGAGCTCTCCAAACTCTTGTTTAGAAGTTTCCGTGGAGCTTTCATTATGTAGGCTTAATTGATTAAATTGTTGGCCTTTGATGACTGACTTCAATCTTCAGCTCCCTCTCCTTCCAGAGATGGGGGTTAGGAGAAAGCACTGAAATATCCAACCTTCTAATCATGCCTTGGTTCTGGTGACCAGTCCCCATGCAGAAGGTATCTAGGAGTCCCTGCCAGCAGTCATCTCCTTAGCATAGGAAAAGCACTGTTGTCACTCAGGAGATTTGCAGTGTTTTAGGAGCTCTGTGCCAGGAACCAGGACAAAGATCAAATATTTATTTTTTATTATACCACAGCCACCTTATCTAATATTATCAGGGCATGTCATGATTCTACCTCCTGGCTCTTAAATAAGCATTTCTCTCTTTTGGCCCAGAAAGAAAATCCAGGATGACCTGGGAGAAATATTTCTTATGGTGATTCCTCTGTCCAGGACCGTATTCATTAGCTACTTGAAGTGTACAGAGACATAACATAGGCTAAAGGTGGCACCTCTGGAATATTGAGGATCGATCAGAAAGAGGATAATTATTCATCAAGAATTCACAGTTGTTTGGACAACATTCAGTCCTCAGCCCTCTCTGCTCATTTCACTCTCTGTATTTCCTTCAGATATTATCTCACAGCAAGGTTTCCACTGTGGAAATGGTGATCTGTATGAAAAACAACTCTCCAAGCCACATCTCTAACCCTCTGTCCTGAACCCAGGCCTTCAACATCAACTGACAACTGTGTTACCTACTGAATATTACAATATCATTTCCTTCTCAACACCCCAAACTACGCCTATCATCTCCCCCTGAAATAAAATTCCTCCCAATTGCTCTGTACTTCTTTTTTGTGGTAGGACTACTATGCACTCTCGAATTCTCCAGGTCAAAATCTGAACACAAACTTTAACCTTTCCTTTTCCCCAAATCTCACATCCAAGCAATTATCACTCTTGTCAATTATTTTTCAGTAGGCATTCTTATAGAAAAAGACACATACTGTACGATCTCACTTATATGTGGAATCTAAAAACAAAGCAAAATGAAACAGCTAGCTCATAGATACAGAGAACAGATTGGTGGTTGCCAGAGGTGGGAGTTGGGGATGGGGTGGGGAAAGATGGTCAAAAGTTACTAAATTCCAGCTATAAAATAAATAAGTCATGGAAATGTAATGTATATTATGGCAAGTATAGTTAATAATGCTGTAATGCATGTTTGAAAGTTGCTAACAGAGTAGATCTTATAAGTTCTTATAAGAAAAAATAATTTGTAACTAGGTATGGTAATGGAGGTTAACTAGACTTATTGTGATGATCATTTCATAATATATACAAATATCGAATCATTATGTTTTACACTTGAAACTGATATAATGTTATGTCAAGTATACCTCAATTTAAAAATAAATAAATAAAACGGAAAGGCAAGAAAACAAAAAAAACAAGAAGCACATATCATAATAAATATATTAATAAACTATAATTACTTTCTTAATAAACAGCATTATAGTACATGCCAAAAAAAAGAAAAAAACACCATTCTTATATTTGTTCCTTTTTTCCCACTTCTGTGGCAACCTCTAGCCCTGAAGTTCAATTCAATGTTGGAATAAACTGAGTTGTCACCTTGTGATGGGATAGTGGCTGATCTGTTGCCAACAATTTCTCTGTCTTGAGCTCACTATGCCTACCATCACAGGATTAATTTCATTAATATAGTGCTCTCTTTACTAAGATTCCTCCCTTCAGAATGTAATGGTACCCATTCCCAAATTTCTTAACCTACTCTTCAAGAGTTTGCATAGCCTTACCCTTAACGAACTCTTTAGATACTTCTTCTACTTCTCTTATACATGAAACCCTCGCTCCAATTAGATTGCTCTACTCTGATATACTTGAAATCAGAAGTTCAAGTCCTGCCTCAGCCACCTTATTGCTGCGAGACTTTGAAAACTCATTTCCCTCTCTGAAAGTATGTTCATCAAAAAATGGGGGTAATAAATACCATCATCTTAAGGTTGTATTGATTATGTAATTAAACATCAAATACAAGAAGAGTTTCATCTGCTCCCCGCAACGAAAAATCTCTCATGCCGCAACAAAGATCCCGCGTGCCGCAGCTAAGACCTGACACAGCCAAATAAATAAATAAGTAAATAGATAAATAAACAAATTTTGTTTAAAAGTTTAAAAAAATAAAGTAAGCTCTAAAAAAAGAGTTTCATAAACCCTTCCATACCATACAAATTAATTATCTTTATTAGTTATTATTGAATCAGGAAATAGGAACTGTGCCTCACTCATTGCTTTGTATCTAGCACTTGGCATAGTGCCTAATGCATAGGCCCTCAATAAATATTAGCTGAGTAAATGGATAAATGAATAATATTATAATTGTCTTTGCTATATCCTGAAGACTCACGAAGAACTTTAACACCATAACTTCCTTCCTCAGAATCTTATGTATTTATGGTCTGTAAAATGTTAGCTGTACTCTTATATGAGTTTGATTTGTCTTCCCAGCTAGATCATAGTTGAATTGAAGGTTGGGATTTCATTATATCTCTTTGTATTCCTGCAGAGTACCTATCATCTTAACAATAACTTTAAATCTCTTAGCAATACACAAACATTGTCGGTTTCCCTAATACAATTCTTTAATTATCATGGAGGAGTGTGTGTGTATGTGTGTAGTTGTATGTACCAAATCTAAGTACGCCAGAGAGCTCAAGTCACTTCTGAATTAATTGGACTCTGAAACCAAACATCTCACCCTTATTAGCAAGTATTTCCACATGCAGTGTCTCTCTCTGCTACTAATTTGAGGAAAATGCCTTCCACTAACAAACCTTCATTCTCCCCATCAAAATGATGTCTAGGATGACATCCTTAGACAAATATGCTCCTCATTAGAATTTTCTACTTGCTATGTTTCCTTTAGTTTATTTTTATTCCTAAACATCTGAAATATTTAGTTGTACAGAAACATGAGCAGCTCTTATGCATAGATCACAGATTTATTTATTTATTTGTTTGTTTAAAACTAAAACCATTTGGAAGAGATAAGTGACAGAACATCCAAATAGCCATTCTTTGCAGTTTTAGGGTAATGAGAAGAAGAAAAAAGCTCTCTGGGCTTAGAGAATAAGGTTAACAACAATCAATCTTCCATCTCACAAATTGAAAATTTCATCCATACAACTGACTTCCTCACTTTAGCTTTTTACCATCACGATGACAGATCTTGCAGCAGAATCAGAACAATTTACAACATCTTGTGTCATTGTAGCAGCTTTTCATTCTGTTGGGGTTGAGACTGGGAGAAGCCTGAGAGTTAACTTTAATAAGACTAATCAGCCTGTCTTGACAATAGAGGGGAAGGAACAGGGACAGGTAGATGACTGTATGTTTTGACATCAAGGCCGTTAACATGCAAATCATATGCAAAATCACATGCTAACAAGTTTGAGCCTTTGTTTGTGGTTGGACACTTTTTCCCCCCAAATGGACAACAGCCCTGATTCAATTTTATACAGGAAGGCACTTCGCAAGTCACTTGCTGTGCAGGAGAAAAATATAAAATGCTCTTTGAGCACTTGTTCTGACCTCTTTGGAAGAGCAGGATTCCTTTAAATCTGACTTTATTGCCTGCTCACAGTAAGGAAGCACCGAAGCATGGCAAGGAACAGAAGCCCACGTAATGCCTGTGCTCACTGCACACGGTAAATAACACACAGTGAGAACACAGGGCAGCCAACGCAGACAGCGTCCTTCACATCACCCAGAGGCCACTGCAGAGCCCCCAGGGACAAGAAGCATTAATTATGGACTAATGATGCCATTTGCATGCACATTTTTAAAAATAGTAGTGAACATAACCCTAATAATTGAGGATGAGTGAGATGAGGCTGCATTAAAATGCTCTACTGAGTCTCTTATCTCATTTTAAAGAAAGACCTCTATCACCTTGGTGCTCATCAGTACACATTAACGTTGGATAACCATGAGACATGGAATGTTATGCTGGTTCTGTACAGATACAATTGCTTCATCAACCAGTTTTTGAAGTGTTTCCTCTATATATAATCTCTTATGATTATCAACTCAAGATTCTGGTGATGGGTAACAATAAAATATAATAACTTCTGATGTGAGTGAGAAGACAAAATAAAATATAAGAAATTTTGATGCAGGTGGAAAGATAAGGGTTACATAAATCATAAATCGGGCATCATTTTGTACGTATATTAGGATTATGTTCTGGAACAATCAAGTACCATTTGGTGTGATCCAGACAATTATCAAATTGGAGGACAAGAGGGGAAAAATCAGTTCAGGAAAGTGGCTCAAAGCCATGGAGGGTCTTGGTATTGTTATAGGCTCAAGAGTAAACTTTGTGCCCTCAGAGGAGGGCACCAGCCAAAGCAGGAGCTGAAGCTTTGCAGCTTAGGAAGGCCAGAGACCACGGAAGCCTGAGCTGAACTTGGTTTCCATAGGATTTCTCTGTCCACTGACGAAAGAGTTGCTGGTCAGCTAGGTCTTTTGTGCCGAGCTCTTTGTGTTCTGAATTGAGAAGAGTCAGGCAGATTGGCAGCTTGAGATCCCTTTAAAGTTTCTCCTTTTCAGAAATTTATTTTATAAAACACATTGTATGCACCCTTTTAATTTCATTTGATTCACACTCATATGTTGTACAGAACCATTTGAAACAAACAAAAGTGTTGATTCTAAGCCCATTGGGGCAGCATCTCTCACTCTGACTTTCTACTTCCCACAATTCCTTTATAATAATACTATTTTTTTGAAATATTTCTCTCACAAAATAAAATTAAACCTCACTTAGCCAAAAGAAAAACTGATACCCCCTCGTTTTCCTCATAACAAATATCAATATTTTAATGTCCTCCCAATATTAATAAAACTAGAAACTGAATGATGGCATCTTAAATATTTACAACCTCCAGTTTCAATAAGGCATCTTAATAAAAGTTACGGCATCAGGAATGAAGATCTGTGATGTGCTAGAGTTTTTAGAGGAGGTGCTAGGCTGATGTTTCAGGATCACCTGGACTGTCCATGATGTGGTTAGAAGGGGGCTCAGGAAATCAAAATAAAAGGCCCTTATAAATAAGCTATAAGAAAGTAAGTTAATGGAGGGACTTCCCTGGTGGTCCAGTGGTTAAGACTCCGTGCTCTCAATGCAGGAGGCCCGGGTTCAATCCCTAGTCAGGGAATTAGATCCTGTACGCCACAACTAAAAGATCCCGCATGTCACAGCGAAGATCCCACGTACTACAACTAAGACCCAGCGCAGCCAAATAAACTTAAAAAATTTTTAAAAGAAAGAAAGTTAATGGAATATTTACAACTGAAAAAAGCCATCGTGATCATCTATCCCTCTATCATTATTCTGAAGACGAAAAACCTGGGATCCAGAGGTTGCTACTTGCTAAGAATTACAAATCATATTAGTGACAGACCTAGAACCAGAATAGAGGTCACCTGACATGCATTCCAGAGTTTGGGTTTGTTTCTCTTCCTCCATGTGAGATGGGGTATAATAAATGTTGTCACAGGACAATGGAACTGGGAAAGGTTTTGTCCCTTCAGTGTTTCACAGCACATGATGTGGGCAATTCTTACAACTTTTGCTGGGTATGTTTCTCTGCCTGTAGGAAATAGGTGTTAGGACCTCAAGAGGAGGCACTTTGGTGCTTATTATTATTAGTTATATGAATAGTCACATTTTATATTGCTGTAGATTTATGCCTTTTCCAAAGGACTTTCATGAGCTTCATTCATTCACTCTACTATTTCATACTGTGCACTTTGCTAAACCTACATTATTTTATTAATTTTCATATCAAGCCCATATTGCAGGTATTATTAGTCCATTTTATAGGCAAGAAACAGGCCAACAGAGGTAGCATAACCTGCCCCAGGTTACTATTACTGGTCAACCACAGAACCAGGTATCAAACCCCAATCTCTCTGACCCCAAAGCCCAAGTTCTCAACCACATTACTAGGTAACCTCCACGATGACATGCATGTGCATGTGCGTCCACCTGGATTAGGTTATCTAATTATCACAAAAGTGCCAGAAGGTCTATACTGTGTAACCTTATTACAGATCACTTATTCATTCATCCAATAAATATATATGAGTGCCTACTGTTGCCTACAGCAATCTTCTACTCAAGGAGGTAGAAGGATGAACAAGATGCATAACATTCCTGTCCTCATTGAGCTTACTTTCTGGGGAAAACAGGCTATAAGCAAGCAAGTGTATAAACATATAACACAATTTCAGGTAAATGCCAAGAAGAAACTAAATAGAACAAGGGGATAGAATGGCACTGGGAGGGGAGAGGGGCACATTTTAAATATGGAGGTCAAGGAAGGCCATTCTCAGCGGGTGATCTCAAAGCAGAAACTTCTATCAGGAGAAAGAGTGAGCTATATCAAGCTCTGATGAAATGAATCCTTAGAAGATGATGGTGAAACCCAGCCACAGAAAAATAAAGTCACCTAGTCTAAGGTCGTATAGCTGGGAGTCAAGTCCAGGCCTCTCAGTCCTGCCCTCTTTCTACTGCAACCTTAACGTTTCTGCAGGTCAACCTTAAACCAACCAGTCATGGCATTTCCATTTCCTCTTATTCTCTACAAGTGCTTTTAAAAACAATTTTCATACAGAGACAAATAAAGGGAATATATGTTTTCCCTTTTGCCAGCTAGTTAACCAGAAAGAATTTGCTAAAAACCTCCTACAGAGCAGTTCTCAGAGGATATCACTTATAAGAATTCTCCATTTTTATTATGAACAGGGGGGAAAAAGACATTCTCATCTTTGACATGCCTTCTTGAATACTAGTTCTTCCCACTGTTACGTTTATGAGCGGTTTTTATGATACACTCAAGTGTATATTTTATTTGTTTTTGGAATGGAACTGAATTGTTTTGCTCCCTACAAGCCAAAATTGGAAGAAAATCCCATCTGAGGCATATTATGGGGACCTGCCCTTACTTTCCTGAGATTATCTGAGAACTCTGGGCTGACACAGTCTGAGAACCCTGGACGGGGGGAGCTCTGGCTTGCCAGTTTCAGTAGCCTCCCCAAGAGATGCTCGTTGCCCACGATCACCTGGCACACAAATAGTTGGTTGGATGGCTCAGGTGGCAGTGTCCATACTTCTCAAGCCAAAGTCAGCAGCCAGGATCTTCACTGCCACTCTCAAGGCCATACATTTGGTGATCTGTATTCAGGTGTCCCCAGGGCCTCTCCTCAGAGGTTCTGCCACCTAATGGGCATTCCTTAGAAATGGGTGTCATTTGCCAACTACGTTCATCTCTTTGGGACAATCCAGCAAAATACACGTGGATGGGCTCTAAACACAAAGGTGATCTCCTCTCTCCTGTACTCCTTCTCACACTTTAGAGTTCATAAAACTCCCTGGAGAATTTAATAACCTAATTGGGAAAAGAATCTGAAAAAGAACAGATACATGTATATGTATAACTGAATCACTTTGCTGTACACCTGAAATATAAAATAAAAATTTTAAATACATAAATAAAACAGAACACATACAAGATCCAACAAAACACAGGGGGCTTCCCTGGTGGCGCAGTGGTTGAGAGTCCACCTGCCGATGCAGGGGACGTGGGTTCGTGCCCCGGTCCGGGAGGATGCCACATGCCGCGGAGCGGCTGGGCCCGTGAGCCATGGCCGCTGAGCCTGCGCGTCCAGAGCCTGTGCTCCGCAACGGGAGAGGCCACAACGGTGAGAGGCCCGCATAACGCAGAGAAAAAAAAAAACAAAAACACAGATTGCTGGTCTCCACCTGAGAGATCCTGCTTCAGTTGACCCGAGGTTGGGCCCAAGAACGTCCATTTCTAACAAGCTCCTGGGTGATGCTGCTGGTCCTTGGACCACTCTGAGTAGCACTGCTTATGTTACTTTTGCTTAAAGGGGAGAAAAACGTACCTTCTCATCCCTTTTGTGGAAGACTGTAGGGCCATAAAAAGGACAGGACCCCAATTAATTTTTCAGTAACTCACACTGTTACACTAATGGAAACAGAAGAGGGAGAAAATAATAAAGGAAATTTTATTTCCTGAAACACTGATGTGGAATGCTTTTCTGAAGGGGTCTTCACTGGTGGACCTCCTTACCACTGCTGCCACCCCACACCAGACAGATCTTGGCTGGCTGATAAACCTGCTCTCAGGTAGAACAGCTGCAAGAGGAACAGTTGGGAAATTTTTCATAGGCAAGTCTAGGCATTTCCTTTTCGGTACCAATTAACCAGCCAGAACTAGAACGCTCAGCTGCCCCGGCGCACAATGCAATCCACACAAAAACTCATTGTGTGGCAGACAGTGTCTCTCATAGCATCAAGAATTTCATATTGAAAGTGTAGAGGGAAATGAGCAGAAGGAAAAAAACACATACATGTGTAACACATTTCAAAACCCGAGAGCTTTTTCTCTCGCCACCATGCATTTTTCACACTTTTTTCCTACATGACACTGTAATCCTGTGTATGTTTGCCCTCTGCCTTCCACTATAACACCCTGCTGAGGCTATATTCTTTTCTTCTTGGCTTTCTGCTGGCTTTTGGCAAAGAAGTAGTCTGGAATCCTAGGCGAAAACACATTTATATCTAATACCTCTTTTCATAACTTGCACCTTTACTAACTCTCATTTTAAAAACTGGTCCATGGACACATATTATATGAGATCGCTTATATGTGGAATCTGAAAAACATGGTACAAATGAACTTATGTACAAAAGAGAAATAGACCTACAGACATAGAAAACAAACTTATGGTTACCAAAGGGGAAAAGGGTGGGGGACGGATAAATTAGGAGTTTGGGATTAACATGTACACACTATTATATATAAAATAAACAACAAGGACCTACTGTATAGCACAAGGAACTATACTTAATCTTTTGTAATAAGCTATAAGGGAAAAGAATTTGTAAAAGAATATATATACATATGTCTGAATCACTTTGTTGTACACCTGAAACTAACACAACATTGTAAATCAACTATACTTCAATTAAAAATAAAACTGGTCCATGGATTCTGCAAGAAATACTATAGAAGCACATTGTGGTGCAAGGAATCAAAGAACTTGGGCAGAGAGCACGTCACATTATTTGGAAAGTCTTGCTTCCCCACAGCATATCTATGCTTTCATAACAAAGCTAGGCAAACTGGAATGAAGGTATGTTCTGGAAGTACTTAAAAGAAGCAACTTCTAAATCAACTCAGTCCCAAGTAGCTGTTTTCTCTAATGTAAAATAATCTCAAGCTACTCTGGGGAGCCTGTTCTGTACTTAGAAGCTATGTAAAGAAAGAGCCTGGAAAAAGTTACCACGATGCCAAGGCTAGGATAGACACCCAAGTATTGAAGGGATGCCTCGAAATTGCCATAGAACCTTTAATGGGCTAGAGGGAAGATGGAGAAAAATCCAGCAACAACAGCACTATTCACCTAGAGCACCCCTACGTTACTACGGCAGTGTGATCTCCAATTCAGTTTCATCGTGGACACACCAGAAAAGAAAAAGAAGGCAATGCTTGCACTTTATCCTATCCTGAGGCTATGCTCAATTTAGATATCCTGGCAAGCAAATTCTGCACTTTCCCTTCTTTGGCAGCCTGTATTATGAGAACACCAGCTATCACAATGCATCATTCATTCATTCATTCATTCTTTGACCTTTCTCTCCCCATATGTCATGGTGACAGCAAAATTCTTGAGAAGTAGAGTAAGTCAGTTTTGCTCAACAACGTGGATGAGACAGAGTTATTATCTATTTAAGAAAAAATAGAATATTTCTGATATTAATGGTCAATAAAATAACCTTCACAAATGTTAAAGCAAACATGGAAAAATAAAACAAAGGAACAAGTAGGACCATTTCCCCTCACCTATCAATGTAATTTTTCCCTCCCAAGGACAGTCATGACTTCATATCCTTTCTATATGTGAGAAAATGGAGCTGGGCATTCTAGCCACTGACTTGCTAATTAACATTCTAACCAAGAATGCTCTGCTAGAGATATTAGAAATCAAGTTACCCACAGGACTGTCATCTTGTTTGTAACCCAAAGCACTGATGCTTTGGCTTACAACTCTGAAGGTTTCATTACTGTCTGCTGTGTCTTCATTCTCCTTTGGAATGTCTCCAATTTCCCCAGGAACACAGGTGGTCTTTTGAATAAACAGAACTAACATATTGAGCTCCATAAGCTCTATGATGATATGCATTTCTCTCGTTCACAGCTGTTGCTTGCACAGTTGGAATACTGTGCAACTATGAGGTGGCTACTTAGTGAAATGGAGGTTGCTATTCAGAGTATAAATTCACAGAAAGGCATCTTCAGGTAAAGGAGGAACAGAAAATAACAAGTGGTGCTCTCTACAGGGATCTGTATATTTTTCGTTATCTACGTGAGGGAAGTGAAAACGTGTTTAGGATCCATTGAAGAATTTGATGGTATTCATCCTACTTCAGAGATATCCCATTGCTGAGCGGATAGCATTCTATCATGAAATAGTTGGTGTAGAGGCCCTGAATAGACAAGCTCCATACTTCTGGCATTTAATAAAACTCAAATGGTAGCTGTAATGAAATTATTTTACCACTTCTCATTCATCGAAGACTAAAAGTGAGGAATACATGGGATAATATAAGGTCCATTTTACAATGGCGCCAGTATCAACGTTCAAGGGTTTAAATAACACAAGCAGAGTCAAAACTCAAGCAAAGACAATGATGTTTATACTGCAGAGCTGTGACACCTCACTTCGGGCACAGCAATCTTGAAATGTTCTAAGCTATAATTCCTCTCCGAATGTAAAATTAATCATGAAGACTTTCAATAGCTTTACTTACTGAACTGCACCTTATTATTTACAACCACCCAAGGAAAGGCTTTAGCAACTGAGACAATGTTACTGCATGACAAAAGGTGGAAGACAAGTCTAATAAAACAAAACAAAACCAATGAAAAAAGACCAACTATTGACAACACAGAGGTAAACTTTTTAACAGGGGTTCTAAATTGACATATGAAATCTAAATTGGACTTTTTGTTTTGTTTTGTTTTTGTTTTTTGTGGTACACGGGCCTCTCACCGCCGTGGCCTCTCCCGTTGCGGAGCACAGGCTCTGGACGCGCAGGCCCAGCGGCCACGGCTCACGGGCCCAGCCGCTCCGCGGCATGCGGGATCCTCCCGGACCGGGGCATGAACTCACATCCCCTGCATTAGCAGGCGGACTCTCAACCACTGCGCCATCAGGAAAGCCCTAAATTGGACTTTTTATTTAAGAGGGTGGATTAAGCACAGAATGAAATCTTCTTTTTCATAAAACTCATAGAAATGATAGAAAAGAGCTAAAGAAAAATGATTAAACACATATTTATGCTTGGAAACCAAAGAAGAGTATCTCCGTAGATTAGAAAGACGTATCTCAAAATGGGAAACAAACAGGAAGCTACAGTGGTAAAAAGAGGCCAATGCTTTCAAAAGATTATATTGCTATAAATGCATATATCTAGATATATATGTGTACGTGTGTGTGTGTTTGTGTGTATGTGCTCATTTGCAGGAAAGATTTTGTCAAACATACTATCTAGTTGTTTATACTCCAAGGGTCATGTAAAATTTGAACTTTAAGTTCTCAAGATTTGGGTTAATGCTGCTACAAGGTGGTCTCCTAAGGCAGTCATTTAGAATCCATGATGGGCAAGAAGAAGTCATTCCTAGAAAATGAAAACACAGCAGCAAGACACCAAGCATCTGGAAATCTAACGTGTGAAGGAGGGAAAACAGGATACACTTATGGAAGAGTTTAAACTTTGAAGGACAGAAATAATAAAGAAATCTGAAAATATTTTAATATGTCTATTTAGTACCCAGGAAGATAGTAGTTATTTGTTTTTTACAGAATATGGAAAATATGCCATTGACTAATGCCTGACACATATGAAGCACTCTATGAATGCTAGCCATTATTTTCTGTCACTACAGTACTGGCTTCATGAAGGCAGAGAACTTGTTTTATTTACCACTATATTCTCCAGCACCTAGAAGAATTTCTTATACATATACAGCAAAAACTGAACAATTAATTTTTAAGTAAAAGAATAAATTAGGTAACTGCACTTGTGAAAAATGAACAGTAGATTACTAAACAAGAGTAGTGGTCATGAAACAAGAACAGGTTCTTATTTAGAAAAACCAATTAGATATCTTAGATGTGAGAGAAATCATGATTGAAATAAAAAATTAAAGGTTCATAATCAATGTATCACAAACGGTCATTGCTCCAGGGGATTCATCTTCTCACTATAACTAGGCCCTGGAAAAAACTTACACTTGGAGGTATCGTTGGTCTTACACAAGGTAGGAGCATTTTCCAAGAGAGCCCACAGAGAAATAAACATGAGCGTAGCCTGGCATACAGGGGCTGGGGTTTCTGAGGCTAACATCTGAGGAGTCAGGGTAGGAACACATAGAAATTTAGGCCAGGGTAGCCAGGAGCAGAGGCCACAGAGTTGAAGAAATGCGCTAGAGCAGAAGAAACTTGGCACTGGTAAACCAGAGAGGAACTAATATGATGGAACCCTGTGGTATGTAAGTCTGAGGTAAGGCAATCAGAGGCAAAGTGTGCTAAAGTCCCTGTATTGTTTAGGATGTAGATGAAGGTATTGTTTAGCTTTTGATTTTGTTATGTTTAATATACATGGAAAGGCCCAGTGCTACCCAATAAGAGTGATTAAAGGTAGAATGTATAATTTTGAATGAGAGAAAAAAATGAGGATGAAAAAAAGATCAAATATATTCCATCCAAAGATGGTAAGAGAAAAGAGAAATGGGGCAAGTAGAAACTAATAGAAATAGTTCATAATAACAACAGTCAAGATAACCAAATGTACTAAACTCAAAGGTTTAAGGAAAAAGAAGTCACACTGGATTTAATAAATATGTTAGTCCTGAAGGACTCACCCCAATTAAGATCAAGTAATCAACTCACAAAGAAAATTACCAAAATCACTGCTATTAGCATCTGTAAGCATAAACAAGAAATAACAGATTTAGACTCACAAAAACTGCAGATGTTTAACTGGTTGGATGTATTTCATGGCTTCATGAAATGATTTAAAAAGTAAATATTTTATATAAAGCTGAGTATTCAGCAAGAAATTATTGGCAATAGAAAAAATACTAGAAAAAAAGGCTCCTAGAAATGAAAAAATGTATTTGTAGAAATCAAAAATTCTGTGGATGACTTAAAGATCAGTTTTATGCAATAAAGAGAGAACTGGTTAACTGAGAGGTATATCCAAAGATTTCATCTGGAATACAGCAAAAAGGAATAAGGAGAAGAGAAAATACAAAAAAGAAGTTAAGAGACATTAGAACATAAAATGATAAAGACCAATATAAGTCTACTTGCAGCCCCACAGACAGTGTGAAGGGAATGGAGGAAAGGCAATATTTTATCTCTCAGAAAAGATAAAAATCATAGATCCATAGATGTAGTGAGGACAGCTTGTCCCAAATGGGATATATCAAAAGAAATTCCCTAAGGCATATCTTAGTAAAACTGGAAGATTTCGGGATAAAGAAAATATCTTGAACACCCAGAGAGAAAAGACAAGATCATAGCTTGTTTAGGATAAAGATTAAGATATTTAGATTTTGTTATGTTAAATATGCATGATAAAATTTCAATGGTAATCAAAAAGAGATTAAAAGTAGAGTGTATAAATTTGAAGAAGAGAAAAAAATTGAGGAAGAAAGAAAGACCAAATATGTTAAATCCAAAAATGGTAAGATGAAAGAAAAATGATACAAGTAGAAAGTAACTGAAAAAGTCCAAATATTTTAAGAATCAGAATAACCAAATGGGCTATATTCAGAATTTAAAAAAATATATCAGTCATATTGGATTTAATAAATGTCAGTTTTTCCATAGCTAAAGACAATCATCCTCCCCAAATCCCAACCCCCCGGCCAAAATATAATGAAACAACCACAGTTATGGAAACTAGTTGTAGGAAAATTTTACACAAAACTGTGTTCTTGCTATTTATATCAGTCTGCCAAGGCTGCCATAATAAAATACTGCTGACTGGATGGTTTAAACAACAGAAATTATTTCTCACAATTTTAGAGGCTGGAAGTCCCAGAACAAGGTTTGGTGGGGTTCATTTTTGGGTGAGAGCTCTCTTCCTGGTTTGCAGACAGCTGCTTTGTCCTCACATGTGCTTTCCTCTGAGCACACATGGAGAGGGAGGGGGAGAGGGAGAGAGAGAAAGAGCGAGAGCGAGAGCGAGAGCAAGCCAGAGAGAGAGAGAGAGAGAGAGAGAGAGAGAGAGAGAGAGCGCGCGCGCGCACTCTGGCATCGCTTCTTCTAAGGATACTAATCCCATTAGTATCCAGTATTACCTTATTTAACCTTAAGTACTTCCCTACTTCAATTACAGCTACCCTGGGAGTTAGGGCTTTATATATGAATTTGGAAGGACATCTATATTCAGTCCATAATATTGTACCCCAGTCCCCCAAAATTCATGCCCCTCTCACATGCAAAATACATTCATTCCATCCTAACAGCCCCAAACATTTTCATTCATTTTAGCATCAATTCTGAAGTCTAAAGTTCAAAGTATCATCTAAATATTACATAAATCAGATATGGGTGAGACTCAAGGTATGATTCATCCCAAGATAAAATTCCTCTCCAGCTGTGAACCTGTGAAGCCTGACAAGTTATATGTTTCCAAAGTACAATGGTGGAACATTCTTATTCCAAAAGGGAGAAATTGGGAAGAAGAAACAAAACCCAGCAAGGCAGATTTTCATCAGATCTTAAGGCTGGGCTAAGATTCACTGGAGTAACAATATCACCCCCACCCCAAGGCTCTGTGAGGGCAGCCCCTCCCCTGAGGTACAGGGCAGTGGCATCCTAGCCCCTGAAAATGAAGAGCCCACCTTTGGAACAGAGGAGGAACTAGCCCTGCCCCCTGGGTCTGTGGTGGCAGTGTCAGCTCTGTTGATCTCTGAATCACCTTTGGGGTCATTCTTCCTTTTTCTTGAAGGATGAAGCACGTTTGCAGTAGGACAGCTTTACTGTATGCTCCTACACAATATAAGAAGTCTGACAGCCATCTTTTATTATGTCCTATTTTTTTCTGTCCCTTTTAGTAACGAGTTGGCAGTGTTTCTGCTGATATAATCTCGTCTCTCTTCCTGGCTTCTTCTGAGATGGCTGCTTAAACTCATGGTTCACACCCATCTTAATCCCTTTATCAAATGATTGTTCAGCCATACCCTTAGTCTTCAGAAGAAGCTTTCTCATGTTTTGCAATATGGATAAGCTAAGAATCTTCCAGATCTTCAAATGATGGTTCCTTTTTGCCTATCAATTTATCTCACTCCTCTCACTTTTTACTATAAGCAGTCAGAAGAATCCAGTCCCCACCTTCAACATTTTGCTTAGAAATCTCTGCTAAATATCTAATTTCATCACTCATAAATTCTACTTTCCATGGAACACTAGAACACAGTTCAGCTGAATTCTTTGTCACTGGATTGCCTTTCAGGCAGGGGGGAGAAAAAGCTGATGTCCTAGTTGGAATGTGATCAGGCAGAAAAGAATTTTCTGTTATTCAGGGGAGGGTAAGCTTTGTTATATTCAGACCTTCAACTGATTGCATAAGGCCCACCCACATTAGAGAAAACAATCTGCTTTACTCAGTCTATGCATTTACATGTTAATCTCATGCAAAAATATGTCCACAGGAATTCTCAGAAGAGTGTTTACCAAATATCTGGGTACCCTGTGGTCCAGTCAATTTGACATATTAAATTAACCATCACACTATTACTTGAAGGCAGAGAATGCTGAAATTGCAAAATAACTGAAGGTATAAAAAGAAAACTCACCAAATCCCAGTGTTCAATCTCTCATACTACCTCTCCACTAACCTTCTCCACTGCCTCCAGCTTCAAGGCTTTGAGATGAACAAAGGCAGACCAAGGGAAAACAAACAAATACAACCTCATACAGATACTTTCCATAGAAGAAATAGAGAAAATTAGAAGTAACTACTGTACTGAGAAGCACCAGACCTAGACACAGTGGTACTCCAAAAAATCTTCAAACGCCAGATAATCCCAACGCTGTAGGAATTATTCAAGAGTACCGCAAAGGAAGGAAAAATTTCAAGTTCTTTTTTTAAGTAAATATGATACAAACTGACAGACCAGATAAAGACTGTGCAAAGAAGAAAACCAAAGACCAATATCACTAATGAATATCAGTACAAATATACTAAAATAAAATATTAACATGTAGACTCCAACATCACTTTAAGCAAATAATATGCATGCTAAGTTTTTGTTTTTGGAATATAAGTTGATTCAATATTTTAAAATAGGTTAATATCATTTATCTTATCAATAAATATAAGGAGGAAAATATGCTTATCTCCATAGATGCTGACAAAACATTTGACCAAATTTAACAACCATTAACCATTCATTATTAAAATACTCAAGAAAATAGGAACTGACAGGTACTTTCATAATGTAATAACATCTCTATCAATTTATAGATAGAGATAAAGATAGAAATACAGATAGACATAGAAATACTTAAGTCTGGAAGCCAGAATCTTATTTAATAGGAAAACAACTAGATTAGGAGCAAGGCAACAATTCTATCTCCAGTACTCGTCAACATTGTACTAGACTAGTATTAACCAACATGATTAGCCAAGAGAAAGCAATTAGTGGCGTAAGATTAGGAAGAAGAACTATCTCTATTTGCAGATATTATACCTGTAAACTCTCAGAGAATCAATGATAAAACTAACATAAACTGTAAAAGAATTCAATAAAATGTAAGAATATCAAATCAGTAGCCTTCATGTACACAAACAATAAATAGTTAGAGGACATATAGTAGAGAGAATTGCAACAGAGGAGATTAAGTATTTAGGATTAAATTTAACAAGAAATGTGCAAAATCTATATGATGACAAATTTAAATCATTCCTGAAAGAAACAAAAGTTGGTTTAAAAAAATGAATAGACACTCCCTTTTCTTGGATATGATGACTCAACATTGTGAAGATATCAGTTCTCCCTAAATTAATTTATAAATTCAACACAGTCTCAATAAAGATAACAAAGACAGATTATAAGGAGTTAGACAAGTTGATACTAAAGCTCACATGGAAGAGAAATGCAAGAATAGCCAGGGAAACAATGAAAAAGAAAAACTATGAGAAAGGATTAGCACTACCAGATAATAAAACATACTATAAAGACTCTATAACTAAAACAGTATGGGGTTGGCACATAAATAGGCAAATAAATCAGTGGAATATAATATAGAAAGTCCAGAAATAAACCCAAATATACATGGAAATTTAGTATATGATAAAGATGGCAAATCATTGAGGGTAATGATGGACATTTTTAGAAATGGTTCTTTGATTAGTGGAAAAATGGATATATCTCTGTGTATGACAAAACTTTTTAAAAAGCAACTGAAAACTAAACACAAAATTGAGGACAGTTGGGTTGAAGAAACAGACACAGATAAGAGAGGGGCATATAGACACATGAAGTTATTGGATATGTTGCAGTTACTGACTTCGGTGGCATATTCATGGATGTCTACTGTATTTAAAACTAAATAAATGATAAATAAATTAAATTAAAAATGATACCGGCTAGAGCAATAATGTTAATGTGCCATGAACCAAGGATTCAAACTAACCCAATTTTGTGTACCCAAATCCTTAAAATAAAACCTCAGTACGTGGTCTTAATAGCTGAAGCGTAAATCGGTCACTAGAATGACTGAACTGAAGAATTACTTCAAATGTAGCACAAAAAGATGAAAAGCCATAAGAAAATTTAAAACATTTGGAATAAATACCCCAAATTTGATATCCCTCTAAAAATATTTCTAGAAGCAAATAACAGAAAGAATGAAAGAGGGGCAATAGTAGAAAAGACAATGGCCAATTATTTCCCAGAACTGGGAAAAAAATACACAAGTCTTTAGGTTGACACTACTCGCTAAGTGACAAGAAGGAGAATAAGTATAAAACCTCACTGCAAATACCATAAGCACAAACATAATGATAAAGAGAAAAATTGGGACCTCTCTCAAAGAGGAAAGAAAGATCAACTTCAAAAATAATACTTCAGAATGACATCAGATTCCTTATCAGTACCACTGAATGTAAGAAAGCAGTGGAAAAACATTTCTAAATCCTGAGAGAAAATAACTTTGAACCTGGAATTCAATACACAATAAAATTTCAAAAGTAAAAGTATACTATTCAAGAGTAAACATTTAAGAAAGATATTTTCATATGTTTAAGCACTCAAATTTTACTACCTATAGACTCTCCCACACAGAAGTAAACTTTATAAGTTTATAAAGAATATAAGGATACATTCTAACAAGAAAAAAAGTAAAACACAAAGAAGAATTTAGATAAAAATGCAATAAGAAGCAACTTATAAGCAGTAAAATCTATAAGTAATAGCTGAATAAATAGTATAATAAACTTTGATAATTGAAATTAAAATTCCAAAAGATAGCATGGGTTAGTTGGGTTGGGGGCAGGAGGGTTACTGAGTAGAATCCCAGAATAAAAAATATTCTAACATATCTATCTTCTTTGAGGGAATGAGAAATTAACTGAATAACATGAGACTTTATTAGGAAACTCTAATAAGCTTATTTATGTGTGATAAAAATGTGAAGATAATAACAGAAGGGTAGAAATTAAAAGTATAGCTTTAAACCAATAGAGGAAAAAACAGAGCAAAGAATTCTTGAGCAATTCAACAGAAGGCAAGAGGAGAAAAATAAATGAAACAATGAGAAAGCAAGGTAAACAGAAAACACATGGAAAAAGAAACTAGACATAAGCCTAAAGATCTTAATAACCATAGTAAATATGAATAACTTATCAGAAGACAGAAAATCTCAAAATGAATAAAACAACATGCAAATATAGGCTGTTTACCAAATACAGCTGAAACAAGAGGAATTAGAGAGGTTGAAAATAAGGAAATGAAAAAAGTACAAACCAGTCAAATACTAGCAAAAAAGAAATAAGATATAAGAAGATATAATGATATTAAATCTGTCAAAATAGAATCCAGGAAACACAGAAAGACATTTCATATATCAATAAATGGAAAAAATCTATTAATGAGCTGTAAAGTATTGAACTTGAATGAACCTGAATAAAGCTTAAAATATGTACAAAGCAAAATCTGATAGAAACATGAAGAGAAACAGACAAACCTACAATCATAGTACATGTCTCTCATATACTGACAGATCAAGTACACAAAAAAAAGCAAGGATGTGGAAGATTTCAACAATATACTGAACAAGTCTGATGTAACAGATTTATATAGAACTTTGCATCCAAAACCAGGGAATGTACATTCTTTTCAAACACACAAAGACCATTTGCAAAGACTGTTCTAGACATAAAGGAAGTCTCAGCAAATTCTACACTGTGAGTACCAAAATGGCCACATTCACATATAGTGAAACTAGAAGTCACCCTTTCTTCCCAACTCGGTATATCTGGTGGGGTGTTTTGTTTGTTTGTTTCTTCCCACATGTAAATAATTAATGAGCTAAGCAGGAAAACAAAATGGAAACTGTAAAATATTTAATAATAAGAAAAAAAATCCTATATTTCAGGGCCAGTGAGATAAGGGCAATGTGGTTCTCAGAGGATAATTTATAAACTTTAAATTATTTCTTAAAAACAAGAGAGATTAAGTAAATTTTTCTACAGAATATGCTAGAAAAGGAATAACAAAATAATCCCAAATGGGAAGATATAAAGGTAAAACCCCCAAATGATAATAAGCACACAAAAAAATTAGAATTGATTAAACAAAACAAACCTTTGCCTCATTTAAAACACTAATACTTTTATGAGTATATTAAAGAAAAAAATGAAATAATAAGTTCAAAATAAAACATAAGCAATAAATGTAACTACAAATAAAGATATTTTTAATTTTTAAATTATAACAGAAATTCCAAAATTGCCAATAAACTTGAAAACCTGGATGAAATGGACAATTTTCTAGAAAAACATAAAGTACTGAAGAGAAGTAGAAAACCTGTGAACAGAACTATTAGCACAGAATAAAATGAAAAAAAAAAAAAACTGGCCATTGTTCTAATATCCCAATGTTACTGGTATCATATCAAATAAGATTTTATCTACTTAAATACACTTAACCTGGCACTGTTCTAATTTCTAGTGGTAAGATTTTGTGGACACTAAAATGAACTATGAATCAGAACTTAAACAGCCCCTGTATCCCACGCCTATAGAAAACACCTGGTTGTTCTTGCAAATATGACAGACTTTACTAATTTTGCTCTGGTTTTTTTTAAAAATTAAAAACCATAACAATGGAGGTAATAAAAGAATTGTCTGAAGGCACCCAATGGCATTCATAATCACATTAAATTTATAATTTCCTTTGTCTTGAAATTGTTCATATTTCACAGAGACTATGCTTTTCAAGTTTCCAGATATAATAACAAATGCCTAAGGTGTGCTTGATGAGGAAACCGTAAGAGAATAAACTTGCAGAAACATATGGAAAAGTTCTTCTTTTTGGTATTCCAGGTATCTAGATGAAATACAGAGAGAGAGGTAAAAATAGGTCATTGTTTCTTAAACTACAATTAATAGTAAGTCATTGGGGCTTCCCTGGTGGCGCAGTGGTTGAGAGTCCGCCTGCCGATGCAGGGGACACGGGTTTGTGCCCCGGTCCGGGAAGATCCCACATGCCGCGGAGCGGCTGGGCCCGTGAGCCATGGCCGCTGAGCCTGCGCGTCTGGAGCCTGTGCTCCGCAACGGGAGAGGCCCCAAAAGTGAGAGGCCCGCGTACAGCAAAAAAAAAAAATAAGTCATTAATACTGATAATCACTGTGGTAAGCAGGATAATGCCCCCTCCAATGTAACCACACCCTAATCCCTGGATTGCTGTATGCATTACCCAATATGAAAAAAAAAAAAAAGACTTGCAGATGTAATTAAGGTTAAGAACCGTACCAGATGGAGAGATTGTCCTCAATTATCTAGGTGGGTCCCACCTAATCACATGAGCCCTAAAAGCCAAGAATGCTCCCTGGGTAGAGCCAGAGACCCTGTAGAAAGGAAGGTCAGAGATTCCATGTATGAGAAGGATTTGACACCCCACTGCTGGTTCTGAGATGTAGGGCAGCCACATGCAAGGGTGGCAAAGAGGTTTCTAGGAACTAAGCCCCTGGCTGACAGAGCGAAGGAACCCTCAAATGCGAAGGCAGTCCTACGACCACAAGGAACTGAATTCTGCCGACGACCTGAGTGAGCTCGGACACAGAGTCTTCCCCAGAGCCTCAAGAAAGGAACGCAGCTCTGCCATCCCTTGATTTCAGTCGTGTAAAATCTCAAGTAGAGAAACTAGATGAGCAAAACTATTTAAACTTCTGGCCCACAGAAACCATGAGAAAACAAACAGAAAATGGGCGTTGTGTCAATCACTGAATTTGTGGTCATCTTTATAGCAATAGAAAACGAATACAATCACAAACCGAAATAACAAATATAAAGATGCTTACTTTGTATCTTTAGACCTTATTCTGCACACACAAGAGTAACTCTTTTCCCCATGATGTGGAGTAGACATTCCCCAATACTGAACTCACCAAATATGAAGACACTTTCCATAAGGTCAGCCATATCTTTACTTCTATACGTGTCAGCAAGTTATGATGAAATGAAACCACTGCTTTGTTCTACTGGCATTTCCCCATATGGTAATGGATCTATGCTTTCTGTTAGGTGCCAGATAGCACAGGGACACCAACCACTTACAGTCTCATTTCAAACATGGAGGAAAGCAAAAGTTAAGGAATCCTTGACTTTAAATTAGAGACAAGAAGCTCCATGACCATATTAAGGTCCATGATGTTTTATTTGAACTGACCACACACCTGTGTTAGGATTCTTGTCCCACTGTGAATCTGTACCCTAAATTACATTGCTGCTACACAATACTGAAATCACCCTCATTATCTAGGACACATTTATCAGGCAGTAAAAACAATTTAAAATACTAAGGCTCTGAGCCATCTGTCATTAGAAGTGCCCAATTATATTATGCAAGTTCCTTGGAAAGTTTCCATAGTGTAGGATCTCCCTAACCCACATCAACAAACTGATTTTAAAAAAGCACCTATTTTACCATTTGACATTTCATATTGTTTTGTATCTGATACCAGGTGGACAATTTGGCAGGTAGAGGAACTTCCTAAGAAATTCAAGCTACTCATCTATAGTCAACATTAATTATTTTCCTTAAATATAACTTTTTTGAAAGACACATATTATTTTAGATTTCTGTCACCACACTGTCTTGGTGACATCATATGCAAACCATATAGGAATATTTTTTAACTGGATGCCAAATGTCTGGGATTTTAGGTCTGGCTGTAAAGATGATATAAACAAATGAGTTCCTGATGTTTCTTATTAGAGGATGCCAAGAATCAATACATTGCTCAATAATCTAGAACAAGAGTCAATCATTCTGAATTGACTTGCAAGCCTCGACAGTCTCAATCGACAGGGAGCTGTAGGTTTATGAGAATATCCAGTACCTACTCTGAGAACTTTTTATAATCCCTTTGCTGTTAGATAGAAAACTGAATTCCTGCCTTGGTACTGGAGGGTTCCAAGACTGTCCAGAACACAAGATGTGCAGTCTAAGACTCATGCTAACTATTTTTTAACTGAAAGTTAACCTCTCAGGAAAATTAACTGCAGAGCCATTCTTCTTGATGTAAAAAACTACATTCTGTTTCATCATCTGGCATTAACTTGTTTTCAGCAGCACCTATTGAAAACTAAGAACCCAATGCAAAGGCAACACATAGACCTAGTTCATTTTAAATTAAAATGTAGAATCACTTGGGATACCTCTACTCACAAGCACAGCACAGAGACAACCTAATAACAAAGTACAAATTAACTGGTTACAACTTGATGTTACTTTTGAAGAAAGAATTGTATATATGTGAAACAAATACTGCTGGTCAAAGTTTGTGCATTTATTCATTTATTTATCTATTATTTATTGAATTCCTGCAGTGAGCTGATTAGCCAAGGGCAATCTTGCAGCAAGAAAATGATGAGTTGTTAAATAACTCTTCTTTCCTTTTCTGCTCAGCTCTGCTCATTAGCAGATTTGGGATGTACCTCCTGTGGGTGATAGAACCTAATAAACCTTATTCATTCTAAAATTAAAAAAAAAAAAGTTGAATGTTTACCATGTACAAGATGACAGAAGATCAAAACAACAGAAGACAGAGTTTCCGATAACAAATAGTAGGATTTCACAGTTCCATAGCGACTCTGCATATACTTTTTATTTTTGAGTTTAAATGCATTTTATTTTTAGACAATCTACATAACATGTTTTTGGGGTTTTTTCCTCAAAAACAATGCCTCTGCTCCAAATAAATCAACATCAAAACGAAGGGGTCAGGATGACATCAATCCCCCATTTGTCTAAGTCCTGGTGTTGTGTAGATGAGAAGCAGCAGCCAGCCAGTTATGACGAGCAAGTGATCCCAACAGCCAAATGTGTTAACATTTGTCCATTTCTAGACCATCCTTAAAGGAAGTCACATATGGCGTCACGCTATCCTCACGGTAGTCCAGCAGAGCAGCCATGCCATCCGGATTCATGTTTTCACCAATAAAGAACTGACAGTTTTTGAAATTAGCAAGGATGTGCTTGATTTGTTCTGCAGCCCCTGTCATAAAAGGTTTTCCTCTTTCTGGTCTCCGTTCTTCAAGCTTCCCTTTGATTGACTTCATGTAATCTTTGATGTACTTCTTGTTGGCTTCTTTTGTGAAGCTGGTTTCCTGCAAGTGATGGTTCATGACAATATCCACCCCACTGATTACTGTGCTTTCGGTACCTTAGCCCTTGGGGCCTTCAGCGGAGGCATTTCCACCGATGAGCAAGTCATCAATGTTACCCTCTGTTCTACGGACCATCTTCCCCTCCACCTCCAGACACAGCCCGTCGTCGATCTTGTAGATGTTGGAGAACATCTCATCATGGCTGATGAGGTACCGGTAGATGATCATGATGGCGAGCGGAGGGTGTCACTAGCTTAGTGGGAGCCTGGAGCTCAGAGCTAGGGAGGTGCAGCCGGAGCGGCGCTCTGGGGGAGGAGGGACCGGGCAGAAAAAAAGCTGCATATAATTTTATAATGAAAAGAATACTTACAGAAATATCACGTCTCTATTTTTTTTTTTTAGGAGTTCACATAAATAACTTATTAGGGACCAGCCCACATTTTTTATATTTCATAATTTTAAAAAATTACATCACCCATTTCTACACACTTCCAAAGCATGCAACAATTCAAGGTTTTATAATTATTTTTTATAGCATCCATTTAAAAAAATAAAGGCTTATCACAGAGGAGCAAACATGCACTTTAATCACAGAGAAGCAAATATGCACTTTAATCAGAACATTCTCATCCTATAGGATAGATACCTTCCATGAAAGTATTCTATAGAATTTCCCTGTCCAATACTGTAGCCACTAAAGATATGTGGCTATTTAAATTTAAACTCTTTGGGGGCCTCCCTGGTGGTGCAGTGGTTAAGAATCCGCCTGCCAATGCAGGGGACATGGGTTCGAGCCCTGGTCTGGGAAGATCCCACATGCCGCAGAGCAACTAAGCCCGTGCGCCACAACTACTGAGCCTGCTCTCTAAAGCCCGCGAGCCTGTGCTCCACAACAAGAGAAGCCACTACAGTGAGAAGCCCATACATTGCAACGAAGAATAGCCCCCGCTCGCCACAACTAGAGAAAGCCCGCGTGCAGCAACGAAGACCCAAAGCAGCCCAAAATAAAATGAATAAAATAAAATACAATAAATTAAATAAATAAATTTAAATTCTTTTTTTATTTGAAGTCTAATTGATTTATAATGTTTCAGATGTCCAGCAAAGTGATTCAGTTATGTATATATGTATATTCTTTTTCAGATTATTTTCCATTACAGGTTATTATAGGATACTGAATATAGTTCTCTGTGCTGTACGGTAGGTCCTTCTTGTTTATTTTATATATAGCAGTGTGTATCAGTTAATCCCAAATTCCTAATTTATCCCCTGCCTTTCCACTTTGGTAACCCTAAGTTTGTCCTCTATGTCTGTAAGTCTATTTCTGTTTTTTAAATAAGTTCATTTGTATCATATTTTAGATTCCACATATAAGTGATATCGTATGGTATTTGTCTTTCTCTTTCTGACTTACTTCACTTAGTATGATCATCTCTAGGTCCATCCATAAAAATTCAGCCCCTCAGTTACACAAGCCTCATTTCAAGGGCTCAAGAGACACAGTGGCTAGTGGCTACCATATCACAGCACAGAATATTTTATTCATCACAGAGAATTCTGTCGGACTGCACAGTTGTCACCATAATTATCTTTATCCACAAAGAATGATACTGTCTTGACCCAATGTCTTAGCCTTTTTGTACAATTGTAGACTGTAAAGATGTCTGAGAACATGTATATCAACACATTATTACCTGAGGGAACTAATGCTTGGAAAGTTTTAGGTAACAGAAAGACAGATAACTCAAGGTTTTTCTCTACATTCTGAAGTCCATCTTGCATTGAAATCTTTAGTCTTCCAGTCCCTGCCTGGAGTGTGGTGGCTGATTGAAATCTAGGGCTCAGGTGATCAGATTTTATCTACTATGACAGTGCTGATTGAATCATAATAGCTGCTTGATTCAGGCTTGTGAGCTCAGAGAGAAAAGTGGTTTGATGTATTAATGATGACTTGTAGGCCGAGAGCTGATTTTGTACTTGCAAGACATTTTGTGTTAACTAAAAATATTAGCTAGCAACTAATAAGCACACACATGGTGGTAAGGTGCACAAGCAGAAGTAAAGCAATTTTGAAGTGGGGAACAGTATATCTCACATCCCCCAGACTACCTGAAAATCATTCTTCAGTTTGGGCTCTGTAACTTTAGAAGGATATAGATAGAACGCTGCTGATAAAAGGAAGAACTTTAAATTACACTCACACATTTTCCAAGCCCTAGTCCACCTTCTCTCCACCTTTTATAAGAGATATGAGTCCTGGACTAAGAAAAACCTCTTCGGAATGAATCTAGGAAAGAAACTATAAAATAACCTTCCAAGAGAGTCTCTTATGGAGAAAAATAAAATGTCACCTCTCTTGCTGCCGCTTAAAAATACGTTTTCCTGAGAATCAGAAGACACATGGAAGGACTTCTTCAAGCCACATGTGTCTGCAGTAATCTCTGGAGAGATTTAAGAAATAAAATTTCTCATTCTTAGAATCTTGCCTGTCCATCGCATAAATTCCTACTGCACTCTGCCTCTAGAAAAATACTGTATTATTTAGCTCACCTGAAATTCAGTCCGAGATCGGACTTCCAATTTCTGTTTGGAAGGTTGAATTTTATAAAGGAGATTTCCAAGCTTATCCATCTAAAATCTCCTCATTGAAAGCTCTAGTTCAGCCACTGTGAAGTTTCACAGAGGTTGAGTCCAGTTTGAGAGCTGTCTGGGAGCCTTACTTCAGCTTCACTTTTCTATAGAATTTTGGCTATACTCCCATGGAAAAAAAGAAAATGTGAACCTAATTTTTCCTTTGTTAGCAATGCTCATAGAACATATTGGTTAAAGCAGAAGTCCTTTTAATGAATTGTGAATTTTTCAATGGTCATCTGTGTGAAGTTTCCCCGTTCCCCACTCCCACCCCAGGATAACTGTGACTATGTAGTGTGAAAATGGAACTTGTTTTTAAAGAATATATTTTGAAGAAGAAATTCTCCAAAAGCCTCAATACAAGGTGGATGATTTGCTTCCTTTGTTATGATCAGACAGACCACATTTACACAAGAGTAAGAATTTAAACAGAAAAAATAATCTATAAGGAAAAGAATTCAATTTGATTCTTTTTGAAATGCTTACATTATTAAGTGTTTTGGGGGGTTTTTTTTGCTCTAATTTGTGTTTGGTACCACAATTCACACTGGAATCACCCTGGAAATCTTGTTTCAATTAATTTCTTAAGACAATTCACCCATTTAATGACAAGAATATCTTTGATGACTTAAGTCAAAGTATCAGGTATTAATCCATGTCAATATGGCTGCTGGACAAGGGGTTTCCCTGTACATTTTAAACATATACACTAGTTATGAAACCAGAGCAAGAGTGACACAGGCCTTCTACTAGTCAGACATTTCAGCATGCACAAAATAAATATCTGATGATTTAACTAATGAGAAGCTACTGTATAACACAGGGAACTATACTCAATGCTCTGTGGTGACCTGAATGGGAAGGAAATTCAAAAAAGGAGGGGATATATGTATACGTATAACTGATGCAATTTGCTGCAGAGCAGAAACTAACACAATATTGTAAACCAACTATACTCCAATAAAAATGAATTGTTTAAAAAAAGAATTAGGTAGAACATTTGTCTACATTTATCTACTAATATGTGTCTATTCCCTTCTTTATGCAGTATGTATATAATTCTAGACATTTTAATTCCTCCCATCTTCCTAAAAGAATTAGATAAATGAGCTCCTAACATAGTAGAAGATTTAGAAGATTATTTGGCAGGTTCCAAAGGCTTTTTGAGCCTTTAAAAAGATAATGAATTAAACAAAATAATAGTAAAGGCATGAGAAATAAGCCAGTGTTTGTTTGTGAATTGGTGAGGCACACAGCAACCTAAGATTTATTGTTTGAGAAAAACCAAGACAGGCCCTCTTCCCATACTTCCTTCTATAAATAGAAAGGTATAAATGCATAAATATATTCATATATCTCAAATATACACATTGCTTTTTTTAGGCTCCGGACGCGCAGGCTCAGTGGCCATGGCTCACGGGCCCAGCCGCTCCGCGGCATGTGGGATCTTCCCGGACCGGGGCATGAACCCGTGTCCCCTGCATCGGCAGGCGGACTCTCAACCACTGCGCCACCAGGGAATCCCCCTCAAATATACACATTGCAAGAAAAATGGGAAACAAATGAAACGAACCGTCAAGAGTAGTTATTTCTGAATGGTGTTAACTATAGACAATTGTTATTTTCTTCTCTTATTTTTTTTACTCACTCCTTAAATTTCCTGTTATTTTTAATCAGAAATAAAAAGTATTTTGATACCACTAGTTTTTTTCTATTGATAACCCCCTGCATGTGGTCTTTTTAAAATTTTTAGCAAGAAAAAATGTTAAATAATTTTAGCATACAAGAACATCTATGACCTAAGTGCCTGCCTAAGAGCAAGAAATATGAAAAGTTTGATCCAAACATAGAAATTCACATGCCACAGATGGGGCACCTAGAACAACAACAAAAACAAAGTGTATTCCGGTTCAAAAGTGATGGTTGGTGAGCACAGTTTACATTTCATAGTTTACAGCAAAAGATTGTGTTTTGTTAACTTTGCAAGACCTATTCATTACATGATGCAATGAACAAAGAGGTAAAAACTATAAATTATCCACCGAGAATTTGTGGGATATTTATAAGGAACTGAAGCAGAATTTGGTTCTTTATTTTAATATAGTCAGACAACACGGTGAAAATTTGTTGAAGAAATTTACTAGATGTCTTCTTCAATTGAAGACACTTTTTCGACTCAGGATCCTCAGTAGCCTAATTTCTTAGATTCCTATTGGCCTTACGTATATGTATAACTGAATCACTTTGCTGTATACCTGAAACTAACACAACACTGTAAATCAACTATACTCCAATATAAAATAAAACAAATTTTAAAAAGAAATTATACTTATTAATGCAATAAGGCACAAACCAAATGAAACTGAAACTGTTGAAAACATAGAAACACATGATTGGGTTTCACGAAAATATGAACGTGTGCAGAGTCAATGTGGACACCTGGATTGAGCTTCCATTTCCTCCCCTTAGTGCTACACTTAAGATAAATAGGATCACAGTCTTAGAAAAACTGCAGAGCCAGACTGTGGAAATTAATTTGTAATTTCAGAAGAGAGCTACAGGTAAAAGGAAGAAAGTTAACGGCTTCTCCCATTTTTCCATAAGTTATGCGTCTTGACTGGAGAAGCAGAAGGTCAGAGAAACAGAAAGGATGGTGAAGGTGACTCTGATGAGTAGTTCCAGGAAACTGAATGAAGTCCTATTGTCTGGAGAATGTCATGGATCCCAAATCAACAGGTTGCAGGCACATTCTCAGAAAACGCGTATCTTGTTTTGGGTCAACGTGAATGACAAAGAAGAGTCAACTTTCTGTCACGATATGGGTCACAGAAGGTTTTTGAAACTTTTATTTTTATCATTGAAGATCTTATCCGAAGGATCAGAATGAGGAAGTACCCATGCTCCTGGATTAATCGGAGGAAATTTTGAACATCTATTGACTTCAAGTAAGTGTATGTTCAGATGTTTTCTGGGTTTTATCCTCTCTGTTTTGGGGTGGGTAAATCTCCAGAACAGGTGGTATTTTTTTCCCAAAGCAACCATTTATGAAAACCCCGTATAAGTTAGTGCTTTAATGTACTTTGATCACATTAATCCTCCTAAGGTAGCTATTACCAGCCTCATTTTTTCAGTGAAATGTCTGAAATCCAAGAGAGTGACGTGATATGCCTAAGGTCTCACAGATTGCAGGTAGAAAAACTGAAATGGAAATCTATGTTTTCTAGCTGTAAATTTCTTACTTTTCATATGTATCATGCTTCCTTCTCAAGTTTTATCTTTCTCTTTTTTTTTTAACTCATGACAGCTTCTAATTATACCAGAATATCATCAGGCTCTCCATCTATCTACCTATCCATCATGTTAATGATGGGCCCATTGTTCTGAGTTTATGAAGAGCTCTTTATGAAGAATGGATACAAAATGTTGTTAAATGCTTTTTTTCTTCCCATGGGTGGGAATGCTAAAGGATTTTTCTCCTCCAGTTTAAAATAAGAGAATTATGTTAAAATATTTCCTAATATTGATCCATTCTTAAATTGCTGGCATGAACACCATGTGGCCAAGGTGTTTTCTCTCTTAGTGTGTTGCTACATTCAATTTGTTCTATTTTATTTATGACGTTTGCATTTATTCATAAGTGAAACTGGCCCACAGTTTTATTATATTATGTTGGTATGTGAAGTCTTTTGTGTCCAATGTCCACTTTAAAAAATGTCTTTGTCTGGACTCATGGATTCCTTTGTATTTGGGGAGAGAATTCAGCTAAGGGGGAAAAAAAAGAAAGAGTAGAGGTCCCCATATCTCTTGTCTTTAGCTTCCATGGCTGTCTTTAATGAGCAAACTTCCAGATGGATCTGGATCACAGAGCTCCTGCCTTAACCTCTCAGCCTAGACCGATAAGTTAATTTACGTTGAAGGGGACAAGAACCGCCAAGAAAGAACAGTATCCTTCTAATTGTGGAGACAGGTAAAAGTATCTCAGAGCTAGAAATTCCAGACCATTTGGCCAAACTGCTAAACATCACCTGCCTCTGTAAAAACATATTGTTTTTCAAAAACAAAGTGTTCCAGATAGAGGGCATCTCACTACCAAGGACTCTGGTCCTGCCATCTTTTCACTCTGTCATTCTCCGTGTGTTGGCAAGATGCTACAGTGATCCCGGGTGTCATGGGCTGACATGACTGTATCGTGAGAGGAAGGGAGGTATTTCCTCCCGCATGCCTATTTTACTAGGTAAAATGTTTCCCAGGAACTCCTAGTGGACATCTCCTCCAGTCTTTTTCACTGGAATTAGATCTCATACCCACATCATAGGTGCAAAGGAGATGAGAAGAAAAGTAGAAGGTGTATTCTGCATCTACTGTGGGAGTGTGTTCTCCCGCAAGCAAGAAAAGAGAGAGAAGAGACTGTTCTGGAAGGAAGCAACAATATGGTCACAAAAGAAAAGGGGAGGGACTTCCCTGCACTCAGTGGCTAAGAATCCACCTGCCAGTGCAGGGGACACAGGTTCGATCCCTGGCCCAGGAAGATCCCGCATGTGGCGGGGCAACTAAGCCCAAGCACCACAACTACTGAGCCTGAGCTCTAGAGCCCGCGAGCCACAACTACTGAGCCCACGTGCCTAGAGCCTGGGCTCCGCAACAAGAGGCCTGTGCACTGCAACAAAGAGTAGCCCCCCGCTTGCCACAATTAGAGAAAGGCTGTGCGTGGCAACGCATACCCAACGCAGCCAAAAATTAAAAAAAAAAAAAAGGGGGAGGATGGGCACCCACATAAGATCCTCTGGAGAGGAAGGAAAGAGCAATGAAGGAGGGAGTATTTAGGTGCAAAAGACAAAACATTGCTCACTTCCCAATGTTGACTAAGAATTGTACAGGAAGGTGCGGTTATCTTTTAGTATCTTGCATGTAGTGGTCTTTGAATCAACTTTTAATTTTCCCATGAGGTTGAATGGATTGAAAATGTAAAGTCAACAAGGGTTAGATGTATTCATTCACATGGTATTGAATCACCCACTCAAAATAGGAATATTTGGGGGCACATCTGATTTTTCTGATATTGAAATCAAAGAATACAGTAGTTAGCTTTTACAACCATCGACAAAGACTGAGTCTAACCTTGGACCCTGCAGTGGTTCAATCATTGTTACACCTGCATGGGTATGTTTGTCATATGAGACTCCAGACTGCTATAGAGAACTATAATATTCCCACATTCCTCTTCATTTTATTAATCGATTGATACTATCTTTCATTATGGGGATGAAAATGACTGAAAGGGAACAGAGATTATTTATTGTGGGAGGGAAAAAAAAACACAAACGCTTTCAATATATCAATAAAGAGTACCCAATTCCTTTTCATTCTTTGTGTTAAGTGTGTGTTACTCAGTCTTACCTCATCTGTGTTTAATAGGCTTCCTTCATACTCTCTCCATGAAGCCAGAGATGTACATATTAAACACAGGAGTTTCTGACAGCTTCTCCTTCCCTAGGGCAAGACTGCTCAACTAGTAGTAACTAAGATATCTTTTGACAAGTGCGGCTAAGAGCTGGTAAAGCTTAGTCAATCTATATCAGCCTTGTTGGCACTTTCTTTCCATTTCAGACCTGTATTGCCTTGAATGATGGGTACTGGAGAATGACTACAGAAGCTATACAATCCAAGAAGGGTAGTAGATGAAATCAGGCAGGGAGGGTTAGTGGGGATGAATGCAAAACCAGACTCATATTGATCAGAGCAAGGAAAATACTTTTTCCAACTACAATTGCAGCTGAAACCCATAAATTAGATGATTGAAGTAATAAGACACGTGAAATGGCTTTTAAGTCCACTACGCACTCTGTGTAATAAATTTCAAATGACATGGAGGCTTTTAGTGGAGAGAATGATTTATTGCCATCTGCAAGAAGGAAGCTTTCAGGGATTATCTCTAAAGTGGCAAAACACTATTCCAAATTTCACAAAATTAGCGAAGCTTAGTGAAGCTTGGTGACTGAACTGACAAGCAAGCTCAAAAAAAAAAAAATTAATGGAACAAAAGTACTGCAAAGGTGCACTTTCACATCCCAATAGTTAGACATGTATTATCTCCTCAAAAATATTCAAATGAACACTTGATGAAAATCTCTTTTAATTTGTTAGGAAAAAATTCCTGAGAATATTTGATTTTTAAAATTATTTTTAATATGTGGGTATATTCCAAAATGATACATAGAAAAGTCTAAATATATTCCAGCTCATGTTCAGCATGGAATGGACTAAACCCTAAATGGGTTGGACTTCTCTTGCCTCAGGCAACATTTTCCATGATTCCTTTACTTGGGAAAACCCAAGACAGTTCACCCATGAACTCCTGAACAAAAGATGGACAGAACAGTCATGGCGCTCACCTTACATCCTGGTCTTTTAAGGAAAATTGTGATTAAGCAACTCAGGTAAAATCTGAGGGGCCTTACAAAAATATATTACTTGCCAAACAAAAAGAAAATAACAGAGAAGTCTGAGGACTGGGACAGGCAGAGATAGGAAGATGCTGTGAAGTCTGAGACCTGGAAAGATTTTCTGGATCTGGGATCTATCTCATGCTTTCCTCCTGTGCAACAAGTCTTTTAATTCTAGCCAATTGCAAAGAATGGGAAAGCTAGGAATCTAGAAGTATGTCTTTTCTGCAAATAACAGGTATTCACTGTCAGAATTTTCAGATTCCAATTGTGCAATGATCCCAGGAGATTTCTTTTCTTTTCTTTTCTTTCTTTCTTTTTTTTATCCTGACCTAGCAGCACATGGCTGTCAAGAGGGAGCAACAGTAGACTTACCCACATTTTGTCCCCTCCAGCTCCGTTCCATCCCTTCTTTAACCACTAGTCCTCTCACTTCTGTAGGACATTCATTTGATCCTGACTGAGATATAATTGGCATCCACTAATTAACCATTTATTGCACCTCCTTGTTTTCCTTCTGTGTCACCTATTTTACCACCACAAAGACTCAGATTTCATTATTTCATCTGCCAAGACTACCGCCTAAGAAAGGAGATGTTTTGGATATTAATACAGTCTCCTGTTTCCCCCTCTAAATTTAATGGAACTGTATTCCAACTTTTAATGATTTCTCAATTACAGTAAGATTTTTAAAAGTAGCAAAAAAAAAGTATCTCTTTCAATTCACATAATTAAAGTGAGTATCTTCCTTAGACAATTTGCAAGTTGCCAATCTGAGAACTGTACATGGTTTAATTTTTAATAAGTGGTAGGACTAATGACTAAAGTGGAAGAGAACTGTACAGTTTAATATTGCATTTTTCTTCAAGTCCTCTTCATATAAACAAATTCCTCCTGCAAATGCTAATTAGTGATTAAAAGCCACAAAACACATTATATTTGAGGTAGCCAGTGTCTTTGCATACGGCAAGGCATACTCTCCCACTAATCAGTTACTAAAATGCTCTGTCTTACAGAATTAAGACATGAATATCAAATAAATCAGTTTTTTCCAACATTTTCATTGGCACTAAATCTGAAGATGAAGAGAAGTAGTTCTCATCAAAAGAAATGAAATATTCCTCAAGCAAGTAGACCCATAATTTTACAAATGCGAAGAAGTCAGGGAAGGGGTCCCAAAACCCTGTGATCTGCATTCAGAGATGAATTAGTGACCAAATGTTTTCTCATTTTCTGAGTTAACTGAACGACCTGCATCCAGAAATACTGGTACCTCACCATAAACACTATTCAGAAATAATATAATTCATTGTGAAGTGGTTCTTTCTTGGAACCCATCTATTCTAATTATCTATTGCTATGTAACAAACCACTCTCCACACTAGTGACATAAAAATAGCAACCATTTTATCATGGTCATGGATGTTGGGGGTCAGGATTTTGAATAGAGTACAGTGAGGCTGGCTTGTCTCTGCTCCAGGGCATCTGGGACCTCAGCTCAGAAGACTCAAGTGGGTTGAGGGTGACTCAATTAGTCAGGGGATGGAATTATCTGGAAGGTCCTTCACTCACGTGTCTGGTGCTTGAGTTAGGACAACCCAAAGGCTGGGCTCACGAGGTCTGTCGATCAGCATGCCTGCATGCAGTGTTTCCATGTAGCTTGGGCTTATCACAGCATGGCAGCTGGGCTCCAGAGAAAGCCCCCTGAGACGGAACAGCTGATAATTGAGTATTCTAGGAGATCAACGCTAACACTGCTTGGCCCTTTCTGGCCCAGCCTCAGAAGTCATGCAGCATCACTTCTACCAAGTTCTATTGGTTACAGGTGAGTCCTGGAGGCCAGCCCAGCTTCAAAAGGAGTGCCATGAGACTCTTCCCCTTGATGGGAGAGACTCGAGGTCACATTACTGAAGGACATGTGGGATAGAAGATATTGCTGCAGCTCTTTTTGGAAAATAAAATTTGTCACCCCAAGGAAGGAGGACGGAATATGAAATGCCTTTAGCATCTTTTAAATGCTATTCTCTCTGCTAGGCAATATACATGTAATGACATTGAGTTACCAACTACTTCATGTATCAGTCCTGGCACTTGCCACATTATATTGAAAATATCTGTTTTTAATCTATCTTGCTTACTAGTTGGCAAATTTCTCCATACCAAGACCACCCTTTGAATCAATTCCAAGTGTCTTGAGTATCTGGCATGTAATAGATGCGCAAGTATTTGTGAAATAAAAAGTTATCTCTGCAATTCATTCATTCTATCTCACGTATTCATTACTAATTATGTAGTAATTATTCATTTATACATGTTTTCTCTGCTAAATTCTCTGCCTCTTGCTCAGACTTTGTCTTATCTCCAAAACCTAACCATCTGCCTGGCACAGGGTAGGTTCTCAAGAAGCTTTTATGAAACTGAACTGGTCTTTTTTGGAAGATGGCTCCACCACGTGGAAACCAATAACAAACCTGGTGGGAGGCTAAACTTTCACTTTATTCATGATCCTATAACAATAGAGACCAAAAGAATGTATTTCTTTTATCTTACTGCTTCAAAACAAACCACTTCAAAAGTTACTGACTTAAAACAATGACTGTTTTCTTTTATTTTATGATCCTCTGAGATTCTGTATGTTAACTAGGCAGTTCTCATATTGGTTGAGACTGTAGTTATCTGAGGGCTCAGTTGAGCTGGAACCACCAAGACGGAGTCGCCCATGGCTCAGATGGGCAACAGACAGGAATGCCCAATGGCTTGGGCATCTCACAGCATGGGGCTGGGTTCTGAGAGGGAGTATCCAACAGGAAGAATTCCAAGAAAGAAGAAATGAAAGCTGCCAGTTCTTGTAAAAGCTAGACTCATAATTGCCCAAGTATGACTTGGGCCACATTCTATTGGTTAAACTATCATAGCACACATTCAAGGGTAGAGAAGATAAAGTTCAGTCTCAAAAGGGACCGGTCAAGAATTACAGGCACCTTTAACCACCACAGAATGGGAAGGGTGAAAATGGAAAAAGCAAATGAAGACTACTCTGGTACAACTTCTGTGTGTGAATAATCAGGTTAATCAGACATGACACAGTTGGTTAAATAAAGCCCAAGGCAAATGTTCTGACGCTTTGTGCAGAGTCAGAAACAGAAAACTTAATTTTTCCCCAACTGTCCAATAGGGCTGGGATGCTCTACAAAAAGGATTTATGTTATTTCTTTATGAAGCATTTGACATAACCTAAGTGAAGAGCACAAGTTGGTTGGACATATACCAGCTAACACCCTGAACATATGCTCATTTATTTTAACCAACGCAGACTGGAAAAAAAAAAAAAAGTGCATAGGAAAATAGTCATGATGTTAGTTTTTTTAAAAAGAGAGTTACAAACCTTGTATTTATAGTATCACCCCAATTATGTTTTTGTTTATACTCAAACAAATTGAGGTGTTGGCATTTAATACAATAGCACATAAAAACTCAAATTTATTATCTTTTGCTGCTTTTAGAAGAAGCTCCCTGTACATCCTTGGGGGATGGGTTTCCAGAAATTAGATGTCAAGACTGGAACCTTCTTAGCTCCTGGAATGTTAAATAGTCTAAGATGGGTGTCAGGGCTTGGGATCTGTCCATCGTAAAGATGGAGCTGTTCAGACGAACCTTAAAATACTGCGATAGAAATGAATGCGAAAGAAAGGCTGGGTATTTCTGAGGTTTAGAGGAGAGCATGGTCTGATCTGGGGATGGACAAGCAACAGTTGGAAGAGTGGAGGGGTCCTCAAGATCATGAGAAAAGGACGAGAAGGTGGCAAATACCTTCAGTGAGTGACTCTAGATGGCAACTTTAAGTGTGTCTGAAGAGCAAGCAGGAATGGTGGGACCTCCAAATGGTGTGTGACAATGGCCCTAAAAGCAGAATATTAAGCTCTGTGGCTCTGGAAGCACAGGAGGTCCCCACGAGGAACAGGGCAGGGGCACTGGGAGGCAGTCTCTAAATAAACGAAAGAACAGAAGGTCTTCCTAATTTCCTGGATCGCAGAAATGCTGTCATTCTGTTCAAGCCTAAGAAAGGGGGGAGCAGGCGCTGAAAATAACAAAGATTGGACTTCAACCGTAATAGACAAGAACAGAGTCAGATGAAATTTGATTGTACCCAGTATTAAGAAATGTGAGATACTTTTATCTTAAGAGTAGTTTAGACCTTTCTCTCTCTCATACACACACACACAGACACACACGACACACATACACACACACACAAAGGCATGCACACACATACATATACACAAAGGATAGAAGAAAACATAACTATTAACAATGTTATTTATATGCTAGTAAATTATGGCTGACATTGTTTAATTTTTCAGGGGGTTTTTTGTGTTTTTTTTTTTGCAGTGAATATACGTTAACTTCAAAACTGCAAAAACATAAGGAAAAAATAGAACCTAATTAGATGACAAGCAAAAACCCAAAGTATATCTTATTCCCCAGCAGTACCTCTTGATCTGTAATCAGGCACATGGCTCCAAGCAAAATTCAATGAGTTTACATGGTCAAAAATAGAGCAAGAAGACCATAGCCAAAATAGTTCTCCTAAGCAGAGAAGAACTAGTTGCCCAGTGTTTACAAATCCTGGCATAAACAGTGTAACAGCTCTTATTTTAGCATGCTTGCTATCTGTTTTCACTACTTTCAAAAGATGGAAGATTACTCTGAAGCAGACTCTAGAAATGTCTTTACTCGTATTTCAGTGAAATTAAGCTTTCTATGAAATAGAAAACAAATAAAACATTTGGAAAAAGTATCCATTTTACATTTACATCTCTGGAAGAGGTGAGTTCTACAGTGAGGTGAAAGGGAGAAGGCAGCAGAAGGGAGTGAGAATAGGTCAAGATATTGTTTTCAAAAAAATAACAAAAGGAAGAAAGAGAAAGAGGAGGAAAATAACTTATTGAGTAACAACTATAGCTTGGTGCTTTATATGCACTAAATTGGCTGGAATCTTTTTTTTTTTTTTTTGCAGTATGCGGGCCTCTCACTGTTGTGGCCTCTCCCGTTGCGGAGCACAGGCTCCGGACGCGCAGGCTCAGCGGCCATGGCTCACGGGCCCAGCCGCTCCACAGCATGTGGGATCCTCCCGGGCCGTGGCACGAACCCGTGTCCCCTGCATCGGCAGGCGGACTCTCAACCACTGCGCCACCAGGGAAGCCCGGCTGGAATCTTTTTAGGTGCTGTTGAAGTGACGTGAGCATCTTTTACCACAGTGATATTTCCAGCCCATAATATGGACCAAAAAAACATAAATTTCTTTCTCTTAGACTCTATCAGCAAAAAAGATGAAACAGTGTAGAGGAAATATGTACTCTCTTTCATCAAGCAGTTGAAGGTTGAGGGCAAGGATGGCAAAGGGATTGGGACCAAGGCAGAAAAATATGACTGAGTGACTTCTGAGTTTATCAGCTGGATTTTTAAAGTATTGTATCAGAGCAGCTTAACCATGGAAAAAACCACTGAATTAGTCAGGTTTCTACAGAGAAACAAAATCGATAGGATGTCTCGAGAGAGAGATGTATTTTAAGGAATTGGTTCACATGATTAGATGAGCTGACAAGTTCAAAGTCTGCAGAGCAGGTTGGCAGGTTGGAGACTCACGGAAGAGTTGATGTTGCAGCAAGAGTCCAAAGTCAGTCTCAAGGCCGAAGTCCTTCTTCCTCAGGAGACCTGAGTCTTTTCTTTTAAGGCCTTCAGCTGATTGCACGAGGCCCACCCACATCATGGAGGGTCATCTGCTTTCCTCCATGTCTACTAATTTAAAGGTTAATCACATCTAAAAACTACCTTCACGGCAAGATCCAGACGGATGTTTGGCTACCACAGCCTAGTCAAGTTGACACATAAAATTAACCATCACAAAAACTAAACACTCAAAGGCAGAGAGAGCCCAAGAGAAAATAAAAGATGACTCCATTAGATAATGAAGTGGTCTATAATGAATATAATTTTGTCTAAGCATACTAAGTTCTAAGTTGGAACCCCAGCTTGAATGTAGCTATTCCAGAGTGGGTGGAAGCTGAGCTTCCTGTTAAAAAGAAAGGAATCAGATTCCATCTGTTTTCTGATCAGGTGAACGTTTTAAAGTATCTTTTCTCTGAGTCAGCTTTCACTATGACATTCTGCTTTTTGGAAAAGACCATTAATTCCTGTGGTTACATTGTTACTGTGATAAATTTAAATTATACCTGGGTCTCAACCAAGACCCTCATCACTTGGGCACCACACTTAACCTTATTTTCTTCCATTCTCCAACTGCAACTTTGGTTGCAAATCAACAAGTCCCTTTGTTGTTGCACAGACTCTCTCTACTATTCACACTTTGCAGTCATATTTATTTTCTTCTCATCTACAGACTTCCCTTTTTTTTTCCTGCCTATCCAGCAAGTGTACCAATCCTTCACAGATCGAAGTAAGTTCTACCTAGTCTGTCATTCAAGTTCATCTATGAATTCTCTGACTATTCTTGCCAATAGTAAGTGCTCAGTAAGTCTCTCTTTACTAAATATTTTATAATATAATAATGTAACATAATATTAATAATACTATTGCAATGAATTCAATTTCATTATTTTTTTCTATGTTTACTGATACAAAAAGAGGAACAATAAATATGTCATCCAAGGAATTGCATTCCTGCCCAGTGAGAACACAAATGATTTATAGTTATAGAATCACAAAATTTTATTTTCAATAAACAAAACATCTACTGAACCCATATGATATGTACAAAGAACTGGGCTACGCTCTTGAGATAAAATGAGAAATGTGATCATAATCTAGTAGGGAAAAAAATTAAACAAAAATCAAATGTATTTTCAATATAACATGATGCCTGTTTAATAGCAGATGAGCAAAATGCTTAGAAACCATCTCATGCAGCTTCCTTATTTCAAAGCTGAAGACACCAAGGCTCAGGAAGAAGAAACAGCTTGTCCACAGTCATATGTATATTCAGGACTGGACTCCAAGCCATTCATTAGTTGATTCAACTAATTACAGTCTATGGAGAGAAAAATGTCTACAGAGAAAAGCGTCACCCAAATAGCACAGCAAATCAGCACAGCTCCAGATTTCACCTGAAAAACATCTCATCAAACTCTCAGGCCAGGGACTTTGTTGTTGTTGTTGTTATTGTAGAGAAATGGCCCAGCCAGGAACAGTAGAGCATTAATCTCACCATGAAGGCCCTGACATTGCTGAGATCTTTACCACCAGTGAGTAGCAAGTATTTTTGCAGTAGAGGTCCATGTCCAGAGAATTGATTCTCCAGTGCATATGCATATACCCTATTAGCCCCACTTGACAAGTGGGAGCTATGCTCATGCCTGCAGTGGAGGCTACAACTGCCCGGTCGAACAGTCTCTCTTCATGCATACACATGACGCCTGCTATCACTAATGGGAAAGGGTTCCACAGTGCTGAGGAAAATAGAGCCCACAGTCTTGTGGTAAATCAGTCAAATGTGACATGCTCCGTGTGAAGGGCAGCACCGCTGCTGATGAAACGAGCAAGCCGGCGTACAGTACAATAACGTGCCAAAGCGCTTCGGTGCAGACAGCTGGTTTGAAGCTCCGGGAGACAAAGCCGGACTTAAAACATGAGTCATGAGAGGGAACCCAGGTACAAATGTCCATGCAGAAAACATCGTGGACTGCTCTCATTAACGTGCCCTTCACCTCCCTTCCCTCCTTGCCTTCTCTTGGTCACTCTCCTGGAAGCAAACTTGTGAGTCTGGACAAGGTGTTCTATCATGCTGAGTTGACAACACAGCTTATCTGTGGTCTGGTGGGATGAGACACAGGCCTACGACCAATCTCTGGCTGTCCTTTAACATCGGGACCACAGGACATGCTGTGCCTGACAAATCCGCACAGAACAAGGCTCTCCCCGGATGTTCCCCTGCCCACCTTTCTGCCTCCTTCCTACACCACACTGCGATATAGTGGCATAAGAAGAAATATGCTTTTGATGTCTGTCCCTGGTTCTTGGCACAGAGATCCTAAAATCCTTGGAATTTCTTGAGTGATGGGGTGAGAGAAGCACCTTCTGTTATTCATAATAAGCCCCTTTTAACCATACCTGAGTTTAAGCTAATGAGGTGATTCTTGGAGGATAGGGGGCTGGTTACCAGGGGAACCAACCATGTGATTAGAGGGTTAGAGCTCTCAGCCCCACCCGCCAACGTCTGGGGATTTAATGACCAATGGCCAATGATTTAGTCAATTATGCCTACATAACAGAACCTCCGTAAAAACCCCTCAGTGACAGGGTTGTGAGAGCTTCTAGGTTGGTGAACATACCAAGGTCCTGGGAGGGTGGCATGCCTGGATGGGGCATGGAACTTCCATACTTCTCTATACTTTGCCCTGTGTCTCTCTTCCATTGGGTTGTTCCTGAGTTGTATCCTTTATAATAAACCAGTAATAGTAAGTAAAGTGTTTCCCTGAGTTCTGTGAGCCATTCTAGCAAATTATGGAAGCCGAGGAAGGCACCATGGGAGCCCTCAGTTCATAGCTGGTCAGGCAAAGGTACAGGAGGCCTGGGACTTCCCTGGCAGTACAGTGGTTAAGACTCCGTGCTTCCACTACACGGGGCGCGGGATCGATTCCTGATTGGGGAACTAGGAACCCACGTAACGCACGGTGCCGCCAAAAAAATAAACAAAGAAAAAAACAGTGCAGGAGGCCTGGCTTGTTATTGACATCTGAAAGGGGGGGCAGTCTTGTGGGGCTGAGCCCTTAACCTGTGGGGTCTGTGCCAGCTCCGGGTCGGTAACGTCAGGACTGAATGAAATTGTAGAACACCTAGTTGGTATCTGTAGAGAACTGAAGAACTGCTTGGTGTAAAAAACACATACACTCAGTAGTAGAAAAATAGTTTTTCCTTTACACATGTGTCTAGGGCCCTCTCACCTCCCTACAAGCCACACCTAATGTGCACCAGGATCCTCTCTGAACTCCCAGCCCTTTGACATCTGCCCCAGGGCCTAGACTTGGGCCTTGCCTAACCTTGAATCTCCTTTCTCTTTGCCCTACCTTTGTCCTCCTGCCAAGCCTAACTAACAAGATTAGGAAAGGAAATAACCCTGTCTCAGAAAAGATAAATGTACTGCAGCAACGACCACCTGTATAAAAGTATCTTCAGGTAAAAGAACAGGAAATACATTCAAAAGATGCGAAGACGAGGGAAAGGGCAAGTGGAGGGTAAGAGATTGAGTTCTGTGCAGGGGACAATACCACATTAACGCTGCCAGCTTGAGGTCTGCAGACCCTGCACACTTCTGGGAAAGATTTCTTGCAACCAATTCAGAAAAATAGGTTACGAAGGCAATTTGAAAACGACAGTCCTTGAAGACTTTTTAGATTATTTATTTTGTTTGTTTATTCATTCACTCATTCATTAACAAAAGCTATATTTAGAATTCACTATATAGATATTGCACTAGTCTCTAGGGGCCTAATGTCCGTAGCAGACATCTTTTCCATCCTCCAAGGAGTTTAGAGTCTATAATAGGGTTCAGTACACTTTTTCTGTAAAAGACCAGATAGTAAATATTTTAGGTTTTGCAGGCCATCCTGTTTCTGTTGGAACTTCTCAACTGTCGCTGTAGTGGCAAGGCAGCCATAAATAAATATGCAAATGAGTGTGACTATGCTCCCATAAAGCTTTTTTTATGGACACTGAAATTTGAATTTCGTATAATTTTCACATATCATACAAGATCATTCTTCTTCTGACTTTTCTCAGCCACTGAAAAATGTAGGAACCTTTCTTAGCTCACAGGTCATACACAAACAGGAGGTGGGCCAGATTTGGCCTGTGGGCTCTAGTTTGTCAACCCCTCCCTGGTCTACAGGGAGAGACCCAGGCATCAGAAGATCCCCCTTTTCCCATCAGGACTGACAAGAAGAAAAGAAGCCCATGTAAATTATCGGGTTCAGAGGCAAGCTCTGGGGTTGACTGTGTTATCTATCAACAGAAAGCTACACAGTTGATGGAGGACCCAAAAGTATTTTTCACCAGAAATGGACCCTGCTCTTGGTGGCACTGTTCATCTGTAAAACGGGATTAAAACTTCCTCCCTCTTGGTGTCGGTGCAAGGATGAGAAATAACGCTCCTAAAACACTTACTATGCTGCCAGCCAATAGAATTCCTCTATACTGACTGCTGTAAACAAATCAGCTTTGCTGCTCAGGATACACAGGACATTTGATAGACTGTTCTTCCTTTTTAATCCATATAAAGGTATTTCTTAGTGCCATTATAGTAAAGATTTTTGTGTGGTTGACTGGTGGGTCAATATTTTTAAGTTAGAATTTCATTATTACTATTATTATCACTTTAACATTTACTACCCGTGTTTAATTTTGGCTGTATTATATACTCATTCATCTTCTTTTAAAATTACTTTTAAAAGAAACAGAAAAGTCATACAAATGAGAATTAGTCCTGCCAATAGCTTATGCCTCGAAGAAGAGAAACATAAATAAAGGTCCTGCTTCTCGCCATTCCTTGGAGTGTCACAACCCTAAAAAGACCTCATGTTCTGGTTTGGGGTAGTATATCTTTGGCCTAAGAACAACCCTTTTGCAATACACTGAATGTTTGTGTCTCCCCAAAATTCCTATGTTGAAACCTAATCTCCAATGCGATGGTATTTGAAGGTTGGGGCTCTGGAAGGTGATGAGGTCATGAACTTGGAGCCCTCGTGAGTGACACTAGTGCCTTTGTAAAAGAGAACTCTCTCCACCCTTATTCCACCATGTGAGGACACAGCAAGAAGATGGCCATCTTATGAAACAGGAAGCAGACACTAACCAGACATCAAAGCTGCCAGCACATTGATCTTGGACTTCCCAGCCTCTGGAACTGGGAGAAATACATTTCTGTTGTTTATAAGCTGCCCAGACTGTGACAGTTTATTACAGCAGCCCAAACAGATTAAGATACCTTTTAAATGATGACTATTCCACCCATAAAAGCACAGATTCTGAACTGTTCAGCAATTTCCTCCTTTCCCTCCACCTTCCTCACTGCCAGCCCCCAAAAGGACAATAAATCAGTCCTAATTACAGCAGAAGACTATTCCTGAACCTATGAATTCTCCTTACTGAGGACATGAACTTGTCCTTCACGAGGGAAAGTGCCCACCTAAACCCACCCTGCCCAGCATCCACAACTGTTTAAACCTCAGCGAGCACCTAAAGAATTCTGAAATTAAGTAAAATAAAGTCTGTAGCCTTATTGCTCTTCTTTCATATTTTCAGTAACTTGATAAAACCTTCATACGAATTGGATGAAAGTAGACGGATCCCTAGAATTATAAAATTAGCAGAGTCCTTCATCTGCCAATGCAGTGGACTTATTAACACCAGCGTAGGGTAATATTAACAAAATAGCTGCACCTGGTGGGTAATGGTTGTCCGAAATAATACTTCGGTATTAGCTATGTTAAAATAAAATTAGTGTATTTCACAAACATTTTCCGCTTGAACAGGATATTTTTAAATAGGTCACCTTATACAATTACTGGGGAGAATATTTTTTCACTTAATAATTATAAATAACAGGTACTGAACTCCTAATTCATACTTGGCATTATGCTAAGTGCATTACTGTATATAATTCTCACACAGCATCCTGAACTAAGCAGTACTGTTGTTTTTACTTTATAGATAAGGGAAATTAGGATTGAGAGAGTAGCTTGCCCACAATCCCACAGCTGATCAGTGATGAACCTGGGATTTGAATTTTGGTCTATCTGACTTAACCACGTATGGGGCTAATGGCTAAACAACATTGTTTCTTATGAGCTGATTCACATGAGCCCCAAAGGGCATGCAGAGTTTTTCTAAAGTTAGGTGCTCTATGGGGCTCTTTGATGGTTTAGATGTTCAGTCAGTGACAACAGTGCTTGCACTTATTTTTCAGGTTAAAAACTTTTATCCTATACATCCAGAATGCTAGGATCTTCTCTGAGTACTTGTTCCAGCATAAGAAGAAACTGAATTCTATTTTTTAAAAATAATAATGACCTTATTTATAACCTTTCTCACAGTCTACCCCCATAGGTAAGAATTAGGGTCGTGTCCATTCCACATCTGTGTGTCTGGTAGCTAAAGCATATGGACTTCTTTTTAGTAAACAACGCAAAGCCTCTCCCCTTAGTCTGGTCTGCTTTAATCACGACTTCACCTTTGATACTGAAGTTGATTATAATTCTAATACTTGAACTAAAGGAGCAAAAGGAAAACTTTGTCTCTCAATTAAGTTTGGTCATCAGAAAGAAAGTACATCAATCTATTAACCTAGATTTTTAAAAACTGCCTTTTCTGAGTTACAATTTCATGTTATAACTTCAGCATTTATAGTCTATCTATACAGGCATACCTCATTTTATCACACTTCACTTTACTGTGCTTTGCAGATATAGCGTTTTTTACAGATTGAAGGTTCGCAGCAACCCTGCATTGAGCAAGTTTACTGGTGCCACTTTTCCAATAATACTGTTTTTTAATTAAGGTGTGTACATTATTTTTTAGACATAATGCTGTTGCACTCTTAACAGACTACAGTATAGTGTAAACATAAGTTTTATATGCACTGGAAAACAAAAAAAAATTGTGTGACTAGCTTTATTGCAATACACACTTTATTGTGGTGATTTGGAACTGAACCTGCAATATCTCTGAGGTATGCCTGTACTAGCTTCCACTTTTGGAAGGACTCTGCATCTGTTACAAAATAACTGAATGCATTGTTTATCATGTTACCCAATATCCCTTACATAGAGATCCAAATGATAGATTTCTTCCAAAATTGTAATTGTCTTTCCAAAATAACTTGTAGCCTCCCTAATTACCATTCAATAAATACCATCTAACCCACTGGGTTTTCTCCATCGTTTTTGTGCCAAGCCTATATTGTGTTTTGTCCTTTGCGAAGCACACAGCCAAACTCAGTCTCAACTATGGTAACCAATTAATCATAAGTTCCTGTTAAATGTCTCCTGTTTCTCTACATGATCTTGCGTATATCTGCTTTTTTTCCTTTTTAATGTTTATCTTTACTGTCCAATAGTATTTAGATTCCAGTATCATAAAATATTGCTTATACTACTGGATAAGGGCAATAGACAACTAGATGATAAGACCCCTGTAGGACACAGGGTCCTGTTCAAAACGTCCATAAGACATTTGGTCCATGCCAAAATGTCCTTGATATTTGGTCCTGTCCAATACCATCTGGCATGGACTACATACGCTCAAGGACTTTCTGGAAAGGACCATATTTCAAGGACATTTTGGTGTGGACCAAATGTCTGCTGGACACTTTGGGCAAGACCAAATTTCAAGGATCCTTTGGCATGGACAAAATGTCTTATGGACCAAAAGTCTTATGGACATTTTGAGCAGGACAAAATGTCTGCTAACCAGATAGACGGATGGATAGTTGTACATGTTTTCATAATATAGGTAAATAATATACAGTCCTGGTAGTATGGTGAAAATGAGATCGAAAAAGAGGACTTGATTCATTAGTAAACACTTATCTTCACAAAAGAACAAAAAGACTCTCCTTCATTGGTAGATGCTGCCTGTTTAAACACTGGCCAGTCATTTGCCAAAAACAAGACGGAAGTATTAGGATGAGTATGTCCAAACTATCGCTTCATTGGAAAAGCAGTTCAAAATACATATCACACTGATTAGTCCCCAGAGGAAAACACATTGTAAGGCAGTAAATGGAGAACGAGCAACATTTCTGTTTAGCTGAGAACACTATGGGTGTCCAATAAATAGGAGGTGATGACATTATTAATGTCTATGTGTTGCTCTTTGAATATGAGACTAAATTGTTTCCACAAATACAGAGCCTTGTATAAATTATTTAGTCAATTTTCAGACTATACTTGCCAGTCCTTTACCTTTATAGTATCTTGAAATAAAGGCCATATCTTAAAATAAAGAACAAAGTTCTAGGTCAGTATGATACATTTGTCACTGATATAGAAATGAGTTTTAAAATTTGCCCTACCTACAAAGTCAGGTCACTTCTACCAAATGAATGGTGTTGACTATTTAAAATAGTAAAATTTCAACAGGTAGATATCTTCCAGTTGTAGATAATTATGGAAAGCATTAAAGCAGATTTTCTGCTCATTATACTACCTAAAATAAAAAATACAGCATTTGGGGTAACATTAAAATAGCATAGCCAACTCTAAAAATACAAATAAATAAAGAGATACATTGAGGAGCAAGGTCTAAAAGTTAGAATACATTTAAGTATGATGCGGCACTGCCTCCACCCAAGTACTTCTTTTCATTTATTCAATTAAATTTAACAAGCTTCTGTACATAAAGAATTCTTCTGGACATGAAGAACACGGAAGTAAATTAAACAGTCTTTGCCTTCAAGGATTTTGTGAGTTACTGAGCTTTTGTAACCCTCCTGGGTACAAATATTCTCTAATTTTAGAGTTAGAAGCCTCTGACTCTATACCTGGCTCCATCCATGCACAGTTGGGATGTTATACGCACAGTTTGAGGTGTTTTATCCACCCTATTTTTTTAGTGTTTTACAAGAGTCTATTCCTGTTCAAGGTAAGAAGCTTTATGCTTATTTCTCCATTTCTATACCTTGTCTCTTCATGGCCAGTTGACAAAAGCCTCCCGGGAAACCTTCCTGACCATAATCTGTACTTCTGAAGTCAGGTAGAAGCATCTCTAGTTACCCAGGAGTGACTCTTCTATACAAGACCCTCTTTGAAGGTCAGTAAAATCACACTGCAGTGAACAATGCCAACATGTTCAACATACTAATAATTGAGTGCTTTTGACACTTCAAAGGTTTTTTTTTTCTTTATTAGTCATTTTAAGAATTGTTTTAAAACAAATATATAGGGTAATGATCCCATATGCTGCAATGGACAACTTTTGACTTCTTTTGTCATTTCAGGCAACTAAATACACACCTAAGATGCCATTCCTGTATCACAGGTGTGCAAGTTACCATGACAAACAGAAAATTTGTGGATTTCAGAGTTTGAGTAGGATAAGTTTCTACTTTTTTTTCCTGTTGACCAGATTAAGTCCTATTTAAATCATTGTCAGCCACATGTCAAATTATCTCAGAAAGGGTAAAACATAGGGAAAAAATAAGGAAAAAGAAAGACAAGAACTCTCAAAACCCTGTGTCAGCTAAGAGTGTAGTTTAAAATGTGATGGATTCGTTCTATTTCTTAGAACGAATTATTATTCGTTCTGAATTATTATTCGCTCTGAATTATTCAGCAGCAGGCTTGGACACTGGGGAAAATGCACAAATATTGAGTTTTTAAGCTTGGTCTACTTAATGTCACAGGTTCTGTATAATGTGACAGCACTGCAAAATGTACATTGGAAAAATACATGTTCTGTTCAACTTTATTCTCATAAAACCCTATTTCAAATCTTAAAGTGAAGGCAAATTTAGTGCCATTGTCCCTCTAGGCTGCTACCTGAACCTCTGTTACCTTGAGCATGTAATATAAGATTAATTAGTCTGCAGATCATAAAGGTATTCTGAAATCTATTTCAAAAGGGTTACTGCAAGATTTTCAGCTCCAGCAATATGGCCAAATAAGTCTGGAGGTTCTCCCAACACAGACCCTTAGAAACAGTGTGTACAAAATAACCAAAAGTCTTCTGAATGCTTAGCTGAGCTTTTAGGAATCAGAAGTAACCTCTAGAAGCCAGGGAAAAAAAGAACTGAAAATCAAAGTGGTAGGAAATGGGAAAACCCTGTGGAGGGGATTCTATCTTCATCACCTAGGGGCTGGATGTTAGTATCCATGTGATGACTGAAGTTAAGGCCATCCCCTATGTAAAAAGGGGAGTTAGTAAAGAAGTTAGCTCATAAAATGAGGATTTTTGGAGAGGATACAAGCGAGAGAGGACAAGGAGAAAATATCTGCCCATAGGCACAGAGAGAGAACAAAAAAGCAGAAAAGTTATCTGTCTTTGTCTAGATTCTGCTGGAAAAGCAAAACAAACAAAAAGCCCTCCTGAAAATGCAAATCCAGATATACTTTCTTCATTGTCAGATATTACCACATGGTCTAAGAAACTCCAAGCTGAGAATTAATACAAATCTTGGTCATGAACAACTGATAGTCCTTGGGCACCTAGACACTCCCAAAACTCAGACTCAAAAGATTGTCATGGGAAAAATGAGCCCCAGCTAAAAGATGTGATCACAATGAAAATTTCCAAACGTTAAAAAAAAAAAAAAAATCAATCCAACATATGTAAGACTAAAAAGGGTTATAAGTACCAAAACTTCATATGATAAACCAACAATCAGAAAGTGAATTAAAGATATGTAAAAAAAATTAAAGGCGTAACATCCAATTGCCCAAGTTACATAGGCTAGAAATAAGACACTGAAAAGAAGCCAATTAGAACTCACACAAATGAAAAGTATAATCATTGAAATTAAAGTATAATCATTGATAAATAAAAGAACAGATTAGAAATAGCTGAGAGAATGTGTAAACTGAAATATGGATCTAAGGAAATTGCACGGAATAAAGGACTGAAAAATCACAAAATCAGAAAATATTAAAAAGTGATGAAGAGACATAATAGGTAAAATGAGGAATTCCAACACACAGCTAATGTAGTTCCCCCCAAAGAAGAATAGAGAAAAGCAATATGCAAGGAGATAACTGTTGGAAATTTTTTTAGAAATGATGAAAAACATAAGTCTTCAGGTTGAAGATGTGTATACAATAACTGTAGAGCAGCATAAATAAATCCACACCCAGACACATTATTGTGAAAGCAAAGAATACCAAAGGAAAAAAAGAAAGAAAGAAAGAAAAACAAATTTAAAAGCCAACAGAAGGAAGAGTAAATTATCTCTAATGGGATAAAAATTAGACAGACAATAGAGGTCACATAACAATGGAACAGTATATTGAAAATATTTACAGAAACTCATTGTCAAAGAGGATCAATCAGGATGTGTGAAGGAGTTAATTAACATCCAGGACAGTGCTCAAAAGCATGCAGTCATCATATAAATCTCCCAGCCTCCCCCGTACCAAGGAAAAGATTTCTCCGAGCATCCTCAGGACTCAGCCCCAGTTCTCTACTGTGGTTATTTTGACTATTTGCAAACTTCACTGATTTTTCTCCCATCTCACTTCTCCGATTTTCTCATGTAAGTTTTCTGGCCTCACTTCCCCAAATAAATTGCTGCACCCAAATCTGAGTCACAGGGTCTGCATTGCAGGAAGTAAGCTGGAAATTAAAAAGACAATGCTGTAAACAACAAACACATGTAATGAGACATAAACTAAAAAGAAAAGAAATGTAGAAGGGTCTATCAGACAAATACTAAACAAAAGACCCATAAATAGAAGGATGGATGGACGGACAGATGGAAGGAAGGATAGACAGAAGGAAGGATAGATGGATGATAGATAGATGGATAGATGGATGGATAGAAAGATAGATAAAGACCACTACAGAAGGATAGGAACAATTCTGAACTGTGTGCTCTCAAAAATATAATCTCAAATATATTATTAAAGAATTCCTAAAATTACAAAGAATCGACAAAATAATAATTATAATAGGAGATTGTAAAAGGATGCCTTTTAGAAATTAATAGACCACACTGGCTAAAAATTAATAAAGATGAAATAAATTTAGAGCTTAACCATATAAAGACAGATAGAACATACTAGGCCACAAATCAAGTTTCAACAAATACCAAAGTATATATATTATATCACCTAAGTTCTCTGTGATGCAGTGAAATTGAAATAATAATACAAATATTACTAAGTCTTCTTATATGTTTGGAAATTTGAAAAAGTATCCCTAAATTATTCATGAGTCATAGAAGACATGACAATGGAATTAGAACAAATGTAAAACTGAATGACAATGAGATATATGTAAAGCAGTACTTTGAAGAAAATTATAATCTTCTTAAATTGATTATACTAACATGAAAGGAAACATTTAAGTTAATGAAATAATCATCCAACTGGAGAAAATGAACAATGGAATACACTTGGAAAAGATAGAAGAAAGAAAAATATAAAATAAGGCCAAAATATTATAAAGAAAAATGAAACATATTAGAATTAGAGCTAATTCTAATAAGGTAGCTGCTAACTTTGTGTGTCTCTTGAACACTTGAAATGTGACTAGTGTGACTGTGTTATTGAATTTTTTATTTAATTTTAATTAATTTAAATGTAAATTTTTTTTTTTTTTGCAGTACGCGGGCCTCTCACTGTTGTGGCCTCTCCCGTTGCAGAGCACAGGCTCCAGACACGCAGGCTCAGCGGCTATGTCTCACGGGCCCAGCTGCTCCACAGTTTGTGGGATCTTCCCGGACCGGGGCACGAACCCGTGTCCCCTGCATCGGCAGGCAGACTCTCAACCGCTGCGCCACGAGGGAAGCCCTAAATGTAAATTTTAAAACTGAAGCAGTATGAAATATTTTTATTAAATATTACTGTTTTGATGGGACTTCATTGTTTTATCAGAACTGCATTTTACTTTAACCATTGAAAGATAATCAGCCAATTTGAGATCTCCTTTCAGTATAAAATACATACCAGATTTTGGTGACTTAACATAAAAAGAAGAAAATACCTCATTAATAAATTATATATTGATCACATGTTAAAAATGATAACATTTTTGATAAATTGTATTAAGTAGAATATCTTATTAAAATTAATTTCACTTGAAGTTCTTTCTGCATTTGAATGTGGCTGCCAAAAAGTTTTAAGTTACTTATGTGGTTCACATTACATTTTTACTAAACAATGCTGACCTACAGAGTGTAGCATTATTACTGAGTACAAGGTTAAAATACAAAATGTAATAGCATTTCTATGCAACCAGAAACAAATATAAATAAAATTGCATTATGATTCAATTTGTAATTGCCACAAAATTATTAAAAAACTAGGAGAAAATGTAAAGACATAGAAGTATACCTAGATAAAAGGAAAAATATTCCATATAATTAAAAGCTGCAACATCTTAAAAATTCTCTCCAAATAAATACATAAATTCAAAGCAATTCAATAATATTTTTAAATACTAGACCTGAACATTTGGAAGTAGAAATTTTAAAATAGTATCATTCATATGTAGATATAAATCTAATAAAATAAGTGCAGGGTCTGTAGGCTAAAACTATGAAACACTGACGAAAGAAAGCAAGGAACCCTATATAAAATGGAGAGGTATGTCGTGCTCATGTATTGGAAGACTCGATGTTATTTATATGAAAATTTTCCTCTAGTTGATCTACAAATTCGACATGATCCACCTCAAAATCCTAGTAGAAATTCTGTGGATATCGACAAGTGAATCTAAAATATATATGGAAATACAAAGGAATTAGAATAGTTGAAACAATTTTGAAAAAGAAAAGGTGGAGGGTTCACCCTTTGTGATTTCATGAACCACAGTTGTCAGTCTAGTATCAAAATAGAACCACACAAATGTGGCCAATCGATCTTTGTTAGACAAAGGACTTTGGACGTGTCAATGTAGACCCATTCCTGGTTTAAAAAAAAACCAACCACCATTCTGGTGAGTGATGTTGATAATGAGGGGAACTATGCACGTGTGGGAGTGGGGGGGTATATGGGAAATCTCCTTGTTGCAAACATAAAACTACTCTACAAAAATGAAGTCTTTTTCGAAAGTGTGTGGGAAAGGTTCACACCAGTTTCTCAAGAGTGGAGGAAGAGAGAATAAATGAGAGTGAGGGTTTGGGTATATCAGTAGTTCTTGTATCAGAAGAGGGAGAGAGAGAGAGAGAGAGAAGATCTAAACTAAATGTGGCAGATATTAACTATTTAAACTTCAAGATGCATATATTTTCCGTTTGAATTTTTTCCTAATTTTTAAACAATTTCTTTACAGAAATAGAGTGTCTCATAATGTGTTAAAAAATATCAAAATTATAAGAACACCTGTCTTCCCAAATAGCTCCATTAAAGGGCAGCACTCACTTACTTACATGCTTCTGAAAAATAAACTTTATTGCTATTTTATATATATAGCCCTTGTTTAAAGATTGGAGAAAAACACTGAACTTTAAGCATATAGTGAAGAATTTCTCATGAAGGGAAGGGGTTATGGATTGAGGCTAAAGCTGTATCAATAAGGTCTGTCTCTTCAATGTTCTTACATATATTGAATTGGTAGGTATTGTACTTCTTTTCCCAGTAAATATCAGATTAATGTTCTAAGAACGTTTTTTCATTTTGCCCTAAGGGGCAGAGCCTGAGGTTAAGAAATGAGACTAGAACTGGAAACTTAAAAAGAAGTCAAGGTTCTAATTGCCTGCCCTAGCATAGTTGCTCCCACCACTGCCCACTATTTGTAACAAGTTGTCAATGCTGCACGCAGGAAATGATATTCAGAAAGATCCTCATGCTTTCTGCACTACCAGCAGGATACCATGAATTATTGAATCCTAGAATTCCTTAAGCTTCTTTTTACAAAAAAAAAACCTTTTTCATCTACTTTGACAGTTATATCACTCTTTTTTTCTTCCAGTGTCTTCCTGAAGCTCTTGATAGGAAAGCTTAGGCTTCCTAGACAACTGTTACTCAAAATGAAAAGCTGCGTGGATCCTGTCAGCCTCCATCTTACACTATTTAATTTTCAGACTAGAGTTCACAAAATGGCCATTTCTATAATGCATTCCATGTTGCCAGATAGAGAAGACTGCTGGCACAGTAAATATCCACCTAAGCCTTCTTTCTCATCAACAAAACATGTCATTTGTAGTACCCACCCAGCAACAGAACTTCCTCAAGCCTGCCTCATAATTATATTTTATAATCCTCCTTTACACACGAGAGCTCAATTCACTTCCTCCTACAATGCATTAGCATCCTCTTCAAATCCATTAGTGGTATCACAAACTCCACAGCATCATTCCCTCTTCAAAATATTTTATTATTAAGTTACTGTACTGCAAGCTGGGAGTCTATGAATATTTAAGCGAGGCATTGTATGTTTATTACACTCTGCCAAGACAAAAAAAAAAAAAAAAAAACAACTATTTGCCCTAATATTTTGGCAGTGGTTTAAAAGCTGCTATGTTTTTTTAAGTGAGATGTTTGCTCAAGTTGAAAATGATTGCTATAAGTAAAGAATCTATTTGTTTGAAATTCTTGATGATTTAAACCTTACCTGTTTTTCAAACTGCAAATAAAATGTCAATGCTAGTTAGCAGCAGGAGTGGGAACACACAGACTGACTCTAGTGCTTTCAGAAACCTGGAGCATTCCTTAGCACAACTAACTCATTCCAGTTTTGCTGGCTCTATATTCATGTTTTAGCATTTGAAACTGATTAGCCGCACATCTAACTGATGGTTATGGAGACTACTCCATTATTGTTTATAATTTTCTAAGTTATACTGCTCTCTTGAGTTAGCTGGGTGTATTATAGACATCGATAATCCATTATTTTCACCGAAAATAAAATTAATGGCATGATTTCATACATTGGATGATATATGACATAGCTGAGATGTAATGGCCAAAAAATGTCTGAAATGTGCATCTACAGAAGAATTGTTAAACAAATATGGTATATCCATGCTGAATATTTTTCTGCAATAAAAAGGAACAGAATACTGATATATTGTATGACACGGATGAAACTTGAAAGCATTGTGCTAAGTGAGAGAAGCCAGTCATAAAAGGCAACATATGAGGTGATTCCATTCATATGAAATGTCCAGAGCAGACAAAACTATAGAGGCAGAAAGTAAATTAATGATTATTTAGGATTGGTGGGGTGGGGATGGGGGGCTAGGGAACAAAGGGGCAATAACTAAAGAGTACAGGGTTTCTCTTTGTGGTAATGAAAAATATTCTCAAATTGACTGTGAGAATGGTTGCACATATCTGTGACTATACTAAAAGAAACTGAATTGCAGTTTAAATGAGCAAATGGTATCCTGTGTTAATTGTATCTCAATAAAACTGTTTTTAAAAACGAGTTAGTATTACCAGCCTCATTTCTCTTAACAAAAAAGACATTAGGGGCTTCCCTGGTGGCGCAGTGGTTGAGACTCCGCCTGCCGATGCAGGAAACACGGGTTCGTGCCCTGGTCCGGGAGGATCCCACATGCGGCAGAGTGGCTGGGTCCATGGGCCATGGCCACTGAGCCTGCGTGTCCGGAGCCTGTGCTCCGCAACGGGAGAGGCCACAGAAGTGAGAGGCCCACGTACCGCAAAAAAAAAAAAAAAGACATTAGACAAGCCTCTTAGATACCCTCATCCACCAGAGAGCAGACAGAAGAAGCAAGAACAACTACAATTCTGCAGCCTGTGGAAGGAAAACCACTTGCACAGAAAGATAGACAAAATGAAAAGGCAGAGGACTTTGTATGAGATGAAGGAACAAGATAAAACCCCAGAAAAACAACTAAATGAAGTGGAGATAGGCAATCTTCCAGAAAAAGAATTCAGAATAATGATAGTGAAGATGATCCAGGACCTCGGAAAAAGAATGGAGGCAAAGATCGAGAGAATGCAAGAAATGTTTAACAAAGACCTAGAAGAATTAAAGAACAAACAAACAGAGATGAACAATACAATATCTGAAATGAAAACTACACTAGAAGGAATCAATAGCAGAATAACTGAGGCAGAAGAATGGATAAGTGACCTGGAATGAGAATGGTGGAATCCACTGCCATGGAACAGAATAAAGAAAAACAAATGAAAAGAAATGAAGACAGCCTAACAGACCTCTGGGACAACATTAAACACAACAACATTTGCATTATAGGGGTCGCAGAAGGAGAAGAGAAAGAGAAAGGAACCGAGAAAATATTTGAAGAGATTATAGTCGAAAAGTTCCCTCACATGGGAAAGGAAATAGCCACCCAAGTTCAGGAAGCACAGAGAGTCCCAGGCAGGATAAACCCAGGGAGAAACACACCGAGACATATAGTAATCAAACTGACAAAAATTAAAGACAAAGAAAAATTATTGAAAGCTGCAAGGGAAAAACGACAAATAACATTCTAGGGAACTCCCATAAGGTTAACAGCTGATTTCTCTGCAGAAACTCTACAAGCCAGAAGGGACTGGCATGATATATTTAAAGTGATGAAAGGAAAGAACCTAAAACCAAGATTACTATACCCGGCAAATGATCTCATTCAGATTCGATGGAGAAATCAAAAGCTTTACAGACAAGCAAAAGCTAAGAGAATTCAGCACCACCAAACCAGCTCTATAACAAATGCTGAAGGAACTGCTCTAAGTGAAGAAAAGGACCCACAAAAACAAACCCAAGAGAAGAAAAGGACCCACAAAAACAAACCCATAACAATTAACGAAGTGGTAATAGGAACATACATATAGACAATTACCTTAAACATGAATGGATTAAATGCTCCAACCAAAAGACACAGGATTGCTGAATGGATACAAAAACAAGACCCATATATATGCTGTCTACAAGAGACCCACTTCAGACCTAGGGACACATACAGACTGAAAGTGAGGGGATGGAAAAAGATATTGCATGCAAATGGAAATCAAAACAAAGCTGGAGTAGCAATACTCATATCAGATAAAATAGACTTTAAAATAAAGAATGTTACAAGACAAGGAAGGACACTACATAATGATCAAGGGATCATTCCAAGAAGAAGATATAACAATTATAAATATATATGCACCCAACATAGGAGCACCTCAATACATAAGGCAACGGCTAACAGCTATAAAATAGGAAATTGACAGTAATACAGTAATAACGGGGGACTTTGAAACCTCACTTACACCAATGGACAGATCATCCAGACAGAAAATTAATAAGGAAACACAAGCTTTAAATGACACAATAGACCAGATAGATTTAACTGACATATATAGGACATTCCATCCGAAAACAGCAGATTACACTTTCTTCTCAAGTGCACAGGGGACGTTCTCCTGGATAGATCACATCTTGGGTCACAAATCAAGCCTCAGTAAATCTAAGAAAATTGAAATCATTTCAAGCATCTTTTCTGACAGCAATGCTGTGAGATTAGAAATGAATTACAGGGAAAAAACCGTAAAAAGCACAAACACATGGAGGCTAAACAATACATTAGTAAATAACCAAGAGATCACTGAAGAAATCAAAGAGGAAATAAAAAAATACCTAGAGACAAATGACAATGAAAACACAATGATCCAAAACCTATGGGATGCAGCAAAAGTGGTTCTAAGAGGGAAGTTTATAGCAATACAAGCCTACCTCAAGAAACAAGAAAAATCTCAAATAAACAATCTAACCTCACACCTAAAGGAACTAGAGAAAGAAGAACAAACAAAACCCAAAGTTAGTAGAAGGAAAGAAATCATAAAGATTAGAGCAGAAATAAATGAAATAGAAACAAAGACAACAATAGTGAAGATCAATAAAACTAAAGGCTGGTTCTTTCAGAAGATAAACAAAATTGATAAACCATTAGCCAGACTCATCAAGCAAAAAAGGGAGACAACTCAAACCAACAGAATTAGAAATGAAAAAGGACAAGTAACAAGTGACATTTCAGAAATACAAAGGATCATGAGAGATTATTACAAGCAACTATATGCCAATTATATGGACAAGCTGAAAGAAATGGACAAACTCTTAGAAAAGCACAACCTTCCAAGACTGAACCAGGAAGAAACAGAAAATATAAACAGACCAATCACAAGCACTTAAATTGAAACTGTGATTAAAAATCTTCCAACAAACAAAAGTCCAGGACCAGAAGGCTCCACAGGTGAATTCCACCAAACATTTAGAGAAGAGCTAACACCCATCCTTCTCAAACGCTTCCAAAAAACTGCAGAGGAAGGAACACTACTAAACTCATTCTCTGAGGCCACCATCACCCTGATACCAAAACCAGACAAATATATTACCAAAAAAGAAAACTACAGCCCAATATCACCGATGAATATAGATGCAAAAATCCTCAACAAAATACTAGCAAACAGAATCCAACAACAAATTAAAAGGATCACACACCATTATCAAATGGGATTAATCCCAGGGATGCAAGGATTCTTCAATATACGCAAATCAATCAATGTGATACACCATATTAACAAATTGAAGAATAAAAACCAGATGATCATCTCAATAGATGCAGAAAAAGCCTTTGACAAAATTCAACACCAGTTTATGATAAAAACTCTCCAGAAAGTGGGCATAGAGGGAACCTACCTCAACATAATAAAGGTGATATACGACAAACCCACAGCAAGCATCATTTTCAATGGTGAAAAACTGATAGCATTTCCTCTAAGATCAGGAACAAGACACAGATGTGCACTCTTGCCACTATTATTCAAGATAGTTTTGGAAGTCCTAGCCATGGCAATCAGAGAAGAAAAAGAAATAAAAGGAATACAAATTGGACAAGAAGAAGTAAAACTGTCACTGTTGGCAGATGACATGATACTATACATAGAGAATCCTAAAGATGCCACCAGAAAACTACTAGAGCTAATCAATGAATTTGGTAAAATTGCAGGATACAAAATTAATGCACAGAAATCTCTTGCATTCCTATACACTAACAATGAAATATCAGAAAGAGAAATTAAGGAAATAATCCCATTCACCACTGCAACAAAAAGAATAAAATACCTAGGAATAAACCTACCTAGGGAGACAAAAGACCTGTACTCTGAAAACTATAAGACACTGATGAAAGAAATCAAAGATGACACAAACAAATGGAGAGATATACCATGTTCTTGGATTGGAAGAATCAATACTGTGAAAATGACTATACTACCCAAAGCAATCTACAGATTCAATGCAATGCCTATCAAATTACCAGTGGCATTTTTTACAGAACTAGAACAAAAAATCTTAAAATTTCTATGGAGACACAAAAGACCCCGAATAGCCAAAGCAGTCTTGAGGGAATAAAAACAGAGCTGGAGGAATCAGGCTCCCTGACTTCAGACTATACTACAAAGCTACAGGAATCAAGACAATATGGTATGGGCACCAAAACAGAAATATAGATCAATGGAACAGGATAGAAAGCCCAGAGATGAACCCATGCACTTATGGTCACCTTATTTTTGATAAAGGAGGCAAGGATATACAATGGAGAAAAGACAGTCTCTTCAATAAGTGGTGCTGGGAAAACTGGACAGCTACATGTAAGAGAATGAAATTAGAACACTCCTTAACACCAGACACAACAATAAACTCAAAATGGATTAGAGGCCTAAATGTAAGACCAGACACTATAAAACTCTTAGAGGAAAACATAGGAAGAACACTCTATGACATAAATCATAGCAAGATCTTTTTTGATCCACCTCCTAGAGTAATGGAAATAAAAACAAAAGTAAACAAATGGGACCTAATGAAACTTAAAAGCTTTTGCAAAGCAAAGGAAACTACAAACAAGACGAAAAGACAACCCTCAGAATGGGAGAAAATATTTGCAAACGAATCAACTGACAAAGGATTAATCTCCAAAACATATAAACAGCACATGCAACTCAGTATTAGAAAAACAAACAATCCAATCCAAAAATGGGCAGGAGACCTAAATAGACATTTCTCCAAAGAAGACATACAGATGGCCAAGAAGCACATGAAAAGCTGCTCAACGTCACTAATTATTAGAGAAATGCAAATCAAAACTACAATGAGGTATCACCTCACACCAGTTAGAATGGGTATCATCAGAAAATCTACAAACAACAAATGCTAGAGAGGGTGTGGAGAAAAGGGAACCCTCTTGCACTGTTGGTGGGAATGTAAATTGATACAGCCTATATGGAGAACAGTATGGAGGTTCCTTTAAAAACTAAAAATAGAATTACCATATTACCCAGCAATCCCACTACTGGGCATATACCCTGAGAAAACCATAACTCAAAAAGACACATGCACCACAATGTTCATTGCAGCACTATTTACAATAGCCAGGACACGGAAGAAACCTAAATGCCCATTGACAGATGAATAGATAAAGAAGATATGGTATATGTATATATACAATGGAATATTACTCAGCCATAAAAAGCAAAGAAATTGGGTCATTTGTAGAGATGTGGATGGATCTAGAGTCTGTCATACCGAGTGAAGTAAGTCAGAAAGAGAAAAACAAATATCGTATACTAACGCATACATGTGGAACCCAGAAATATCGTACAGATGAACCGGTTTGCAGGGCAGAAATAGAGACACAGATGTGTCTAGAGCAAACGTATGGACACCAAGAGGGGAAAGTGGTGGTGGGGGGGTGCTGGTGGGATGAATTGGGAGATTGGGATTGACATGTATACACTAATATGTATAAAATAGATAACTAATAAGAACCTGCTGTATAAAAAATAAATAAAATAAAATTTTAAAATTCCAAAAAAAATAAAACAGAGAGGGAACAACAACAAAAAAGATGATATAATTTCTTACATCCTCTTGGACACTCACTATCAGCCCCTCAAGCTGATAAATGGAGGTGAGATGGGAGGGGAGTCAGTGTGGCTGACTGGCAAGGAAGGAATGACCCATAGCAGAATCACTTTGGAGTTTCTGAAACTACATAGAACTCTTCTTTCAACATATGTGCCGTCTCTATTCCTATGCCAGAAGCCACTGCTCTATGGGGAAGTGTAGAATGGTGATGTGATTCCGAGTCACCTACCTAAAAACTGGTTGAAAACAACTGCTCTAAGTAATGGCGTCAACAGGGTGCTCATAAGGACCCACAAGTGTGTTGGTCAACATTGAGGATTTACTTACGGAAATATGGCGATCATGTTTATCATTTAACAAAGATAATCAGGCTTCTTTGTCTTTAGCAATGTTTTACTTTATTCCATACAAGGAAATGTTTACAATAAAGAGAGGGAAAGAATTGTTTTAAGCCAAATAATCGGATACGGTTGGCAGTATTTGTTTTGTGTCAAGCCACATCTGTTGTAAAAGTTTCCAGAGGAAACTGAAATCACTGTATAAAATACATAAATACAAACTTTCTGAAAAACTGTGTATTGTATTTCCTTCCCTCTTTGGATTACTTCTAACAGTTTTACTTCCCTTTGACCATGGAAACTTGATCTGTGTGTCCAGATTACAGCACAGAACAGAAGCAATTTGGGACAAAATCGTTATTCTTTTTCATCTGTTGTCCTCCCTAATTTTCCTTTTATGTTTGCCACTGTCTTTCTTGAAACAATCCTCCCTTTATCTCTTTGATGCTGTACCTGGGTACTGCCGTCTCTTTTTTAAATGATACGTAACCCTTCTTAATATGTGTCGGTCACTGTTGTAAGAGCCTTATATATTTATCCCATGTAATCTTCCCAATCCTATGTACTCTACTTGATGTAGTGCTTTTAATTCCCCTTTTAAAGACAAGGAAATTCAAAGACAGAAGTGTAAGTAATCCTTCACTTACACTTTTTCTGCCCCGTCTTGATATCTGTAGTATCTGACTCCTTCAAAGAGCGCAGGAAAGGGTAAGTTTTGACTCCGCTGACACCATTGTGACTTGGCATCCCACTCTCTGAGTCAGGCAGGTGGTGAGAAGTCTCTCTTTTGTGGGTCTTTTCACGGGTTCTTAGGAGAACCCATGAAAGTTCTCCCATCACTGGGGAACTTTCACCTCTAGTTCCTTGAAGCTGGGATGTACTGTCTCATTGATTACCATTGTCTCTGCCTCTGAAATGAAGGAATTCAATAGATTCTGTTTGTCTGTCTCTTCAGAGATAATCTGTTCTTCGACAGAATCTCAGAAGATGCCAAGCTGATATTCTGTCTTGCATTTGGCCCGAATTTAGTCCACAGGAAACACTCACATACATTTATCTCAGCAACACCAGATAATGCAGGCTACATAATACTGAAATCACTTCCCGCTCAACTCGTCCAACAGGAGTTGGTCAGTGTCTTTCACCCCTGTGATGCTTCTTAAGTAGGAGTTAGACCATCCAATGGGTCTCCCCATTGGAGAGATCACAGATCAACTCTCAGAATTGTCTCATTGAAAGTCTTCTTATTAAACTGAATAACTGAACTCCATAGTCTTACATTGAATTGAGGTATGGAAGGAGAACTCACAGAACACAATAAGGTCTCTCCAAAAATTCTCTCTCTCTCCTCATTCTCTCCTTTCTATACCCTTTTATATCCCTTATTTAGGAGAGGGAGTTAAAAGTTCTCTGAATGATTTTCGCTACCTACTTTTAAAATCTTGGTTTAGGGCTTCCCTGGTGGCGCAGTGGTTGAGAGTCCGCCTGCCGATGCAGGGGACATGGGTTCGTGCCCCGGTCCGGGAAGATTCCACATGCCGCGGAGCCGCTGGGCCTGTGAGTCATGGCCGCTGAGCCTGCGCGTCCGGAGTCTGTGCTCCGCAACGGGAGAGGCCACAACAGTGAGAGGCCCGCGTACCGCAAAAAAAAAAAAAAAAAAAAAAAAAATCTTGGTTTAATAGCACCTCATTCTGGAATTTGGTATCTGAAACATTGTGTGTGTGTGTGTGTGTATTTATATGTAAAGATATATTCATTTGTTCTGATTCCTCTACAGAACTACTACTTCACCAATGGCATCAACCAGGTCTGTTATAGTCACCACAGCACACACAGCATTTATTCCAGTATGTGGCACTTAAAAGGCAGCCATACAATATTTGTACAATGAATGAATGCATGAACACATCTCTTTTATTTATTCATAAAAATATATTAAGATAATTCAGGAAGATCCCCTATTCAGTTCTAATCATGAAGCCATACAGGTCCTCAAAGCAATTACCGTTTGTTCCACAAGAAACTTTTTTCATTTTTGAACCTTTCCTGTAAATGCATCAGTTAAGTAATAAACATTATTTTCAGAGTTCTGCCAAAATGTCAATCATGCCATGACAGAAACAGCTATTTCTTTAAATAAAGCAATTTACAATACAATTGTATACTAAGTGCCAATGAATTCTCAGTTAGCTCTACAGAAATATCAGACCACTCTGCTAATGAAATGAAGGAAAACATAATTGACAGTTATCTTATGAGATTTCATTGTAATGCACATGATGTTATAATAAATCTGGTTACTGGAAATTCTGTGGTGTACTGTTTAATGTATATTAATTGATTGCCTTGGAGTCAGCTTATGTTGAAATTCCTGAATGGGTACTATGCATCTGAAGTATATTATAACAGGTCTTTACCAAATCTATTGCATATGATCAGTGGAGAAGGAGCTTTACAAAAACCTCTGTTACCATCTATTACCAATTTGTAACAGATGTTTTGGTAATAAAAATTCCAATTTGAAACAAAAAGATTCTCCATACTAGCCTTTCCGTGGTGCCTATTCTGGATTAGTAATTCCAGATCAAGTAAAGAAAAAGTAACTCGACAAAACAGAACCACCTCAAAATCAAAAAACAAAATGATTTTTCCATGTGAAATTAAATTTGATAATTATGTCATGAGTGAGAATTTATTTAACTTTTTAATGTGAGGGGTTTTTTTGTTTGATTTTAAGATGAGGAAAGTAAAAGCACTATTTTTCCTGTTGTTGATGTTTTATCATCAACACCCTAACAAGAGTCATTAACATGAAAGTCCAGTTGTGGTCTACAGAATGCTTCAGATAGCATCTTCAAAATGTGTGACCATCCAGTGAGGAAACTATGCTTCATTTATAATCTAAAGTGCTCAGAATATCTATAAAGTGAATATTTCATTCAAATTACAAATTCATTTTGAGGACTTTGTAGGAAAATATCCAGATTTTTTAATGAACCGTTTTTAAATTGAATTATTTGTTTTTTCTTATTGATTTGTAAGGGTTCTTTATTCTGGATACAAGTCCCTTATCAGATGCATGATTAGCAAATATTTTCTCCCATTTTGCAGGTTATCATTTCGCTTTCTGAATAGTGTATTTTGCAAAATAAAACTTTAAAATTTTGATAAAGTCCAATTCATCTTTTTGTTTCTTTTATTGATTGTGCTTTTTGTGGTGTCATATCTAAGAAATAAGCACCTAATCCAAGGTCAAGTTTATAGCAAAAAGTTGTTGAGTTTTAGCTCTTAGGGTTTGAAATTTGAGTTAAATTTTATATATGATGTGAGGTAGGGTCCAACTTTATTCTTCTGCATGTGGATATATAGTTATCTCACCATGTACCCAGCACCACTTGTTGAAAAGATTATTTTTTTGCCCATTGAATGGTCTTGGCACCTTGTAGAAAATCAATTGACCCTAAATATATTGTTTATTTCTGGACTTTAAAATTATATTCTATTGATATATATGTCTATCTTTATGCCAATACCACACTGTCTTGGTTGCTGTAACTTTCTATTAAGTTTTGAAATCGGGAAGTGTGAGTCCTCCAACTTTGTTCTTCTGATTTTTCAAGACTGTTCTGTTGTTCTGGGCCTTTTGACTTTGTACTTGCATATACATTTTAGGATCAGTTAATTAATTTCTAAAAAAAATGCAGCTGGAATTTTGATAGGGATTGCACTGCATTTGCAGATCCATTTAGGGAGTACTGTCATCTTAACAATATTAAATTTTTCTGTCCATGAACAGAGGATGTCTTTCCATTTATTAAGATCCTTTCTTTCCAATATTATGTAGAGTTTGGTATACAAGCGTCTTAGTTCACTCAGGCTGCTATAAAAAAACCCCACAGATTGGAAAGCTTATAAACAATAAAAATTTATTACTCGCAGTTCTGGATGCTGAAATTCCAGGGTCACAATGCCAGCATGACTGCATTCTGAAGGCCCTCTTCCTGGTTCATAGCTGGTGCTTCCTCGCTAAGGGCTCATAGAAGGGGCTAAAGAGCTCTCTATAGCCTCTTTCATAAGGCACTAATCCCATTCAAGAGAGTTCCACCCTCATGACAACTCCCAAAGGCCCCACCTTCTAATACCATCCTGTTGGGCATTAGGATTTCAATATTTGAATTTTGGGAGGACACATACATTCAGATCACAGGAACAAGTTTCACAAGTCTTTCATAAAATTTATTCCTAAGTATTTTATTCTGTTTTGATGCTAAATGGAATTTATATTTATATGTATATATAATAGAGACTCTAAAGACTCACCAGAAAACTGTTAGAATAAAGTCAGTACCTTCACAGGATCCAAAATCAATATACAAAGATCACTTGTGCTTCTATACACTAACAATGAATTATCAAGAGGAGAAATTAAGAAAAAAATACTGTATAGAATAGCATCAAATAATACATGTGAATAAATTTAACCAAGGCCATAAAAGATCTATACACTGGAAACTATGATACACTGATGAAGGGAATTTAAAAAGACACAAAGAGATGGCACCTATTCCATGTTCATCAGTTGGAAGACACAAATAAAAGGAAAGATATTCCATGCTTACGGATTGGAAGACATAAATAAATTGAAAGATATTTCATCCTTGCATTTAATAATATTAAAATGTCCATACTACCTATAGCAATCTACAGATTCAACACAATCCCTATCCAAATTCCAATGGCGTTTTTCACAGAAATAGAAAAAGCAATCCTAAAATTTGTATGAAATCACAAAAGACCCCGAATAGCCACAGCAATCTTGAGCAAAAAGAACAAAGCTGGATTTCAAAGTGTAATATACTTCCTGATTTCAAAGTGTATTATAAAGCAACAGTAATTAAAACACTATGGGATTGGCATAAAAATCGACACATACATCAATGGAACAGAATAGAGAGCCCAGAAATAAACCTGTGCATATATAGTCAATTTTTGATAAAAAGTGCCAAGATTACAATGGAGAAAGGTTAGTCTCTTCAATAAACAGCATTGACAAAATTGATTTGCCATACGCAAAACAATGAAAGTAGACCTGTATCTAACACCATACATAAAAATCAACTCAAAATGGATTAAACACTTGAATAAAAGACCTGAAACCATAAAATTCCTTAAGAAAACATAGGGGGTTAGCTCCTTAACCTTGATCTCAGCAATGATTTTTTGGATTTGACACCAAATGCAAAGGCAACAAAAGCAAAAATAAACAAGTGGGACTACATCAAACTAAAAAACTTCTGCTCAGCAAAGGAAACCATTAATAAAATGAAAAAGCAACCTATGGAATGGGAGAAAATATTTGCACACTATATATGTGATAGGAGGCTAACATACAAAATATGCAAGGAACTCAAACAACTCAATAGCAAGAAAAACAAATAACCCAATTAAAAAATGAGAAAAGGACCTGAATAGACTTTTTTCCAAAGAAGAGATACAAATGGTCAACAGGTACATGAAAAGGGGCTCAATATCACTTATCATCAGAGAAATTCAAATCAAAAGCCCAATGGATATCACCTCACATCTGGTAGGATGGCTGTTGTAAAACAAACAAACAAACAAGAGATAACAAATGCTGGTGAGGATGTGGATAAAGGGAACCCTTGTACACTTTTGGTATGGAATGTAAACCGGTACAACCACTATGGAAAACACTATGCAGGTGTTTTCCTCAAAAATTTTTAAATAGAACTAACATATAATCCAGGACCCCCACTTCTAGATGTTTGGGTTTCTAAAGGAAATACAACCATTATCTTGAAGCAATATCTGTACTCTCAGTTTCACTGCAGCATTATTCACAATAGTCAAGGTATAGAAACAACTTAAGTGTCCATCAACAGATGAATGTTTTTAAATGTCTCTATGTAAACTGTTTTATTCATATTTTATTTTTAAACATGTTTCTTCATGTGAACTGACTGGAGAATTGGTAATTCAGACAAAAGCACAATCAGGAAGCAAGGAGTTTTGTTCTGTTTTTGTTTTTAAATTTTTGAATTTTACTTAGTTTTTTATACAGCAGGTTCTTATTAGTCATCAATTTTATACACATCAGTGTATACATGTCAATCTCAATCGCCCATTTCATCACACCACCACCCCCCCACACACACACCCCCGCCGCTTTCCCCCCTTGGTGTCCATACGTTTGTTCTCTACATCTGTGTCTCAATTTCTACCCTGCAAACTGGTTCATCTATACCATTTTTCTAGGTTCCACATATATGCGTTAATATACAATATTTGTTTTTCTCTTTCTGACTTACTTCACTCTGTAGGACAGTCTCTAGACCCATCCACATCTCCACAAACGACCCAATTTCGTTCCTTTTTATGGCTGAGTAATATTCCATTGTATATATGTACCACATCTTCTTTATCTATTCATCTGTCGATGGGCATTTAGGTTGCAGGAAGCAAGGAGTTTTTATGTCACACACTCTGTGGACAGATACATGCTACATCTTAAAAGCTTCACTTATTTTAGCCAATATTATGTAAGTTTAATTAAATTCTGTTTGTTAGTGTTTTTTAAAAAAGTATTTCACAGGCCAAGTAAGATCAGTGTTAGAATTAGAACACAGATATTCTGCTTCCTAGTCTGGGACCCTTCCCACTTTACCACATGGTTTTCAATGCAGTATAATGCTAACAATACACAAATTGGAGCATTTCATAAGTTAGAAAGATTGTGTCAGATGACCAGGGTTCAAAGATAGAGACTATCCTTTGGATGGGTCCCTTATCCTCCCTGAAGCTCAGTTTCCTCATCTTAAAGTATTCCACACCTCATATTCTCATTATTTTTGTAGAATCAACTGAGTTAACACATATAGGGCTTAGCCCAATTCTTGGGAATACTATTACTAGTTATATGATAACCCCTTAACCTGACTAATAGAGCAACAGGGGCAGAAATAATTATTGGTACAATGATGTGCTCTAAAACAACAAAACTTGTTCTATTTTCTGAAATTTTCATTCTAAATGAATTTAAATATATCTATTTTTCATATCTCAAGGAATTTTATAATATGCTGTTAATATTTTGCATTTTGAACAAATTCAAACTAGAATACTTAAGAATTTAACTCAAATGAACATTAGTGTTGCCACTTTCATTGGGATGGTATAAAAAGTTATGATGTTGCTAAAGACTCAGATAGCTTCCTGTCAGTGCTAATAATGCTTGAATTTCATCAGCTATTGGAACAATTTAAAAATCCTTTCAGCATTTCCTCACAAACCACACCTCCTCCCAAATAATTCCTCTTGATCATTCCAAGGCATGTCTTTAGTCTGCTGACTTCATTAACTCATCAGATTGAAAAGGACAAACAAGGAGAGAGTGTTGACCCCTCTCCCAATCACATACCAAGTGTTCTATAAGAATGCAGAGCTTCTGTGTTCTCCAAAAAGAAGTAAGAAAGTTTACTTAGGAGAAATAATTCCCAAGCCTCTGGGTATGAGACACCCCAGTGGGTCTCCAATTATTACAGAGAAAATTAAGCTTTATTTCATTTAATTTTTTCTAAATCCCTCACTAAAAGTTTTAAGGTAGATAGAGTATATGCTATATAACAGGGTTGTGTTGGGGAGATGGTCAATAAGGAGCATATTATACAAATATTGATGAAGTCATCACTTCAAAATAATATTAAAAATCAAGCCTTGAAACAATGCAGTTCTAAATTTTAGTAATTAACTGTGATGAAAGTATAAAAATCAGACATCTCTGTAGTAAATTTTATATCTCCTCTAAAAATTCCCTATCATCCACTGTGACAGATCAGAAGAGATTTGGAATAGTGTATACAGCACATTAAATATAACAGTTGTCTGACTTCAAATAAAAATACTTTTAGATTCAAAATAATTCAACAATAACCCTTCAAATGTGATTGATCATTAAATCCATTGAAGTCACAGTTCAAGACTGAAATTTTTATCACTCTGTAGTAAAACTAGTCTAAAGAAACTAAAGTTAAAAGGACAATTAAAGTAGTTCAATTCTCTCTGGGGGAATGTATAAATGTAGGTCAATACATTCCAGTGGTCAAAAGGAGGTTAATGCCAGCTCTAGACTTATTCAATAAGGTGCATGCGAGGTTATAATGATTTCGATAGCATGGCAATAATTCCTGGACATCTCCCAACCTTACCATTTTCCCAAACCTTGAGAAAGTTTTCTGATTCTTCCCATATATGCCACTTTTACAAAGGAGCAGAGCCTTTGAAAGAAAAACATTTTTGGCTCTGTTAATGCTAGTGTATTCTTCCAGCCCATTATTCGGTGTTCAGGACTGGACAGGCAATTACATGCAAATTTGTTGGGAGCTAGGAGGTTCATTTACTACATTCAGCCCCATAGAGGAAGATCAATAGAAGTGCAAAACCTAATCCTAGATGAAAGCACCATGATCAGGTAATGGTTATAGAGTTAAGGCCCTCAGAAGAATGTTGGGAATCAAAAGGGCATGCTAGAGAAAAGCATTATGCATAGTGCTTTTTTGAACCATATGGGAAAGACAACAGACACAGTGAACCAAAGAGTTGGAACACAAGAAGGTAGACATGCAGTTCAACACAAATTGTTAGGGTTTTTCAAAAGATATGAATGAGGATTGGACCAATTAAAAATGGCTGCCTCGAAAACCTTTTGTTGGCTTTTTAAAGAATAATGGTGTGCAAACCATTGCTCAAACTTAAACCATGCAAGTCATGCTTGCATTTAACTCTTAAGAAAAAGACAAACTCTTCACTGCTAGTTTTCCTGTCTTTTAATTTTTGTGGGTTTTTTTTTCTGAGGTTTTACCCTACCCAAGGCCACATACCCTGTTGACATTTAGTAAAAGTTATTGAATATTTCTTAATAAAAATTTAGAAGAATGTACATGCTAACAGTTATTGTTGATTTCATGGAAGAAAGATAATGAGAATGAACAGGGTGGGAACTAGTACATGTTGTAGAGGCTGGTAGTTATTCTGATTGGCTGTTAAGTAATTTGAATATCACCACAAGTCATGAATGGGTATGCAGCCTACATTATAAAGGGAAAAGAAAAGTTCTTAAAACATAATTAGTCCTTATCAATGCAGACTATCAATGTCTTCAGAACATACTGAGAGGATTCTTGACCTGGTGTGCAGTGGATTTTCAGAGGATCCTTGGATGGTTTACCAAGTTCCCATGCATCTGCTAAAACTGCATGTAAATTTTTATATGCATGTACCCTGTTGCCATTTACTGGAAAAAGAAGGCTTTAAGAAGATTATTAAAGAGTTTCTGAAACAGGAAAAAAAAACTAAAACTTTTAATAAATAAGAAAATTGGCCAGCAGTTTTTCTCTGTGTTAGTTTAGATCTTCTAAGAAGTTGATGCAAAGCAGGATTAAGCATGCAAGGATTTTATTAGGGGGAATGCCTGTGAGAGAAAATGGGGTAAGATTCAGGGAAGATGGGGAGAGCCATCAGACCAGGATACAAGTTTGACCCCCAAAGAAGGACAGAGAGAAAAGCATCCTAGACTGTCCTGTGGCTAAGGAAGGTTGGGCAAGCCTGGAGGGGTGTTCTTGAACCAAAGTTGGTCATCAGTAGAGTTCCACATCACACAGGAATGAGACTGCCTTGTCTCTGTGCCACACTCAGTCTAGCAGAAGCCAGTGGGAAGGGTGGTCTCAGCACAAACATAGCAATGGATTTCACAGCCCAGCAGCTAGGGCATTTGTCAGTTTTGTCTGTTCTAATTGAAGGTCTTCAAGGCACATGCTCATGGCTGCCATTCTTTGAGTCATGTTATCGGTCAAATCTGCTTTTCAACCTGCTGATAATCTTGTTCAGGAAATCAGACTGAATTCTAAGCAGTCTGGAGCTAGTCACTTAATTATAATGTTTCATTGTTCCGTTTGAAACTTATTTAGAGCTCTAATCCTTTAATGCATCCCAAACATAGTCATGTTTATGTTTTCATAGTTTAGATTGTTTTTATTCAAAACTAAAAATTAAAATCTTTCTTTTTCTACCTAATTGTCTTAGAATTGGTCATTCACAAACTGATAGATAATTCACTATGGGTAAGATAAAGATGCAGTGTAGAATGTGATTAAATATAAGCCAATAGCAGCCACAAGCTAGAAACATATACATTATTCCTCAACAGAATTACCTTGGGGAGTCACAATGCCATTTCAGAAAACTTGTCATATTACTTTGATACCAATACATATGACACATCAAAATAAAACTTTTCTAGCTATAAGGCTTTGGTAATGCTTTGTCCTAATTCTGATTTTGAAGATTATAGTAACATGCTTAATGCTTATGTTACTGCTACTCAATGGAACCTATCAAAGATAGTTATTTCCATGAGAAAATAAAGTCCTTGCTTAATTCTCCACATTGAAACTTAAAGGGTAGGTATGGGGAGAAGAGAAACATAAATATAATTTAAAATATATAATAAACTAAAAAATATATTTACAGTATACATTGCAAATCCTTAACTTATGAAAACCTTTCATAAATCAACAATAAAACAAATATACCTATTGAAAATTGGTAAAAAATCATGAATAGAAATGTACAGAAGAAATACACATAGTTTATAGATGAAAATATCAATGTCATTTATAATGAATGATATACAAATTAATAAGCTGCCATTTTCACTCACATAATTGATAATGCATGAAAATAATAAAATTCACCATTCACAAGGGTATTGGGAAGTGGGTCTCTCATGGAAATAGTTTGCAATTTCTCTCAAAGCCAATATAACACAATATACTAAAGCTTTTTAAAAACATATTTGCTTTTGACCCCGATTCCACTCTTAGAAATGTAGCCTAAGGAAATATTATAGATATGTACATAACACATAACAATATTCAGTAAGTGTATTCACAATTATAGAAATAAAGGCTTACTTAAAGATAAAATCTTTATCTTTATATGGGTGATCAAATGGGATATTATATAGCCATTAAAAATCAATTTTAGAGGGCTTCCCTGGTGGCACAGTGGTTGAGAGTCTGCCTGCCGATGCAGGGAACACAGGTTCGTGCCCCGGTCCAGGAAGATTTCACATGCCACAGAGCGGCTACTCCCGTGAGCCATGGCCGCTGAGCCTGGGCGTCCAGAACCTGTGCTCCGCAATGGGAGAGGCCACAACAGTGAGAGGCCCGCGTACCGAAAAAAAAAAAAAAATTCTGCCATAAAATCAACAGCTCCATACCTATTGCTGGAAAAAGCAGATTGCCAGACCATAGACAATTTTTTAATAATTTTTTTTAATAAATGTATTTTATTTTTGGCTGTGTTTGGTTTTCATTGCTGCACCCGGGCTTTCTCTGGTTGCAGCGAGCCAGGGCTACTCTTCGTTGTGGTGCATAGGCTTCTCATTGCGGTGGCTTCTCTTGTTACAGAGCACAGGCTCTAGGCACGCAGGCTTCAGTAGTTGTGGCACACAGGCTCAGTAGTTGTGGCTTGCGGGCTCTAGAGCGCAGGCTCATTAGTTGTGGCGTATGGGCTTAGTTGCTCCGCAGCACGTGGGATCTTCCCGGACCAGGGTTCAAACCCATGTCCCCTGCACTGGCAGGCAGATTCTTAACCACTGCTCCACCAGGGAAGCACCCTGGACCATAGACATTTTGACAGGGCAGCCTCACGTATTTCCCTTAAGTTTAAACATGTGGCAGAAATATTACTGAAATGTTTCAGTCTCAGACAAATGCCAGCCTCACTGTATGAAACAGACTACGGAGGATGACCTGCAATAAACTGAGAAAAGAGGGACCAGCAAGACTTGGCAAAGTGCAGAGACAGAGGGACAGCCTTGCCGTCGACAGATCCTAATCACACTCTGGTTCTGCCACCTACTAAGTTTGGGCCACGACAAGTTTCTTTACCTCCCTGGGCTTGAGTGGACTCACTGGTAAGATAAAGATACTCCTCACCTCAGAGCACTCTTGAGAAGATTAGGGATGATGTTTATAAAATTCCTCATTCTCCTCATATCTGGAATAGGCTGGGGATTCCTACAGTGCTGGTGGTTTTTGTCATCACCAATGGCTCTCCACATTTATAAGCAGCAGTCAGTCCCACTGAACTCCCAATAGAGCCACAATACTTTAAGAATGACTCAACCCTATCCAGCCAGCCTTAAATTAGGATACACAACACAAACAGTTGTATGACTATTCCATGCCAGGAAGACTAACCTCAAGAGAAAAGCCTCAAACTCTGTTTGCAGCCCTATCAAATCGACTTGGTTTAATTTATCAACCTTTATTTGGAGTTTGATTGGGAATGACACATACCCTGCAAATCTCATCAACACCTGTTGTTCTTCTCATTGTTTTTAGAAGAAAAATCTTCCAATGGCCCACAATGGCCTATATGACCATAATAATAGTAACCACTGTAATTTATGAAGCAACTAATATGTGCCAGGCCCTTAGATGCTCTAAAAGCATAATTTTATCTCAAAGCCCTGCAGAGTATATACTATTCTCATTAAATACATGGGGAAAGAATGTCTGAGGAATCAAAAATCTTGCCTTGCCTATGGTTACTTTAGCACTCATTGGTTCCTTAGCAGGGCGTACAAGTCTCTTCACAAATTTGTAAATAGGCCATGTTTTTCTCATGTGTAAAATAAAAAAGTAGCAATATGTGGGGAGGGTGAGGACAGTGGTGAAAGATGACCACTTTTTTTTTTTTGCAGTACGCAGGCCTCTCACTGTTGTGGTTTCTCCCGCTGCGGAGCACAGGCTCCGGATGTGCAGGCTCAGCAGCCATGGCTCACGGGCCCAGCCGCTCCACGGCATGTGGGATCTTCCCAGACCGGGGCACGAACCCGTGTCCCCTGCATCGGCAGGCGGACTCTCAACCACTGTGCCACCAGGGAAGCCCCTGAAAGATGACCACTTTAAGCTGCATTATTTATGGAAAACTTGATGAAGGTAAAGTGGATCCTTCTATAGAGTATATGTAGAGAAGCAAAAAAAGTAAAATATGCATCTTTTGCATCAGAAAAAAAAAAAAGGTATTTCTAAGCAGTACCAGTGGCCCACTTAAAGGGAGTCAAAGTGAATTTGTAGTGGGCCAGCTCTATCCAACTGGAAAGTATTCAATAAATGGTGTTTGTAATTATAGATCATAATTCTAGAAGGGCTCAAAATTAGGATCCCGACTGTAATACCAAATGTATAAGGAAAGAGAAAAGAGAAAAATGTACCTAAAATGCTGATCTTCTTACCAACTCATAATGAGACTAACAAGAATGCAAAAAACAATAATTTGAAGAATATGTTGATAGACTCACGTAAGTGAATATATCTATAATAGATTCAAATGAAAAAATTTTAACTCCATACTATGTTTCATCAATACAAATATGCATTTTTGATGTTTGGATATAGAGGTTCATCTTAGAGTCAACCGCACCTTAAAATCACTGTCAACCAGGGTGGGCTGTTGAGTAGCAACAGTAGCAGTGGACTGTTCCTTTAGCCCCAAGGTGAGCAAAACAATAATGAATTTACACCAAAGTATCTAAGGTAAGTAAGCAATTCTCTTATAGCAAATGACCTGCTGCTATGAAGTAAATTAACTCTTCCTGACACCATTTAATAAATCACTTCTTACAGATTGTATCTTGATGTTCTGGGAAGTTAATCTGCCACACAGGAGAATTTTTCTCCTGCAGGGGATTTTATTCCTCTTATTTCACATCGATCACGTGGAGGCTGAGGAAGTCATCTAGATTACTGTGACACTTTAGAGTTTTGCCATTTAAATGAAATGCATGATGAAGTTCACAACAAAAATGAATTCAGTTCTGTGAGGGAGCTTGGTAGATTTTCTTTCAGGCAACAATTTCAGGGTTTGGTTTTGCTTTTTAGGGGAAAAAAAATTGGTAGGTTTAGGATTTGAAGCTCTTTATTTTTTTACCCTAGTTTTCTGTTGGTTCTCTGTTTTAATGTTACCTCTCCTCTTTCTGTTGCTAAGCAGATGGGACACATTGCTACGTGACATTTTACCCAACCACTTTTATGCAGCTTCAACGGTAATGACCAGAGGTCATGAAAACATAATCACGCACATTGAAAACTGGAGCACTCACCTTTTTGTTCCTGGAAAACTACAGCGAATGTATCCCCAAAAATGTTTTTTTAGAATATAATAATAATAATAACATATTTATTAAATAAGTCTTTCTGTATATCACCCCGTTGGAGATTCACAAAAACCCAGGGCAATGTAAAGGGACAGCATCAGCACCATCACCACCACCCCCAGCATCAGCAGCAGCAGCAGTAGCATCATATTTCAGGTGAGAAAAGTGAGATTAGGAAAGGTCAGGCCAGAAGATAAGTACATGGCAATGATGGGAAATGAGTTCTATTCATTTGACTTCCCACTCAGAATATACCAAAGTGCCCTCTGAAGCATAGGAAAGCTGGAAGTTTTACACTTGCACTGAAAGCTAATTTAAAGGTATATTTTTACTTCCCATAGCTCCATATTCTAACTTTGCAGCTTTCTTACTCAATAAAAAATAATAAGAGTAACAATAATAATAATAATGTTGATAGCTATCAATTATCTAATACTGAGTTCTACTAGGCACCCAAATACATGCTGCCCCTATTCCAGCCTACAGAATACTAAACATTATGAAGAATCAAAGGCTCAAAAAGTAAATGACATGCTAAAGGGCATCATTTAGTACGCAGTAGAGCAGAATTAAAACTCATGTGTGTCCCACTTCCAAACCTGCACCTCTAACCATTACACTGCATTATCCCAGCTGCTAGCTCTTTCAGATTCTTCAGAAGAAGACTTCTTTTTCATTTGTATTACAGGTTGCTTTTTCATAATTCCAGTTTTAATTAATGTTTTTCATTCTCAAGGTACACACTGAACATAGTGAACCTTAGTTCAAAATGCATTAAGAGGTTTGCATTCAGAAGGCATGGTAAATTAGCTGGGTGATTGAGAACTGAAAAGCAACTATCATACAATGACAATAAAGTGGGTAATTAATTGCTCTGTGATACACAAAACAGAGAAAAGCCAGTGACCATGTGCATAGTGCACTAGAATGAGCACTGCAACAGGGCTCAGAAACTCGGATTTGAGTCCATTTTTTTAAATTGCTTTTTTTTTTTTTTTTTTTTTTTTTTTTTGCGGTACGCGGGCCTCTCACTGTTGTGGCCTCTCCCGCTGCGGAGCAACAGGCTCCGGACGCGCAGGCTCAGCGGCCACGGGCGCAGCCGCTCCGCGGCATGTGGGATCTTCTCGGACCGGGGCACGAACCCGTGTCCCCTGCATTGGCAGGCAGACTCTCAACCACTGCGCCGCCAGGGAAGCCCTAAATTGCTTTTTAAAATATTGAATAGATGCAAAGAACATTTGTAAATATTTGTAGTACAATGAATCACAGTAAAATTCAGACCTATATATTCACCATCCAGATAAAGAAACAGGGCATTACCTTTATCTATGGGGCCCCTGCTTCTCTCCACAAGTAACCGCTCTCCTGACTTTCATGTTTATTGTTCCCTCTGTTTCTTTGTAGTTTTACCAGGCAATTCACATAAAAAACAATGGATTGCTTCATTGTGCATATTTTGGAACATGTATTTTCTGGATTTTCATCTGCAGTCTTATGTGACTTGCTTTTTTCACTCAGCGTTACATTTCTGAGATACATTCAAGTTGTTGCTTGTAGTTGAAGTTCATTCTTTTTAATTGTTCTGTGTATGTGGACATATTTGTTCTCTGTATGATTATATTACAATGTATTTATCTATGCTAATTTTTAAAAATTGAAGTATAGCTAATTTACAATGTTGTGTTAGTTTCTGGCGTAGAGCAAAGTGATTCAATTTTATAGATATATATGTGTGTGTGTATATATATATTCTTTTTCAGATTCTTTTCCATTATAGTTTATTACAAGATATTGAATACAGTTCCCTGTGCTATACAGTAGGATTTTGTTGTTTACCTATTTTATATATAGTAGGTTGTATCTGCTAATCCCAAACTCCTAATTTATCCCTCCCCAACCCTGTTTCCCCTTTGGTAACTGTAAGTTTGTTTTCTACATCTGTGTCTGTGTCTGTTTTGTAAATAAGTTCATTTGTATCATATTTTAGATTCCACATATAAGTGATATCATATGACATTTGTCTTCCTCTGTCTGACTTACTTCCCTTAGTATGATAATCTCCATCCATGTTTCTTTCATTATATTTTTTATGGTTGCGTAGTATTCCAGTGTGTGTGTGTGTGTGTGTGTGTGTGTGTGTGTGTGTGTGTGTGTGTGTGTGTGTGTGTGTGTCTCTCTCTCCCACATCTTCTTTATCCATTCATCTGTCAATGGACATTTAGATTGCTTCCATGTCTTGGCTATTGTAAATAGCGCTGCTATGAACACAGGGGTGCATGTATCTTTTCAAATTAGCGTTTTCTCCAGATATATGCTCAGGAATGAGATTGCTGGATCATATGGTAACTCTATTCTTAGTTTTTCAAGGAGTTTTTTTTTTTTTTACTGTTCTCCATATCTATGTTAATTTTAATGGGCATTTGCATTGCTTCTAGCTCTTTTGGCTAGTATAAATATTACCACTTTAAAGATTTTTCTATCTTTCTTCTGGTGCAAGAATTTCTCTAGGATATATCTACATACAAGTAGATGTGCCAGCTTATGGGAAATGCATATCGTCAGCTTTACTAGATAATGCCCAATGATGCTCCAAAGTGCCTGGACAAGTGTGTACTCATCCTGCAGTATGTAAAAGTTATGGTGGCTTCATAGACTTACTAACAACTGTTTTTGTTAACCTCCTTTTACCTGTCTGCTGAGTGCCAAATTGTATTTCATTATGGTTTTAATTTGCACTTCCTTAAAACTAAAGAAATTGAGTATCTTTTCATTTGCATATAGACCATTCAAGTTTCTTCTTCCTTGAAGTACCTGTTCAAGTCTTTTCTTTTTTTTAATAAATTTATTTATTTATGCAAGTCTTTTGTCCATTTCTGTACTAGGTTGCTTTTTTCATTCAGATTTGTAGGTATTCTTTATGTATTCTGAATAACAATCTATTTTTAGCTCTATGTGCTACAAATATCTTCTCTCAGAGGCTTGCATTTTCACATTCTCTGAAAAAAGAAGAAAAGTTCCAAATTTTTCTGAAATCGAATCTAATTTCTAATTTGTACTTTTGCTTCTTTTTCAAGAAATTTGTCCAACACTGAGATCATAAAAATCATCTCTGAAATTGTCTTCTAAAAGTTTCACAGTTTTGCCTTGCACACTGCTCTTCAGTTAGCTTGGAATAGGTATCTGTGTATCTGGGCTCTACTTGGCTTTTGATTTTTCATATAAATTTTAGGATCAGTTTGTAAAGCGTCAGAAGGAAATCATATTATGATTTTTATTGGAATTGCTTTTCATCTATACAGAACTTTTGGTAGAATTTATATCTTTATGATATTAAATCTTGTAGTTCATAAATATCATATAGTCCTTCATTTGTTTATGGCTTTTTCAATGTGTTCCCACAAAGCTTTAATATTTTCTCTGTAAAAGTCATGTATATCTTTTGTAAATTTTTTTCCCTAAATGCTTTATATTTTTGAGGCTATTATAAATTGTATTCTCTTCTTAAAATTTTTCCAATTCCTTTTTCATTAATATATATATATTGATTTTTGTACATTGATTTCATATCTAGCCACCTTAATTCAAACAATTTGCATAAATATATAAAGTTTACTATATAGACAGTTATATGCAAACAATAACTACCTCTTCCTTCACAATTCATATATTTAAACTATTTATTTATTTATTTTTCTTAACGTACTGGTTAGAAGGTATACTACAATGTAAAAAAAAATAGTAACAGCATGCAAATTTGTCATATTCCAAATATTAAAGGGGATAATTGCAATATTTTTCCATTAAATATGAATTGTTCCACTTAAATGATATGTGTTTCTTGAAGATAAAGTTTATCTACTTTCAGTTTAAGGTTTTTTTTTAAAATAAATTTATGTATTTATTTATTTTGGCTGCATTGGGTCTTCTTTGCTGTGCACAGGCTTTCTCTAGTTGCAGCGAGCAGGAGCTACTCTTCATTGTGGTGCGCGGGCTTCTTACTGCAATGGCTTCTATTGTGGCAGAACATGGGCTCTAGGCATGTAGGCTTCAGTAGCTGTAACACGTGGGCTCAGTAGTTGTGGCTCACGGGCTCTAGAGCACAGGCTCAGTAGTTGCGGCGCACGGGCTTCGTTGCTCCACAGCATGTGGGATCTTCCCGAACCAGGGCTCGAACCCATGTCCCCTGCATTGGCAGACGGATTCTTAACCACTGTGCCATGAGGGAAGCCCCAGTTTCAGTTTTTATAATGGGTAAATTTGAATTTTATTAAAAGCTTTTTTCTCCAGCTATTGAGATGATAATATATTCTTTTATTTAGTAATATAATAAATTAAAGGTTAATTTTTTCCATGTAAAACCAGCCTTGCATTCGTTGTAGCCTGTTTAGTTATGTACTATATTCTTTATAAATTGTGCAATTCATTTTAATAATATTTTGTTTAGAAGATATTCATCCTTATGAGCAGGATAAGAGTTTTTCTATTCCCTAGATTAATTTGTATGAAATTGGACTAATTTATTCCTTGAATGTAACATAAACCTCACTGACTACAACATCTGGATTAATGTTTTATTTTATTTTTTGGTGTTTCATTTTTGTGTGTGTGTGTGTGTGCACGTGTGTGTGTGTAGAAAAGAGATTTTTAACTGCTGAATCTATTTCTTTAATGATTATACAATTATTATGATTATTCTTATTGTGTTAATTATGGCAAATTATATTTTGAGAATTTTTCCAATTCTAATAACACTGCAACACTGACATAATGTCATTCATTTTTTTTTAATGTATGCAGACATTACTGCAATGGCCTCTTTTCTTCCTATATTATTACTTTGGGTTCTCCTTTTTCCTTGGCCAATTTGACCAGTGGATTCTTTCAAAAAAGAAACTTTTGGCTTTGTGGATTCTATTATGCTTTTGTTTCCTCTTTATTATAATTGTCATTTGATCCACATTTTTAGGATATATTCTGTAGTTGCTTCCTTGTTTCTCACAGTGTAATAAGTTAAAATCTCAGCTCATTAATGTTCTTATTTTCTTTTCCAATGTAAGCATTTAAAACTAAACTTTAAGTATCAATTTTGCTATATCCATAAATTATGATACAGAGTATTTTTGCCTTTGTTCTGTTTTCAATATTCTCTAATTTTGTTATAATTTCTTATTTGGCCCATGCTTTATTTATAAATAATGTTTCTTGTTCTTCAAATGTCTCTTGCTTTGTCGGTTGTACTTCGTTCTTAATTTATAACTCAGTTGTTTTTTTTTTTAACATCTTTATTGGAGTATAATTACTTTATAACGGTGTTAGTTTCTGCTGTATAACAAAGTGAATCAGCTATACATATACATATATCCCCAAATCTCCTCCCTCTTGTGTCTCCCTCCCACCCTCCCTGTCCCACCCCTCTAGGTGGGCACAAAGCACCGAGTTCATCTTTCTGTGCTATGTGGCTGTTTCCCACTAGCTATCTATTTTACATTTGGTAGTGTATATAGGTCCATGCCACTCTCTCACTTCATCCCAGCTCACCCTTCCCCCTCCCTGTGTCCTCAAGTCCATTCTCTACATCTGCATCTTTGTCCTGTCCTGCCCCTAGGTTCTTCAGAAACATTTTTTGGTTTTTTTAGATTCCATAAATATATGTTAGCATACAGTATTTGTTTTTCTCTTTCTGACTTACTTCACCGTGTATGACAGTCTCTAGGTCCATCCACCTCACTACAAATAACTCAATTCGTTTCTTCTTATGGCTGAATAATGTTCCATTGTATATATGTGTCACATCTTCTTTATCCATTCATTTGTCAATGGACACTTAGGTTGCTTCCATGTCCTGGCTATTGTAAATAGAGCTGCAATGGACATTGTGGTACATGACTCTTTTTGAATTATGGTTTTCTCAAGGTATATGCTCAGTAGTGGGATTGCTGGGTCATATGGTAGCTCTATTTGTAGTTTTTTAAGGAACCTCCATACTGTTCTCCATAGTGGCTGTATCAATTTACATTCCCACCAACAGTGCAAAAGAGTTCCATTTTCTCCACACCCTCCCCAGCATTTATTGTTTGTAGATATTTTGATGATGGCCATTCTGACCGGTGTGAGGTGATACCTCATCGTAGATTTCATTTGAGCTTCTCTAGTGATTAGTGATATTGAGCATCCTTTCATGTGACTGTTGGCAATCTGCATATCTTCTTTGGAGAAATGTCTATTTAGGTCTTCTGCCGAGTTTTGGATTGGGTTGTTTATTTTTTGATATTGAGCTGCATGAGCTGCTTGTAAATTTTGGAGATTAATCCTTTGTCAGCTGCTTCATTTGCAAAAATTATCTCCCATTCTGAGGGTTGTCTTTTCATCTTGTTTATGGTACAAAAGTTTTTATGTTTCATTAGGTCCCATTTGTTTATTTTTATTTTTATTTCCATTTCTCTAGGAGGTGGGTAAAAAAGGATCTTACTGTCATTTATGTCATAGAGTGTTCTGCCTATGTTTTCCTCTAAGAGTTTTATAGTGTCTGGCCTTATATTTAGGTCTTCAATCTATTTTGACTTTATTTTTGTGTATGGTGTTAGGGAGTGTTCTAATTTCATTCTTTTACATGTAGCTGTCCAGTTTTTCCAGCACCACTTATTGAAGAGGCTGTCTTTTCTCTATTGTATATTCTTGCCTCCTTTATCGAAAATAAGGTGACCATACGTGCTTGGGTTTATCTCTGGGCTTTCTATCCCGTTCTATTGATCTACATGTCTATTTTTGTGCCAGTACCATACTGTCTTGATTACTGTAGCTTTGTAATATAGTCTGAAGTCAGGGAGCCTGATTCCTCCAGCTCTGTTTTTTTCCCTCAAGACTGCTTTGGCTATTTGGGGTCTTTTGTGTTTCCATACAAATTGTGAAATTTTTTGTTCTACCTCTGTGAAAAATGCCATTGGTAGTTTGATAGGGATTGCATTCAATCTGTAGATTGCTTTGGGTAGTAGAGTCATTTTCACAATGTTGATTCTTCCAATCCAAGAACATGGTATATCTCTCCATCACTTTGTATCATCTTTACTTTCTTTCATCTGTATCTTATAGTTTTCTGCATACAGATCTTTGGTCTCCTTAGGTAGGTTTATTCCTAGGTTTTTTGTTGTAGTGGTAAATGGGAGTGTTTCCTTAATTCCTCTTTCAGATGTTTCACCATTAGTGTATAGGAATGCCAGAGATTTCTGTGCATTAATTTTGTATCCTGCTACTTTCCCAATTCATTGATTAGCTCTAGCAGTTTTCTGGTAGCATCTTTAGGATTCTCTATGTAGAGTATCATGTCATCTGCAAACAGTGACAGTTTTACTTCCTCTTTTCCAATTTGTATTCCTTTTATTTCTTTTTCTTCTCTTATTGCCATGGCTAGGACTTCCAAAACTATGTTGAATAATAGTGTGAGAATGGGCAACCTCGTCTTTTTCCTGTCTTAGTGGAAATGGTTTCAGTTTTTCACCATTGAGAATGATGTTGGCTGTGGGTTTGTCATATATGGCCTTTATTATGTTGAGGCAAGTTCCCTCTATGCCTACTTTCTGGAGAGTTTTTATCATAAATCGGTGTTGAATTTTGTCAAAAGCTTTTTCTGCATCTATTGAGACGATCATATGGTTTTTCTCCTTTAATTTGTAAATATGGTTTATCACATTGATTGATTTGCATATATTGAAGAATACTTGCATTCCTGGGATAAACCCCACTTGATAATGGCGTATGACCCTTTTAATGTGCTGTTGGATTCTGCTTGCTAGTATTCTGTTGAGGATTTTTGCATCTACATTCATCAGTGATATTAGCCTGTAGTTTTCTTTCTTTGTGACATCTTTGTCTGGCTTTGTCTGGTATCAGGGTGATGGTGGCCTTGTAAAATGAGTTTGGGAGTGTGTCTCCCTCTGCTATATTTTGGAGGAGTTTGAGAAGGATAGGTGTTAGCTCTTCTCTAAATGTTTGATAGAATTCACCTGTGAAGCCATGTGGTCCTGGGCTTTTGTTTGTTGGAAGATTTTTAATCACAGTTTCAATTTCAGTGCTTTTGATTGGTCTGTTTATATTTTCTGTTTCTTCCTGGTTCAGTCTCGGAAGGTCGTGCTTTTCTAAGAGTTTGTCCATTTCTTTCAGGTTTTCCATTTAATTGGCATATAGTTGCTTGTAGTAATCGCTCATGATCCTTTGTATTTCTGAAATGTCACTTGTTACTTCCCTTTTTTCATTTCTAATTCTATTGATATGAGTCTTCTCCCTTTTTTTCTTGATAAGTCTGGCTAATGGTTTATCAATTTTGTTTATCTTCTCAAAGAAACAGCTTTTAGTTATACTGATCTTTGCTATTGTTTCCTTCATTTCTTTTTCATTTATTTCTGATCTGATCTTCATGACTTCTTTCCTTCTGCTAACTTTGGGGTTTTTTTGTTCTTCTTTCTCTAATTGCTTTAGGTATAAGGTTAGGTTGTTTTAGATGTTTCTTGTTTCCTGAGGTAGGATTGTATTGCTATTAACCTCCCTCTTAGAACTGCTTTTGCTGCATCGCATAGGGTTTGGTTCTTTCTGTTTTCACTGTCATTAGTTTCTAGGTAGTTTTTGATTTCCTCTTTGATTTCTTCAGTGATCTCTTGGTTATTTAATAGTGTATTATTTATCCTCCATGTGTTTGTATTGTACAGATTTTTTCCTGTAATTGATATGTAGTCTCCTGGCGTTGTGGTCGAAAATGATACTTGATACGATTTCAATTTTCTTAAATTTACCAAGGCTTGATTTGAGACCCAAGATATGATCTATCCAGGAGAATGTTCCATGAGCACTTGAGAAGAAAGTGTATTCTGTTGTTTTTGGATGGATTGTCCTATAAATATCAATGAAATCCATCTTGTTTAATGTGTCATTTAAAGCTTGTGTTTCCTCATTTATTTTCATTTTGGATGATCTATGCATTGGTTAAAGTTGGGTGTAAAATTCCTCTACTATTATTGTCTTACTGCTGATATCCCCTTTTCTGGCTGTTAGCATTTGCCTTATGTATTGAGGGTCTCCTATGTTGGATGCATAAATATTTACCATTGTTATAGCTTCTTCTTTGATTGATCCCTTGATCATTTAGTGTCCTTCTTTGTCTCTTGTAATAGTCTTTATTTTAAAGTCTATTTTGTCTGATATGAGAATTACTACTCCAGCTTTCTTTTGATTTCCATTTGCATGGAATATCATTTTCCATCCCCTCACGTTCAGTCTGTATGTGTCCCTAGGTCTGAAGTGGGTCTCTTGTAGACAGCATATATATGGGTCTTATTCTGTATCCATTCAGCCAGTCTATGTCTTTTGGTTGGAGCATTTAATGCATTTACATTTAAGGTAGTTATTGATATGTAAGTTCCTAATACCATTTTCAGACATTTGGTGTATGTGCTTGGCTGAGGAGCCAATGGAGCGAAGCTACCATCTGTGGGATTTTGACTGAACACCTCTAAGTCAGAATCCCTCCCAGGTGGAATGATACGGCAGCGCCACGGGAGCCTCAGTTGGCCAGTTACCATTTTCATAACTGTTCTGGGTTTGTTATTGTAGGTCTTTTCCTTCTTTTGTGTTTCCTGCCTAGAGAAGTTCCTTTAGCATTAACTAATGCTAAAGCTGGTTTGGTGTAGCTGAACTCTGTTAGCTTTGCTTGTCTGTAAAGGTTTTAATTTCTCCATCAAATCTGAATGAGATCCTTACTGGGTAGCATAATCTTTTTTGTAGGTTTTTCCCTTTCATCACTTTAAATATGTCCTGCCACTCCCTTCTGGCTTGCAGAATTTCTGCTAAAAGATAAGCTGTTAACCTTATGGGGTTTCCCTTGCATGTATTTGTTGCTTTTCCCTTGCTACTTTTAATATTTTTTATTTGTATTTAATTTTTGATAGTTTGATTAATATGTGTCTTGGCGTGTTTCTCCTTGGATTTATCCTGTATGGGACTCTCTGTGCTTCCTGGACTTGATTATTTCCTTTCCCATATTAGGGAAGTTTTCAACTATAATCTCTTCAAATATTTTCTCAGTCCCTTTCTTTTTCTCTTCTTCTTCTGGAACCCCTATAATTCGAATGTTGGTTTATTTAATGTCCCAGAGGTCTCTGAGACTGTCCTCAGTTCTTTTCATTCTTTTTTCTTTATTCTGCTCTGCGGCAGTTATTTGCACTATTTTATCTTCCAGGTCACTTATCCGTTCTTCTGCCTCAGTTATTCTGCTATTGATTCCTTCTAGAGAATTTTTAATTTCATTTACTGTGATGTTCATCATTGTTTGCTTGCTCTTTAGCTCTCCTAGGTCCTTGTTAAACATTTCTTGTATTTTCTCCATTCTATTTGCAAGATTTTGGATTATCTTCACTATCAATACTCTGAATTCTTGTTCAGGTAGACTGCCTATTTCCTCTTCATTCGTTAGGTCTGGTGGGTTTTTATCTTGCTCTTTCATCTGCTGTGTATTTCTCTGTCTTCTCATTTTGCTTAACTTACTGTGCTTGGGCTCTCCTTTTCCCAGGCTGCAAGTTCATAGTTCCCTTTGCTTTTGGTGACTGCCCCCAGTGAGTACGGTTGGTTCAGTGGGTTGTGTAGGCTTCCTGGTGGAGGGGACTGGTGTCTGTGTCTGGTGGATGAGGCTGGATGTTGTCTTTCTGGTGGGCAGGACCACATCTGGTGGTGTGTTTTGGGGTGTCTGTGAACTCATTATTATTTTAGGCAGCCTCTCTGCTAATGGGTGGGGTTGTGTTCCTGTCTTGCTAGTTGTTTGGCATAGGGTGTCCAGCACTGTAGCTTGCTGGTTGAGTGGAGCTAGGTAGCATTGAGATGGGGATCTCTGGGAGAACTTTCACCATTTGATATTATGTGGGGCCGGTAGGTCTCTGGTGGTCCAATGTCCTGAACTAGGCTCTCCCACCTCAGAGGCTCAGGCCTGACACCCGGTCAGAGCACCAAGACCCTGTCAGCCACAGGGCTCAGAAGTAAAGGGAAAAACGGAAAAAGAAAGAAGGAAGAAAGGAAGAAAGAAAGAAGGGAAGAAGGAAAGAAAAATAAAATAAAGTTATTAAAATAAAATTTTTTAAAATATTATTAAAAATAAAAAAGTAATATAAAAAAAGAAAGAAGAGAGAAACCAAACCAAAAAAAAAATCCACTATGATAACAAGGGCTAAAAACTATACAAAGGGAAAAAAAGCACAGAAGGACAGACAGAACCCTAGGACAAATGGTAAAAACAAAGCTATACAGACAAAATCACACAAAGAAGCATACACATACACACTCACAAAAAGAGAAAAAGGATAAATATATATATATTTAAAAAGGGGGGGGGGCTTCCCTGGTGACGCAGTGGTTGATAATCTGCCTGCCAATGCAGGGGACACGGGTTCAAGCCCTGGTCTGGGAAGATCCCACATGCCGCGGAGCAACTAGGCCCGTGAGCCACAATTACTGAGCCTGCACGTCTGGAGCCTTTGCTCCGCAAAAAGAGAGGCCACGATAGTGAGAGGCCCACGCACCGCGATGAAGAGTGGCCCCCGCTTGCCGCAACTGGAGAAAGCCCTCACACAGAACAAAGACCCAACACAGCCAAAAATAAATAAATTAATTTAAAAAAAAAAAAGGAAGAGAGCAACCAAATCAATAAACAAATCTACCAATAATAATAAGCTATAAATACTAAACTAAGATAAACATAAAACCAGAAACAAATTAGATGCCAAAAGCAAACCCCAAGTCTACGGTTGCTCCCAAAGTCCACTGCCTCAATTTTGGGATGATTGTTGTCTATTCAGGTATTCCACAGATGCAGGGTTACATCAAATTGATTGTGGAGAGTTAATCCACTGCTGCTCCTGAGGCTGCTGGGAGAAATTTCCCTTTCTCTTCTTTGTTTGCACAGCTCCTGGGGTTCAGCTTTGGATTTGGCCCCGCCTCTGTGCGTAGGTCGCCTGAGGGTGTCTGTTCCCCACCCAGACAGGATGGGGTTAAAGGAGCAGCTGATTAGGGGGCTCTGCCTCAGTCTGCCTGGGGGAAGGGGGAGTACGGAATATGGGGCAAGCCTGCGGCAGCAGAGGCCAGCATGATGTTGCAAGAGCCTGAGGGGCACCATGTGCTCTCCCAGAGAAGTTGTCCCTGGATCACGGGACCCTGGCTGTGGCAGGTTGTACACACCCTCAGGAGCGGAGGTGTGGACAGTGACCTGTACTTGCACACAGGATTCTTGGTGGCTGCAGCAGCAGCCTTAGCATCTCATGCCTGTCTCTGGGGTCTGCGCTGATAGCCACGGCTCGCGCCCGTCTCTGAAGCTCGTTTAGGCGGTGCTCTGAATCCCCTCTCCTCATGCATCCTGAAACAATGGTCTCTTGCCTCTTAGGCAGGCCCAGAGTTTTTCCTGGACTGCCTCCCGTCTAGCTGTGGTGCACTAGCCCCCTTCAGGCTGTGTTCACAAAGCCAACCTCAGTCCTCTCCCTTGGGTCTGACCTCCGAAGCCCGAGCCTCAGCTGCCAGCCCCTGCCCGCCCTGGCAGGTGAGCAGACAAGCCTCTCAGGCTGGTGAGTGCTGGTTGGTACCGATCCTCTTGCGGGAATCTCTCCACTTGGCACTCCGCACCCCTGTTGCTGTGCTCTCCTCCGTGGCTCTGAAGCTTCCCCCCCGACCCACCCCCCATCTCCAGCAGTGAAGGGGCTTCCTAGTGTGTGGAAACCTTTCCTCCTTCACAGCTCCCTCCCAGAGGTGCAGGTCCTGTCCCTATTCTTTTGTCTCTGTTTTTTCTTTTGTCCTACCCAGATACATGGGGAGTTTCTTGCCTTTTGGGAAGTCTCAGGTTTTCTGCCAGTGTTCAGTAGGTGTTCTGTAGTTGCTGCTCTACATCTAGATGTATTTCTGATGTATTTGTGGGGAGGAAGGTGATCTTCAGGTCTTACTCTTCCACCATATTGAAGGTCCCTCTCTAACTCAGTTGTTTTGTGCTCAAAAAAAATGATCTGAGTGAGCTCAATCCTTCGAAGTTTGTTGAGCCTTATTTTATGGCCAAATATATTGTCTATTTTTTCTTCAATGAATACTTGAGATAAATATGGTGTTCACAATTAACACTTATTAATTCTGCTCTCTAGATCTTCTCTAGCTTTACTGACTTCTTTATCTGCTTGATCTAACAATTACTATGTGATATGATGTTAAATATCCCACAATAGTGATAGATTTTGCAAACTAGAAATTTTATTATTACACAGTCAACCTTTATCTCTAGTTAACTATTTGACTCTCTCAACTTTTTTTAATATAACTCTCTCAACTGTTTTTTCACTATTACTTATCTGATTACTTCTTTACATACAATCTTTTTCTGTCCACTTTAAAATCTTCTGTTTGTCTTTGGTGCCTTGAATTTGTCTTCTAATGTCTGCAGAGTTGGTTTCTTTTAAGTATCCTGTGGCATTTGTTATGGTACCTGGCTCTGAAGACTGGTGACCTTAAACAGTTCTGGAAAATTCTCAGGCATTATTTTTTTTTAATGATTTCCTCTCCTCCATTTTCTCTCTTCTTTCCTTGAGAAATCCAATTTATTTTAACCTCTTTCTTTTTTCCATCTGCTTTTCCTTTTTCTGGATTATTAATACTCCTCAAATATATCATATCATTTTACATCCTAATGTGTATAGACATGATCTTGTTTCTACCTTTGTTGACAAATGTTTAATTTCAAATTTTGATTAATTTTTCACTTCTAAAAATTATACTTGAATTTTTAAAAAGGATTTACTCATTTTCAATCTCCTTTTTACCTCTTTAAACATATTGATAGTATATATTTTATATTTCCTGATAATTCATATACTTGAAGCCTTTGGGAGTCTACTGACCTTTGTTTCTGCTGTCATTCATAGTGCCGTATTTCCCTGTATGTTTTGTTATGGATATGAGCTTCTCTTCCTTGGATGTTCATATATGGGAATTTTTTGAGACCTGGGTTGAACATGGGATTTGCCTTTGCTTCTCCCAGATGCTTGGTCACATTGTTAACTAAGGTTCACTTTAAGTTAAATTATTAACTTGAGTTTACTGAGACCACCAAGGTGTATAATTCAGATATGAACTCTCAGGGTGGACTTACTCCCTTTTCCCAGGCCAACACTGAGTTTTGAGATGAGAAATTTTTATTGCTATCAATGCTACCCTCTTCCACACATATAATTCAGGACAGGAACCAAGTTTAATTCTAGTCACCTAAACAGTGAGGGTGTAGTCATTTGGGATCCTAGTTTTATTCAATGTATCTTCTATTACGTTCCCTTCCTCTCCCCTCTTCTGTGGGAATGGAAAACCCAAAGTTCAAGGTCATCTGGATTCAGCAAATACCTTCATTGTGAAAACAGTCTCAGTTCCAGTTTATTTCTCCAGATTCCTGCTTTCACCTAGTTTTTAGCCTCTGAGTAGGTTGTCAGAGTTAGCTACAGAATGCCCAATTAAATTTGAATTTTAGATAAACAGTGAATAATTTTTTAGTATAAGTATATCCCATGCAATATTTGGGACTCATACTGAAAAAGTGTTCATTGTTTTCTGAAATTCAAATATAACTGTATTTCCTATATTTTTTCTTGCAGCACTCCACCAATGGGATTATTATTTTCTTGACAGTTCATTGATGCATCGAAAGAGGCTTTTAGAAAACTATACTAAGCAGCACTTTCAGTTGTTTGCTGCAGGAAGGTCAATCAGGGTATCCAGTCTGCCGTATTGCTGGAAGCAGGATTAGTTCTTGTCCTTCTCCTCCCACTCACCAACCTTTATGAAACTGGGAAAGTCATTGGCCTCTGTGAACCTTAATCACCCACAATATTTTTTCTGCATATCCTGGAATTTGTAAAGGACCTTAGAGATCATCTCCTATAATCCTCTTATTTTAAGATAAAGAAAACCTACACTCAGATAAAGAAAACAATAAGGCCAATATTAAGCCTGATACAATGGCAGTGTGGAAACTAGAAATCCTGTCTCCTCACGCCTTCAACTTTCTTTCCACTCTACCATGTTGACTATGAGGCTCAAGTAAGCTAAGTGATATCAGGGCACCAGGGAGAACATCAAGGCACCAGGGAGAACATAAAGTATTCAAAGCACATGATGTATTAGAATAAAAGTAAAGAATTGTAAAATGATTTTGATTACAGAGTCTAACAAAAAAAAATAATTGAGCAAATTGAAATATGAGATTTACTATGGAATAACATTTATGGAAGGAACCCCTTAGGAGTACAATAACATATTTACACATTCTTTCCTTCCAGGAATCTTAAACATAACAATGAGAATCTTCTATGAATATTTAAAGATAATAAATGAATGATATTAAAATAAAATATCTGACTGGAAATGTACTGTATTAAACAAGCATTTTTGACCTAGAATATAATATATTCTCCATAGCGAATAAAAAAAAAGAACTTAATTAACAAAAGCCCTCTCTTCTTTTCTCCTTCCTCTTTTCTTACAAAGAAATGCTTTCAGAATGCTTAAGACTCTCACCATGCCACATTCTTTGCTACAATCAGTGCATGATTGCCACTCAAATTGCTATACTGGTCCTTTTTCCTCTAGCTCTGCATAAAAAGAAGATGCAGATGAATGGATTTTCTGTGGGTTAATTTATTAGGAGTGCAAAGCAATTATCAGCAAGGTAAATCATGGAACATGAAGTACACTGTTACATGCTGGTTGCTGTATAATGTAGGTCCCTTGGCCACAAATGCAATTAGAGTGTTATATTTTATTCCTTTTAATTTTATCTCCTAGTCTCTCCTTGGCTTGATGCAGACAAGTTTGACTGTCCATCAGTATGTGATCAATAAGTAGAAATGTAGAGCTACAACAAACAATTTTGTATTTTTGATGCTATGGGATACATGTTCATGATATGATAGCGTAAATCTTCGAAATGAGGGTTGGGGAATTTAACTGAAGGACTCAGTTTCCAGGGCATCAGGTGGTCAGTTTCTTGTGTGGCTATAATCGGATGAAATTATTTTACTGTCATGTGACCAGAGACTGATGTGAGATAAATTAAGCAACACTTGCAAATGCCTGTCATATTCATAGTGTCCAAATCTTCCATTTTTAATTTTAAAGGGCAGGTCCTAAGACATTCATGTTTACTAGGCTTTTAAGACTCATAAAAGAAATCCTTGACAAGAAAAGCAAGACTTCTCCCTACACAGACCAGTACAAATGTGAATAATATGTGTTTCAACAAAGAGAGTGGAACTAATATCCCTGCTCTGCCACTTACCAGCTAAATTTGGTCAAGCTTCCTAACCCCTCTTTGCCTCAGTTCTTTTATTTACAAATTAGGAATAATGACAACTTCCTGGTGGGATTATTAATAACGTATGAAAGATATCTAGCTTGTAGCAAAGGCTCTATAAAAAAGAAGCTGCCGTGATGGTGTTGCTTATTCTTTATTTACGAAGAACTGCAAGCCAGTAGCAATATTAAAAATTGCACATCCAAAGCAATACATCAGGAAATACCTAGTTATAAGCCATAAAACTTGAAGAAAGTCATAAAATGGTACAGCAAAGTGAGTGATCAGGATGGGCAGGGTTAGAAAGAAAAGATGATGGAGTGAAGTGAGTCTGTATTCTGAAACAACAGACACAGATTTGAGGAAAGATGGTGGCAATTGTGAAACTCCAGGGGAATGTGGGGATTTAGTGGGTGTTAGCTTGGACAATGTAGAGAAATGCAGTAGGATGAAAGGGGCTATTCACAGCAGTTGAAGAAGAAGCTTCAACTATCAACGGGTTTGAAACACTCCAATTTGTCCTAGTGGACCATTAGAAGCTCCTGAGTGAGGTGGCAATTTGAATAGTATTCTCATACATGCTTTAAAATTTGTTTTAGCTTACTAGGTCCTATTATGGGGAAAGGCTAAAAAAAAAAGACCAACCGAAAGACAGTTGTCCTAATATAGACAAGAGGTGATGAAGGTGGTGGGGATAGCAGGTGACTGTATCCATGATGTGAGCTCTGGAGTGAAGGAAAAATCAACACCTGCTAAGACTTTCTTCCCTGCACTAACTGGAGCCTAAACATCCAAGCCAATGCCCTTCTTGTAGTTAAAGGCTCTGCCCTCAATGAGAATGTAAATTCTCTGCACAGAGAGAGTAAAAATTAACCTTCTCACATTTTAGCACCTCAGTGTGAAACCATTTGCTTTTCGTTTTTCCTAGAGCAGATGGTCATAGGGGATTGTCGGGAGGTGGTAAGAGCTCTGAACCCCAAGTGGGCGGCAACCATGACTAAAGCAGAGAAGGACTTAAAAGGGGAGCCTAGGGTGCTGAACCTTGGTCTTGTATACAATTTTGCCTGGGGCTGCCCTTGGGGATGTAATGATCATGGCACCTATACTGTTCTGAATAACTGCATGTGACAGTGGGAGATGATCTTAGTTACCTTGGGAATTAAAAACCAATGTTTTAATGTAATATGCTGTAAATAAACAGTGATGTTAAAACAGCGTTTCTCCAAACTCACCCTCTTGCTTTTGGGGGAGTCCTTGTGCGTGTCCCTGCTCCTTTGTGTGAACAAATGTTAGCTTCCATCCAGTTTTGCCTTATACTTCTATTACCCAGATGTCTTTGTAGCTTCATCTCCCTTCCTTCACTTGATATAAGCCATCATTATCGCCTCAGTTTATCTATGAAACATGTCTTACGTTTAACTTACATGTACAAATTGAAATGACTTATCAACATGACTATGGATTGATACAGTCTAAAATAAGTACACGCGATGATACTGCCCCTGTGTTGTAAGCACCCTCTTTGCATCTGCAGCCATCCCCTCTAATGCTAAATTGTGTTCTGAGTAATTTCATGCTTTTGTTCTTTAAAATGTGATGTATTTATGCTCTGAGTTCCCACCTCCAGTGAAAGCTCTCTAGGCTTTATTCCCCTCTGCATTCCTCATAGCGCCCACAGTAGTCTCTTCACTTTGGAAAAGACTTGAGTTTTCTGGGCTTAACCACAAATTCCTCGGTCATGGATGGTATTGCTTACTCTATTTTGGAAATGATCACTTTACACTGTATGACACTTCAAGTAATCATGTTTATAATCAATTAATGGAGAAGGAGGAATGAGGGACACTCAAAGCCACTTTTGAGTTCATAGTGAAACATGATGAAATCAGATTCCACAACTTGGAAGTTGGTATAAACTTGAAAAAGATTTATGTGTGTAGCTCTTGAGTCCCTACTCACCAACTTGTGGTACAAAATAAGGTCCCATATTCCAAATGAATTGGTTTGAGCACCCAGGTCCTCCCCACCCTGCTCGTAGCTGCATTCCATTCTGCTCCTAAGATGCAGCCCTCTAAGTAATTTCTGGGGACCTCGAGGAACTCAGTCACCATTCCTGACTCTGTCCTCTCCACTGCTTGCCTTTTGCCTGTGGTCACATGGCTTCCAGCACATCCTACTGCTATGACTGCATGAACCACAGAGTCACGACACCAATAGGTCCTCTTAATACCACCTCTGAGGTCTGGGCTGCAACTACGCTCCTTATTTCTTCTCCCAGCTCTCCTTACTTCACCACTCTGTGCATTTTCACACATCTGCCATGGCATTTAAACGTTTATCACTTCACATACTCTGTTCCCTTTGCCTAGAATGTCCCTTCTCCTCTGCACCCCTGTTGTTCACATGGACAGCCATTTAAATCTCAGCTAAATTGTAATCTGCTCCATCACATTATCCCTGACTCCCAGAATCAGCCGTACACCCTCCTTCCTCCAATCCCTACAGTGCATCTCCAACATAACACGGACCACACTGGATTATAACTGTGCCATTTTTTTTTTCCTTAACTAAATAGATCATGAGATCCTTGAGGGCACTGAACGAAGTGCAGCTTTGTAGGACTCTATGATCAGCTAGGCAGACCCATTTAGACATTTTACTAGCTCACTAATAACCCTTTTGTTCATTAGCTTTTTGTTGTTGTTGTTAAGGATTTTCATGGTCCTTAATAGAATGAGCTTTATACCATGATTTACAAGTTGACCTTGATTCAGTCCAAACCGCATTCTGAGAAAATCTGCTTGAAGTGAAGTATGACGTGGTTATTAAATTCGTGTATTTGGGAATAGCAGAGAGGATAGGGCTATGGATATTTAAGGTCAGTTGCGTGGAGGATAAGAGAGGTGGGTAAAATTAACTCACCTATTTAAATGTTTCAGAAAATTGGGAAAACTAAGTTATCAAAAAAAAAAAAAGAGCAAAAACACTGCACATCGCTACTCAGCATAATTTTGCTTAGAAAATAGCATTATTCCTGCTTGATCTGATTCCGTGTGGTTAAGCTTGGGAGAAATGTTATTTGTTGTATACACAGCTAAGCTGATGAAATTATCCTCAAATATTCTAGTGTGGTACGCACAGCCAACAACACGGCTGCTTGTTGCATCAATTTGGAAAAGAGAGAAAAAAATTAGCCATGTAATAGTTAATTCAATTTATAAAATTAAATGTGCATTGAAAATATGCCTGGTAAATATGATGCCATCTGCACATGCTCCAACAGCGAGCCTGGTTAATATTTTATAGTTTATCTGATAAAGTTAACAAAAGAATTTAGTCAGAGTGGAGACACACACTGAATATTTCATCACCTTCTTAATTGCAGAATACAGACAAGACATTTTTTTTACCTTTGGGAAAAATAAATTTTAAAAGTTATTACAGATGGAATCAGTTTGGCAATTAGGTTGAAATCCAACTGAAACCAAGCAGAAATTGACGGCTGCAAACATCACAATACCAAAGTATTTTCAGCCAACTCCATCAATTTACATGATGAAGCAGAAATGTTGATAGCAATGCTGTGTTAGGCGGCTAGCAGAGGTTATATTAACACAGAGGAAAAACTGGCTTTGTGCCTTTTTTTCCCAATAGTTAATTCACAGCCATCAAGAGCTGTCATTCTTATGCACAGCAGACAATATGATATACCTAAGGCTTTTCATTCTGACTTCTGATTTAAAGGTCTTCAGCTTGTGCTGTGGACCTTAACCTTGAAGCCAAGTGCAAATTAGCTTTAAATCAATGAAGCTGATTAAAGCTCCATTGTGGTAGAGCCCTTAATAGAAGAAGGGAGGGGAAAGAACCACTTGAAAACAGTAAAAGATTGGCCTCTCTTAACTTGGAACATATGTAATGCTTTTCAGCTCTCCTCTACCCTGACAGAACCATGAATGGTTTTAAGGCTATTTACCTACTAAGAGAATGGAACCAAATTTTCCAATTCAGTGAAAGAGGCCAAGTGAGAATCAAAGGTATTTTTCACAAGCTCTAGAATATAAAAGGTTATTTTAAAAAGACGTAAAGAGGAGAACATCAAAACAGTACAGACCAGTACAGACCAAGAGAATCAAGTTTCTCTTGTGCAAAAACAATCCTTATATTTTAAAGGTACTTTGGGCTTCTGCGTTTGTTTGTTTTGTTTTGTATTTTAAGATATACCATTTCTCAGAAACAAAAGGTAGTCACCAAATTCAGACCATCTAAAGAAAATTTTTTTCCTCCCTCACAAATGAACAGATCTCCCCAAAATATGCCTAAGAAGTTCTTTGCTTTGGAAGTGGCCAGAATAAACTCCAGCCAACAGGCAGGACCATTTGTTTATCTACACCCCACCACTAGCACCACCCATCCATCACCACAGAAACTTTGCCCAAGGGATTTACCAATTCTCCCCAATTTCCTCATGGCTATCAGAATCTAGAAAAATTCATTCTTTACCAAAGAATAAATTCTTTTCATAACATCTTCAGAAATACTAAAATCATAGACTAGAAAGAATATTTTAAATAAAGAAAGGCTCATTGTTTTACCTAATTTAGTTGTTTAATGCTGCAATTCAATTTACCCTTCATGGGAATACCATACCACTATAATAGTGACTTTATCCAATGTGTGGGATGAATACTTATCTTTATATTTCAGTTTTCATGAGCTTGAAATTATGGAAAAGAAATTTTTGCCAAGAACCTCAGGGGAAATTAAAGCAAATACAAAAAGGCAGATCACGCCTACTTCCTGCATTAGTGGATGTAAAGTGCTTTCAACAGGGCTTGGCCTTTAGCATGTGCTCAACAAACATGGGCTACTGGCTATTATTCTACTGAATTGGATGCACAAACTTAACCATGAGGGAGCCCTCAATTTTTCCTCTTACCACCCCCTTGAATGTACCAACCCCAAAGCCCTGCCTTGAAACTCTCAAGATTTCCTCTCCTATTCTAAATTCTATGGAAACTTAATGGAGGAAAAACAAGGGAACTGGGCTAGAAGAAAGTCACTTCCATCTAACTAAGTGGCTAAAAACATGCTAATAGTCACCAAAGGTAGAGAAATATTAATTTAAAAAAAATGTACACTACAAACAGCAGAATACAACCTTCCCCACTTTTAAAAGTTAAAGAGCTGTTCTTTATATGAATCTCTAGGTACATATTTTATCTTGCTTAAACTTCCAAGGCAGGACAGAATAAGGAACAACAGAGATCTGAAAGGGCCAGTGAAAATAGAAAAAGAACAGAATGGAGATAAGGGAGGCAGTGGAATGCTAGGAGAAGAGAGAGAAAGAAAGAGAAAAAGACAAATGACTGAGGGAAAAAAAAAATGGTGGGGGACAAGAAGACAGTCGAGAATGAGCTGCGATCAAGTATAATGTTCCCTCAAGATGCGGGTGGAGTAGCAACTGATGGAGGATAGACAGCTCTGCTCTGCACAAAGTCAAGGTTATATGTTTCTTTCCATCCACTGAGCTGTCGCTACACAACTTCAGGGGGAGAGAAAAGACAAGGAGAGAAGGCTGAGGCATCAGCACAACCAGACAGCCAGAATGTAGAGAGTGATAATCATCAGGGTTTCTTAAGCCACAACTGCCCTCTGTCATCAACAAGACGTTGTGAGAGCAATCAAATTATCTGTGAGACGCTGACATCTCTGGAAAGAGGTACCATTAAATGCAATCGGTTATTATCGATGGTGATGACGACGACAAGGAAGATGACCGCTTCCATTCGGGATCTCTAGCTAGAACAGTCTGCCTCACTGAAGCCCAAGCTGTTTCCAAACCTCATTAATGCTTACCTGTAATTAATCATCATTTAAAATAACCCCTGGAAAGCATTTTAGAGGTTCCCGATAAAATGAAAAGCAAAATTAAACAAGAGTCACTTTCATCTGACCGTGGGAAAATCACAGACACCTTGTATACCTTCATTTTGTTTGCTAAAAAGCCATTTATTTGAATGCATTACATCTATGACTAGGACTAACCTTACAAATAGATAAAGATAGTGTGCCAGAGTGGCATGATTCAAGAAACTTTCCTTGCCCCAAAGTATCTCCCTTGCCCGGATATAAAAATACTCAACAATGTGTCATTACATTTCTGTTCCTCTGGATTTCTCAGCAAGTAGATCTCCATTTCTATAATGCAAATGCTTCTGGATTTTATCAAGAAATTCAGCTGTCAAAAAATAATAAAATAAAATAAAAATCTAGTTACTAACTCAACAAAATTTTATTGAGCACTGAATGTGCTAGGCAATTTTCTAAGTGTGGGAACAGGACTGTGAATCAACTTGACAAAAATTCCTACCTTTAATGGATTTTAGATACTTAAGGGACAGAAAATAAATAAACAAAATAATTAACTGTAATGTCATTTAAAAAAAAAAGTTATTCAGCTATCTCTGTATCCTAAAAATAGCTGTGGTTTTTTTATCTGATGTTTTTGACCAGTTTGAGGAGGGATTCCTGGCTACATGGAATAATTAGTCATCTGAAAAAGTGGGGTGGCACCAGAGTAAAAGGCATTTTAACAATTAAAACACAAGTAGGGCTTCCCTGGTGGCGCAGTGGTTGAGAGTCCGCCTGCCGATGCAGGGGACACAGGTTCGTGCCCCGGTCCGGGAAGATCCCACATGTCGCGGAGCGGCTGGGCCCATGAGCCATGGCCACTGAGCCTGCGCGTCCGGAGCCTGTGCTCCACAATGGGAGAGGCCACAACAGTGAGAGGCCCGCGAACCGAAAAAAAAAAAAAAAAAAAAAACACAAGTAAAAGGGAGTAGCAAGCCCCCCAAATGAAAGTCATTCATGTCAAGATTTTGCTTAAAACTGGCTAACCCAGGGTTGTTCTAAAGACCTAGTACTGGAATAGGTAAAACCGCAGATTCAAAAAGAACTCAAAGTAAAGCATTTTCTGCAGCTCCAAAGAAAAACAGCATCCAATGAGCCCCACTAGGCAAAGCTCAACTTTCTCTTGCTACTATTCAAAACAGGGGGATGAAAGATCTGTCTTCTCCCATTTATTTCTGGCTCTCAGTTTTGCGGCCACAGAACTGGAAGAAGGAAGCAGCTCTGGAATTGCCAGCAGGGAGCCCAGGGCCTATGGCAGAGGGACCAAGACACAGGCCCTCCATCCAGTTATCGGCACCGTTGTTGCTAAAATTCCTCCTTCGTGGCCATATTGCTCCTCTAGAGTCAGAGCCCTCCTACCTGACAGAGGGCACACACAGGATGAGCATCTTTCCAAGGACCAACCGTACTTCCAAATAAAGGTGTCAGCAAGTTCTCAGAATTTTTTTAAACTCATGGAAAGCAAAGAAAAACTTGTTTGAGCCTTGAACTCCTACAGGAGAACTAGCTAGCCTTCCACTGACTTGGACAGAGTTCAACACTTGGTTAAAAGACAATTATTTATGAGTCAGCTGCACAGGCTGAGATGGGTCATCAGTTCACCTAAGCTTCTCACCTCAGCAAGACCACCCAAACATCAGCCCCGGGCACAGAGCATCCTCCACGCCTCAGGCACCCTGCCAGTGACAAATAAGACAAATAGGAAGTATGTTCTGACCACTTTTCTGTAGCATCTTGAAAATCCCTGTGTGTCACCACCAAGTGGTTTCTGAGTGTGTGTGTGTGTGTGTGTGTGTGTGTGTGTGTGTAGATGTGTGTTTGTGTATGTTTTGATATCTAATTACATGTAGATACATACAGGGATATCCCCAACAGGACCACTTACTGCATTACAAGGACTCATCTACATCCTGCCAGCACTGTGACGTTGTTGTGCGCTCCTATGTGACATGCCCTGTTGCCCACACCAGTGGATATGCACTGTCCAGGGAAATCAGACTGAATCATGGCATGGAAAGCATCATTTCAAGTATCTTTAAGCTCATAATCAGCAAAGCTTATGTTAGCAGGGTTGGAAGATGCTCTTCTGAGTCTATTTCTCATCTCCTTACACTATCTACATCCCTATAACTCTCCCCTCTCCCTACCCCATATGTAACTCTGTATTTCCCAATGTCTATTGTTAAGCTAATCTAGGATTTATGTTTCTGGACAGGTTTCAAATGTGGTTCAGTTGATGTTGAAATGCCCATGAATCCTCCCAGATCTTGCCTCCCTCTCCTGTGGTCCACATTTTCTCCTCCATGTTTCTGCTGAGAAAGCTTCAAGCATGTCAGTCAGCATTCAGCTTCTGACTTTGAAAAATCCTGATGAAGCCACAATGAACTCCAATCTGATGCTTGTAGCAGGTCACTTGTTTCCTCTCCACAGTAAAACATGTTCACAGGTGACAAGGGCCACCATCCAAGGAGGCAACTGTTTGAGAGCAGCAACGGGACCACAGAAAGTTGGTGACTTGTGGTCATATTCTAGCAGATGGCAAAGGTGTGGATTACTCTTGGAAGCCACTGTCAGGTTGGATGGCATTTTACTCCCTAGTGACACTGAAGAAGTGAGTTCTTCTATCTATTCTCTGAATAAGAGCACTACGAATCCCCTGTGAGATGGTTTTTCAACAGTACAAACGCACCATCAATCTGCTCATAAGACTATTTAAAGTTAATATGTGTTCTAGTCTATACAATTCTTCAGGAACAAGGGGCCATTTTTAAATGCAGGGTGACTGACAAAATCTCTTCCCAAGTAGCTCATGAAAAGAAAGGGAACCAACTAAGACGACAGTGCAGTGCTTTTAGAAGTCAGCAACAGGAAAACAAAACAAGTTGATTTTCAAAGATAAAGCTTCTCTTATAACAAATTCAGTATATAGCTATTGGAATAACAGACTTTGTGGTATGCTCTTAAAATAACGTGAATAATACAGATGAAACATTGAAGCAGGAAGCCTTCCTTCACAGATGCTGCTTAAGAACCTTGAAGTCCAGAATTAAAATGTAAACATATTAGTACCCTTTTTCCTTCCCTTCTGCCCCATACCAGTCTTCAAAAAAAAACATGTTCCTATAAGACAGGAAAAGATACTGTATAACATCAAAATGTCTCAACTTACTATAATTATTATTAGCTAATTAGGTTTGGTAAAAGGTTTCTTATGTATATTTGATTTTTGTGTTGGTGTTTATGACTATTGGGTAGGAATTTTCCAACACTTTCTAGATATCTTTCAAACATTTTAAATGAATTCAAATCAGCTACAAATGTTAAAGGTTGTTTATGTGATCAAACACACGATGGAAAATAAAATGACTTACCTCCTAGCCTACATAAAATATAGAGGAATGTCAAAATATAAAGAGGAGGATAATTGCTTGCTCCTGATCTGGGAGACTGTTAATTGCTCTCTCCTCACTCCATCCCAGTCCCGACTCAAAATAGCATTTAAAATAAAGTAAACCACACTGATAGTACAGCAGAGTATGGATAATTTTTTTTTTCTCAAAGATTCTTCAAAGTGTAGGTCAGGCTGATCACCTGTTTCATTTTCTTAATCATTTAAAGAAATTTTAAGAATATGACCAAAATCTAAATCAACTCTGCTGCAATTCGATAGTTATAACAAGAAAAATCATCCTATTTGTGTACAGGGCAACACACAGGAAACATTTATTATAAAAAAAAAAAAGACTTGAGAAAGATTTATATTTAGGAACTATATAACTAATAAATTTTAAAGCTGAGGAAAATAAAGTATGGGTTTTTATTCCCCTGGAATTGTGAACAACCTCTTTACAAAGTATCCCAAAAGCTTCCTTTATTTTAAAATGGACATTCTTGGGACTCAAACACAAGTCAATCAATGAAGAATCATATGTTGACAGTACGAGAAAGGGGAAGAAATTACCTTTCGTTGGTAGAAAGTTCCATCCCCATGAAAGAAAAATAAAAGTGCTTGGAGGAGGGGAAGAGGGAAAAAAAGCTCCAGTGAGTTTAATAAGTGCCATTATTGCAGAGAAATTTTAAAGGGTGATAATATGAATCACGAGAGAAGCGCAATAGGGCAGCTATTCGAAATTTGTTTTTCACATATTTAGCGCAAAAACAGCAGTTCTCACAAGAAAGGTCAATCAACCCACACGTTCATCTCCAGTCAAGCAGCACTTTGAGATCCAAATGTGATTGCAAATCTCTTGCAGGCCAAGATGAAGGGGTTTTTCATTTCAATCTATCTATTACTACCAGCATTTTATACTCATTATGGTCAGGGGTTGAAGTGCATACTAGGTATTTAGCTGGTGCAGAATTCCAGCACTTCCCTCATCACACTAGAGTAGAATTAACATGTGAACATGCACATGCACGCACGTGCACGCACACACACACACGCACACACACAACTATGCTACAGTAACATGAAGCATCTGACTTTTGCCCAAGTAATCAGATTCAGACTTAGGGCTTCCTTTCAAACCTGACTTCACCCCCCTGAAACTCTTGCAGGGGTCCTCTCAGCATGCCATAGGTTGCTGCATGTGCCGTAATAACAGGCACAGCAGGATGAGTAAAGAGCAAAATGCAATCAATCAGCAGAGGCCGTCCTTACTTTTGTAAATTTAAGTCAGTCCCTGAAACTTCCTTTACACGAACACCTGTGGTTGTGCCTTAATTTCCTTTTTAAAAACAGTTCGAGTACTTTCTTTTAAATTATCGTATATAATGCAAACAGAAAAATGCATAAAACAAATGTACACTTTAGTGAACCCTTGAACAGCAACATAACCCACACTTGTGGCAAGAAATAACAGAGTCCCAGACTTGCCCCTTCTTGAATATAAATACCTCCCTCCCTGCATCTATAACCAACATCCCTGAAATGCATTCTATCTACTTCCTTGACTTTATTTAAGGTTTTATTATATAATTATGCATACCTAAAGTATGGTTGAATTATGCCTGTTTTTTATTGATGAAACTCAATTCTTATAGAATATATTCCATCAGGCCTGGCTTTCTTTTGCTCAATATTTCATCTTTAAGATTGATCTACATTCTTCCATGTATGTGTAGTTTATTCACTTTTTATTGTTGCATACTATTCCAAGGCATGAATATGTCACAATTGACTTATTCATTTCAATTTTGATGGGCGTTTGGAATATATATATCTGGCCCACTGCAATGCAACTTTGAAAAGTCTTAGCCATATTCTGGTATACATAAGCTGAAACTTATAGGGGATGTATACATAAGAGTGGAGTTACTGGACCATACCACACATGTATGTTTAGTTTTACTAGAGATGGGCAAAAATTTTCCAAAGTTTCCATCCCACCAGCAATGCCTAAGAGTTCTTGTTCCTTCACATTCCCAACAACACTTAGGTTTTTTGTTTTTTTGTTTCTTTGCAGGTCTGGTTGGCACCCCTTTCCTTTATAAATAGAATAGTTGGAGAGAGAAGCCCTCATTGGACTTTCTGAACCTCTTATAATCCATAATTGTTGACCCATTCTTTTTGTTGTTTTTGTTGTTGTTGTTTTAATTTTGGGCCACACTGCATGGCATGTGGGTTCTCAGTCCCCACTGACCCATTCTAAAGGTCATCAAAACTTCCTCTGTCTTATTGTTATGCACTATTAGAGAGCCTCTTAATTTAGAACTTATTGAGGTAATAACCTAGATTAGTTCTAAAGGAGCTATTACACTTTTTAAAAGCTGGACAAAAGTCCTGAGAAAAGAGACTAAATTTACCAAAGACCCAGTAGACAGGAGACCTATAACTAAGATGGAAAAGAACAAGCAGTTCTGTGTTATCTGTAAATCAAACAAATAAACATCAGATTCGGTAGGAAAAAAACAGATCTCACTAATGTGACTGAGAAAGTTAATCACAAAGAAAAATAATTCTGAGGAAAGCAGTGTGGGAACATGGGAATTAAATAAAGAAAAAGCCTCCTGGGGCTTCCCTGGTGGCGCAGTGACTGAGAGTCCGCCTGCCGATGCAGGCGACGTGAGTTTGTGCCCTGGTCCGGGAGGATCCCACAAAAAAAAAAAAAAAAAAGAAAAAGCCTCCTCTTCCTTCATTTCTGTCTTCTCCTACACACACAGATACACACACGTACACACAAATTATTTCACTCACCACCTCCAGCACTAATTAGTGAGTGACTTTCTTTCCCTGGAAATGCTGACAAGTTCCAGCTGAATACATTTTTTAAAAAAAGAAAACTGAAAATTATTTGAATATGTGTTAATATTTTTTCTCTCGTGATCGAGTTCCATATATACAGAGCTAAACCCCAAATGGGCAATTTCTCCCAAGGTTCCAGGAACCTTGGGCTCTGTATGAAGATCCCAAATATGCTTCCTAAGCAATTCTTTTGTTTTCTGTTTAGAAAACTGACAAGAACAATAAATTTTTACATAAAGGCATAGAAACTGGATATAGTCAGTGGACACCTCTTCATCCTGATGGAGCATCTGCTCCGCAGGCTTTTAAAATCAGGCTATGACTTTCCTTACCTAGATCTATTTAGACATCAGAATTAATCAAAAATTCAATGTATTCCTTATTTTGGAGATGATTTACGATGGTGTATTTCGTCTCTCTGGCAAGATCCTACGATGTGTAGGTTAGATCAATAGTTAACTGGGAGATGTAATATGAATTGACTGCTCTTCTGACATGAACTCATTTGCAAATACAAGTAAGAGATTTTAGGTGGTCTTATTAGGAAATGGACCAGTGGTTCACAATTATCATATTTATCTGGAGGAGCCTTTTAAAATACACATATCCTGAAAATTCTGATTCAACAGCACTGGAGTATCATATCTACTTTTTAAAATTACCCTAGTGACTATGAAACCTAGACAATGTTAAAAACCAATGAAATAAGGAGGAAGAAGAAAGATGGAAAAATCAAATGCCAAAGGACCAATTTCTTAAGTCTGAGACTTTTTAAACGTTATTAACATTGGAGTTAGTATTTCAAATTTATGGTATGATGTGCTCATAACACTCCTCCCACTTTCTCCTTTACCCTCCCAGCCACTATAACAAAGAAATATGACCATGCGTTTGTCAGTCTGAACCCTATTTCTGTTGACAAGGGCTATATTTCAGTTGAGCTCACTTTCCCCCTTTCCACCACACACAGGACTTTATTTCTCAGGGTTTATTAAATGCATTCCACTATATTCTGGTTTATGGTAACTTTGTTCTACGTAGTCCCATTATATCCAAACATTTGTGCTTTTTCAAATATGAAAGAACTGAGGAACCAAACTGATCAAATGTTACTTTTTTAAAAGCTGCAATAGTTTCTGATGCACCTCTTTCTTTGAGGAAAGATATTATTGTGTACTCTATTAAAAATGGGACAGTTCACACAAGAAACAAGCAAACATTGAGTAGAAGCCTGTATATTTTAGCAGGCTTGAAGATTATCGAAATTTTACTGGGATAACATATACCATTACTAGGTAAAGTAAAATCAGAATACAAGTTAAACTTTATTCAGACATACACTGACCAGTTCCAACCCAGACTGAAAGCAAGGGGTCTCTGTTCAGTCCTGCCTAAACTAACCCCAGCCTATCCACTCTAAGGGAGACATTTCCAAAGCTAAACACATAATAACAAGAAAAAAAATAAGCCACTAAGTTGTAAAATAATTCACTATAATTTTGCATTTTACCTTTTCAAATAGTAAATATAAATATTTTGTCTTCTAGACCAAATGGCATGGTTTCTATTAAACTAGCACAAGCTAAAAATGAGGTCATTCTAAAAGACTATAAAGAACAAAGCATCAAATGATCGCACATAACCAAACTAGAATTTTATGACCAATTCTATAAAAATAATAATTAATCTTCTGAATTCTAAGTGGCAGACACTATGCAGAATAGAAGATGACAAGAAACTCATTGATAACAGATTAAGAGGCAATTTGCTTTTCTTGAATAATATCAAAATGTCATTTCCTTCTCACTAAAAACAACAAAACTATTAGCTAGAGCATTATTTGAATGGCCTATTAAAGCCAAGGAACAAATAAAAAACATGAGGTTATTATCTTCAATGATTAAAAACTGTCACCCATTATAAATATATCCAGTAATCTGAAATTGCTTAAAAGGAAATCGGATATAGACACAATTTCCCTAGGATAAAAGCTGATTTCTTTTCCTTTACTGCCAAGTACTTTCGTAAGTAATCTCCCTGTCTTTTTTTCCTCCAATAGAGAAATAAACACAAACATTTGGAGAGATTTACAAACCAGTGCAATGATATCCAGTCTTCAGAGTAAACAATATGTTTTAAAGAAACAAGACATTCGTCATTCTCATCCTTTCCCCTTGTTATACACATGAAATATACAAAAGCTAAGCCATTATAAGTGAAATATGATCAAAAAACACTCAAGATAAGAATTTGATTCTCAGAATTAGAATATAGACTTGTTTTTCCCTAACCAGGTAAGAGTGCTAAGTGCATTGTTCTCCATGTGGTCAGCAAATTGGGATAATTTTTTTCACCTGCATTTGAGTCTCATGGGCCTTCTCTATAATCCTTGAAAATATATTTATCATAGCTACTTATACTCCTAAATGGAAACAACAGTAATAAGTTCAGAAAACAGTCTTCAAATTATTATAAAATGTATTTGTCATCATAAACATGAGTATATAAACTAGTAGCTAAGAGCTAGTGAATTTCTCTGAACCATGTAACATAAATTCAAGTCTTAATATTGGCTTTTCACTTTGTGACTACTTCTTTAAAAAAAAACTTTGTGTGAGAGTATGGCAGAACTAAATACCACGAAAACTATTTCAGGTACAAAAGTAAAAATATATATATATATATATTTCTTTAAAATATATATATAAATATATATTTCTTTTTTTTTTTTGGTTGCACCGCGTAGCTTGTGGGATCTTAGTTCCCTGACCAGGGATTGAACCTGTGCCCTTGGCAGTGAAAGCTCAGGGTCCTCACCACTGGACTGCCAGGGAATACCCCTAAAATAAATATTTTAAATATTTAAATATACAGCCAAGCTTCCCCCACTCCCCCCCCCAAAAAAAAGATTGGATGGCTATCCCCAAAGGCTGAAAACATCTAGAAATCTTGAATCCAGAGTTAATCATGCATTAAAATGAGCAGTGGTCTTAGGACAATCTGCCAACCCATGTCATTTAGCTCCATTCTTTCATGGAGAGCAGGAGACAAAGTCTACAGTTGGTTCCAGAATAGAAGCAAGATTAGATCCTCCTGGGACGAGATAGCAAAGAGTAAATTAGGAGGAAAAAAAATCCACAGAGGAAGATGGTGTTGAAATTTGCCTATCAATTTCTCAACTTGAGATAGAGGGGGGTAAGTTCATTAAGCTTTCATAAACATAAAACAGTGTTCATGTAGCATTTGGGTTAGAATTCATACTATTTATATGATTCTTAAAACTCCAAGCTAAGAATTGTTTTCAAATGGTGCTTAATAGGTAGTGACTTCAGGAACCTGGCATAAACAAAGGTAAATCCACATTTAGAGGAACCATTTTCAACCCAGGTCAACTACAACATCCACAATCAAAAGTTAAATTCCCAGAGGGGATATATGTATATGTATAGCTGATTCACTTTGCTATACAGCAGAAATTAACACAACATTGTAAAGCAACTATATTCCAATAAAAAAATTTTTAAAAAGTTAAATTCCCACAGTTAAAAAGGAAATACAGGATGGAATGAATTGGGAGATTGGGATTGACATATATACGTTATGTATAAAATAAGCAACTAATGAGAACCTACTGTATAGCACAGGGAGCTCTACTCAGTGCTCTGTGGTGACCTAAATGGGAAGGAAATCAAAAAAAGAGGGGATATATGTATACGTATAGCTGATTCACTTTGCTGAACAGCAGAAACTAACACAACATTGTAAAGCAACTATACTCCAATAAAAATGAATTAAAAAAAATAAATACAAGTTATATCAGCCATGAACTTGAACTTGGAGAACAAACAACCAATCAGACCCACAAAACTACAGACATCAGAATGATCAGATACAGAACAGAATGTAAATTAACTATATTTAACATGCGTAAATAATAAGAGGGTATTGGGATTATTTCAAAAGAAGGAGAAACTATCAAAATGAGGTATATTTGAAGATAACCACATAGATCTTATAGAAATACAATATATAAGTGAAATTAAAAATTTAATTAACTAGTTAAACAGCTGGAAAGACAAAGCTGAAGACAAAACCAATGCAGCAGAAGACAAATCTGGAGAAATTATACAGAATGAGACCCTGAACTATAAAAAGGGAAAGAGTATGAAAGAGAAGGTAAAAGGAATGGGTGACAAAAAGAGATAATCTAATGCCCCGTAATCGACATACTAGAAAGAAATAAAAGGAAGAATGTGGGAGAGACAATATTCAAAGAAATACTAGCTAAGGTTTGTTTCAGAATTAAGAAAAAAATGCAAATTCTCAGAATCCCAGTATATCTAAAGCAGAATAAATAAATGGAAATAAATGGAAATGTAAAAATCTGTAGAGCATCAAAGACAAAAGAAGATCTTGAAAGAAGGCAGAAGTTAAAGGCAAATTAACAAAAATTAAAATTAGACAACTGAGTTTTCAAGAGTAATAACAAAAGTCAGAAAAGAGCAAAATAATATCAAAATGTGCTAAGGAAAAAAATAATTGTCAAGACAGAATTCTATACTCAGTAAAATTATTATTTAAGAACATGGGCAAAATAAAGGCAACAGACAAGGTCTGAGTATATACTATTAATAGAGGCTCACTGAAGATGTAAGTACAGGATTTAAGAAAAATTAAAATGAGCAAAAAAGAAGGTCTGAGAGACAAGAAAGGATGGTGAGAAATTTAAGAAGGGAAAAGACAGTAGTAAACATAGATTAAACTGGAAAAAAAGATATTGAATATGTAAAACTATAATATCTATTTTGTGCGGTTTATTTTTTTTAAAGCCACTGGAAAATAATAGCAAATAAGACAGTAGGAAAGTAACAGGAGTTCAAATATTCTAAAATCACTACATTGTTGAGTGAGAGATTAGAATTTTTAAATTAAAATACAGAATAAGCACTGAAACCAAAAGAAATACCACAGTAAAAATAGAATAAATAGCGGATACGCAATAGCATATTTGAAATAAATCCAAATGTATCATTAATCACAACAAATTCCATGTTAAAAGTCAAGGTGTTTCAGACCAGAATTTTTAAAATCTAGATATACGTAGTTTACATTAGACAACATAAAATAACAAACTGATTGGGCTGTACTAATGTTAGAAACTATATACTTTAAGACAAAAAATATTCTAGAGTTAAAGGAAGCACAATAGTATAAAAGATTCACCAGAAGATATAATAATTTAAATTTAAATGTACCCAAAATACAGTTTCAAAATATATAAAAAGAAAATTGAGAGCACTATCATAGTAAATTTATAAATCTATCATCATAATAAGCATTCTTAAAACGTTTATCAATAAACAAGTGAAAAAATGAATAAGAATATCGAACATAGCCTCAATATTCTGAATTACATAGGATATTCTTAATAATTGGAAAATACACATTTTCTTAAACATGTGTATCGTTTGCAAAAATATAAAATATTCTTTCGTGAAAATATAATAATCATTACAAAAGTCAATAGCAACAGAAAACTTGTTTAAATGCTCATATATTTTGAAAATTAAAATATGCTTCTAAGTAACTCAGGAGTGCTAGTAAAATGATATTTAGAGAAAAAAGATTAATGCATCTAACGTGTATATTAAAAGCAAGGAAAGTAGATAATTTTAGAAATTTTAAAACATAAAATTGACTCCAATAAAGTATACGGAATAAAGTAATAAAAATATAGCAGAAATTAATGAAATTTTAAAAATACAATAGAGGATCACAGAAACCACCTGACCTTTTAGAAAAGAGCAATTAAATTGACAAACCTCTGGCAAGCTTGATTAATAAAAGAGAGAGCATACTAATAAGTAATATGGAAATGAAAAGGGTGCATAGCTATAGATGCTGCAAACATTTTAAAAAATTGTAAAAGAATATTATCAACTTTATGCTACCAAAAAAGTTGAAATTGATTCTTAGGAAAAAAATACATACCTTGCCAAGTGGACTTAAGAAAAATAGATCACTTGAATAGTTTTAAAACCATTAAAGAAATTTAATCAGTAGTTTTAAATATTCCCACAAATGAAATACCAGGCCCCAGCAACTTCTATTCACTATTCAAGGACAGATAATTCCAATCTTACATACAATATTTCAGAAAATACAAAAAGAAACACTATTGAACTCATTTTATGAGGCTAGTATAATTCTGATACAAAACCAGGAAAGGAAAATATGAGAAAGGCAAATTACAGGCCAGTTTCACTCATTAATACAGATGTAGAGTATTCCTTAACAGAATATTAACAAAATAAATCCAGCAATTTAAAAAAATAACAGTTTTACACCAAAAGCAAAAAAAAGTGAAAATAGACAAATTTGATTACATTAAAATTTAAAACTTCTTCATCAAAGAACACTATTAACAGAGTGAAAAGGCAGCCTACTGAATGGGAAAAAATATTTGCAAATCACATATCTGATAAGAGGTTAGTATCCAGAGTACATAAAGAACTCCTACAACTCAACAACAACACAACAAATAGCCTGATTAAAAAATGGGCAAAGAACTCGAATAGACATTTCTTCAAAGAGGACATGGAAATGGCCAACAAGCATATAAAAAGATGCTCAACATCACTAATCATTAGAGAAATGAAAATCAAAACCACAATAAGATATCACCTCATACTCCTTACTGCTACTATCAATAACACAGAAAATAACAAATGCTGGGAAGGATGTGAAGAAATGTATAAAATGGTGCAGCTGCTATGGAAAACAGTATGGCGGTTCCTCAAAAAATTAAAAATAGAATTATCATATAATAGAGCAATTCCACATCTGGGTATATACCCAAAAGTTTTGAAAGCAGGATCTCAGGAGATATTTGCACAGCCATGTTCACAGCAGCACTATTCACAATAGCCAAGAGATAGTAGCAATCCAAATGTTCAGACAGATGAATGGACAGGCAAAATGTGGTCTATACATAGAATGAAATATTATTCCATTTAAAAAGGAAAGAAATTCTGACACATGCTACAACCTGGATGAGGCTTGGGGACATTATGCTAAGTGAAATAAACCAGTCACAAAAGACAAATACTGTATAATTCCACTAATATGAGGTATCTAGAATTGTCAAATTCATAGAAACTAAAAGTTGGACGGTGGTTGCCAGGGTCTTGGAGAATGGGGTTATGGGGAGTGTTTAAAGGGTACAGAGCTTCAATTTTGCAAGAGGAAAACGTACTGGAGATCTCTTTCACGGCAATGTGAATATGCTTAACATTACCGAACTGTACATTTAATAATGATTAAGATAATAAATTTTATGTGTTTTCTTAATACAATAATTTTTTTAATATTAATTTTAATTTACCCCAGGAATGTAAAGTTGGTTCAACTTTAGGAAATCTATTAATATAATTTACCACATTAGCAAATAAAAGGTAATAATGTGAATGTCTCAAAAGATGAAAAAAACTGATAAAAATCAATATTCATTCTTAACTGAAAAAAAGACCTAAAAAACCTTGTTCTCAAATTAAAAATTATCTTCTGGGACTTCCCTGGTGGTCCAGTGGTTAAGAATCTGCCTACCAATGCAGGGGATGTGGGTTCAACTCCTGGTCAGGGAACTAAGATCCCACATGTCTTGGGGCAACTAAGCCCTCGCACCGCAACTACTGAGCATGCAAGCCACAACTAGAGAGCCCGTGTGCTCTGGAGTCCACATGCCACAGCTAGAGAGAAGCCCACACGCTGCAATGAAAGAGGAAAGATCCTGTCGCAACTAAGACCCGACGCAGCCAAAATAAATAAATAAATAAAAATTTTTTAAAGGTTATCTTCTACACACACACACATCACACACACAGAGCTTACAACTAACATATTTAATGGTGAAACATTAAAAAGATTTCTTCTGAAATCCAAGGTAAGGCGTATTTGCCTGCACTTCTATATAATACTAGACTGCAGGTCTAACTAGTACAATAAAAACAGTGGAATAGGGTTAGGGGAAACCCAGAAAGGGAAGGAGGAGAGAAAAAAAGAAGGAAGGGAGGAATACAGGAAGAGATGCACGGAGGGGGAGAAGGAGAAAAACAGAAGAGAAGAAAAAGGAAGGAAAAGTTAAAGGCATAAGGAAAGGAAAACGTATAACTATTGCTTTTCTCATATGATATGATGGTATATAAAACAACCCAAGTGAATGTACAGATAAATTATCAAATTTAGTAAGACAGGTCAGCAAAGTTGCTAGATGTAGTTGTTACATAAAAGTCAATCTCATTTAGGTACAATAATGACAAATAGAACATTTAATTAATTTCAAACATACCATTTGTAATAGCTCCAAATATTAACTATTTAAAACAAAAGTCATGAAGACCTGTTAGAGAAAATTATCAACTTCTGTTTGAAGACATTAAGGAATATGTAAATAAATGGAGAGATTTATCATATTCATGGCTTAGAAAATTCGATATTATAATACTGGGACAATGTCAATTCTTCCCAGACTGAGCAAGGGTCTTTCTATAAAACTTCAGAAAAGAATTCAGAAATAAAAATTCAGAAAAGACTTTATGTGAAAATTAACATGCTAATTCTAATGTGCATATGAAAGAGCAAGAGACCAAGAACAGTCAAGACACTCCTGAAGAAGAGTCAAGTCAAAGTTCGTCCTCTGCCGGATATGAAGACTAGAAAGCCATTTTTAATTGAGATGGTATAGAATTAGGGCATAGAGAATCAAGTAAACTAACAGAACACAAATGAGAACCACAAAACAGACCCAGGTAAATATGAACATTGAATATACGATACAGGTAGCATCACACACCAACAGGAAAGCAGGGACTACTGAATAAACACACAAGAATAACCAGCTACCCCTTTAGGAAAAAAAACAGACTTGGATCTCTTCCTCACATCTTCTAAAAAAAACAATTTCAGATTGGTTGAGGGCTTAGCACTTTTAGAAAAAGAATGTGATATAACATCTTTTTGATAAAAAGATGCATTCTTAAACAGGACACAAAGAGTGAAAACAAAAAGAAAATGATAAGTCATTTAAAGCTAAGAACTTTTCTGTTTATCAAAAAATATCTAATAGAGGATGAAAATGGCAGCCACAAAGTAAGAATGATTATTTGCAATAGCATATAATCATCACAAGATTAGTATGAGAATGTTCCTACTAATTTTTTTTAAAAAAGAAGGGTAGTGAGACTTCCCTGGTGGCGCAGTGGTTAAGACTCCACGCTCCCGATGCAGGGGGCCCAGGTTCCATCCCTGGTCTGGGAACTAGATCCCACATGCATGCTGCAACTAAGAGTTCACATGCCACAACTAAGGAACCAGTGAGCCGCAACTAAGGAGCCCACCTGACACAACTAAGGAGCCCATCTGCTGCAACTAAGGAGCCACGTGCTGCAACTAAGGAGCTCGCCTGCTGCAGCTCGCCTGCTGCAGCTAATACCCAAGGCAACCAAATAAATAAAGTAAAAAATAATAATAAAAAAATTAAAAAATAAAAAGGGTAGTAAATTACATTAAAAAAAGACAAAACATGAATGAACAATATATGAAAAATGATCAACCACATTAAAATAACCAAAGAGAGGAAATTAAAAACGACAATGAGGTAAAATTCTGACAATGTAGTGTGTTAGGAAGGATACACGGCAACAGGAACTCATACACTGTGGTAGGAGTATGCAGTTTTTGGAAAGCAATTTTGGCATTAGCTTGCAAAGCTGAAGAGCTACATACCCTCTAATGAACAATTCTACTGTGCAAACACATGAAATTGGCTTGGGGTTACTACTTTGTTCATAAAAATTATAGACAGAATAGAAATTAATAACGCATCACAAAATGAATATGCCTTAGAGATAATATGGCACCTTTGTACCAGGAAACAAGCACAATAATGAACATAGCAGCATTATTTATAATAGCAAAGATAAATGGAAGCAACGCCAATGTCTGCAGCAGGAGAACTGGTAAATAAAATGAATATACAATGAAATAATTGTATTCAAGCCTTACCGTTCTTATCTAATGGAGTACCCCTGTTCCAGAGACTTCTGCTCTGGTTAATTCTCCCTTTCCCTCTGGAGAATAAAATCTGTTATTTCTGGCTATCTGCCCTCTACACCGTATTTATATATAATTGACCTATCGGATTCAAACTGTGGTTTTATTTCAGAACTAGTAAGTACCCGTGAGCCTTATTTACTCTATCGTTTTCCACTTCCATTCCCCCACCCCACAATACAGAGACACAAACACACACAGATTTCGTGTCCCACTCTTCACTCGACCTCCAAAATAGTCAAGTCTCTTACAATACCTGAGGAAATGTCCGCTGCCGCAATAGCTGTGATGATGGCTTAATGCCCTTAAAACCCTGACTCTATATTAAGGACCAAGAAAAGAATTTTTTAACACCTGAACAAGGACAGAGGATGATTAAGATACAAATTTTATACGCTAGTTTATTTTATTTCTAATTATATTCTTAGTAAATGATGTTAATATTCAACAGGAATGACTTTGTCACTCAGTGCTTTTGCCCAGTAAAAACCAGAGCCCCTAAGCATTTTATTGGCACTAAAGCAGTCAGCTGTGACATACGATAACGGCAAGGGTAAAGAAATTCTGCTCCGTTTCTAAATTAAATGTCTCTTCGATGACTTGAATGTAGGAGACTGAACATATGTAGAGGAGATCACAATAATTTTAAAAGGTGTTGACAGTATTATCATAATAGTCACCTGTTTAAACCAATGCTGACCCTCATGCATGTGTATGTATTATATGGTTTAAGTAACCCAAAGCAGATGCTATACGTGTAATCCAGAAACAACTATAACGATCATTCATATCTCATGCTCGTAGATGAGAGAAGGGTAAATGACTTACTCAGCAAATTCTATTTCAACAGCATCGCCCTCCATCCTCAACACCGAACATCACAAAACTAGTTACTGGTGAGGCTCACTTTTCAGTGTTCTCCAGCACGTTATGGTGCCTATTAAACAAAAAATCAGTTTTAGGTGTTTGTTTCTCTTACAGAATGATTTACATATGATTTCTTGAGCTATATATTAATGCACATAAAAATATGACTTGAGAAAAATTTCTCCTGTAATTTAAATTTACTATTGGTCTCTAACTAGCATGACATGTGTCCATGGTCAAGTGACTTTATCTAGAAGATACATTTTCATCTATATATTCTAGTAGCATGTAAACAGACCCTAACTTCATGTCAAGCCACTTAATGAGACATCATCGTCATTAAAATCATTTGTTTTTATGTATCTGCATCCGTGTGGCTCCATACTAAGCACTATGAAAAGTGAGAATTAAAATGTCTCTCCTTCACAGGATGTGCAATTTAAAATAAAACAGGAAAACGCATATTGATGACACTAAGATCAAACACAGACACTAAACATAAGCATATAAGTATGTCTGATTACATCAAATGGTTAGATGAATGAGAAGGGGTTTTAAGATTTCATTTTAAAACAGTTAAGATTTCATGAAAATCTCAACTTCTCTGTCTTGAAGGCTTATTTCAGCACTTGGGTTTGAAGAGGGGTCTTAGTAAGATAAGGACCCTGTAGTCTAGGGTTTCAGAGAAAGAAAACACTCCAGAAAAGGCCATATCATAGGGTAATTCATAAGAGGGGCAAGATTAGTAAGATGACCAAGGGGCAAGTTCCATGTACCCGAATATCAGAAAAAATATATATTTAATTAATATACCACCACCTGCTGAGAACCCATTCATCTGGCTAGCAGGGCCAAATAGTGTTTTTCTAACACTATTCAGAAAGACTTCACTTCACTTTGAGCTCCTAAATAGGCCAAGCCAATAATCTTTAAAAACCCAGATCAGGGCTTCCCTGGTGGCGCAGTGGTTGAGAGTCCGCCTGCCGATGCAGGGGACACGGGTTCGTGCCCCGGTCCGGGAAGATCCCACATGCCGTGGAGCGGCTGGGCCCGTGAGCCATGGCCACTGAGCCTGCGCATCCGGAGCCTGTGCTCCGCAGCAGGAGAGGCCACAACAGTGAGAGGCCCGCGTCAGTGAGAGGCCCGCATACGGCAAAAAAAAAAAAAAACCCAGATCAGAGAAATGTTTAAATTTAAGAATAGTTCCTCAATCTTAATTCCTAGTAGCAATCAGTAGCTATTCTTTTTCTCTATGCTATTCTTACAAAGAGGAAACTGCTTTATCCTATTAGGTTCTCTCAAAATAATACAGTTCTGATTCTTTTCTGCTAGTGGTTCTCCAAGTGTGGTCCTGGGAAGAGGGCATCAGTATCACCTGGCAACTTGTGCGAAATGGAAATTCTCAGGCTCCACCCCAGACCTACTCCATCAGACAATTGGGGGGGGGGTGAGGACCAGCCATCCCGTTGAACAAGACCCTCAGGTGATTCTGCTACGCACTCAGGTTGAACACTACTGCTTTGTACCTGTCCAATAATAGCACCATCCATGCTTGCCCTGGTCCCACCGTCAGGACAGGTATTTCAGTTCACCTGTAGAAACAATTCAAGAAAAAAATGGTTTTGTCACTTAATCTTCACACTGAAAATGGCATATTTATGTTGGTCAATAAATACTCCCCAAATGGAATAATACTCTTAAACACTCCATACTCATAAACTTTCAGTGTTACAGGGATTGTAGATTGTAGTGTTTACAAAACATTTTCTAATATATTATCAATGAAGCCAATAGATTTAACAAGCTCCCAGGGGTCTTCATTCTCTCCTGGGCCTCACACAGAGAAGACCCTAATAGGCGGAGATCTCACAGCACCGCATATAAGAGCTGTCCTTTGTGTGCCAGGAGGGAGGGCTGGAAAAAGTCCCCTGGAAGGTCTAAGAGTAAAGACAAAAAAAAAAAAGCCTGAGATTTCCTTCTTGCTGATTCAGCAGGCCCTGAGGGTCATCCTTCCCCCCTCCCAGCAGAGCTGAGACACTTCCAATGGGCCAGGCCCAGTTCTCAGTGTCAAGATCTGGAAATCAATGGTTTTACAGTGAGGGAATGGCATTCCCTAACTCTTAGTCTGAGGTTGTAGCTAAAACCAGACAACCCTTTTTGAAACACCAAACCATTTAAGCCGAATCGAAAAAAGTTCAGCTTCTTTGACAAGCACACTGAAAGACACTTTTACGCGTGTTAGGCTAAAATCCCACCAGGTCCCTGGAAAATCCTCTACCTGTGTTAGCCCCATGCTCAGTTCCCATAGTCCCCAGGAATGAAGACCTTCCTGCCCGTCACCAACACCAATTACCTCCCACCAAACTTCACGATGAAAAAGGGGGACAAAAATAATCACTATTTCAGCAGCGGTCATTTTAAAAAAACATGATAATAACGTCGAACTCCCTCCAAAATTAGCCTCCACCGTCCTATAAATTGGTTTTCTTTGTGATCTAAAATTGACTCGCAGGGCACCAGTTAGAAAATAGTCGCTGAAAAGCCGGGGCCTCCGAGCTTTCGGATCCTGCCGGCCTTTCATCGTGTAAACAAACGCATCAGATTTAAAGCTTTCCCATAATTGTTATGCTAACCTTGGAGCGAAACCTCTCCATTTGCATTTGAAGGAGCTAAATATTAGGCAGGAAAGAAAGTGCTCTCTTTGAAAGCCTGAGAAAATGTCCCCGCTCGGGGCTGCCGGGCCATCTGGGCCGCGGGCTGGGGCGCAGCTCCCGCCCCCCGCGCCCTGGTAGCCGCGCGCCGGGAAGAAGGGGCGCCCCGAGGGCCGTCATCTGGCTGCAGAAGAATGCGGACGGGCCCCCGGAGCCTTAGGGCGCGGGCCGGGCTCGCTCGGGGCGGGGGCGGCCCGGGGATGTGGGAGCCAGGCGTGCCTTGGGGATAGATCACGCGTCCTGGGATCCTTGCCCTTTTCCCAGGGCGCATCCCCCGGGCCCACCGCTTCCTGGATGCCGGGGGAGAGGGGCGTCTCCGCAGCAGGGTGAGGGGCTCGGAGGCGCGAGGCGGGGTGTGGAGAGCGTAGGCCTATGCTGGGAAGGAGAAATGCACATTCAGTAAGCGCTCTGACCCACTTTGAACTTGATCTCCTGGAGTCTCCAGATCCAGCCCGTTTAGTCGAGGCCAGTAAGCCCCCCTATGCACACCAAGCTTGGAGTAATTAAAAATAAAAACGCTGCACCGTTGGGGGTTTCTTATAGAAAGGAGGGAAGGCTCGAACTTCCCATCAGCCTATTCTGGGGCAATCAAGAAAAGCCTTGCAGCCCTCTACCTTTTCCTGTAAACGGAACCAAAGCGTATCTAGGATGAGTTACGGAAAAATCATTCCTGGGGGAAAAACATCGAGGGCTTCATACACCAGGAGGACAGAGCTGGAGGGGATAAGATGCTCCTAGATTCGAAGCATATAATTATTTTCTTGCACCACTTCTCATTTTAATCTCATTTCGAATATAATTCAAAGGTGCTTTGATTTTTAAATGACTTCACTGTTGTCAGAATTAGCATTTTTCACTAGTCCTAGGAGACATTCCAGAGGAGAACGGTATTTTTATTTTCCTTTTTTCCCCCCCTACGGTTTGACAAAGGCTTCTCATGCATCGCTGGACTGTGTTACAAAGTTAAGGGATTTTTCCCTCTCTCAAAGGAAGATCGTTGAGGCTGCAAGTAACCCTGGTAGCTGCTAGGAGATGGAATTCTTTAGGCTAGAACAGCATGTTGCACAAAATAACTGGCAAAAGAGGAATGCAGGCCAGCACTTGAGTTCTTTACAGGGGCAAAAGGATGCAACAGTGACCCAAGGTCTACATGGGAAGAGAAGATGAAGTATATTGTTTTTCCTAATCATAAACTAAGTATCAGTGTTTGACAAGCTTCTAAAATGCATCAACTGCCATGTATTCTATTTATTTCATATTTATTAAATGGCTACAAGTTTGGTTTGGGGGTTTTTTGTTTGTTTTTTAAGATTTAGGACCTTGGCCTCAGACAGACCCCAGTTCCAGATCTGGCTTCTCATACTTACTACCTTGGTAGCCCCAATCAAGTTACTTTGCCTTTCTAAATCCCAGTGTTCTTATCCATAAAATGGGTGTATTGAAATAAACACAGTGCCTAACACATAGTAAGCACTCTATAAATCATAGCTGCTGCTGAGTACGTTATTATCATCATTGTAATCACTGTCTCTTCCCTGAAGATTCTAAATCTTTTAAAATCTGTATTAAATGAAGCAATTGAATGGGGTCATTCAAAAATATTTAATTTGTTGCCAGGTTCTGCTCTAGTGCTAGAGATAAATAGATAAATGTTCCTTGCTCTTATGGACTATAGGTTCTAGTCAGGGAGATAAACAACAGATCAGAAAAGTATTAAATATGATCATTGTGTAAACGAGCAGGAACTTATGAGAGGCCTCCCAGGACAGACCCCTTCCCCATATCCTCTGCTGTAGCTCCTCTCTGAAGTACCCAGATAATAGTATCTCATGCATATTTACTGAGTTTTTCAGATGCTAAAAACCACCACCAAATGTAAGAAATTAACTATTTGATGATCATAAGCACGTAGTCCTGGACCCACACCCTGTTACCTCATAATCAACCAATCAGAGAATTGTGCATGAGCTGATCACATACCCTGTGACCCTCCTCCCTCACCCGGCCTTTAAAAATGCTTTGCTGAAACCCTTTTGGGAGTTAGGCATTTGCAGGGGGCATGAGCCCCCTTTCTCCTTGCTTGGCCCTGCAATAAACATTTCCCGGCTCCAAACTCCAACGTTTCTGTATTGTTTGGCCTCACAATGCGTCGGGCACGTGAACTTGCATTTGGTAACAATTTCAGAGAACAATAGATTCCATAAAGAAAATAAACCAGGGAATTGGGAAGGGGAGTGACTGAGAAAGGTGCTGGGGGAGGAGAGAAGGGCTGGTTAAGATGAGAAGGACTGGGCACCTCGAAGAGGAAGTGACAACCATAGGTGTCCACCAGGCAAAAGCAGACTGGAGAAACATTCAGGGCCAGATCTTATACGGTCAGGAGCTCCAAATTCTTCAGAGCAATGAGAGATGATGAGAAAGTTTCAGGCGAGGGAATAACATAATCTGATTTACTATTTAGAAAGGTCACTCTGGCTCCTATGTGGCGAGTAGACAATGGGAAGTGGTGGAAGAGGATAGGGTAAAAGTGGTCCTCAGCCCTCCTTGCCCTTGGGAAACTTTTATAAAGCCAAGCTCTATTTGTGGGTGTGGAGTAGCGCCTAAGCATTGCTTTTCCTGGCTTTTTTTGTTTGTTTTTTCTAAACTCCCAGGTGATTCTACTGTATTGTAAGAGTGGAAAAAAACACTAATTTGTAAGTCATCTCAGTTGTCCCGTGAAAGAGGATGTGATTGACGTGGAGATGCTAAGCGGTGGTCATAGGCTATGTCTTAGAGGTAGAAGCAAATCAACCTGCTAATGGATTAGAAGTGACGGGACGGGTGGGGAGAGAAAGATAGGAATGAGGAATGACCTCATAGTTGGCTCAGTAGTATAGATGGTGATCCCATTTACCGGGATGGCAAAAATGAAGTCAAAGTAGACAGAGGAATGAAGACTGGAATCAAAAATACTGACCATGTTGTGTATATGATGATAATTTGACATATATTAGTATAACAATAATATAATTATTCAGTTGAAACATCTAGCAGAAAGTTGATTTGAGAGATAGGAGGACAAAACTCTAAATGTCATCTGTATCAATGTTGCCCAATAGAACTTTCAGCGAGAATGGAAATGTCCTATATCTGTACTGTCTACTGCAGTATCACTCACCACATGTGGATATTAGCACTTGAAATACAGCTAGGCTGGTATAACTGAGGAGCTGATTATTTTTTTTAATTAATTTAAATTTAAATAGCAATATGTGGCCAGTAGCTATCCTATTGGACAAAGCAGACATGCGTTGATGATTCCCATGTTTATATATCTGGCCTGAACTTGATACCTTCTCACTACTTCCCCTGGTAACAAACAGATCAAAGCCACTGTCCTCTCCAGCTTAGATTATTGCAACAGCCTCCTATCTGGTCACAATGTTTCTCCCCTGACCTTTTATTGTATATTCTCAAAACAGCAGCCAAAATCATCTTCACAGCTTGAGTTATATCATGTATTTCTTTGCTTGAAGCCTTCTAATGTTTCCTCATCTCAATATGATAAAAGCCAAAGATTTTTCAATAGCATACAAAAAAAAAAAAAGCAGCCCTAAATCATCTGACCCCTTCTTTGCCTCTCTAACGTCACTTTCCACTTTTCTGCCACTCCTCTGTCCCTGCCACAGCACTTATCACCTTCTCTTGTGCGATATACTCAACTCAGTTATATTGTTTAGTGTCTACTCTCTTTTAGTAGAAAATAGGCTCTGTTGGGGTGGGGATTTAGGACTATTTTGTTCACTATTGTGTCCTCTACTACCTAGAACACAGTAGCCTGGCACATGTTAAGCACCCAAGAAATACTTATTGAAAGACGGATAATATATGTTCACCTCGGTCACCCAGAAAGACTGTACATGGAGAATAAAAAGGGCTTCAGGACTGAGCCCCAGGCCACTCCTGCATTTAGAGTTGCACCATCCAATGTGTTGGCCACGAGTAGCCATATGTGGCTTTTCAGCTTTCAAAATATGCTACTCCAAACTGAGATGCACTATCAGTGTAAAATACTCACCAGATTGTGAAGATTAAGGATATATATAAAGAATGTAAAGTAGCTCATTAATTATTTATAGCGATTACTTACTGAAATAATATTTTGGAGATTTTGAGTTAATTAAAATGTATTATTAAAATTGATTTCACCTCTTCTTTACTTTTTTTAATGTGGAAATTAAATACTAGGAAATTTAAAATCACATATGTGGCTCAGGTTATATTTCTATTTAGACAAGTTGGTTTAGAGATTGAGAAGAAGAAAAGCCAGCAGGGTTTACTGTGCAGTGAGTAGGAGAAAATATCAGGAAAGTGTGGTACATGGAAGATTAGAGAAACAATTTTTTAAAGTGGGAAGGAAGAGTTAACTAGGTCATATGAGCAAAATAAAGACAGCGAATTAAGCAAAAGATTTGGCAAGATGGAGATCACTGTCAACTATGACAAGGGTGGTTTCAGCGATAGGTGTGTGCAGAAGCCCAACTGGAGAGGGTTTAAGTCAGAATAGAAAGTGGGGAAGGAGAGACAACCAATACAGACAACCCTCTCAAGAAGTTTTCTATGAGAAATGGGGTGACTGCTGGACATAGAACAAAATTATTTTAAGATGGGAGATGTTTTGATCGCTGAAGGAAATGATCCAAGAGAGATAGCCCCAAATTGGAAAATTTAGGCCAAATACAAAGAATATGGACACAAAGCATTTTAAATCTGAAAGGGCCCTTGAAGTTTATCTTAGACAAACTCTTTGCATTACAGATAAGAACTCTGAGATCCAAACAAGTGAAGGATTTGTCAATGTCAACAGCAAAGCTGAAACCAGAACCAGAAACATGGTCAATGAGCTTAGATAAGCTCATTTCTTCAGAGACAAACACTGGTTTTCCAAAAAAAAAACAACCCCATTGAGTGAGAATTATCTTATGTACCACTAGTATAGAATGACAGAGTGTCTCCTTTGGAATAGCTTCAATAATTCTAAGTGAATTGGATAAAGCTTATGAAAAGATTTATCATCAGGGATGAAAACCTTTCTGTGCTTTATACCTAGAAAGTTCATACCTGTAACCAAGTATAACTTCTCTACCATAGAATAAAAATCAACTCTGTACTGTTTCCCTGTACAAAATTTAAATTAACTGGAGTGCTCAGAGAATGGTGAAAATGAGAGGTTCTGACAAATTTTATTTTCTGCTTAACCTGAGGTCAACCAAACAAATACATTGTATTCTAACTCCACTGAAAATCTTTAAATGCTTAGCCCTTCTTTCCTTACTGTGTAGGAAAATGACCATAATTTGATCTCTCTTTAATGATCCAGTATTTTTCTGTGCCTCAGGGTATCATGTTCAATAACATTTTACAATATCTTCCTAGGACTTTAGGTACAGAGAGTGAATGAGGGAAGGAAATTTTGCAAAGTTTCTTTCTGTGAACTTCATAGGAACATGTTTATCATTTGCCTCTTTTTTGCTAAAGGTTGTGTAAAATAAAACTTCAAGTGATGAGGTTATCTGTTAATTCAAGTTTTATCACCCTGTTTTCATTTCTTGTACACTAAGATAATACAATACTGTTAACTCATAAAAAATACAGTATGTGTTAAGGGGCTTTGGTTTGAAGGTTTTGTTATTGTTGTTATAACATTGTTGATGGGTTTGTGATGACCTTGACAAACCCCTCACTTAGAGATTGTTGTGAACAATGATACTCATTCATAAGAAGATTAATCTGGGGTGAGTCAGTCTGGGGCCACAAAGAGGCAAACTTTCACATACAAGTGGGCTGAGATGGGTAACACAGTCTCACAGATGTGTGATGGGGTTTGCATGTGGTATGTGATATGTGAACCACATCACATGCCTCCTTTCCGTTCTACATTCACATCAGTACCTATCCTTCTCCAAGTCCAAGGCTAATTCTTAAATTCTACCTTCTCTGCACGTTTTTCTCTTCCTCGGCACACAGCCTTGCTCGGCTCTCACCAGTTACAAAAGTTCCTTATCCCTTACTCTACCTCTTACCATTCTTTTGCCTACCAAGCTTCAAAATAAGTAGTCTGCCTCCGCAGACTCTTATTCCTCCCAACTGTGCATCTTCAGGACTTTCCATCATTATTTTTCTTAGCTGCCCAGGGGTCTCTAACACAGTTGGATCCTTCCATCTAGAAACTTGCTTTGTCAAACCACTACTTTACCTTTTCCTATTTTCTCTCCTCCTCCCCTCTAAATACTTCTTCTTGGGTTCCCTCACTAGTTCTTTTCCTTATGCCCTCTGAATGTGTGTTCCCAGACTTTCATCCTCAGCTTTCTCATTTTTCCTTCCATTTCTTCCTTCTGCTATTTCATCTGTTTCCCAAACTCTAACTGCTGCTAATATACTGGTAACTCAGAAGTTTGATATCTTTCTTGAGCCTGCTGGGCAACTCCACCTGGATATTCTGGAAGTGATCTCAAAATTAATACATCCCAAAACAAACTCATTAGCAAGATTTTTCATTATCAGTTAATGGGGCCAAGCAGTTACCTAGTCACACAAGTCAATTCGCTTGACTCCCACTTTTTCCCTCAATCATTCAATTGATTTTGGCTTAAATACATATAGCAAATCTGTGCATCCCTCAAATCTGGTGAGCAACCTTAACGTAGCTTCATGGCCTTCCCCTCTTTTAAGTTGTTTATCGCTCCTATCCATCCTGCACTATGTTCTTTCCAAAACATAAATCCGAACTATTATTGCTGCTCCTTTGGGGATAACCTCCTCCACCCCCATCATGGAATAAAGTCCAGAATACTCTTCAGAGCACGTCATGTCCTTCACATCTGACCTTAACCTGTCACCCCCAATGCCTTTTCAACCATTTCTAGCAACCACCACCTCTTCCCTTCTGTTCCACACACTCCTGACTGTCTCATCCATCTGCAACTCCTACTCAGCCTCCAAGAGGCCTTGTCAGTATCTCCTAAAATCACTTGTTACACGGAATGATAATTAATTATTTACATACCTCCCACTCCATTGTGTTATGATTATTAAATAATATGTTCCGCTTAACAATAGGGATCATGGTGTTTTCACCACTGTATCTACACCATCTAGCATAGTACTTAGCCTTAGTAGGGGCTCAACCTATGGATTGGAATTGAATGGTTTAGAGGTAAACTCAGTCTAAATGAGATAACCAGTCTGTCCTAATGAGCTCATCTTCATTGTCTATCCCTGTTGACAGGTATCATCCTAAACCTAAGAGACAGGTGATTTCTGATTTCAGACACAGGGTGTGTCACCCTGATTTGGGAGGAAGGGAATGCCCCGCCGCCCCCCACCCCTTTTCTTCATTCTTCCTGGGAGAACAAATTGCATTCTGCAGTTGTGGCACCAACTTGCTTTTTAAGGGCACACTTTGCTGTTCTGTTTGAATATCCCTTGTCTCTCCTGTTGTTCTTTCTCTGAGCCTGTCTGCCCTTTTCCAAAAGTGAAAACATCACCAAGCATTTCTGTAATAATATGGTGTATATTATCACATTAGCTACAGTTCTAATAAAAGTAGCTACATTATCAGATTATGCTTTGCCTCAGAGCCACAGAAATAATGGTGCTTTATCAGGAAATTTTTTATAGCGAAATGGAAATTCACTAATGCAATAGGAAGTTATCAAACATAATATAATTCAAGAGACCCAAACTGTTAGTGTCTCAATAGGTGAAGGGGGAAAACAACTATTTTATTGTAATGAAACTCTTAACAGAGACATACTTATTATCTTTGTAAAAATGCTCAACATGTTCTTTTTCTCTCTGTATAATCATTTCTCGTTTCTTTTTTTAAAACTTGGATTCTTTTTGTGAAAAGTCTGTTTGAATGTCAGAAGAAAATAAAAGTGAAGGACGTCCCTTGTGGTCCAGTGTTTAAGAATCCGCCTTCCAATGGGGACGTGGGTTCGATCCCTGGTCGGGGAACTAAGATCCCACATGCCACAGGACAACTAAGCCTGTGGGCCGCAACTACTGAGCCCGTGCACTCTGGAGCCTGCATGCCACAACTAGAGAGAAGCCCACTTGAAAGATCCCACATGCCACAACAAAGACCTAATGCAGCCAAACAAATAAATAAATAAAATACATATAATGGTGTCCCTCAAAAAAAGAAGAAGAAGGGCTTCCCTGGTGGTGCAGTGGTTGAGAGTTCGCCTGCCGATGCAGGGGACACGGGTTCGTGCCCCGGTCTGGGAAGATCCCACATGCCGTGGAGCAGCTAGGCCCGTGAGCCATGGCCGCTGAGCCTGCGCATCCGGAGCCTGTGCTCTGCAACGGGAGAGGCCACAACAGTGAGAGGCCCGCGTAACACAAAAAAAAAAGAAGAAGAAGAAGAAAATAAAAGTGATCGGTGATCAGGCAGTTATTAAGTAGAAAAAATCATCCAAAAAATTTAAAATATGGATTTATGCTATCAAACTGCTAAGAGAGTTTCAGAAAGGCTTCCATAAACATAAAACACACAACAAAACACAAGTGTGCCTATGTATTGTGGAGAATGATAAGCTGTCTGCTCACATGCACAAACTAATGAGCAGGAAAATGTCAATACATAGCATGTCAAATAGTCAGTGCTCAAATTCCATCCAAACTTTTACCTCGATTTCCATCTAAAAACAGTGAACAAACATGCAAAATCTAGGTAGCTGCAATTTTTGCCTTTACTAAACAATGGTTTCATGACAGTCAGAATATCAAATTCAGAGAAAAAAATTAAATGGCTTTCCTGCTTCATAATACATCAAATTCTTGCTAGAATTCAAAGGAAGGATGAAGAGTTTTTTTTTTTTCTTTCTCCAAAAAAAATTTCCCTTAGTCCAGGACTGGGGGGAAAGTGATTACCTAAAAGGGCATGACAGAAATGCAGTTCAAAGACATATTCCCATGCTGTCATTATGTATGTGTGTGTACACGCATGTTAATATATAGTATGTGTGCATTAGCATATAGATGGAGATATAAAAATTAGATAGATAATAGATAATGGGTGATCTATCATTCTGGAACCTTTGAAAGGGAGATGTTTGTTTAAATGATCTTTTCAATGGTGTACTCTACTGAGGTGTAGCTATTTCTCCTTTTGACCTGAAATTCTAACCGTTTGGGAAAACACAATGATTAGATAACAATTGTGAGCCATAAAAATGCACTTAAAATAGACTGGAAATACTCATTTTGACCACTTGGACATATTGGCTATTTTACATTTTGATCAACGTTTCCCATCCAGTTTTGTTTCCAACCAAGATATTCCTACTTTTCAGTTTCAGGATCTGATTTGTGCATGGGGGCTATAGCTGTGTACACATCAGCACCTCAGCTCCCCCTCCATGGATGACACATTCTCCTCTCTAACATCTAAATGTAGCACAGAAGGAGGATATGATCTGGGAACAATACAACCAGATACAATTACTGATAATTTTTTTTAAATCATACTTTCTAAATATAGTGCAAACCCATTTTTGGTATGTTTTCCTACACAGCAGGATAGAGATTGGTGGGGGTGTTTGGAGGATACAGGAAAAATGGGAGCCAATTTGGAATGGGGACAGGCAGTGTTAATTCAAAATTACATATTTAGGAAAAAAATCATCTTGGTCTGCAGTTTGAGGACAAAACTAAAGGAGTAAACAAACCTGCAGAGAGCGTCTTTGTAGAGACAGAATCAAGATAAAAAAAACAGTTTTCTGTCTTCCCTTCATCCTAGCAGGTGGCAAGTAATCAAGTTTTCATAAAGTGTGCAAGGCCTCCAACAGTGTTCTGAGTGCTCAAGTTCTTTTCCTTTGCCACTAGTTACTGTTGCTTCAGTCACTTAAAGGTATTTCTGTCCAGAGGTATACTCCCTGCCCTCCTTTACCTACACATTTGACGGTCTGTTTCTCAAAATACTGTGGCCCAATGGGGAAAAGAGGAGTAATGTGACAGCTCATGCAAGTGACATTATGGTCTTATTCAAATGACACCATGCTTGAATATCCTAATTTGATGAAGGGTAGCGATTTGTAATGAATCACTCCCCCTTTAATAATACTGGTTTTTTGTATCTCAACCCTGAAGTTTTGAAATTCCTGTCAAACTTACAAGCTCTTACACAGCAAAGGAAACCATAAAAAACAACAACAAAAACAAACAAAAAATGAAAAGACAACCTACAGAATAGGAGAAAATATTTGCAAATGATGCAACAGACAAGGGCCTAATCTCCAAAATATACAAACATCTCATACAACTCAACAACAAGAAAACAAACAACCCAATCAAAAAATGGGCAGAAGACCTTAATAGACACTTCTCCAAAGAAGACATACAGATGGCCAGTAGGCACATGAAAAGATGCTCAACATCACTAATTATCAGAGAAATGCAAATCAAAACTACAATGAGGTACCACCTCACACCATTCAGAATGGCCATCATTAAGAAGTCTACAAATAACAAATGCTGGAGAAGGTAAGGAGAAAAGGGAACCCTCCTACCCTGTTCATGGGAATGTAACTTGGTGCAACCATTATGGAACACAGTGTGGAGTTTCCTCAGAAAACTAAAAATAGAATTACCATATGATCCAGCAATCCCACTCCTGGGCATATACCCAGACAAAAGTATAATTCAAAAAGGTACACGCACCCCTATGTTCATAGCAGCACTATTCACAATAGCCAAGACATGGAAGCAACCTAAACGTACATCGACAGATGAATCGATAAAGAAGATGTGGCACATATATACAATGGAATATTACTCAGCCATAAAAAGGAACGAAATTGGGTCATTTGTAGAGACATGGATGGACCTAGAGACTGTCATACAGAGTGAAGTAAGTCAGAAAGAGAAAAACAAATATCATATATTAACACATATATGTGGAATCTAAAAAAATTGGTATAGACAATCTTATTTACAAAGCAGAAATAGAGACACAGATGTAGAGAACAAATGTATGGATACCAATGGGGAAGGGAGGGATGAATTGGGAGATTGGGATTGACATATATACACTACTGATACTATATATAAAATACATAACTAATGAGAACCTACTGCATAGCTCAGGGAACTCTACTCAACGCTCTGTGGTGACCTAAATGAGAAGGAAATCCAAAAACAGGGGGATATATGTATACGTAGAGCTGATTCACTTTGCTGTATAGTATAAACTAACACAATATTGTAAAGCAACTATACTCCAATAAAAAAAATTGAAAACCATAAGACTCCTAGAAGAAAGCATAAGGGGTGAGCTCCTTGACATCAGTCTTGACAATGATTTTTTGGATTTGACACCAAAAGCAAAGGCAACAAAAGAAAGGTAGGACTACTCCTAACTAAAAAGCTTCTGCACAACAAAGGAAACAGTCAACAAAATGAAAAGGCAAACTACCAAGTGGAAGAAAATATTTGCAAACCATGTATCTGAAAAGAGGATAATATCCAAAATAAAGAACTCATACACATGGCCAACAGATACATGAAAATGTGCTCAACATTACTGATCATGAGGGAAATGAAAATCAACACACAGTGAGATGCCACCTCAGACCTGTTAGAACGGTTGTCACAAAAAAGACAAACGATAACAAGTGCTGGCAAGGATGTGGAGAAAAAGGAACCCTTGTGCACTGCTGGTGGGAATGTAAACTCATACAGGCACTGTGGAAAACAGTATGGAGGTTCCTCAAAACACTAAAAATAGAAATACCATATGATTCAGCAGTCCCTCTTCTGGGAATATACTCAAAGGAAATGAAATCACTATCACAAAGAGATCTGTAGCCCCATGTCCTTTGCAACATTAGTTACAACAGTCAAGACATGGAAACAACCTAAGTGTCCATTAGCAGATGAACGGATAAAGAAAATATACACACACATATACACACAACTGAATATTATTCATCCATAAAAAATAAGGAAATCCTGTCATTTTCAACAACATGGATGGACCTTGAGGGCATTATGCTAAGTGAAATAAGTCGTACAGAGAAAGACAGATACTGTATTATCTCAGTTATATGCGGAATCTAAAAAAACCGAGTCATAGAAACAGAAAGAAGATTGGTGGTTGCCAGCGGAATGGGGAATGGGCGAAGGTGGTCAAAAGGTACAAACTTCCGGTTATAAGGTAAATAAGTTCTGGGTATGTAATGTACAGCATGGTGACTATGCTGTTCAGTGTATCTGAAAGTTGTTAAAAGAGTAGATTTTAAAAGTTCTCATCACAAGAAAAAAAAATTTTAACTATGCGAGGTGATGGATGTTAACTAAACTTATGTGGTAATTATTGCACTATATAGATATTAAATCATTATGTTGCATAAACTGATACATGTGTTACATGTCAGTTATATCTCAGTAAAACTGGGAAAAAAGATTACAGGAAGCCAAGTCACAAAGACACAGACCTCCTTCTTCCTATCTTTATTATGCGCAGTATAAATTTCTTCAGCACATAAATCATCCTTTGAGAACCCTTGCCTGGTATCATTAGCCCAGAGAGTCAGCGTACAGGTCCTGCAATTGTAATGCTTCAGTTTGGTACCCAGCTCATGGATTTTCAAGGAACAAGAGCTAGGGCATTTTATTTAAACTTTATACACTTCAGTTTTTTCATCTGAAAAAGAGATATAGTAATAATAATAGCCATATGGAATTATTATGAATATTAAATGAGTTAATATGTGTGATGTACTTGGTATAGTGCAGGGCAAATATTATATATGGTATATTATGATTATTATAAGAAATTAATGTGTGGCTAGTTAATAATGGCTACTATGTGAGTTAATAATTCATATTAAGAATAAGTATAATATTAAATCTATTTAAAATGTTAGTATTTTGCTAAAATATGTATCAGTCTCTGTGCCATTTTAGCTGCCACAAAGGATATATTTTGCATACTCATTCTAAGGAAACAAAAAAGATCAACAGCTGTGGGATATAAGCTTCAGGATACCAAACAGCTTCACAGACTCACATGTTGCTGTCATGATTTCCCATCACTTCTGCTGTGTCTGCTGCATTGTAAAAATCTTGTCAATGGACCCATGTCGTATGTGGACCCAAGTTTCCCCTGGCACCCCAGGATCTTTAATCACTGTGGTTTGTAATAAGCACAGGCTTCTGGGATAGAGGAAATACTTGCACTTAGCTTTTTAAAAAGTATATTTTTCTGATCCCAAAGAGAAATAGGCCCAAATATAGCAGGAAGACCATGCATTGCAGCAAGAATATGGATAAGCTTCCCCTAGGAAAAGATGAGCTGGCTGAGAATGGGAGGATGGACACAGGTAGGAAGTGTCGTAGAGTCGTAGGCTCTCAGCAGGACCTGTCCTTGGGAGATGAGGCCATAGTAGGGGAGATAAATTGGAGGGGGTCTTATGCAGAACTTGGAGTAGGCAAAAGAATGATGTTATTAGACATTAGATACTTTGGTCGAACAGATTCTATAGTTGAGACAGGCTCTGATGACAAGGTAGATAGGGGTATTCATTAACTAGTTAAGCTAGTTTTAAAAAGTGACCAAGTAAAGACAGTTAGTACTTGGATCTTGGCTCAAATGTGGAGCACTGAATTGCCTTTAGGATGCTCTGTTCTTCCCTAGATGTGTGTGGAAGCAATTGCCTGTACAACAGTTTTAATCATACACCGTCGATCATTCTGAGAAGATTCCTAACCAGCAATTTAGAATAAGTTTTACTTCTATTTAAAGGTGGTAAGAGTGATTATTGAATCACAATACTGGGACATTCTGCTTGACATCAAATGCTCTAATGATAACACACAGATTTTTCCTTCCTTACTTGAAAAAAAAAAAAAAAAAAAGAACGCCAAGAGGCATTCACGCCATCATTTGAGAGTTCTCCTTTCTTCATTATTCTACTTTAATGATCTATTCAGAAATCAGACTCACGTCTACGGTGTTAGATCACAGCAGGCTTCATTCATTCACACCTTTCCGTGGTCCTTCTACTGTAATTTTTATTAAGGACAACCGTGGCTCTCTATGGAAGGGATTTGTAAGATTTCTACGATGCTTTTGTTTGGAGAAGGGAAAATAGAAGTCAAAACTCAGAGAAGACTTTATGAAGTCAGAGGAGTCATGGGGGATAGCTGAGTACACATGCTCTTCATACAACCTCACCATCTTATTTTCCATTCCATACTTCCTACTCACAAAGTGAGCTCTACCACTGTCTCCATTCCTGTCTCTTTATGCTTCACGTGAAAAACTGGAGAAATATGTTCATGACTTTGCAAACGACCTTGGCAGCTTTACTTCCATTGGCTTCTATAAGTTTTAAGAATGAGGCCGTGGGGCTTCCGGGAAGATGGCGGAAGAATAAGACGCGGAGATCACCTTCCTCCCCACAGATACACCAGAAATACATTTACATGTGGAACAACTCCTACAGAACACCTACTGAAAGCTGGCAGAAGACCTCAGACCTCCCAAAAGGCAAGAAACCCCCCACGTACCTGGGTAGGGCAAAACAAAAAAGAATAAACAGAGACAAAAGGACAGGGACAGGACCTGCACCAGTGCGAGGGAGCTCTGAAGGAGGAAAGGTCTCCACACACTAGGAAGCCCCTTCGCGGGCGGAGACTGCGGGTGGCGGAGGGGGAAGGCTTCGGAGCCGCGAAGGAGAGCACAGCAACAGGTGTGCGGAGGGCAAAGCAGAGAGATTCCCGCACAGAGGATCAGGGCCGACCGGCACTCACCTGACCGAGAGGCTTGTCTGCTCACCCGCCGGGGCGGGCGGGGCCGGTAGCTGAGGCTCGGGCTTCGGTTGGAGGGCCGGGAGAGAACTGGGGTTGGTGGTGTGAACACAGCCTGAAGGAGGCTAGTGCGCCACGGCTAGCCGGGAGGGAGTCCGGGGAAAAGTCTGGAGCTGCCGAAGAGGCAAGAGACTTTTTCTTCCCTCTTTGTTTCCTGCTGCGCGACGAGAGGGGATTCAGAGCGCCGCTTAAAGGAGCTCCAGAGACGGGTGCGAGCCGTGGCTAAAAGCGCGGACCCCAGAGACGGGCATGAGACGCTAAGGCTGCTGCTGCTGCCACCACCAAGAAGCCTGTGGGAGAGCACAGGTCACTATCCACACACCCCTCCCGGGAGCCTGTTCAGCCCGCCAGTGCCAGGGTCCCGGAAGCCAGGGACAACTCCCCCGGGAGAACGCACGCCGCGCCTCACGCTGGTGCAACGTCACGCCGGCCTCTGCCGTCGCAGGCCCGCCCCGCACTCCGTGCCCCTCCCTCCCCCCCCCCCCTCCCCCGTGGCCTGAGTGAGCCAGAGCCCCCAATCAGCGGCTCCTTTAACCCCGTCCTGTCTGAGCGAAGAACAGACGCCCTCAGGCGACCTACACGCAGAGGCGGGGCCACATCCAAAGCTGAGCCCCTGGGAGCTCTGAGAACAAAGAAGAGAAAGGAAAATCTCTCCCAGCAGCCTCAGAAGCAGCGGATTAAAGCTCCACAATCAACATGATGTACCCTGCATCTGTGGAATACCTGAACAGACAAAGAACCATCCCAAATTAAGGAGGTGGACTTTGAGAGCAAGATTTATGATTTTTTCCCCTTTTCCTCTTTTTGTGAGTGTGTATGTGTATGCTTCTCTGTGAGATTTTGTCTGTATAGCTTTGCTTCCACCATTTGACCTAGGGTTCTATCCGTCCGTTGTTTTTTTTTTTTTTTCTCTCTCTTAATAATTATTTTTTTATTTTAATAACTTTATATTTTATCTTAATTTTATTTTACTTTATCTCCTTTCTTTTTTTCCTTCCTTCCCGCCTTCCTTCCTTCCTCCCTCCCTCCCTCCTTTCTTTCTTTCTCTCTTTCTTTCTACTTCTACTAATTATTTCTTTCTACTTTTTCTCCCTTTTATTCTGAGCCGTGTGGATGAAAGGCTCTTGGTGCTGCAGCCAGGAGTCAGTGCTGTGCCTCTGAGGTGGGAGAGCCAACTTCAGGACACTGGTCCACAAGAGACCTCCCAGCTCCACATAATATCAAACGGTGAAAATCTCCCAGAGATCTCCATCTCAACACCAGCACCCAGCTTCACTCAACGACCAGCAAGCTACAGTGCTGGACACACTATGCCAAACAACTAGCAACACAGGAACACAACCCCACCCATTAGCAGAGAGGCTGCCTAAAATCATAATAAGTCCACAGACACCCCAAAACACACCACCAGACGTGGACCTGCCCACCAGAAAGACAATATCCAGCCTCATCGGGCAGAACACAGGCACTAGTCCCCTCCACCAGGAAGCCTATACAACCCACTGAACCAACCTTAGCCAATGGGGACAGACACCAAAAACAACGGGAACTACGAACGTGCAGCCTGCAAAAAGGAGACCCCAAACACAGTAAGATAAGCAAAATGAGAAGACAGAAAAACACACAGCAGATGAAGGAGCAAGATAAAAACCCACAGACCTAACGAATGAAGAGGAAATAGGGAGTCTACCTGAAAAAGATTTCAAAATCATGATAGTAAAGATGATCCAAAATCTTGGAAATAGAATAGACAAAATGCAAGAAACATTTAACAAGGACCTAGAAGAACTAAAGATGAAACAAACAACGATGAACAACACAATAAATGAAATTAAAAATAATCTAGATGGGATCAATAGCAGAATAACTGAGGCAGAAGAACGGATAGGTGACCTGGAAGATAAAATAGTGGAAACAACCACTGCAGAGCAGAATAAAGAAAAAAGAATGAAAAGAACTGAGGACAGTCTCAGAGACCTCTGGGACAACATCACACACACCAACATTCGAATTATAGGGGTTCCAGAAGAAGAAGAGAAAAAGAAAGGGACTGAGAAAATATTTGAAGAGATTATAGTTGAAAACTTCCCTAATATGGGAAAGGAAATAGTTAATCAAGTCCAGGAAGCACAGAGAGTCCCATACAGGATAAATCCAAGGAGAAATACGCCAAGACACATATTAATGAAACTGTCAAAAATTAAATACAAAGAAAACATATTAAAAGCAGCAAGGGAAAAACAACAAATAACACACAAGGGAATCCCCATAAGGTTAACAGCTGATCTTTCAGCAGAAACTCTGCAAGCCAGAAGGGAGTGGCAGGACATATTTAAAGTGATGAAGGAGAAAAACCTGCAACCAAGATTACTCTACGCAGCACGGATCTCATTGAGATTTGATGGAGAAATTAAAACCTTTACAGACAAGCAAAAGGTAAGAGAATTCAGCACCACCAAACCAGCTTTACAACAAATGCTAAAGGAACTTCTCGAGGCAAGAAACACAAGAGAAGGAAAAGACCTACAATAGCAAACCCAAAACAATTAAGAAAATGGGAATAGGAACATACATATCAATAATTACCTTAAATGTAAATGGAATAAATGCTCCCACCAAAAGACACAGACTGGCTGAATGGATACAAAAACAAGACCCATATATATGCTGTCTGCAAGAGACCCACTTCAGACCTAGGGACACATACAGATTGAAAGTAAGGGGATGGAAAAAGATATTCCATGCATATGGAAACCAAAAGAAAACTGGAGTAGCAATTCTCATATCAGACAAAATAGACTTTAAAATAAAGACTATTACAAGAGACAAAGAAGGACACTACATAATGATCAAGGGATCGATCCAAGAAGAAGATATAACAATTGTAAATATTTATGCACCCAACATAGGAGCACCTCAATACATAAGGCAAATACTAACAGCCATAAAAAGGGAAATCGACAGTGACACATTCATAGTAGGGGACTTTAACACCCCACTTTCACCAATGGAAAGATCATCCAAAATGGAAATAGATAAGGAAACACAAGCTTTAAATGATACATTAAACAAGATGGACTTAATTGATATTTATAGGACATTCCATCCAAAAACAACAGAATACACTTTCTTCTCAAGTGTTCATGGAACATTCTCCAGGATAGATCATATCTTGGGTCACAAATCAAGCCTTGGTAAATTTAAGAAAATTGAAATCATATCAAGTATCTTTTCCGACCACAACACTATGAGACTAGATATCAATTACAGGAAAAAATCTGTAAAAAATACAAACACATGGAGGCTAAACAATACACTACTTAATAACGAAGTGATCACTGAAGAAATCAAAGAGGAAATAAAAAAATACCTAGAAACAAATGACCATGGAGACACGACGACCCAAAACCTATGGGCTGCAGCAAAAGCAGTTCTAAGAGGGAAGTTTATAGCAATACAATCCTACCTTAAGAAACAGGAAACATCTCGAATAAACAACCTAACCTTGCACCTAAAGCAATTAGAGAAAGAAGAACAAAAAAACCCCCAAAGTTAGCAGAAGGAAAGAAATCATAAAAATCAGATCAGAAATAAATGAAAAAGAAATGAAGGAAACGATAGCAAAGATCAATAAAACTAAAAGCTGGTTCTTTGAGAAGATAAACAAAATTGATAAACCATTAGCCAGACTCATCAAGAAAAAAAGGGAGAAGACTCAAATCAATAGAATTAGAAATGAAAAAGGAGAAGTAACAACTGACACTGCAGAAATACAAAAGATCATGACAGATTACTACAAGCAACGCTATGCCAATCAAATGGACAACCTGGAAGAAATGGACAAATTCTTAGAAATGCACAACCTGCCAAGACTGAATCAGGAAGAAATAGAAAATATGAACAGACCAATCACAAGCACTGAAATTGAAACTGTGATTAAAAATCTTCCAACAAACAAAAGCCCAGGACCAGATGGCTTCACAGGTGAATTCTATCAAACATTTAGAGAAGAGCTAACACCTATCCTTCTCAAACTCTTCCAAAATATAGCAGAGGGAAGAACACTCCCAAACTCATTCTACGAGGCCACCATCACCCTGATACCAAAACCAGACAAGGATGTCCCAAAGAAAGAAAACTACAGGCCAATATCACTGATGAACATAGATGCAAAAATCCTCAACAAAATACTAGCAAACAGAATCCAACAGCACATTAAACGGATCATACACCATGATCAAGTGGGATTTATTCCAGGAATGCAAGGATTCTTCGATATATGCAAATCAATCAACGTGATACACCATATTAACAAATAGAAGGAGAAAAACCATATGATCATCTCAATCGATTCAGAGAAAGCTTTTGACAAAATTCAACACCCATTTATGATAAAAACCCTGCAGAAAGTAGGCATAGAGGGAACTTTCCTCAACATAATAAAGGCCATATATGACAAACCCACAGCCAACATCGTCCTCGATGGTGAAAAACTGAAAGCATTTCCACTAAGATCAGGAACAAGACAAGGTTGCCCACTCTCACCACTCTTATTCAACATAGTTTTGGAAGTTTTAGCCTAGCAATCAGAGAAGAAAAGGAAATAAAAGGAATCCTAATTGGAAAAGAAGAGGTAAAGCTGTCACTGTTTGCAGATGACATGATACTCTACAAAGAGAACCCTAAAGATGCTACCAGAAAACTACTAGAGCTAATCAATGAATTTGGTAAAGTAGCAGGACACAAAATTATTGCACAGAAATCTCTGGCATTCCTATACACTAATGATGAAAAATCTGAAAGTGAAATCAGGAAAACAGTCCCATTTACCATTGCAACAAAAAGAATAAAATATCTAGGAATAAACCTACCTAAGGAGACAAAAGACCTGTATGCAGAAAATTATAAGACACTGATGAAAGAAATTAAAGATGATACAAATAGATGGAGAGATATACCATGTTCTTGGATTGGAAGAATCAACATTGTGAAAATGACTCTATAACCCAAAGCAATCTACAGATTCAATGCAATCCCTATCAAACTACCACTGGCAGTTTTCACAGAACTAGAACAAAAACTTTCACAATTTGTATGGAAACACAAAAGACCCCGAATAGCCAAAGCAATCTTGAGAACGAAAAACGGAGCTGGAGGAGTCAGGCTCCCTGACTTCAGACTATACTACAAATCTACAGTAATCAAGACAGTATGGTACTGGCACAAAAACAGAAAGATAGATCAATGGAACAGGATAGAAAGCCCAGAGATAAACCCACGCACATATGGTCACCTTATCTTTGATAAAGGAGGCAGGAATGTACAGTGGAGAAAGGACAGCCTCTTCAATAAGTGGTGCTGGGAAAACTGGACAGGTACATGTACAAGTATGAGATTAGATCACTCCCTAACACCATACACAAAAATAAGCTCAAAATGGATTAAAGACTTAATGTAAGGCCAGAAACTATCAAACTCCTAGAGGAAAACATAGGCAGAATACTCTATGACATAAATCACAGCCAGATCCTTTTTGACCCACCTCCTAGAGAAATGGAAATAAAAACAAAAATAAACAAATGGGACCTAATGAAACTTCAAAGCTTTTGCACAGGAAAGGAAACCATAAACAAGACCAAAAGACAACCCCCAGAATGGGAGAAAATATTTGCAAATGAAGCAACTGACAAAGAATTAATCTCCAAAATTTATAAGCAGCTCATGCAGCTTAATAACAAAAACAACCAAACAACCCAATCCAAAATTGGGCAGACGACCTAAATAGACATTACTCCAAAGAAGATATACAGACTGCCAACAAACACATGAAAGAATGCTCAACATCATTAATCATTAGAGAAATGCAAATCAAAACTACAATGAGATATCATCTCACACCAGTCAGAATGGCCATCATCAAAAAATCTAGAAACAATAAATGCTGGAGAGGGTGTGGAGAAAAGGGAACCCTCTTGCACTGTTGGTGGGAATGTAAATTGATACAGCCACTGTGGAGAACAGTATGGAGGTTCCTTAAAAAACTACAAATAGAACTACCATATGACCCAGCAATCCCACTACTGGGCATATACGCTGAGAAAACCAAAATTCAAAAAGAGTCATGTACCGAAATGTTCATTGCAGCTCTGTTTACAATAGCCCAGAGATGGAAACAACCTAAGTGTCCATCATCGGATGAATGGATAAAGAAGATGTGGCATATATATACAATGGAATATTACTCAGCCATAAAAAGAAACGAAATTGAGCTATTTTTAATGAGGTGGATAGACCTAGAATCTGTCATACAGAGTGTAGTAAGTCAGAAAGAGAAAGACAAGTATCGTTTGCTAACACATATATATGGAATTTAAGAAAAAAAAATGTCATGAATAACCTAGGGGTAAGACAGGAATAAAGACACAGACCTACTAGAGAATGGACTTGAGGATATGGGGAGGGGCAAGGGTAAGCTGTGACAAAGCGAGAGAGAGGCATGGACATATATACACTACCAAACGTAAGGTAGATAGCTAGTGGGAAGCAGCCGCATAGCACAGAGAGATCAGCTCGGTGCTTTGTGACCACCTAGAGGGGTGGGATAGGGAGGGTGGGAGGGAGGGAGACGCAAGAGGGAAGAGATATGGGAACATATGTATGTGTATAACTGATTCACTTTGTTATAAAGCAGAAACTAACACACCATGGTAAAGCAATTATACTCCAATAAAGATGTAAAAAAAAAAAAAAAAAAAGAATGAGGCCTCTTAAACCCTAAAGAAGGATTTCCTGTCCTATCAGATGAGTCGTGAGACTGTCCCAAGACTTAGCAAATGTATGAAGTCTCCAGATCCTTATTCACTCTCTTGAAAGGTGTTAGAGGACTGTGCTTTTAGGAGGGTTTGGAGCATATTTAGTGATGAATGGTGAGTCCAGAGTTGGGCTCATGTTAACAAACTTGAACTTAGCCTCTCTCAAGTCTTTCTTTCAGACAATGCTGTAATCAGTGTCATTCAGTGAGTGCGCTTTGTTTTCCTCACTCCCGATAGTTTCTCGGCATTTTCAGAGAGTTCTCACTGCTGTTGCTGAGTTTTCCAGTCCCAGGAGATCCAGCAATTTTCCTCCATGTCTTGCTTCACTGGTGCCAGGTGTGCTGAAGTCTTCACTGAAAACTTGATGGTCAAATCTACAGTGTCCATAGGGTCAGTAAGGGTAGAAGCCCTGGTGCAGTCAGACAAATCCCCACAGCAAGGAGGATTTTCATTGCACTGATGGGGATCTGTACAAGTCACTGTCATTCTTTAATTCAACAAATATTTATTAAATAACTACTACGATTGAGGCACTATGGAAGATATAAATATGACACAGTTTGTTTTTAAGAAAAAACCTAATACTTGTTAAATAACTACCATGTACCATATTTTACGTATGTTATTCCAATACAACAGCATTTTGAGCTTGGAAATATTATCCCTGTTTGACAGATGAAGAAACTGAAGCTTGAAGAATTTAAGTAAGGCTCAAGATCCTACAGTTGGTAAGGAGTAGAGACGCAACTGTGTGATTCCATGAGATAAAGTCATCTTAATGTGGATGAAAAGACAGTTGCTTGGATAACTAGAATTCAAGGCAACATGTGATAAGTATAACAAGAAACTAAAATGTTTAATGTCATAAGACTTCGGAGGAAAGAGATAAGAACCTGGCCCCACGAAAAATGAGCCCCTTCTTTCCCACTGGTTGGTAGAGAGAAGAAACACCTTTGAAATATATTGGAATTCAGTGTTGCATTTACTTAGGTTAAAGGTTTGTGCATAAGATTGTTCACATTTCTCTGCTTGGTACTGCCACACGTCGGTTTATCAGATCTCAAAATGCCCTGGTCAGGAGACCGGCTGGGGATTAGTGGTGCCAGGCCAACAAGAGCCCTCCTAACCCCAGGATAGTTTTCTGGTATCAGGAGCCAGTCCTGTTTTCTCCTCCTGAAAAACAGATATCTACAAATCTGAAGGAAATTTTTCATTTTTCCATTCCAAATGAAGTAATTATTGGTAAGTAGGTAGTAAACAATTGGCTGGCTATGTGAAAAAAAAATATGCAAACTATAAAATGTACTGAAATAAAATCATTTTTCCACATTGGGTAGCAAACTTTAATTACCTGACATCTTTTGCTATCTAGTTCTCATGTTGGAACCCAAAATAATATAGTAATGAAACACATTTTATACAGTACATCAAGGTACAGTACAATTCCCTCAGTCCCTCTGAGATAAGTGGGAATTATTTTCCCCAATTAGAGAATATAAATATATATACATACATACATATATATATATATATATATATATATATATATTTCTAAGGTTAAAGAAAAGTAAGTATCTTTCCAGGACCACAGGGCTAGTGAGTACAAAGCTAGACTTGTAGCCCAGATCACCCAGTTGCAAGTTGCATGCTCTTTCTATGCGTGATGTGGTTTCACAGTGTGTATGAGGATTGACTCTTTACTTTTCATCATCAAAGGTGGCACTCTAAGATGGCGATTTCCTTTGCCAACCTTGCCCTCAGCAAAATTCACATTAATTCACATAAATCTCAGCATTTCTTCTTTTAACATGAAAGTCTTGCATTTCACGTGACTATATCTATATTACTGAATTTCCATTATTATGACTTTTTGTTATTTTCTAGAATCCGTTATTCTGCATTTGTTATTTTCAGATTTTAAGTCTTTTTCTTCTGTCTACGCTAGATAACCATGCATAGGAAATGACACAAGTGAATAGAAGAATTGGATCCACATCTAGACATAGTAATGGGTTACTATTTCAGTAATAACCTTAAAAAGCCGATCAAAAAAAATCACTCAAGGAAAGCTTAGTTTGTTTGGGTAAAACCCAAATTTAGTGATAAGTTTTCCACACAAATATCTGAAATATTGGCATCCCCACAGTTCCAAGGAGAAGCGCATAGGCAGGTAAAGACGATATATATATATATACTTGCATCTGCAAATAAGAACAAGTGAATACAGAAAATCTCATAGTAGTAAAAGATTTCCTGTATACGCCCAGTTTTTAAGCAAAAATTTAAGGTGTACAATATGATGATTTGATATACATGAACTTTTTACTGTAATCAGGCTAATTAACATATCTTCTCACGTCAGTTACCATTTTTATGTGTGATGAGAGTACATGAAATCTACTCTCTTAGCAATTTCCAATATTGACTACAGTAATATTAACTATAGTCATCATCTTGTACATCAGATCTCTAGACTTATTCATGCTATATAACTCCAACTTTGTACCCTTTGGCCAACATTCCCTCATTTCCCCCACCTTCCCGTCCTTTGTCACCACTGTTCTACTCTCTGCTTCTACGTACTCAACTTCAGATTCCACACATAAGTAAAATCATGCAATTTTTTTTCTGTGTCTGGCTTATTTCATTTAGTATAATTCCTCCAGGTTTATCCATGTTGTTGCAAATGGCAGGATCTCCTTCTTTTTAAGAGTGAATTATATTCCATTGTATATGCATACACCGAAAGTTCTTTATCCATCCATCTGTTGATAAGCACTTAGTTTGTTTCTATATCTTGGCTATTGTGAGTAATGCTTCAATGAACATGGGGGGTGTAGACATCTCTTTAAAGTACTGATTTCATTTCCTTTGGGTATATTCCCATGAGGAACTGCTGGATCATATGTTATTCTATTTTTAGTTTTTTGAAGAACCTCCATACTGTTTTCCATAATGGTTATATGACTTTATAGTCCCACCAATAGTTTACAAGTGTTCCCTTTTCTCCACATCCTTGCCAACTTCCTTCCTTCCCCCCTCCTTCCCTCCCTCATTCTCTTTCTTTTTTTCCCTTTCTTTCTTTCTCTCTTTCTTTCTGATAGTAGCCATCCTAACATGTGTGAGATAATATCTCACTGTTATTTTGATTTGCATTTCCCTAATGATTAGTGATGTTAAGTACCTTTTCATATACCTGTTGGCCATTTGTATGTCTTCTTGGGAAAAATATCTATTGACATCCTTTGACCATTTTTTTAACTGGGTTGTCTGGTTTTTAGTTATTGAATTGTAAGTGTTCCTTATATATTTTGGATATTAACTACTATCACATAGATAACTTGCAAGTATCTTCCTCCAGTTCGTAAGTTGCCTTTTCATTTTGTTGACTGTTTCCTTTGCCATACAGAAGCTTTTTAGCTTGTTGTAGTCCTACTGCTTAGTTTTGCTTTTATTATTATTTTTTCTTTGCCTGAGCTTCTGTTGTGACATTCAAAAAATTGTTGCCAAGACCAATGTCAAGAAGTTTTCTCCCTATGTTTTCTTCTTCAAGTTTTACAGTTTCAGGTCTTAAGTTAGTCTTTAATCTGTTTTGTGTTGATTTTGTGTATGGTATAAAATAAGGGTTCAATTTCATCCTTTTGCATGTGCATATCCAGTTTTCCCAACACTATTTATTGAAGAGACTATCTTCTCCCCATTGCATATTTTTGATGAAAAAACTCTGACCAAATATGCTTGGTTTTATTTCTGGGCTCTCTATTCTGTTGCATTGGTCTACGTGTCTGTTTTTATGCTGGCACCATACTGTTTGATTACTATAGCTTTGTAATATAATTTGAAATCAGGAAGTGTAATGCAGCCAGTTTTGTTCTTGCTGAAGATTGTTTTCATGATCTTCAGTACTTCCATACAAATTTTATAATTTTATTTCTGTGAAAAATGCCATTGGAATTTTGAGAGGGATTGTGTTGCATCTGTATATAGTTTGGGGCAGTATGGATATTTTAACATCATTAATTCTTCCAGTCTATGAACACAGTATATCTTTCCATTTACTTGTGTTTTCTTTAATTTCTTTCATCAGTGTTTTTCAGTTTTCAGTGCACAGATCTTTTGCCTCCTTGGTTAAATTTATTCCAAACTATTTTACTCCTTTTGATGCTACCATAAGTGGATTGTTTCCTGGATTTCCTTCTCAGTTGGAGCATTGTTGGTGTAAAGAAATGCAACTGATTTTTGTATGTTGATTCCATATCCTGCAACATTACTCAGTTTTTAAATTAGTTCTAGCAGGTTTTTTACATGTGTGGAGTCTTTAGGTTTTTGGGTATATCATATCACATCATCTGCAAACACAGATACTTTGGCTTCTTCCTTCCCTATTTGGATGCCTTTTATTTCTTTTTCTTGTCTGACTACTCTTGCTAGTACTTCCAGTACTATGTTGAATTGAAGTGGTAAAGTTGGGAATCCTTACTTTGTACTGGATCTTAGAGGAAAAGCTTTCAGGTTTTTCCTCATAGATTATGATGTTAGTTGTGGGCTTGTCATACCTGGCCTTTTTCGTGTTGAGGAAATTCTCTTTTATGCCTATATATGGAGAGTTTTTGCCATGAATGGATGTTTAACTTTGGCACATGCTTTCTCTGCATCTATTGAGGTGATCAAGTGTTCTTTGTCTTTTATTCTGATATGACTAGGTTTAAAATTTCTTATTTTTTTATTCACAGAACTCAGTACCACAAAACCATTGATCTGCATTTATGACTATTATACCATGAAAAATAATTATGAAAATTTAATCCACCCCTACCCTGTCACACTTTGGGAACACATTTATGTTCTCAAGACACTGGGCTTCAGTATCTTCACTTCTCCTGCTGATATGTATTGGGTTTAGCAATGTGTTACCAGGCCATGAGCTTATCAGTTGGAGATAGTCTAGAAGGGCAGTTAAAATGGCCAAGTTTATGCAAAGTTGCAGAAAAGAGAACCTGCAGTAGGGAGGAAAAAACTCATAGAAATATGAACTTTTCAATCCCTCTTCCTTCAGCTACAGGATTCTGCAGGGGCCACTAGAACTCTGTTCTCATTTTTCTAATACTTGGCCTTAGCAGATTCAGAATGGAGAGAGAAGCTTACATTGCAATAATAAGATATATGAACACCATATTGAGCACTTCCTATTTGTCAGGGACTGTGTAATTTTTTACCTACAAATAGTCTTTTATGGAGCAAATAACATAAGATTCAACTTGTGAGGGTATATCTGAGGCACAGCGCTACTTCATGGAAATGGGTACACACAGAATTCCCCCTTCATTGCTGCCTCCTGCAAGAATGACCTTTGCTGAGACATTTAGCATCTTGGAAAGACAAAGTACAATAGAAAAATACTGGGTTGTTCAAACCCCTCCATCATTTGAGAGCTTTTAATAATTAACGATCAGATCATTTAAGAGTGTGTCATTTATCACTCTCCTTACCATCTTGTCATAGTTTTTAAAAAAATGGAAAATCTAAAACCAAACATGTAAAAATAATTTTCTTCCTTTAATTCATGAAAAAAACTTTTAAAAACTTTCGTCATTTTAAGAAAACAACTAAAAATAAATAATCAGCAGGACCCAAAATATTGGATGCAACTTTCTAACTTCTCTACCTCAGCTTACCTATCTGTGAAATGGGATTAACAATGGTGCACTACACCTGCAGAGGAGTATAAATTTAATAAGCTTTTCAAATCTCTGCTTTGTAATTCTCAGAGGAAAAGGCACTCTGTAAATATGAAGTAATCTTATTATCATGCCTCATTATCTGAGCTAATATTAACTGTAGAAAAGTTATGTCAAATAACATAAAATGGATATTGGAATAAAACTGCAGTCTGATTTTGCTGTTTCACTGTTTATTCTGGCAAGTGAGGATAAAATAAGCATGAAGGAGAAATAGATGGCAAACCCTCTGATCATATTTTGCCACCAAAATTCCAACCTAGAAATAACAAGTAATGATAACATAGCACAATTCCTGGTTCTGCCAATGTCTGAAATAAAAATCAACTCAGATTGAGCATGCCAGCTGAAAATAAATATCTTTTTTAAAAAATACCCTACTATGAAAAACCATAATGCCATCCTGATAATTGGCCAGTAGCATCATTTTTCACTACTTAATATTTAGCACATCATTAGCAAGAGTAAAAATGTCAAGAATCTCATACAGATATTGTTTCCATTATTGTGAAATGTTCAAGTGATTCTCATGCAAGGACAGCTTACTCTGTAAGTCAAGTGCATGGTTTTTACAGCAAACTCAATATGTTCTATGACTGGTTGAAAACATTGGGCAGAACAGGAATGGTGCCCACATCTCACGACCTTCTAGTTAATGTTTTATTCTTTGCACATTTATTTTGAACAAACCTCAAGTCTCTTAGCCCAAGGATAAGTATCTGAGCTTTTGCAAAGTTGATCTGCAAAATCGAATCTGAAGCTCATCCCCAAACACAACGATAAGCTAATCCTTTGTGTTGGTACAGCGCAATGCGATTTTTAACACTTTACAAACTTTCTCTCATATACTTCCTTCAAACCAGGGGAGTATCTTCTTTATCTCTATTTTCCTTTTGCAGTTGTGCTGATGCTTCTGAGTTGAAGGAATAGCAAGTAAAACAATTTGTAAGTGTTCTTCATTGTCATCATAAAGAATTTATTAAAGACTCTTGTGGAAAACTGTGCTATGAAGTACTTTAAGATTATATAAAAACCATAGGTGGCCAATGTGACCAAAGACCAGATTGTCACCAGGAGTTCAAGACAATGCAAGAACAACACTGGATCATCTGCCTGGAGATCTGGTTTTAAGAATAAGTAACAAATTCTCTAAGCCTAGTTTCCTCATTTATCTACCTCCAGGGACAGATGTGAAGAGCTCAGTGAGATTAATTTATAAATGGTAAAATTTACTCATGTAAGACTTTTATACCTTCTCATCCACCCATATTTACATTGAAAAAGAGAAATAGGTAGAAGTAAAACACACAAGGGAAGTCGAGAAATGTTACAGGGGTAGCAATAAATCTCTGCAAGACTTCCTTTGACATAGTTCTTTAACAAGATATTCTTCTAACAAACATTTCTTTCAGAAAGTTTCTAATCTCCAGCCTAGAGCCCTCATCATGAAGTAATGTCCCAAACATCATACCTAATTTGTTTTGACCACTAAATAGGCCACTACATGGTCCCTACAATAAGCCCCAAATTATATTATAACCCTAATTAATACCTGCAATGATGGGCAGACATTAGTTTGGTATGTGATGACCAAGGACTGCAACCCTTAACTGGCAATTTTGCCATACTCAGCAGTATTTGTTGCCCTCTGTCATCCAAATTACTTTGTTCCAACCCTGTCATCCCATTGGGCTTTAATGCCTACAGTGTCAGAAAAATCCAGCCTAATGCTTTCTTGGTGACTAGCTCTAGTTCAAGGGTCATAATGTCCCCCAGGATGTGGAGGGTCTCAGATCTACCAGGAAGGCATCACCCCACATTTTACAAGAGAAACTATGATTAGAGAATTAAATATGAAGTCCACTTTCTCAGGAATGGGGTTCAGTGGAGGGCACCTAGGTTTCCTAAAGCAAGTTCACAAGCCTTAAAGCTTCGGCCCTATAAACAATCTGTCTTTTGACATTTTTTTTTTCTCTCAGAGGTGTTCTGGAAAGCAGAGCATGTGGGAGCATAATAAAAATGAGTCATATGGGGGTGGGGGAGCTCCCCACTAGGGGACTGGCATTTAGAGATAAATAGACTGTGAGAAGGTTACTGAAATTGCATTTTCACTGGCCAAGTTCGTTTTTTCAGTGACGTAGCGATGTAAAATAAAACACAATACAATGGCTACGGAGAATTGTTAGTGATAAATAGCACAGGAGACAGACTCACATGTACTATGTTTTTCCCACTGCAGATTAATAAAAGAGGCAATTATCTAATAAAAAAATGACTGTTAATTGCTACCAGTTAAGTACTACTACCGTTAGTACTATTAAGTACTATTAGTATTGGCGAGATTTACTTCACCTTCTGCTGCTTGGAAATTTGACATCATTCCTGGCTTCTACCTCTCCCCCCAGTTACAATCCACTGGAAAAGAGAAAGTGACAAGAGCCATTTAATATGTCACAACACAGAGTGAGGGGAAGAAGTGCTGGAAGTGGGGCTTTTCAAAGAGAGTCGAGGAAATAATCCAGCATGATGATTACAGAATATGCTTTTTTCCTCCTTTCTCCCTCCTTTTCTGTAGGGGTTTATTTTGGTTTTGTTTTTCTCATTTTATTGCTGATGTGTTATTCCTGAAGGGTGTGTTCTTGCAGGTTTATGGCTCAGACTAATGAAATTGCTCTAAACAACATTTTGATCTTGGAAGGTCACCCAGAGTGCTATACCTTTCCTTTAATGATTCAGGTCTGGACCAGGCATTTCCCAGAATTGAGATGGTAATGAAGTCATTAGTTTCTTCCTACTTGAAGCCCTGGCTAGAAAGCAGAATTCTATGGGCAAAGTCTGAGTGGGCTTTTTTCATAAATCTCACACCCAGCTGAGCTGTAACACCTGTTACATTTTCCCAGGAGTTCGAGCCATAAGACCATTTCCAATCTATTTGCTCTTCTTCTTGCACAGGACACTGACAAAGGCAGGGGTCCCTGTTTTCTAAGGCACTGCTAATTGAAAATCTCTGGCTGGTGCAAATGTGAACTCAAACCCACAAGAGTTCCAAATAAGGCCCCCATGATTATTTCCTGCTCTTTTTAAAAATAGCCTTTATAAATGCAGGTTATACAAGATTAATTTGTTTGAGGGAAAAATAGTCGTTGAACCTCTTGCCCCCAATAAACTTTTTCTTTCCATGCAGTTTAAAAAAAAAAGAAAAAGAAAGAAAGAAAAGAAAGGGAAAATAATAAAACCCAGAGATCAGCTAACCCTACAAGCCCTGTGTTTGTGAGAATTAGAGGGTGGGTGTAGGGTAGCATTAAAATGTATTTGCTTTTGTTTTGTGCTTTCAAAGTCTTCTCTATTTATTAGATTTGCACACAAGGATTGAGAAGAAAGTTGAGTCCAATGATTGAGCAAATGTAAAGTGATTACAATGGCACGTTTTTTAAAAAAAAAAACTAGTCTCAAAAACCGAATAATTAAAATGGGAGGAAATTTTCCTGTAGGATCCTTGAAAGGAAAAACAAAACACATTCGTCTGTAGAAAAGATGAGCATTTCTGGCCCTGATAACAGTCTGTGGGAAAAAACCCTGAAAAACAATGTTATCAGATCTCAGACGACATTTGACAGAAAAAAGAATGACTAGAAATAAAGTTGATATAAACCCATTCACACTTATATATTCCTCTGGGAGTCAGAGCACCTTAAGAATCTGAATCTTAAAGATAAAACTTTGGGGACCATAACCCACAAATCAGAGCTGGGAATCAAGCTGTTCCCTGTGGTCCTACCAACCGTGTTCTCTTCACCCAAAACCACTAAAGAAATGGACTGCCTTTGAATCCTGTACTGTGCTTCATTGATGTTTTGTGGTTTGGTGGTTTGTTTGTTTGGGGTTTTGTTGTTGTTTTCAAGTGCATTGCTTGTGGTCATTGTTGTGGTTTGAGTTGGGTACCTTTGTATGCCTCACTCTTAAGGCACATCCTCATTAACTACAGTCCTCTTAGCCTAACAATTGAGAATATGGCCTCCCACTCACTTTCAATTATGAAAGAGGAGTATGCATCAGCAGGAAGAGGGCTATCATTTCAATACAAGAGGAAAAACATAGCAAATACATTTCAGCAAATATGTTTTTAGGAAAAATGGTTGAGGAACTGTATTCCTACAGCATGTTGTTTTAGCTCTACTATGAAATCTGCATGCAGTTCTAAATCTGATTTTGAAGAGAGCTGAGACACTCAGAACCTTCAGAGAACACTTATTCAAACAGTTCCTAAAGCATATATGAATCCATTAAAAATAGATCTGGTTGCCTATTTATTGAAGAGGAAAGAGGTGCACAATATGTCACTAAGTGAAAAGCTTTTAAGTTGATCCATTTGTAAATTGCCATTGTTTTGGTAGGTCAAAAACGGTCAAGTATCTATAATTTCAACTTAAATACTATTCAAGATAATATGATCTCATTTTGTTGTTTAATATACACTCTAAAAAGTTATTGGTAGTTTTTCCTGGTAAGGAGATTGTGGGTAACTTTTAACTCATTTCTTCTATTGGTTTACCTATATTTTTTGCTTTTTCTGGAATAATCTCTGGGTTCTCCCTGGAGCTCCAGGCTGAAGATGAAATACTTCAGAAACATTAGCTATTCTTTTTTGGCTTCTGTTAATCTTCAGCCCAATTCTCAGACTACTTGTACTAGTCATGAGTTTTTTGTTTTTTTTTTCCCAACCCATATCTCACCAATTCTGACTTTATCTATCACCAATTCTGACTTTATCTATATAAGCTATAGAGTCAGACAATTTAGTAACTTAAGAATTAAATTGGATTAGTGAACAAATCTATAATCGACCTTGCTTACTTTTTTTCTCACCTCAACCTGCTATAAAAACAATGTGTCACAATTCTTTTCAGAGTATTTTATGTTCCCGTCCACTGCACTGAAAATTAAAGATATGTTCCTACAAAGGAAAAGTCAAGCAAAACAATGATTCTTAATAAACTGAATCTAAATTTCTAGAAAAAAAATATGATCAAGGTGCCGGCCTCTTCTTTGTTAAGAAAGCAACACAGATTCTGTCAGAAATATCTTGTCTCATTTTCAGAAGTTTGAGTTATTTCTAGATTCTTCTATCTCCTTTCCACCATTTGCTTCTTTTGACTCCCTGCTTGTCAAGGGAGTGATTTTTTGACTCTGCGTGCATGATTGCCAAGTCTTACACTTGTTCCTTCTTCCTGTATTTGGTTATTGATGTCCTACAGGACTTTACTACCCTGTTTCACCAGTAGGTTCTGCCACATCTATTACAATACTTTCTGTATGATAGTAGGGCCTCGTTTGATCAATATTCTATTCTGTATGTATTGGTGATGAATATTGGTATTCGTCATCTTCCTAAGAGCTCAGGGTTTATTTTATTTTTATTAATTAATTAATTTATTTATTTATTTTGCTGTACGCAGGCCTCTCACTGTTGTGGCCTCTCCCGTTGCGGACGCGCCCAGGCTCAGCGGCCATGGCTCGCGGACCCAGCCGCTCTGCGGCATGTGGGATCTTCCCGGACCGGGGCACGAACCCGTGTCCCCTGCATCGGCAGGCGGACTCTCAACCACTGCGCCACCAGGGAAGCCCTCAGGGTTTATTTTAAAAGGAACTATTACATTATTTAGGTTGGCAATACTGATCTATATTTTAATTAGGGAAAGTTGAGCAAAAATAATTTAAAACTCTCCCCATCAAGGGAGGTAGCATGAAGCAGTAGAAAGAAAATTGCCATCAGGTAAGGCTGTAGCCCAGATTCTATGACTACATGTGACTTAGAGCATATGTCACTTAACCTCTAGGGGCCTTAAGTCAGTATCTGTAAGATAAAAGATTTTCAAGAGACAGAACTTAGGTCTTTCTGTTTATACTTTTGTTTGACTTTCAATTCATCAATCCACAGATCCTCTTTGAATTCCTACGTGGCTCTGAGGCAACATCAATTTTCCACGATGACCAATAACCAAGAGTAGTTGATCCACCAATGCTGTGGTTCCCGCAGTTCTGGAACTCCGTTGAATCTTCAGTTGCCTAGGCAGAGAGATTTAAAGTTTGTTCTTTACTATGTCTTCATGGCTCTTCTGTTGACCAAGGCTCAGCGAGAACTGTGCTCCTGACAGATAACTTGGTGGGTACAGGTAACCCTGCTGAATAAACTCCTCCTTAGAAACACCTGGTAGATTTGAGTTTCATCGTGTGCACTGATGTCCTGTACCATATTCAGGAATTTCCCAGACTCTCATTCTTCCCTAAATTCCCACCCAAATTGCACCCCACTGGAATAAGAATGGAAATCAACTTGGAATGTTGTCTAGAATCAAAAAGGAATTTTTTTTTCTCAGTTTCAGGTAATAAAAGTAAAAGGGCAGGGTGATCTTTGAATTTTCCCGGAGAAAAATTAAAATGTTCTTTATTAGTTGCTACAGTGCCCCAGGAAGGGATTCCCCACTCCCCTTTTTTTAAAATAAGAGCTTCCCCTTCCCTATACAGCCCTTTTGATACAAGTGAAAAAATTCCAAATTCCTCATTTGTTTAGCCTGAAAATCCCCTGCACATTCCCACAAACTACTTCCTTTTCTCTCTTTTTAGCAAGACTCCCCTCTCTCTCTTTAATGAAGAGAAGTTCAGAGGGTTTTTCCCATGAATAGATGGCAGGCACCTGGGAGTTATGAATTTTAAAGTGATCATTTTCTTTCAGCCCTGCCGGACAATGGGCATCTCCTTTTGACTCACTTTCACAGCTTTGAGAGGCTCTCAGATCAGCCACATTCCAATCGGACTGGAGTCAGATCAGAGCTGTGCTGGACCGCATCAAGGTCTCGCACAGAAAGACAAGGAGCAGATGGCCGGCACCGAGCTCTCCTCCCCTTTCAGCGCGCAAAGGCAGGCAATGTGGGAAAGCGTCTGCCCGGCATTGCCTATTGATCCCTGAATAGAACCACCGCATGCCACCAGCCTGTAGGTATGAACCTCTGTTAACAGATGGTGAGATCATTATGAGCAATTAATTCCTTTAATGTATCAGTGGGAACATGTTGGAAGGGATGATGCAAGCATTGAGTGAATAGTGAACTTCTCACTCCTGGGGGAGCAAGCAGGAGCTACCTTCGGGGGCGGCTGGGAATATCTTCCCAGCCTGCAGCCTTCTGGCTCCGGACAGGAGCTGCGAACGGGCTGCACAGAACTGAGGTGTGGTTTTCATTAACTAATTGTGACTCCTTCCCTTCCGCGTCGTGATTAATGCCAGATTGGTCTCTAGATCATTTTTATACACAAGAACTATCCAAAAACACAGCGAGAAACAAAAACAATATTTGTCAGTTAAGTCCGACATGCATAGGGAATTATTTCACAGAAATCAGCAGAGTATCAGGTTATGGGTCACTTTCGCTAACCACAACTATAGTTGTGACAGTTCTCAGTTTAAAATAACGGTTTCTTTCAACAATGTTATAGCGGTGGTAAAAGTATGCTCATCCCACTGTCTGAGTCGGAAAACTGAATGTTTGGATGCATTATAAATGGGTAGATTTAAAAGAGGGTATTTTAAAAAATACGAATTCACATGTAGGGTGAATTTGAGCAAATGACACATGTAGCAAATTATCCCCCCTAGTATAAGATGGAATTTTTTTTTTTTTAATTTCAGTAACAATGTGAAAATGACTGTCAGGGGCCAACTGGAAAAAATGGTCACCTTCTTATTTAGATATTTCTCTGATTCATTATCAATGAGATGATGGCATTTTTTGCATGTTTTCCTACCCTTAAAAATAATATTTCGTAGTAGGGGTGTTTTTTTTTACAGGCAAAAGAATCTTAGGACACAGTACAGATCATAGGGTAGCCCTTAGATTTTAAGAAGATAGAAAATACAGGAACAGGAAATACTGGCAACTATTCACTTAATTCATATTTAAATGACACTTTTTGCTTGTCATTAAGACACTTAAGTAGTGTCTCTGTTCATGAAATTTACATAACTGTACAATAGCTTGCCTAAATGAACAGCAAATGGCAGTTAACCTTGAAGTGTATTATCTTAATGAATAAATCTGGCTTTAATTCAATAAATTAAAAACAGAAATAACATTGCAAAAGACTTTTAAAAACAGACTTGCCATCCCCCATAAATACAGCATGGTACTGTTTATAGTTGGGTTGGAATGCTCGGACATTTTCCAGTATGATTTTAGAGCTCTAAAAGCATTCCAGTACACATTCACTATTTTTCCATCATTGTTTCCAAAGCAAATCAATGTCACTTTCTGGAAATCATCGATAAGAATATCTGAACACTGAATCAAGACACCTAAGCATGCTTATTTGAGATGGGTCTTCATCTGGGCTCCCAATTCCTCTACCTCCATGGGAAATTTGGAAATTTTTTTTCCAATTTTATATCGCGGAGGGTCCTATGACATACAGAAAAGACTAGAGGAAAACATATTTCTTACATAGGAAAGAGACATTCCCACTACTTTTCCATTTAAATCAGATTTCCAAGGTCTGCAAATCCCTTCAGCATAAGAGAACCGACAAAAGATGCTGAATGCTTCCCTCCCAAAGTTTGTTGCATTAATCAGCGCGATCATGTTTCAGTGATTATATAGTTAAGGAGAAGAAATCATGCAATATGTTTTTATTTGCATGAAATAAGTTAATGAGGCACCACCTGTGCCTTGTATCAGTTTACTGGGGGAAAAAGCAGAACACAGGTGTTCTAAGAGCATCTTGGTAGATTTTATACATTAATTTAAAAACACTAAAACCTAAAATCATTTATCAGAATCCAGCAGTGTATATTGCTCAGGAATAACCCATATACACACAGTCATAAATAAAAATCATTGTGAAGAAATTCCTGGTTTCTTGGCAGCAAGGGGGAAAAAAAAGCTGTAATTCATTCTTTCCTCGTTCTCACAGTGTTCTCTATTGTACCATCTGCAATATACAATGTACATGCTCAGCCATAACCCGTAAGGCTGGAAAAGAAGCATTCACACTGTGAATTACCATTTTTCCCAGCATCGAGCTCTAGTCAAAGACAGCACAATAATAAACTAGAAGCTCCTTTGTCTGTTAACATTGTTCTTCATTACTACATGAAAAGCAAATTGTCTCTGTACAGAGGAAGAGTGGCACACACAGCCATGGGAGTAGGGGGAGGGATTTGCCTCTCTCGCTGACTGCCTCACATACACAGAGGCCACTCATCTATCTTTCCCCACCGGCCCACCCAACTGCGCCTTCCCAATCATTTCATCTGCAGGCACATTGGGAAGAGATCCCTTGTTCAGTTGGGTGAGATGCTGGATTAAAGACTCCTGGGATGCTTTTACACTGCATATCCTGAAGCTTACATCCACAGATTTCTTTCTTTTTTTTTTTTAAGTCACTTCAGTGTATCCCTTTATAATATTTGGGAGAAGTGATGCTTATCAGAGATGCTCTTTTTTTCCCCCAGGGCTAAATAGAGTCTGCAAGTTATTGTGGGTTATGGGGGCTCTTAAGAGCCAAATGAAAAGGCAGCAAGCAAACAAACAAAACATTAAGAGCAGAAGATGTATATATATATGTATATATATATAGTAGAACAAGTACATGGTAACAGTTACTGTGAAAGTTAAGAAAATACACAGATTAGACCAGAACTACCGGAAAGGGTCCTTATAATTGAAATAAGTTACTTATTAGAAATTAATGATCTTCTGAGGGTTTTTTTTCTTTTAGATGTAATAGATTCCAACAAATCTTGCAACACAAGCTTGCTTACAAAAACTATACTCAATTAAAAGATCGTAACTATCTTCTCATATGGAGGCCAATGGCCAAACCCAAGTTCATGATTTTTTTTTTTGTGGTATGCGGGCCTCTCGCTGCTGTGGCCTCTCCCGTTGCGGAGCACAGGCTCCAGACACGCAGGCTCAGAGGACATGGCTCACGGGCCCAGCCGCTCCGCGGCATGTGGGATCTTTCCGGACCGGGGCACGAACCCGTGTCCCCTGCATCAGCAGGTGGACTCTCAACCACTGCGCCACCAGGGAAGCCCCATAATTTAAATCTCAAAGAAACTTACCTCTTCATGACATCTGATAGGAGCCTCAAGGGATCATTTCCAGAGTGTGTTGCTAGAGAGGTCTGCCAGGAGAGGCTGAAGGGTGCTCTGTTACACAGGACGTGGGGAACCGAAATCATGTCTGCTAACTCAACTCTACTGACCAGAGTCTGGCTGCATGAACTCAGTTGCTGAATATCCGTTCCAAAGTAGTTCAATTTGTGTGTACTGTTAAAAAGAAGTTGAGATCTCATCAGACAGGTAAAAATCATTGGGGGAGGAATGTCCAAATCAACTCTGGACATAAAACAGCTGTTTCTACACTGTTAGGTTTTGCAGTATCATTTTCTGCATGATTGCTAGTTTTTCTTGCTTGCCCATGGGAATAATACCTGGCTCACTAAATTGTCATGAGGCTTTAAGGAGATCACATCATAAAATAACTATAGTAGTTCTCTCTAATATAGTATGTTTTCAGTAAATGCCAGTTGTCTTTTCAGGTATAGATGAACATTTGATTTTAACTTAGGGGGGAAAATACTTAATTGCAAAGTAGTATATTCGCATTTGTTCTGTCCCTAGGAGACAACTTTTGTGTATTTTTAATGTGCAATACTTGAAAGACCACCTTGAGAAATGGTAAAATGTTTGTGGAGGTAACTGTGACAATCTTTCTCTACTCTGAAATTCTGTTATTCTAGAACATTCCCAAATATCTAAAGTTCATGTATTCAACCCAGAAATCGAGTCTATTCCCCTAGAGCCTGCAACTATATTCTGTCTAAAGAGAAACCCGCCTCTGTATTTTTACCATACACCACATGACTTAGGGCTAGTTTTGACTTAGGCTGGCTCATCCTGTGTAAACAAGACACTGACATCACCGGGACACAGAAAGGAATAAACTCGGTCTGTGCCCATGAGAAAGTGGTAAAAATACATGAGTCACATCAGAAACATCTGTCTTCAATCCCAAGTTAAGGACTTCCCAGGCTAAGGGGCAATTTGTGAATCACATGATCTACTCTCCAACTCAAACTGTGTGCTCATTTGTCTTAATCCTACTAAAATGTAAAAGGATAACTGATGGTGTCTCTTTTTTAATAATACTGCTTTTCCTTGAAAGTTTGCATGCTGGTTTCCAAATTGTTACAACAAATATATTTTTTCTTTTCTAATTTTAAGCTTGAATGCTCCCTTCTTAATTTGGAGTAACAACATTTGTTCCTAAACTCATAAAACACAGCATTGACTAATAGTCCCTATAGTTCTGCTTTTTCTGCAGGGGAGATGAGCTGAACTTCCTGACCGTGGCTCCTCACATTAAGACCCTTCGTTTTCAATCTCTTTTCTCACTCCCTCTCCAGGGGCTCTTTCTCCATCATTTCAAACAACACAGGTCATCTTGGTCTAAAGCATCTGTTCTCAAGTGGGGGTGACTTAACCAGGGGACATTTAGCAATGTCTAGAGATAATTCTGGTTGTTAAAACTGGGTGGAGGGGGTGATACTGTCATCTAGTAGGTAAAGGCCAGGGATGTTACTGAACATCCTACAATGCATAGGGCAGTCCCCTCACCAGCTCCCATAACAAAGAATCGTCTGCCCCAAATGTCCATGGTGCCAAGGTTGAGAAACCCTGGTCTAGAGGGGAAAAAAAAACACAAAAAACTAGTTTTATATCATTTTGTATCTAGCTACTCCCCTAACCACTCTCCTTCATCCCTATACTTTTTCAAAATATCTCCCCTCTATCCATTTCCTATTACCCTCTTACTCCTTCGTCATCTGCAGTTTGTCTCCCAAACAAGTCACTGCCACTGTTCTCTTCAGGATTACTAACCTCTTTAATGGTCAAACCCAACAAACCAATGAACACTTCCCTCTCCTTTACTTTGACATCTCAATGCATTTGAATTGTTGACAGTTTTCTCCTTCTTATAACTCTCTCATCCCTTGGTACCGTTCACGCCACCCTCTTCAACTCTTCAGCAGCAGAGCACCCATCATCACAAACACTAGCATCTCACGCCTCACTTCATTCTGTTCTATACTGAAATATCCTCCCAAAGAGCTGTTTCCCTGCCTGCCCTGCCCAAAGGAGTACCATCTGATCTTTCTATCTCCTTAATTTGCTTTGCTTTATCCATAGCATTTATTGCCACCTGAGATTATATTGTATATTTATTTTGAATTTGTTTCTTGTCTCTCCTCACCCCACTCCCACTTCCCTCAGAATATAAGCTTTAGGATGGAGCAGGGACTGTGTTTTTGTTTGTTTGTTTTTTGCGGTACACGGGCCTCTCACTGCCGCGGCCTCTCCCGTTGCTGAGCACAGGCTCCGGACGCACAGGCTCAGCGGCCATGGTTCACAGGCCCAGCCACTCCGCTGCATGTGGGATCTTCCCGGACCAGGGCACGAACCCGCGTCCCCTGCATCGGCAGGCAGACTCCCAACCACTGCGCCACCAGGGAAGCCCAGGACTGTGTTTGTGTTGTTTACTTCTTCGTGATGAGCACCTGCCACTTAGCTACACATGCGTATCTGTAGAATGAACGGCTGGATTAAAGAATGAATGAGTGGCACCATGAAGTGTTTTTCTACCTGCCAGCCCTGTGCTTAGTACCATGTCCAATACTGGTTGTATCTGTCTTCTTAAAGCGTTTCTTTCTTTGTCTCCTAAGACATTGCCCTAAGCTGATACATCCCATTTCCATGACCACTTCTCTTTCGATGCCTCCTCTAGATGCTTGGCTGTTACTGAGATTCACTCCTCAGTGGCACGCCATCACTTTGCCTTGCACTCTCCTTGACAGCGTGTTCCAGTGTCCCACTGGAGTGACCCTGCTAGGATGCTGTGTGTCACACTCCACATCTGTAGAACAGCTGTATCATGGGTTGTCCTGGCAGACCAAACATGTTCTAGATCAATGCTGTTTCTGGTGACTTTTTCAACAAAGTAGAACAATTGCAAAGGCCTTGATACAGGAGGGGAAACTTGAATGTCTGGGGGAGTAAAGAAAGGCCTGTGTGGCTGGAATGAGGGGATAGGGGGGCACAACAGTGATAAAATATGACTGTGAAGACATTTTCATTGGAGGCTCCTTTATGTGCATGTAACTACCCAAGATGCAGAGACAAAGAAATTAAAGATGAGCTGAGGTTCCCTTCATCACTCAAGTTCTGTGATTTAGTCATCGCAAGCTTATGTTTTTGTTCCTATCAAACACTTTCATTTCACCCTGCAAATTCCCCTCTCCCCTGCTTCTTTTTTGAGGTTCCCTATGGTCAATTCCTCTGACCCTGTTTACTTGAAAAAATAAGTTATCACTTATTATTTTTTCAAATAGTGATCTATATTTAACGTGAATCAGAACAAGAAAATTTACTCCAAAATCTATTCCAAAGTACTGAGAATTCACATGGAGCTTAAATTATACATAGTGGAGAAAGGCACAAGTTTTGGAAACACCCATATAACTAAAAGAGATGTCATTTGCTTTTCCCGCTTTTACCCAAGTACGTTTTCTTCAATTTTTTTTTTTTTTTTCCTTTCTCTGATTCATCTTTTTTTCTATCCAGCCTCTTGGCCTTTAAAGAAAATTCCTTGGGACTTCCCTGGTGGTCCAGTGGTAAAGGATCCTCCTTCCAATGCAGGGGACGCGGGTTAGATCCCTGGTTGCAGAACTAAGATCCCATGTGCCGCGGGGCAACTAAGCCTGCATGCCACAACTACTGAGCCCGCAGGCCTCAACGAGAGGGCCCGCATGCCACAAACTACAGAGCCCATGTGCTCTGGAGCCCTCACGCCACAACTAGAGAGAAGCCTGTGTGCCACAACGAAGAGCTTGCACGCCGCAAAGACTTGCCGCAGCAAAAGATCCCACGTGCTGCAAGGAAGACCCGGCACAGCCAAATGAATTAATATTTTTTTAAAAAAAGAAGGAAAAGGAAAACTCCTTAATGGTGGGCAACCATTGAAAGCAATCACATATAATCTGAGTTATCAAGGGGGATTTGAGAGAAAAGTAATTTCTGACCAGGAATACCAGCCAAGACAAAGATAAAGAAGCAAAGTGGATATACGTGTGTGTACGTGTCCATGTGCGTGCCTATGGCAGTGTTTATGCAAAACCCTGGAATCTGAACTTCATGGGTGCCCTTAAAAGTCATCTACTTTTTAAATTTTCAAATACACACGAATCAAACAAGTATTACATGAATGAAAGATGAGTCCTATTATAAAGGTGAAACAATTACACAGATCATTTTTTAAACCTGGATGGAAGTAAGCAGATATTACTAAAAAGAGTGAGTTTAAACACTCTGGAAACTGTAAAACATTAGACACTCGTAATATATTGTTGCTATGAATAAATAATTGCTTGTATATTTATTTCTTTGCACATTTAGATACACTGTGTGATTTAAATAGGATTATTGGGGGCTGCTTTAAATAGGAGTGGGAAGCCAATTCTAGAGAGAAACTACAGGGAAAAAAATTCCTGTTCTCTTCCTGAACTTGTCCCAGGAAGTTTGTATTTGGAGTTTTTATTTAAATCACTGTTTCCTTTCTAATTATCTTCTATATTCATGTATTTGGACATTAAGATAGAGTTTTAATATTCTGCTTAGAAAGAGTCTTATATCTGTCAAGCTACACAATGAATTTAACTGATTAATGAATTAACCAGCTGACAACCATGGGTGTTTCTATTACCTGGGTGTATTTTAGCATGTTTTCAACTAAGAAGGATAAAAGAGGTATTAGAGACCACTTGGGAATCATTAATAATAGTAGCATACATTTAGATGAAGGAAATTTGATATCAATTTTCAGAGAAAATAGTAGAAATCTTGCGATCTTTTCTGGGGGAAGGGGTGGTAGGTGGAACCCAGAACCTTGGTGGTTTGATTGGACGGTGTACTACACGGTCTAAGTCTGATCCTTACAGAAATTGCTTGGTTTGCAAAATTGTCAAGGAACTAAATGACTTAATCAACCTTTCCCATTTTTATCTGCAGTCAATCTAAGCTTATTATTTATCAAACCACTCAAGTGACGGCCCCTGATTGAACAGAACATTCCACTGGGAACAACGTGAGTAGCCTTCCCTCCTGGGAGGGGGTATTCACAGACATCACAATGTTCTTTTTTCACCTTCAACCTCTATACGTAGACACTTAAAAGCCATTTTGAACATTATCTCATTATCCCTTCACTTTTCAACTAGGAGTTGATTACCCTTAATTTACAAGGGGACACTGTATTGGGAAGGAACCCAGTTTCTCTACTGTTACATACAAAGCACTCTGTGTGGGGCTAAGAACAGAATTCAAACCTTCAGGTCATAATTTAGCCTCTGCTTCAGCATTTACATAGCATAATATTACGACTAGGACCCTCTCCACCTCTGAAAAATAATGGGGTATTATTGACAAACAGAAATCCCTTTGTGCTCATTTAAAATCCTATTTTTTAAATCAAAGGTGGCTGTTTTTGAAAAGAAATAAATTCAGACTTTCAAATATAGCAGTAGCTTTATTTTATTTATGTTTCTAGTTAGAAAACTGCTCTGTTTAGTAAGTATTCACCCAAACGGGTGACTACATTCCTCAAAGAGACAAACTAAGGTAACCCTGATTGTTTTGTTGACTTTGCTAAAGGCAATGGCCCACAGCATTAGTAATTAAAATCCATTTAAAATTAATTTACCTTCAGGAGCTCCACAAACCCATAAAATCAGATGCATGCAAAAGTAACAGCTACAGATGCATTTTTGAAATCAGTGGTTTTCAAAGTGAAAAGGTAGACAACGGAAGGAAGGAGAGTGCAGGACAAAGAAAAAGGAAAGAGAGACAGAGAGAGAAAAAAGAAAGTGCTTAGTATTAGCCTGAGAAGCTTGCCCTCTGAGCTCAAGCCCACTGTTTCAAAGACAGGATGACTTCACTTAGTAAGGTTTCAAGTTACTGAAGCATCATTCCCCAGAATGGAGCCAAACTAGATTGAGACATTTGAAAATGCTTATCTGAGCAAACATTAAATTTTTATCCATTTCTCAAAACCAATCAGAGATTCCACTGACTACCATCTTAACCTCACAGAAATTAAGCAAATACTTTCTGCATTGAAATGTCATCTAAGCTTTGCATCGATGGAATCTTTGACTACCTGCTCACAACTTCAAGACACGTGCTTTTAGATAATCAGATGTTGGTGTTTGGGGGAGGGATGGTAAATATATCTAAACACTGTTCAACTCTTATTTAGGAGGGAAAGTGTGGAAACTGCTTTACCAGATGCGGAAAAGAATGTCATCTACAGTAAATTTGCAAGTGTAGGGATTTGAGTGTAAGAGCTAGAGGTGGGGTAGGCATGTGGGAGAGCAAAGGACAAGAAGATGAAAATAAGAGTCTCCTTTTTCTACCTATTTCTTTCCCTTGCAAAGTATACACTTCTGATTAAGTGAATGGCCCAGTACTGAAAACAAAAGTGCCTAAAAAAAGATTTAGACTATTTATAGAACCCCATTCTTGAAAAAGACTTTAGAAATAACCCAATCCTACCTCTAATTACATGTAGTAAATTCAGCTATGCCTCCCTGACAGTGTTTGTTACCTTTCACCAGCTCACGTGTAGCTGAGGCAGACAAGTCTATTGTGGGCACAGACCAATTCCTAAAAGGTTTTCTAAATCTGAATTCTGCTCTCTTGAGCAACATAGGATACAATATTGGGCTCCACCATCTGTAAGCAATAACATGACAGTGGGGCATGGAGCTCTAGGGTCAGACAGACATAAGTTCATGTCCAGGGTTAACAGGGATAGCTGTGTAGATACAGGTAGGTTACTCAGCCGCTCTAAGCTTCAGTTTCCTTACCTGTAAAGTGGAATAATAAACATTTCCCACCTCATTGGCTTTTTGCAAGGATTACATGGATAACACATCAGAACAATACCTAGCATACAATCAATGCTTAGATAGATTAACTACTATCATGGTGTTAAAGGCTCAGTCAGATGGTCTTGAGTTCAAATCCTAACTCCACAGGTAAGTGGCTGTCCTTAGGCTAATTAACTTCTCTGAACTTCAGCTTTCTCATCGCATTTATTAGTGGAGCCTAATGTTGTATTTGCATTTCTCTTTCAGACCCTCAGAAATAAGAGTATGAAAGAGAAAGTATCCTGGATGCCCAGGAATCCATTGGTTCTATTCCACGTATTCAGAACAAACCAGTAAAAACAATGTATAGCAAATAAGAATGCTAATGGTGAAGGTAGGTCACATGAAAATTTTCTTTAGAGAAAGATACAATTACATTTAATTCATTTACCCACTGATAACTGTTCTACAAACACTTGCCAAGTGCCTACAGATTGCACCAGACAGACCCCGCTCTTTGGGGTCTCATGGTTTCATGGCATCTGGGATCCTCCAACCTGCTTATCTGAATCCTATTTCTCTTAGATGGTCTTAAAATGGCCTCTAGGCGATTCATTCTACATAATCATTCATGTTCCCCAGAAAGGTAAAATTATATACTTCTTTAAAGTCCAGATGTCAAATTGAAAGAATGAACTACGTCCATCAAGATGGTAGCACATAACTGATCAATGTACAGATCATTTAGACTTTTTGTTCATTTATAGTGTACAGGCATGACACTAAGTAACCTAAAACATCCCTTCTAGCTGTCTAGTTCTACAACTTATAATTGCGTTATTCTATTATTAAGAACTTTCTGTAGCACCAACTATCCAAGGCTATACATGGCACTCGGACAGCATCTCTTGGCTCAGTCATAGAGGGACCCCCTCACGGAGGGTTCATCTCTCAAACAAACACTCATGAGGAAATTCCTAATGTCCCAAAATATACGTGAGCAGCCTTTAAAAAATTCTTGCAGCACACACTATTGCTTTTGCCACCTGCTGTCTCTCCTACCCACTCTTATTTCTTCCAAGTTACAGAAACCCATTTTGTTCATATATTAATCACCATGTGCCTCAAAGAAGACCAGGCTCCTACCTGGTCCCAGAGGTTAAATGTTCATTGTTCTTAGCCAATCATCATTATTCTAATCCTTTTGCCAGTTATTGGTTTAGGAATGGGCAAGTGATTGAAATTCTGGACAATCAGATATGAGACGTATAATGTGAAAGGAAATGTACTAAGTGGCTCCTGGAAACTGTTTCTTTGCTGTTAAAAAGGCACAGGTAAGAGGAAGCTTCCTTTTTCCTACCCCTTCACTCGGCTGCTCAAGGTGATGCCTGGAGCTTCTGCAGCCATCTGTGACCACAGGAAGATAAATCGGAGGATAAAAGTAAACACACTTAGCAGAGCAGAGCAGAAAAATAAAGAATACCCAGGCCCTTCTTGACATTGTTGAGTTGCTGAATTAACCAACCCTGGAACTGCCTACCTCTAGTCGACTTGGTCTCTGAGATTTAAAAAAAAAAAAACAGAGCTCTTGTTTAAGGCTTGGCTTCTCCAACCATAATGTGCCTGCAAATAACCTGTGTGTCCTGTAAAAGTGCAGATTCTGATGCAGGTCTGGGTTGGGGCTGTGGATTCTGCAATTCCATCGAGCCCCCAGGTGATGGTGATGGTGATCCTGGCGGTCCTGAGCCCAAGCTATGAGTAATAAGGGTTGAAGTCACTTGAGATAAATTTTCTGTCATCAGTAGCTGAAATCATCCAAAATGATACAATCCTCAATCTAGCATTCTTTCTCATCACCTCTTGCCTGTGTTGATGAAATCGAATTGAGAACCTGAAAATTTAAACATTAATTTCAGTTGATGTTAACCCGCAGTTCATGCTTTGACTCAGTTCCACACGTTTCAATACCCCACAGTCACCAGCACCTTCTCCTTCTGTTCTGCCTTAAATAAGGCATTCATGGCCCCCGGCACCCAGCGTGTGACAAAGGCGCCTGTGAATGCTGGGTGCATTCGCCCTGCTCCACCAGGGAGTGCTTGCCAGTGCACCTGGCCCAAAGGTGAAGCAGCTGCGTGCACGTCGGTTCCTTCCCTGCCATCTCCAGCTCTAAAGAGAAATGCTTGAGTGCTTTTGCAAATCAAAACCTTTTCATCCTGAATTTGGTGATTCACCCTGAATGGCGTCTTCTTGGAAAGTCTGTAATGCACGATTGTGTAAGATGGGTAAAATTGGCCTGTCTCATTGACAGCACTCTTCTTCTCGTGGCTCAGGCTGGGCTGGGGGAGGTGAAAGAGTCACAATAAAAAGGGTTCTTCACAAAGGGCCTCCCTCCCTTGTTGGTGCAGCCATGCCTGTGTACCTGCGTGGGCTGAGCTGTCTGCATGCAGTTGGTATTACTGCCCCCTTTGTTCATTTCCTAGCCTCTGGATGAGAATTCGGTTTCAGCAGGTATGAAGATGGTGCTTGTTTATAAAAGGGCGAATTTACAAAGCTTCCGTACTAAAAAAAAAAAAGTTGGGGAGAGGCAGTCATTCAAAGGCCATGCCAAATTTGCTTTTCCCCAAAGCAGGGAGAGACAAAGGAAATCTCAAGCATACCTCCCAGACACAAAGAACATGTGTTTGCCCTCCAAATTCAAGCGGGTGAACTCAGCTCATTATCCCAGAAGCTGGTCACTAATTCTATCCAGTTAAAAAATATATCTATAGTCCCTTTCAAATAGTGAAGAATTATCTTTGTATTTAGGGTCAGCTAACATTTCTTTTAGTGCCAGACAACCCTACACTATGAACTTTCTTATATATTATCTTATTTAATCTTTTCGACAACTCTGTCAGTTAGATATTTGAATTAGTAGAAGTCCAGAATCTGAAATGTACATATTGAGCCCAAGAGACCTTTACAAGAGGAAAAGGTAAAATTGCTTTGGAAAACTATGTTAAATAGCGCTAGAGCAATCTAAGAGCACCAATACTTTTTTTTTTTTCTCACAGAGCTGAAACAGACCTCCCCTTGGCTTCTGCCTCAGTAGAACAGTCATGGTCTTTGCAGACAGAAGGACTGATGGCCAGAACCTTCCCCTGGTACCTTGAAGCCCTGGATTTACAACCCACACTATACTTCCTGGGACAAAACTGTCTGGGTCAGAGCTTGTAGGTAGCCACCCAGAAGCCACGTGCAGCTCATGGTCGTCTTTTTTGTGGCTCTCTCAACTTTGTTCATTTGGATTCATTGCTGGTATTTTTAAATGTTCATGTAAAAATCTGGATTTCAGAATTCTCCAAAGAAGTCAGATCGGTCTGTACTGGGTCGTAGGACAGTACTCTTGATTGCTAAGTAGGTGAAATTCCTTTACTCAGGGAAGGTGGTTGGTCTCCAACTGGCACACTGAAGCTCTCCTGCCATCTCTCCAACATGGGGGCCAGTGTCACTATCAAGTCTATGTCAGTCTACACCAAGGTTCCTCGACCCTGGAACTCTTGGCATTTGGGGTCAGATAATTCCTAGCTGTGGGGGACAGCCCAGCATCCCTAGCCTCTACTCACTAGATGCCAGTGGTAACCTTCACCCCAGTTAGGACAACCAAAAATGTCCCCAGACGTTACCAAATGTCCCCTGGGTGGGTGAATATTCCCTGGTTGAGAACCACTGCTTTACATACACCCAGTCCTCTTTGCTCATTTAAGTCACTAGCCAAGCCCCCATCCTCAGCAGAGTCTGCATCTCCAACTGCCTCCAAGTCGTCCCTTATTCCACTGATGATGAAAAGTCTACAAATACACACTGATTTCCCCTAACTTAAGGTTTTGTGTCCCTTTAGAATGAATGTCAGTCTCAGTCAGGCAGTATATTATCAATTATTTATATCTTGGATTTTCCAGATCTTTTCTTAAGGGCAAATTTGTACAGGGAAGTGGATGAGGAGAGCATGAAACCACTGTGTCCTGAAGGAAGGTTGATAAGAAAAGGCTATTTTAAAAAGAAAGGGCGGGCTTCCCTGGTGGCGCAGTGGTTGAGAGTCCCCCTGCCAATGCAGGGGAGACAGGTTCGTGCCCCGGTCTGGGAAGATCCCACATGCCGCAGAGCGGCTGTGCCCGTCCGGAGCCTGTGCTCTGCAACAGGAGAGGCCATAGCAGTGAGAAGCCCGCGTACTGCAAAAAAAAAAAAAAAGACGGGGAAGGGAGTAGTAGATGGGCTACAACATTTTCTTAACCGCCAGCCCAGCAGGCATCCACGTGAAACAAAGCTTTATGAGGCTAACCTGTGCTCACACTGAACTTTCCTGCTCTGAATGAGTAGGAGAGTGGATTTACACACGCCCAGCCCCCAGCCGCGTGTCATGCTCCTGTTTTAATGAGTTGTTCTGGCAAGGGGTCCTTCTCCAGAACTCATTTCCTCACGTGGGCAACACGGTTAAGAAAAACACACCCATTTGCCAGCTCCCCTCATTGTCTGCCCTAATTAGGGGGGATTTTGCTGTTCTTTCAAAATGGCTGTGGAGGGCAAAGGGATGCTGCAAGGGGAGTGACCCTCTGCAGGGGTGACCATTCCAAGTTCCTCTTAGCAGAGACCTCAGACTCTGTGCAGGGCTTCTGCGTGACAGGATCTGAAGAGAGACATTGGGAGAACTTTGGGGTTAGATAAACCTAACTTTACAAATTGGTCATAACTGAGCAACCACAAAACCACCTCCTACACCAAAACCTATGAAGTGTGGCTAACTTTCCTTTCCTTCAAAGGAAATGTGTTGACCTAAAAGAATGTACTAGAGCTCAAGAAAGCTGAAAATTAATGAACTCAAAAAGCTAGAAACAATAGAAAACTCACTTTTTAAAAGTAGAAAAAATGGATAAGAATAAAAGCAGATGTAAACAAAAAAAGAACCAATAAAATAGATAATTGTTGATGAGTATAGTAAAGAAAAAGAGATCAGAAAAGAAGTCATAAATAAATAACATTAGGTATGAAAAGGGACCCATAAATAGAGTTACAGATGAGATTTTTTAAATTCTAAGATACGAGAGGCCCTCTCTGCTCTGCACCAAACCCTTCCTGAAACATATTACTTGCTTCTGCACAAAAAAGCAAATTATTCTCCCATAATATCTTCCATGCATATCTGTACTGTAGCACTTATCACAGCATATAGTTCTTTCATTTGTCTCATCCACTAGCCCCAGAACTCGTTCATGGAAGGAACTATATCTTATTTATGTTGGTACTTTAGCTCTAAGCATGCCTGGCCTGTAGTTAGTGCACAATAAATTTTTGATAAGTGAACAAAGTCAGAGAAGAGTAGCGGGATGATGAAAGGGCTGAAAATTTTGCGATGAGGAAAGCCTGAAGGAAAGACGGCTGTCTGATCCTCAAAAGAGATGTTTACAAAACACACTGTAGCTGCCTTCAAAAGTGGGAAGGGCTGTCATGGGGAAGAGCGTTACATTTTTCTGTATAGCCCCACAGAATAGACTCAGAGCAGCGGGTACAACGGAGTTAAGATTCAAGAGGCAGAAGAGCCAGTTGGATCACTTGACTTAGAAGATGCCCCTCCTCCCAGAAAGTTTCTGTTTAACTTATTTAAAGGTAAGAAATACGTCTCATTTCTCTTAAACGGATCATGAATCTTCCTGCTTTTCTTCCCATATACCACCCCCCACCGCACCCCCAGATCACCTGTAGACAGCCAAGGACGGTGGATGGTCAAGGACTATTTTTTGTTCAGCTTCAGGATATAACCATGTATACACTGCTTCCCATATCTCTGTCAGATTTCCAATTTCAGAAATGAGCCTCGTCAGGTTAGTATGAAGCCTGATTCTAGCAAAACCTAATATTCCACTGAGCTGCCTGCCAGACACTGCTAGTATCAACATTCTGTTCTTCACTCTGAATTGCAATTTAAAATCAATTGGGCTTTTCCCCAAATATCTCAGCCACCTGTTTAAATCCTTTTCCTCTATGCCCAGCATGAACATATTTCTCCAAAACTTGGTATTAATGACTTCATCAACTGCATTAAATGTAGAGTTTAGACTGACTTTTTCACTTGATCACAGCTCACCAGCTATCTGCAAGGGTTTTGTTCTTGATGCACACCGACTCTTGAGAAGCTCACCTAAAGTTATATTTTCTATGAAGACCACTTTCAGACAAGAAATGCAATTACTAAAATTGCATCTGCTATTTGTAATTACTTAGGTCTACACCTGTGGTGAATTGGGAAGGAGGGTATCTTCTAAGTCAGAGAAGGGTAGCAGGATGATGAAAGGGCTGAAAATTTTGTGATGATGTTTGCAGGTCCTTGGCCATCTGTTCACAGAGTGAGGCCAAACACCGATGGGAAATCCAGTGCACGTGGGAGGACCCACACCCTCCTAGGTTTCTCTTTAGAGTGAATGGGGCGAAGGTTCACTGCATATTGGTAAACTCCTAAGTTCATGGAAGTTCTTTTCTTCCAGGGTAGAATCCACCAATCTCCCTCCTCAGGGTAAAATCCTGACTGCTGACCCTCAGGGAGAGGCAAGCATGCCAGGGCCAACTACATGAATTACAGGGCCCAGTGCAAAATGAGAATGTGGGCCCTTTGTTCCAAAAGCAGGAAAAATTCCATTAAAGTTAGTAAAATAGAAAGCTTTTCCCCCTCTTCTGCAGTCTCTCTCTCCATTGGTCACGGTGTTTTTTAGCTGCCACTTAAAGTTGTTCTAAGTAAAAAAAAATTAAAATTTTACATTATTAGCATGAATTTTACTGTTCATCTTTATATTGTGCAATGCCAATTTTACACGCAATTATAAGAACATTTAACTCAGGCAGAATCACTAAAATTACATAATTTTTGTTGCATAGTGTGTACTTGCATGTATATTTCATTCTTACCAAAACAATGGCTGGACACACACATACAGCTGTTTTCATTTCACTTCTTGATAGGTTCTACCAACATTCTCTACCGTGACCTTACTGCTGAGTAAGTTAGAGCTGGAAGGAAAAGGAACTATGGCTTTGCCCTATCTTTCCCTTTCCTTCTTATCTTCGTCTTCATTGTAGGTGGTTTGGCTAATACAGGAAAGCAACAGGAGTAAGAAAGGGTGGGGTAGGGATCCTTGGTGGCCATATTTCTTAGACTGCAATTGCCCTAGTTCTGATTTAAACAGAAAGTCCCTTGGGGTCTGTCAGTGCCTCAGTGTCCTCTCTTATAGACGAACACACTTACCTTGAATTCATTTTGAGGCTTGCTCAACTACCACACATCTGGATCCATTGGAATCCTGTGCTCATGGGACGTTGCAAACACTATTCTCGAATGGGGCAGCAAAGAACCATGGACGTGCACATGGCACCTGTCTCCTCTGCTCACAATCATGCTCCACCATCCCATCGAACTTCACTTACAAAACACAAGTTCAAAGATACAACTATTAAGAACTTCAAGATGGCGGCAGCAGAGCGTTCAGTCAAGCACTGGGCCTTCCTGAGTTCTGTGTCTGAGAAGCCAGCCCTGTGGGCTAGGCATCGTTAGGCACACTTCCGCTCAAAACCCTCTTTCCAATTCACTGCCTCACCCTCACCCATGCTAATGCCTGGTTTCTCTGAGTCTGAACCTCTCCTGTTCAGTTTCTTCAGAGAAGAAATCTGCTCTATGTTTAAGAGCCAATCCACAAGGCACGGGGGAAGCAGGCCCAGCGTTGATAAGGGTTTCAGTGGGACAAACACAAATAGAAAGTTGGGGAGGTTCCTACAGCCTGAGTGCGGCAAAGGTGGGGGGTTAGGGAAGAAGAGGGTATAAATACTAAACCAGTTAATGGCCATCAGGTCTTGGAAAATTAATCTATTATCGACACATCAATTTCTTTCTTTAATTGAAGATTATTGCTTCTATTAAAAAATATTTTGCACCTTAAAAATGTCTTTGTTAAGTCTGGCACGTAAACATTTGTGATTTCTCCAGTGCTTTTGTTGGAGTAATGGGAAATAATGGATTCTGGAGTTTACAGACATGGCATTGAACCCTGGTCCTGGCACTCCCCAAGCATAGCTATAGATAAATTATTTAACCTCACTGGGGTTTGCTTTTCTCTTCTGAAAACAACAGAGGTAACAATATCTATTCTCAGGCCATGCTTGCAAAAATGAAATGAAAGTTGAAATCATATAACATAGTGCCTAATACTATTCTTGACGTGCAATGAATACCAGTTTCCTGCCTTGCATTGTATATTATAAGAATCTCTTACGAATACATTTAAGTGAACCAAATAGTGAATTGAGAATGATAGAGGGCAATATAGATTTCTTATCCTCCACAGACAATGGATAACAGATGATACATAAATACACAATTTTCCTTATCACACTGATGACTTTGCCTTTATAGGTGGGGTTAAACAATAACGCATAACTGACTTTTATTTCCACATCATACACGGGTAAATTTGATAGGATTTGATCAAGTATAAGTTATTTATTTGGGTTTTCTTTATGAGCTTGTTTTCATTTTGTTTTTATTGAGATAATGTTGGTTTATAACATTATATAAATTTCACATGTACAACATTGTATTTCTACCTCGGTACACACTGCAGCGTGCTCACCGCCAAAAATGTAGTTTCCATCCATCACCATACAGCTGATGGTGTATGGTGTCCTTAAAGTTTGCTCCAGGTGTGCTTAAAGTGTTTCTTTCTATGCTACTGTTTGCAGTTATTCCATTTCAGGTCACCAAACGATGGCTATCATGGGGCCATGTTATAATCCAACCATGAATCAGGTCCACATTGGGTACTTGTAGGCATGTCTTCAGTGCTGGTGTGCTGGGTTCATCCCATATCCTCCCTTTAAGCAACTGTGTTTTGCTTTTCTAACATTCATGATAGAGAATGTCAGGGATGCTAAAGAAATTACTCGGGAACCTGTACGTGTATATGTGACTGGTCCAAGGCTTAGAGCCAAGTAGGGAACTGAAACATCACAGGTGTCAGACTTTCAGTTCAACCAGAAGAATAAAACCCTGCAGAAATGTCAGGAAGTTACAATGCGTATCCAATACAATGTAAAATGGTAAAAACTGTAACAACACAAACTTAACACAAACTAGTCCATGACTAGGTGGTAGGTATGTGATAGTGGGAGGAAGGGATGTTAGAAGGTGATCGCTCTGGGTTGTGCAGCTTAGCAGGGAAGGTGGCTATCTGTCCAGATAGAGAAGGTGAAGCAAAGCCATTACATAGGCAGGAGACTATCCGCATTATCTCACAGAAAAACACCTTCATGATTCTCAAAGTTAGGAGTAGTCCTGTAGTACCTATCCTTTATGCATAACAAATTTTGGTTTTGTGCCTTGCTTTCAATATTATAGAAATCTCTTATGAGAAACAATGGCTTAAAGTGCAAGGAGTAAGTAGGATGGAAAGACTTGTTGACTCTCATTGAAAAACGTGGGAAAGCTCGTTTTGCTCTTGTCTACCCCCATCTGCTCTGCAGGAAAACAAATGCCCTGGTACTGCTACTAAGCGCCTTCCAAGGAATTGATGAGAAGGAGAGGAAGCCTTTCCAGATGCTCCGGAGCTTCAGAAAGCAGTAAGGAAACGTATATCATGCCTTGCCAGAGAAACAGGACATCAAGTAAAAGTCTAAAGGATCTCCAGGAAAAGTTCCAACCAGGACGACCCACGAACCCATGAGCAAATTAGAATCTCTGCTTTTAATTGTGACAAGAATATTCCAGAGTTTGCCAGTGCTTGCCAGTGAAATCATCACCATCTTTCAATACATTCTTGGATCCAAGACTGGCCTTAATAGTAGATGGTGTAAGTGATCGATTATGAGTTTGAGAGCGCTGGAAATCCCCCTACCCCTTGTAACTGCCGTTCTATCACTAGAAATTCCTATATTTGCCCTCCTATCTGCAAGAGCACACAATAAAACTTTAATGCTGTTTAGAGGGCTATCTAGTGTTGGTATTGGCTAACCCTCAGAGGACATTGCCCTCCACTGGTGCTTTAACCTAAAACAAGTCTCAGACTTTCTGAAAACCAGAAGAACAAAAGGCTCCAAGGGAAGCAGAGGATGGTCAAGATAACCAGGACTTCCTTCTCCACAATACGCTGTCCTTGGGCCTCCTCTTTAAAAATAAAAAATAGACTTGCTTCACTTCTAGCAGTTAAATTTCCTTGTAGTTTTTCCTGCAGATACCTTGCTCAACAATGACTCCATTTCGCTAATAAACTACCCAGTACTCCTATCGTTGCCACTCACTGCACAGCTGGAATAACCGGGTCACAAAGAAACACCTGCCTAAAATTCCATGGGTCATCAGATGCCCAGACAACTGCAAAATTCCCAGTCCACGGACCCAGAATCTCACGAGCACAGGAAGAGCGAGAGGGTAACTGTCCAGGTCTATTACCAGCCCTTGCTTTTCAGCTAGCTTTCTTGGCACACTTGTTTACAGAGAAATATGGCTCCCATCGTGTGTGTGCGTAGAACATACAAGAAGTAGTCTTTTTTTTTTTTTCCTCCTTGATAAACAAAAATAACCATGACTACATCAACGCAAAGTAACTGCACACATTTTTTTTTTCATTCTTTAGATTTGCCCTTAGAAACTGCCATCTACTAATAATAGCAGTTGAATAATTTTTTTTTAATGGACTGGCACAGACAATCTTGTATTTGACTCCCTGGAACTGACAGTATTTTCTTTGGTTGAGGACCAAATGGAAAACTATGCTTGGTTTCTGAGACACAGGAACTCTATTTTGAGAAGGAATCAAACACCAAGGGATATAACAAGTGTTCTATGGCAAATCTGAGTCAGATAAGCCTTTTCTTAACTCCCCAATTTCAGTCCAAAATAAACTTCTCTAAGGGTTAAGTCAGTATGCAGTGTGTGATGTACCTCTTCCTTCCAGCATCCTCTCTACTTGATGAGGCAAAAGAAAGAAGACCAAGAGCGTAGCTGCCTCTTAGAGGATATTCGTGGAAATCAGGAGGAAAATAGAAGAGGACATGTATAGAGAAGGTTGAAGAAATTAGTATTCTTATGTCAGAAAAAAAAATGGTGTAAATGGGAATTTAATTCTTAGGTTCCTCACATATGAAAACAACAATTATGACAACAACAATAATAATAGCAACAATTTTTTCACGATTAGGAAAAAATACCAATGGGCATACAGAGCAAAGAGTATTCTGAAGTCCTGGGAAGCAGCTCAGAGCAGCCTGGGAAGGCAATATGGAGGCTCTGGGCAGAAAGACTGTGGTCTAGAATGAGAGGACTGTTAGCTCCGCTTGAGCGTTAAAAAAAAAAAAAAGCCAATGGGGTAAATTCATCTTTGAGTATGTAAGGGATAAATAGCTGCAAGATGCCATCTGATGTTCTGTAATAAGGGCAGAACACAAATTACTGCATCTGAATTGCTGCCACTATAACAAAATAATGCAGTCAGGAGAGTGTAACTGGAAGTTAAATCAGGACTCTTCATATCTCTCTTCAAGTGAGGTGTTGATACCCTTTAGATATCAGATACCCTAAAGAGTATGAAACAGCTCCCCACACCCAGAGTTTACAAAAGAAATTTCTGAGAATTGGTACTGTACCTCCTTAGCCCCATCACTTATTTTGAAAATATAAAAAGGATGGACAAAGGGGAGAGAGAGAGAAACAGTTAAGAGACTCAGTGGAGAAGGTGGTTACCTTGAGTCTGCCCACTGAAAGGGGTGGAGGGGAAGAGAGAGCTTCTTCTGTCCTCTCAGCCTAGATGGGGTGGGGGTGGGGGGGCTTCCAAGGGACCATCGAGAGATCTGGAAATGGGTTTCCCTCCGTCAGGCGACACAGAGGATTGGTTCCTGCATCACTCCTGAGAAAGCTGAAACAGTCCAAGGAGGTATGATGGAGGGTGATATTGGGATGGGCCCGCATTCCCTAGTAAGGATGTGTCAATGATCGCTGTGGAGCAGATGTAAACCAAAGGGCTTTGCGTCGGGTCCTCTACCTGAGGGTGGGCTGTGGGGGGAGCATGGTGGTGTGGTGCAAGGACCAGGATGCTGGAGATGAAATCCATCAGAACTACATTCTGCCTTGGATTTGGTTACGAAGATTGAAGGAGGGACATCTTGGCTCTAAAAACTAAAACAACGTTGAAAGATTTAAGTAAGACGTAAGAAAAAGAAGGAAACAACTTGATTGTTCAGAGCAAAGCAAGATGAGGAAAATTCAGTTATAAACTTTAATGTAAGGTGTATACTACTGAAAGAGAGAAATTAAGAGTTTTGAGACAAAACCAGCTGTCAGACAGGTAGAAAATATGATATAGCTGTTGAGAAAAGAGAATGCTCCCGGAACAGATGGGTGCACCTCTGAGCTTTACAAAGCATTAACTAGCTGTTTAAATAAGTCCTTAGCAGATGTTTTCAATGTAATTTTGGAGGTGAAATGGAAAAAAAACAAAGTCCAAAGCACAAGGGGAATTGATATCACAAATAAGAGACATTCTTGAATGCAAGTTATTGTCAAACGTTTTTCTTTTTTTTTTTTAAGACTAGCCACAGTATTTGTAAAATTGGAGTACATTACCAAATTCTGCAATTAAAATCATGTATATTGCATTATTAGCCTTTAAAAGAAGGAAAGAGACACATTGAAAGGAAAAGATGGCTTACCAAGGAAGCTACGTGGTATGTACAGCTATTCATCTTGAGACCAAAAAGGGGAGGAGACCTCCATACCTGCATTGCTACTTGTAAAAGGTTTGTTTTTGTAATGGTTCCCTGTTTATAATGAATAAATTCATTAGGAAGGAGATAGACCACAAAAGGAGAAAGGAAAAAATGCTCACTGATCTGTGTTGAACATATTGATGTTCAATACTGTGTTAAGAATATATGTATAAAGAAGAGAGTCGATTACATTGCACAGACAATAAAACAGGGCAGTCAGTTTTCTTGTAAGATGGCTCACATACATATATACACACTTAGGTATATCAGCAAATGTTTATCAAGTGCCTCTACATGCCAGGGAGTGAACTAGGTGATGTACGGAGAAGATAAATAACACCTCGTCCCTACCCTCAAGGAGCTGACCTTCCTTGCTGGCTGTTCTTATCACTACTAGTATCTATTGTTATCTGACTTTCCCTACCAGTGCTACATACACCCACACCTTAGCCATCAACCTGTAGGGATGGTGAAGGGGGAATTAAATACGGGGAGCTAGAGAGATGAAGTGGAGGCATCTACGAAGACTCAGACACCACACAAGAGAGGCTAGAGAGGAAAATGTGTAAGATCATCACTCCACTGGGATGGAGACCCATATATCTAACCACTCAGCCCATTTGCTTCAATACCTTGACTACATGTCATCATTTAAAGTGGAAGGAGAGAAGGCATGGGAGAGGGAAGGGAAGATAGCATCCGTGCCTGTAAAATCTAGGCATATGTGTTGAGAAATGATATGAACAATCCAGGAATGAAAGACATAGAAATGGAAGGAGGAAAGAAAGGATTAACTTATTTAAATTGTCATTTTCAGAATTCACTTCATTCAAGGGGTCATTAAATCCAGCATGGTGGTTTAGAGCACGGGTTTTTGCCTTTAAACAACCCAGGATTAGAGCCAAGGCTTTGCCACTCACCAGCTGTGTAACTTCTAAGGTTCACGTCCCTCATCTGCATAATGGGAATAAGAACAACACCCACAAAGTGTTGCTATAAGGATTAAATCAGACAGTGCACACAAAGAACATTTATCCCAGTGCTTGGTACTTATAAGAACTCTAGGGACTTCCCGGGTGGCACAGTGGTTAAGACTCTGCGCTCCCAATGCAGGGGGCCCAGGTTAAATCCCTGGTCAGGGAAGTAGATCCCACATGCTGTAACTAAGAGTTCGCATGCCACAACAAAGGAGCTGGCGAGTCGCAACTAAGGAGCCCATAAGCCACAACTAAGACCCAGCGCAACCAAATTAAAAAAAAAAGGGGGGGGGAGGGAAAAAAAGAACTCTACAAATGTTTTCTACTATTATGATTATCAGAGCATCTTGTTTGTGTGGCACTACAGAATTGATCATTGATGCATTCAATAAGAAGTTATTGAGCATCTATGACATGGCAGACACTGTGCTCAGGATACAATAAAGGATAAGAGAACCTAGTTCCTACCTCTCATAGAGCTCAAAGTTTGGGAGGAGAATTACTCTATAAATGTGATGTTCTTGGCAACGTTCTTGGCATCGAAAATTTCAGAAGAATCCTTCCAAGACTCGTGATGGATCAAACAACTCTTACAAAATAAATAAGAAAATCTTCCCCATATGAAAACTAGAAGGGGAAAAAAATGAATTCAAAACACATGAGCCTGAGACATGATGGAACATTTATCTGACACTGGATCTTCTGGATTAATTACAATGACCACGAGCCTTGCTCTTGCATACTCGATTCCTCTGATGGTTCCCTTCCTCTTTACCTTCACTGCCACTCTTCTAGTTCCTTTCTCAGCATCTCTAGCAAGTACTAGACTCTTTTCTGGGTTTCTGACATCCGGGCTCAGTCCCCTCTAATCGTTCCTCAAACATCCCTCGACAGTCATTCACGTCATTTCCAATCATCTCATGCCCCTGTTTAAAACTCCCTGACACCCTCCTGTTGTCCACAGGGTAGAAGCCAATGGCTGTGCGTGGCATACATAGCTGTTCATGAACCAGACCCTTCTTATAGCTCAGGTCTTGCCAGGTCCTCTGCCAAAACTGGTATTGTCTTAATTATTTAAAGGTTTCAAAAGGACCATATTATCTCACCTCCGTTCTTCCACATGCTGTCCCCTCTGCCCAGAAGACCCCCTCCCGCTCTGTGGGATTCCTCTCATATTATCAGGGCTCCTCAGACCTTGATGATTCGGGGAATCTTAATGGTTTGTCACATTTTGTTTGTTTCTGTGTCCATCCCTCCAACTGAACTGCAAGCTCCTTGTGGGCCAGTTGTCTTATACTTTGGTACCCCAACATCTATAATATTATGTACCTCAAAATAGATGCTCAGTGGAAAAGTATCTATTTTTTTCACATGCTTATTTACTTGATATTCATAGAAACTGTGCCCTTTAGAAACTATGGGAGATTGGAAGAGTTGGTTTGGGACTTGTGTCCCACTGTCAAATGATAAAACCAGAATTAAGAAACATTCAGTAACAAGTTGTTACTTAAATTCTTGCAGTGTCTTCATGTTCTCTCTTCGTTCTATTAGTCCACGTGACCTCTGAGTACAGGGATGAAAACCAAGAAAAACTGAATAATAAAAGTAAAAAACAACAGCAAGAAAGCAAAAGGGATTTTTAAGTGTAAGCTGAAAATGAATCTAACTCATGATTCTCTATTTGTTAATCGCCTCTCAGAAAATGTACTCCCAGGGGCTTCCTGGTGGCGCAGTGGTTGAGAACCTGCCTGCCAATGCAGGGGACACGGGTTCAGCCCTGGTCCGGGAAGATCCCACATGCCGCAGAGCAGCTAGGCCCGTGAGCCACAATTACTGAGCCTGCGCGTCTGGAGCCTGTGCTCCTCAACAAGAGAGGCCACGATAGTGAGAGGCCCGTGTACCGCGATGAAGAGTGGACCCCGCTCGCTGCAACTAGAGAAAGCCCTTGCACAGAAACGAAGACCCAACACAGCCAAACATAAAATAAATAAATAAAATAATGAATTTTTTTAAAAAAAGTACTCCCAAAGAAGAATTTTCTACATTGTTTTCCATCCTCAAACCAAACAAAAATTTTCATCATTGATGACCTACTCGCTCTTCAAAACTTTAATTCTTTTGCTATTTGTAATCAACTTTAAATTTCCAAAACGTCATTAAGTATTACACTTAGTGATATAACAAAACCACATGCCAGGTAGAACATTGCCTGTAGGACTCATGGTTGGTGATGCCTGGATGATCCAGACAAGGAAGCAATATTGCTTTAAGCCACAACAGCTCTCAACAGTGTCACTGGTCACAGGGAGAGAGGCAAATTCACAGGCAGCACCGTGGGAGTTAATGAATGGCTGACCAGATGGTGCCTGTCAGAAGGTGTTGACTCTTTAGACAACTGGGACTGTTTCTTGGAAGTAAATGAGAGGTGCAACAGAAACGGACTGCATCTCAATCACACAGAAGCAGAGAGGCCCACTGTTAATGAAAATGATCACATTGCCGGCATGTTTTTCTTCTTATGATTTTTTGTTTGTTTTACATGATAGACATGGAGGAGGGTCTAGCTGAAAATATACTATTCATAGTAAGTTATGCTATGGAGTAAATATGAAAAGCTATATATAAACTGCATATTGGTATTCTTAATTAGGAAATATCAAATAGAACAAGGAAAAACTCTGAAATAATGGTAAACTTGCCTGGAATTAATAAGGGTATTTCAATGACTATACCATGCACTGCTTAGAAAGAAGTAATCGTGGAAACACAATGACCTGCCGATGTTACTCAAAGACTTTCAAACGGCAGAGCTCACGAAGGACACGCCGGCACTTCTGACCTTCTAACATAACACAAAGAAACCACTCCTCCCCGTTTGACCATTTTCATTTGTTGCTTTTTGCAACAGGTGAAATTTTCCTATTACATGCTCACTGATGTCTCTGATGGGTAAACCCTGACACTCAGTGATAACTTCCTAGCAGGTAGAACCAGAAGGAAACTTCATTGACTTTTTGTTGTGATCCGAGAACATTCCATCTGTTGTGTTACCGTCAGGTACTGCATGAAATCAACTATATAAATGCCAACCCTAAACTACGGGTAGGCAGTTGGATCGAAGTGAAGAAGTCAGCAGATCGGACGATCCACTTATTGGCTATATGATGTCAGACAGGTGCTTAACCTCTCCGTGCCTCGTTTCCTGGTTGTAGTGAAGATTATGTGAAATGAATGAAAGGAACTTGACGTAGAAGCTGGCATGAAATGAAAGCTCATATGAATTGCTCTTCCTTCCTGACTACAGAGAGCACTCCGTCGCGTTCATTCATTCATTTCGTTCTTGTTTTTCCATTCTCCTTGACTGCCAACCGTGCATCTGTTTTCAACCTTGCATCACCCTGAAAAGCCTTCTAGAACTTCAGAGATGTATCCAGAAATTTGCCTTGTTTGTTATCCAGCAAAGGAAGCAACGACTATATGAGGATGATATGGAGATACTGACTATCAATACTATCATCTTTTGCTGCTAGACTCAACCCCCTCAGCAGGGGTCGATGTGGCGGGTTTTTCCATTACAATGTCCTCTGTGCTGGGTATTGAGCAATTCTTGGGGGCAGAGCTTTCTCGCAGAGAGTTTAAACAATGCAGTCAGCAGAAATAGGTAAAGTTAGCGCTGACCACGATATGTGTCATTTCTTTTCTTTCTCTTTTAGATGTGTTTTTTTTATTTGTTGGTTGTGAGATGTGCATCTGATTACATACACATACACATTTCTCATGGCATAGGTTTACCCACTCACTCAGCCTCCACCTCCACCTGCATGAAAGACTGATGTAACTAACTATCAAGATGTGGAACCAGTTGTTTTGATCACAATAACAATGGCATATTTTTGTTTCCAATAGACTTAATAATGAAATAGAATGAATAACAGAATGAGAAAGATTTTGACAATTTGTACATGTGCATTCTAAAAGCAAAGGAAGGCAAACTGAACTCAGACATGAACATTCAACGGCACAACACAATTAGCATGGCTTAGAATACAGAGGTGATGCTGACGCTGTTTACAACACTAGTTCAGCCAACCTGGAATATGATGTGTAGTGACCACTGTTTAACCGTGGACTTGAAAATGTTATTGTATCTATCTCAGAAAAGTCCCCAGCTTTTAAAACTTACCTAAATTCCAACTTCAGACATTCAACCATGAGGCAAATATCCTAAATGCTAATTCTGAGAGACCAGAATTCTCCTGATACTATTGGTGAGTTTGAGTTGAGTCAGTGCTTTTGCAGACAATGACCTGTGGACAGTATTACTAATATCAAAAAGCAACAATATTTCTACATATTTGTCTCATGTCACGCTTCTCTCAATACCATCCTTTTATCTGTCTCACCAGTGTCACTAGTGAGACAAGAATTAAGACCAAGTACATTCAGCACTGCTGAGGATTTTCACTTTGAGAGCAATGCATGCATCACTGCAAATCAGTTGGCCTCCTAACTCTAACCCAATAGACTTGTCATATATCCATAAGTACCATTTACAGAACTAAAAGTGATTCCCTCACAAACATCTGCAGACCACCTATATCTAGTTATTTAGAACGATATGTGCACATTGCTTGCAAGATGGCCATCACAAACATGAAACTAAGATACATATGTGTCAAATAGAAGTTGAATTTTAATACAGCTTTCCTCCCTAAAGAGCCGTGATTTTCACATTTCAAGTTCCAAACCAGGTTTAGCTCCATCTGGATTCCTAATTTCCCATTAGGGCAACAGCTTGTCTCCATTGGGCTAAAAAGACAGAGAATTGAGACAATGCTCTGGATCATTTGGGCCAAAATCCGCTCTAGCTTCATATATTTGTGCCGAAGAGCATTTTGGCCTCATTTCTCTTTTTCACTTTGCATTTGCAGACCCAAGTAAAGAAGAATTAAATACTGAGAGATGATGATGTCAGTTAGAGTATTATTAGGCCAGGCTGTAAGAAGACACTCAAATTAGCTAGTGTATATCATTCATCATGGCTCATCGAATGAGACTGAGCAATTTAAATACAGGAATTTCTGGTCTTCTGCCCCACGACGGTAAAGCCACTTATATTTAGGTCAAGTAAATGTCTAACTTCTAAGTCCAGTGACTAGAGTAAATGTCCCTGTCACCCAAGCCTGTCCTCATCCCCTGCTCCCTGAAATTTTCCCAAACTGCCTAAGAATTCCTAAAATTCCTTTCACGTGGGGCAAAGTTTTTCATTTCAAAATGTCACTGGGAAGAAGCTATGTGTTTACTCACTTTTATATTAAGGGATGGATATCCGTAGGGGGGTAGCTCCTCCTTATTACAGTGTAGAGCTGTTAGAACTCAGCACTGGAAGAACAGTATCCTAGTGAAGGTTGGCCTCTCGGGGTGTTGGTCCTCCCTCACCCCACCCTTCACCAGAGTTTCACCTCTTTGAAGTTCTCTTCTTTCAGTTTCCATAGCCACCCCCATGCTGACCCCCAGAAATGCCATGCTCCCCTTTGATATTCTAGGCCACGCATGACTAAAACCTCTTTTCTCAGTGTCTCTTAGCATAGCTGATACTGACTAGCATACTCAAGTCTTTATTCTATATTAAAGTTCAATGCTGATGAGGGCAGGGGAAATGGAGGAAACAAGAAATGGAAGGAAGAAAGAGAACGAACAGTCTAGGACTCTTTGTCTAGGAGGTTTCTATGCCTAGGAGCTATGTCCTTTCATTCTCACATCAATCATATAAGGGAGCTTTTATTTTTCACGCTTTATAAATGGTACAACAAGATGCAGAGAGATTTAATAACTCGCCCAAGATCAACCGTTGGTAAATGGCAAAGCTGGACTCCAAACACAGGTGTGCAGGACCTTAGGCGCATACACCTGGATCACGCAGAGCCCCAAAGGATGCCCACAGCTTCCAGGTTAAGTTGCTTGGGATTCCTAACTCCCCATACCCACCCTATTCTGTAAGGAGAGTACCTCGCCAATATCTGGTTAAGTTCATGCGTAAAACCAAGAGAATCATCCTGCAGCTGCCCTGGATGTGACTCTCTGGTTTCTGACTGTCCAGCCTGAGACACTCCTTTCAAGGTGACTGGTTCTCACTTAAATCCAGTAGGTCCCTGCCCTTTACAAACAGAACACAAAACAACAGCACCTTTTAACCATACAACCTTCCACATGACTTCCACACAAGAGTTACACACAAATGTAATAATAGAGTGCTTCCCCTCAAACAATAGTCTTGTATTGTTTTCGGAGGCAGGTACTAGGTACAAAAAGGAGGAAGAATGTAGTGGAAGCCATTGTAAGCATATACAGGTTAAAGGAAGAGCAGGCTGGGGTAATGCCGATCAGTCCCTTTCCCCCTTTCTCTGCTAAGAGCCTGCTCATTTCTGAAGGCTCATCACAGATTCTTCCTCGTCATGGAGTTTTTTTCTGATGTCTCCATGTGGTCCAAATGTACCCATTGTCTCATCTTGTAACATTTTGTTTATACCTTTATTACTGCCCTAGAATTATGCTGTATCATGGTATTATTAGCTGTTTTTGGTCTTCTACCCCAAGTAGAGTAAAAAGCTCCTTTGAGGAAGGGCTGTGCCTTATCTCACATAGTTCTTGAGGCACGTTAGAGCCAGTAACAGCAGTAATAATACTAACAGTAATGGGCAGCATTTATTGAGTACTTACCTTGAGTGTCCCAGCCTCACAACCCTTAAGATAAGGGTCACAAGTCCTTTTTTAGATGTAGGAACCAAGGTTCTAAATAGCTAAACAATTTCCCCAAAGTCATGCAACAATATATGGCTTCAATCTCACATCTGACTAATCCCCAGAGGATGTGTTTTTTTTTTTCCAGTGACCACTAAATAAGTGTTTACTGAAAGAATAAGGATAGTAAAACTTCACCTGCTTCCCAATTTTGTTCTGTAAATGGCCCAAACTAAATCAAAAGGCAGAAGAGGTGTTTTGGTTGTTGTTTTTACTATCTAATATGGCCCTAAGTGAGCCCCATTTCACAGGCTTGTATTTCCAAGATGCTCAAACATAAAAGTGTATGAATATTATGAATATAAAAATAAAGAGGAGAATGTAAGAAAAGGTAAAGGTGATCAAAGTGTATAAACTTCCAGTTATAAGATAAGTAATTCCTAGAGATGTAATGTATAGCATGGTGACTATAATTAACAACATTATATATTTGAAAGTTGAAGAGAGAATAGATCTTAGAAGTTCTCATCACCAAAAAGAAGAAAAAAAATTGTAACTATGTGTGGTGATGGATGTTAACTAAACTGATTGTGGTGATCATTTTGCAATATATAAATCATTGCAAATCATCAAATCATTATATTGTATACTTAAAACCAATACAACGTTATATGTCAATTATATCTCAATAAAAATAAATATGTATCTAAAGATATAATTTTTTTAAAATCTTTATCTCTGTCAGGATTCAGGTACCCCTTCTTATACTGAAGAGACTCTTATCTCCTAGCAAGCCAGCCAACTCACCAGTATTACATGATGGTTAGTCTCTGTCAACTTCTACAGATGCTCTGTAGATGCTCAAATCCTGTGGGAAAGGGTAAAACGAATCTGAGAATTTTCTGAGATCCATATTAGTATGTATTAAGTGATGTGAATTCAGTATTGTCATTTTTTAATGGAATGAAAAGTCTGTAAGGGAACTAAGTAGTCTTCAGGTTATTTACTGTGGGAAAAAAAATAATTCTTCATCCCTCAATGAATCTTCATGGCACTGCACACAAAATCTGCTTACCAGAGGTCAGTGCTATGAATGTTAAATGACTTCTGTGTGAGAATCCTTAGATTTATCCTTGCTTTCTATACAAAGACTGCCCCTGTTCCACTGAGGCAGAGACGAGTCTTATACCTGGTGATAATATTAATCAGACATGAACAGATGAACAGTGAGGGATATGGAACTGCCATTACTAACGGTGGAGAAATTAGAAGCAGAGAAAGAAAAATACAGGTAATAAAGTCACACAAACACACATAAGCACATACTTGGGAGAGGAGATAGGAAAAGAGTTACCATGTTCATTATATTGTGAACAGGGCAATTGGTAACTTATATAATAGCCAAAATGATGATTAATCTCAATTGATATTATAAGGTTAAAAACTGGTTTTTGCCCATTTGCTCAATCAACTAATCAAATTAGTTTGTTCTAACAACTTATCTTGGGTCATTAATTATTAACCGTGTTAGGCTGTTGCGAGGGAAAAACTAAAAGATACTTATTTTCCTCAGGCTTTCAGTCTCCTACACTGCACATTTTTTACATGCTTACCCTGTGCCAGGCACTGTTCCCAACTCCCTTTGTCCCACTAGACCAAGAAATCCTTGAGTGTAGGAATGTGAAAAAACCATTATGACGCAGCATGGTCAGTACTAATCAGAAGGATGGCCTTCTGGGAAAGCTTCCCAGAAGAAATATTGATTGAGATGATCTTGAATAACGGGTAAATGTTATGTATTGGAGGCAACAAGGGCCTGAAGACAGAATGCCACTTTTAGAAAACAGTAAGAGAGTCCACATGATGGAAGAGCAGCATCTTTGAGGAAACAGAAGTTGAGGTAGCTGGAGTGGGGGGTAGGGGCCATGCACAAAGGGTCTCAGATGCTATGATCTGGAACTGGGACTTTATCCCATCAGTGATGGAGAAATACTAAGGAAAAAAAACACATGCACAGAAAAATACAGCCAAGAGCATAAGGGAGCAAAACTATGAAGAGCTAATGATTAAGAGCTAAAAGTTCAGTGGGCCTGTCTTGAAGGTTGAATAAACAGAGAAATGAGAAGATCAGTCGGGGCAGACACAACAACCATTCCCAAATCCCCTTCTCTTGTCTTGCTTTCCTCCCGCTATAAAGACAAAAAATCAGGATACTGGCTTTCTAGCCTCCTTTAAGCTAAGGTTGGCCATGTGACCAGTGCCCATGAGATCCTGATCAGGCCACTGAGCTTAAGAGAAAGTCTGCAAGAGCTTCTCGCATACACAAACACAAAGGAATTGGACAAGCTACTTAAAGATTTTTCTTTCCTAATAAAGGGAAGGACTTGGGCTTCCCTGGTGGCGCAGTGGTTGAGAGTCTGCCTGCCGATGCAGGGGACACGGGTTCGTGCCCCGGTTCAGGAAGATCCCACATGCCGCGGAGCGGCTGGGCCTGTGAGCCATGGCCGCTGAGCCTGCGCGTCCGGAGCCTGTGCTCCGCAACGGGAGAGGCCACAACAGGGAGAGGCCCGCATACCGCAAAAAAAAAAAAGAAACTATTACCTAATTAGCTCTAGACCAGTTTACCGATCTTAAAAGGTCGGTAAGCACTATGTTAATAATAGTGAGTAACAAAGTCATACTGAACTAATACCACAGCAGCATTGGTAAATCCATTTTGTAACATCCTCCTTGTATTGTTACATGCTTTATTGTTTCCTTTTTCTGTGGTTGCTAATTGTTACATAGTTCTCTGCTGGGGGCTGGAATCCCTTAATACATCTCTTAGAGATTCTTAGTTTCACAGTTTCTGAAATGACCACAGAGCTAAAACAGAAGGAAATACAGTATCAAACCTCTGCTGCTGTGATTTCATATAGCTTCCTGAGAATGGTAACATTGTGTTTATCCATTTGCATATCAACTCCAACCTGTGCAGGAATATCAATTGCTCTCCATAGCTGCTCTCATCTTTGTTTTTCTGAATGTAAGGCATGCCAGTGGTGCATGCTGATGAGCTAGTATCCTCTCGCCCACACACACAGAGGAATTGTACTCATCATTGAACTTCAATCTGTTTGAGAAACAGATACCTTTTGATTTGAGGATTTGAGAGCAGGTGTAAAGTTTTCTATTAATAAAAGAAATGACAAATCAATACAAGATTTTATTTAGAACTAATGTATTTTTAATAAGTTTACTTTGACAAGTATATAATATGCTCTCATCACTGATTCTGATGAATACATTGATCGGCAAATGAGATGCTGGAATGTGGAATGCATTAGCTCAGGCGTCCTATTTCAAGGGCTTGAATTTTGATAATCAGAATCTAATCATTTAAATGCCTTTTAATTGTCAAGATCTGATCGACAAATATGATATATGCCTGAAAATACGCATGCTAAACAGAGCACGGCATAAAATCTAAAAAAAACTGGTAGCTTCTATCTGTAGGAAAAGAATCCAACAAGAGAGAAGCACTAAAAAAAGATGGCTTAAAAAATGGATCCAAGTTCTGGAACAATATAACTATAATGAGGAACAAAGGTTCAGTTTAGAGAGGACCATACCCACAGCTGCCGCCATGAAGGCCAGGACATTGTAACACTGTTCTATATTCTCAAGGCTGATAATGAGTGCTCTGGGTATCCACGTTGTGGCTACAAGAACTGCAGTTCTTTGTACATCCTGTGCAAGAAAGAATCCTTTGACCTCTGGTTGCAGCAATGATTAGCAGAATCTAGATCTGGCATCTGCTCAAAAAGACCCATCCTATTTTTAATGTGACACACTGGGATCTTGATTGCCTTATGGCCTGACATGCCCCATTACTTTCAGGATCGAGGACTCAGCATCAGAAGTGTACTCACATTTCTAAATGTTTTAAGAACTATCTGAAATAGGCTAGGACTTCTAACATAATGAGCATATTTGTACAAACAACCTAGAGTTGCATTGGACAGAAGTGCTAAAGGAATAGAGGATAAGCTTGAAAGAGAGGTGCTCCAGCCCCACTCCAGGTAAAAAACATATTCATATTGAGAGTTCCTCTTACATTCTGGATAAAAATTCTTTTTTGACAAAGTTCAAAAGCTGGTTCTAAAGTTCATGCATAAACACAAAGGACCTAGAATAACCAAAACAATGTTGGAAAAACAACAAATTTAGAGGACTAACATGGCCTGATTTCAAGACTTATTGAAAAGCTACAGTAAGAAAGTGTACTATGGTGTCAATGTAGAAAATTAAATGGATGCAATAAAGAATCCACAGAGAGACTCACATATCTATAGCCATTTGGTTTTTGTTTGTCAATACTGGTGTAAGAAAAAATTGAATATCCATATGCAAAAAGGTAAAACTTGACTCATGTCACATCTAAAAATTATTTCAAAAATGGATTATAGGGCTTCCCTGGTGGCGCAGTGGTCGAGAGTCTGCCTGCTGATGCAGGGGACATGGGTTTGTGCCCCGGTCCAGGAAGATCCCACATGCCGCGGAGTGGCTGGGCCTGTGAGCCATGACCGCTGAGCCTGCGCGTCCGGAGCCTGTGCTCCTCAACGGGGGAGGCCACAACAGTGAGAGGCCCACGTACCGCAAAAAAAAAACAAAAAAACAAAACAAAAAAAAAATGGATTATACATTCAAATATAAAACCTAAAATTATCCAACTTCTAGAAGAAAATCTTACTGACTTTAGGTTAGGCAAATATTTTTAAACTGGGACTCAAAAAGAAAAACTTGATAGAATAGACTTCATCAAAACTGAAAATATTTGCTAAATTTGCTGTTCAAAGGTACTGCTAAGAAAATGAAAAGGTTGGCTACAGACTGAGAAAATATTTTCAGAACATATATCTGATAAAGGACTTATATTCAGACTATATTAAAAATTCTTATAACTCCATAAGAAAAGCAAACAATCCAATAAAAAAGGCAAAAGATACTAAAGAAGACACAAGGAAGACAAATAAGCACATGAAAATTTTCAACATCAATAGTCATTAGAAAAATGTTCATTAAAACCACTAGATACCCACTAGAATGGCTAAAAGAAAGAAAATTTTCTAAAAACAGAAGATGCCAAGTGTTGGTGAAGATGTCGAGCAACTAGATTCTTATGCATGGCTTGTGGGGATGCAGAATAGAACTGCCACTTTGGAAAATAAATTGGCAGGTTTTCTTATCAATTCAAATACACACATACAATATGGCCCAGCAATTCCACTCCTAAGTACTTATCCAAGAGAAATGAAAATGTGACCATACAAAGAGTTGTACTCAAGTTCAGAGCTGCTTTATTCATATTAATAATTGTCAAAAACTGGAAAGAACTCAAATACCCATCAACTGATGAAGGGATAAACTATTAGTGGTATATCCTTACAATGAAATATTGTTCAGCAATAGCATAGATGTTCTCAAGAGGCTTATGTTAAGTGAGAGAAGCCAGACACAAAAGACTACATATTCCCTTTAGATGAAATTCTAGAAAAGCCAGACAAAAGGATAAAAAACAATACATACATACTGCAATGATTTTGTAATATGCACAGGAAATCAAAAGATATACATAAAAAATGTTGACAGGGATTGTCCGTGAATAGGTTGGTGATTCTTTTCTTAATTATTTTCAACAATTTCCAAATTTGTATGAGAATGTACTACTTTCATAATATGGCCTTTAAGTATACAGAAAGGAATGCAAATAACACATACAAATACCTTTCCAAGGAAGGGACTGCTAGCAAATTTATCATGATAGGTAATTTGTTCCACTCTATTACATCTACCTGTTTAGTTCATGTTTTTCTTATTATTGAAGAACTTTTCAAAAATGTTTCCTCACCGTGGAAGTAATGGTCCGAATAGCTCAGCTTCCACAAAATGCAATTCATTTCATCAAGACAACAATGGCTGGGAATACTACCTGGGCAGGTAATTCCACAACTGAATATCAGTATTGCTCAGGTATGGAACCTTTCTCATTGTAATTGGCTTCTTCAAATGCTACATTCAGTTTGACACAAAGATAGTTCCCTGTGACAACCAGCTTGTTAGTGTAGTTTTTTTTTTTTTTTTCTTTTCTTGCGGTTCGCGAGCCTCTCACTGTTGTGGCCTCTCCCATTGCGGAGCACAGGCTCCGGACGCGCAGGCTCAGCGGCCGTGGCTCACGGGCCCAGCCGCTCCGCGGCATGTGGGATCTTTCCGTACCGGGGCACGAACCCGTGTCCCCTGCATCGGCAGGCGGACTCTCAACCACTGCGCCACCAGGAAAGCCCTAGCGTAGTTTTAATATGAGTTAAAGGTACAAAACTATACAAGTCATTTTCTTGAAAGTAATTGCAGAATAAGACATTATCTGTTATCAAAGCATAAGAAATGTGTTGAAAAACTAACAAAGAGGGCTTCCCTGGTGGCGCAGTGGTTGAGAGTCCGCCTGCCGGTGCAGGGGACACGGGTTCGTGCCCCGGTACGGAAAGATCCCACATGCCGCGGAGCGGCTGGGCCCGTGAGCCACGGCCGCTGAGCCTGCGCGTCCGGAGCCTGTGCTCCGCAACGGGAGAGGCCACAACAGTGAAAGGCCCGCGTTACTACAAAAAAAAAAAAAAAAAAAAAAAAACTTACAAAGAAAACTGATGCTGTGGGAAATTTTAAGAACATTTCATATTGACAACTCAAAATATGAGAAAAATGCCTGGTGCATGTTTTGGGGAATGTTCATGCAAGATAACAGACTTTGAATATAAACAAGTACCTAGAAAACATTTTTGAATTACTTAAAAGGATATCTGTTCTTTTGAAAATGTACGGATTTGTGAAGTAACTACCAGTAAATACCTGAGGGGGTATAGTTATTGAGCCGAGCTACAAAGCTATGCATTTCTCCCAAAATACTCTACTTTTGCTGACAAAAATACACAATGGAAAAGGTAAAAATTTTTTGCAACTAAAAACAGCCTGTGTGAAATCAAACTCAATCACCAAACAGTATACATTATATAACATTCATTTGAACCACTAACTAAAACACAAGCTATTGCTTCATTGAAGAGATAATAGCACTAATATCGAACATTTGGTGAATTCCTAGTACATACCAATAACTATCCTAAGAATTAATGTTTTGTATTCATTTATTAAGTGCTTAGACTCAGAAACAATACTTTATATCTGACTTTACTCAGAAACATTAAATTGTATGATTGGCTTTTCTTGACCACCTCTTCCTAAATCCATTATTGAAAATATTTAAATTAAGTGACAATGTGAACACTACCTTAATGTGCCTCTTGTGGAACAAATGATCTCTTTCAGACAAAGTTACCATTAATATCAGAGGAAATACACTTACCAAACATTCCTTGGTACGATTCTAATCCTACCTGATACTTTTCAACTGATCGTTGCTCTACATTATACAGTACATTTTGTCCCGTTTTTACAATTCTCTTTTATTTGCATTACTTATTCTATTTATTGTCACATATTAGTGTCTATCTAGGATGTCTATTTGCTTCGTTTGAAGGTGATGGTCCCTCCAAATCTAAAAGCTCCTGGAGAATAAGGGACAGTTCTAATTTATCTTTATTTTCCTGGGGCCCAGAAGAGAACACTGTAAGTGGTTCAGTTGCTTTGAGCTGAAGACCGTTAAGCACTAATGCTCAGAAAGAATTTTCCTCACCTTAGGATGCAGTCTAATAACCTTGGGAGAGTCTCAGGTGTGAGGCAATATTAAAGTGCAAGGCTGTCTGCACAGGTAATTAATAGAAGGCAAGCAGGACCGGGCTTGTTCCCTGAGAAAGTTCAATCGTGGCGTCTTTAGTGGGGCAAAACCAGTTTCCAAGTACCGTATTAAATGACCTTCCTTCCTGCCCTGGCTCAAAGTAGGTGGAATTAAGAAGCATCAGACTTCTACGTGGCATGCCCAGGCCCTGCTCTGGCTCATTACTAAGTAGATAACTTCAGGCACCTCCATTTACCTTGCCTAGTCTCGTTTTCCCCTTCTGTAATTTTGAAATAACCTCAAAGGTCTTAATGAAGCAATATAAGTAAATCACTTCCTAGCCTAGGAAGCACTCAATCAATGACAACTATTATTATTACCTCTCTGTAGTCCATTGGTAGAGGAAAGCAAAGCGGATGTTTCATTTAACCGCAGACTGGTCAGCAGATGGTTCTGTTAAGGAAGAAAACAGAGGACCTCTCAAAGGCAAGTACGGCTGGATTACTTTCACCTGGTGAACCTGTAGGACACGGTAAGCCTATCAAGGGCTTCCTGTTACTGAACGCAAGTTCATGTGCCCCATGACGCACAGTGAGGCCAAACAGCAGAGAAAGGTTTACCGCAGGGCCATGCAAAGGAGAAAAGCGGCTCCTGCCCAAAACACCCCAACTCTCTAAAGGATTTCAGCAAAGCATTTTTAAAGGCAAGGTGAGGGAGGGCGTGGTTAGTTGTTGCAAATTTCTTGGCGTCAGAATCCTTTGATCTTGCAGCTGTCCAAGTAGGTCAGGTCACGATGTTCCTGTAAACCTCCAACAAGACAAATGTTATTCTCTGTTGTGGTGCTTTTTATCTCTGTATGAACGGACTCTTAAAGGTCAGAGCCCTGAGAATAGGCTATCCCATATATTTCAGGCTATAGGCAACATTCTTTTACAAAAGGGGCAGAGCCAACATGCCCAAGCCTGAGCAACAAAGCACAAAGGTTAAAGGAAAAGGAATAGATCCAATATGGAGTCAGATATGTTCTTACATTACTATTCACAAAATAGTTTTTTTTCCCTGCCCCCTGGAAGGACAGTCACTTTTTCTGAGTTGGTGGGCGTCCTGCAGGCTCCTCTTCCAGCAGCTCCAGGTGGATCTGAGCCACACAGGCACCAGCCCAGGTTCAGCTCCAGCTGCCGTGACCTTGAGCCTTGAGCCTTCTCCCAAAAGCCCGATGGTTATAGGGTGGAGGATCCCCTCCAGGCTCCTGGTGAAGCCACATCTAGCTCAGGAGTTGGAGTTAAAGGTGGATATTTCAGGGAGAGGGGCTGGTAAAGGCAAAGAGGTGAAAGTCCCAGCGTTTAAGTAGTTCTGTGCTGCGTGGGGAGTGGGATGGATGTGGCCCAAGATCTCTGGCTTCCAAGGTTGAAAATTGGTGTCTTCCAACTCTCTGAGCCTTGGTTTCTTCAGCCAGGCACATTTTCCATCACAACCCTTGCCTTGCCTACCTCAAAATACTATTTGATAATCAGAAAAACGAAAAGACGCACAAAACTGTATTTTGGAAATATAAGTGCTCATGATTTCCTCAAGTGCCTACTTGAGAAATAGTCAAGAGATGTTTCTCTCAGGCTACTTGAGGCTCTTAGACAAGTCACTGGACTCAGCTTGTCTGGAAAATGGGAAAGACAACTCCATCTCGCTAGATTTGTGGGAGATATGAAAATACAAATACTCTCACAGCCTTCTGCAAATTCCTAGATCAGCAAAAAATGCACCTTAATTAATTAAATGTTTCTCCCAAGAGAATACCTCAAGTTTATTATATCTGAGGCATACAGAAAGAGCCAGAAATGTTTCTGATGCAGTATCGAAAAGCAGAATGGGCACTGCTGTCTCTCTCCCTGGTCCCTCCTGGCTACATCTTTGGGTTTGTGTTTTCTCTACTCCCATACATTTTTTTCTTTAAATTCAGTTGGAGTGTGGAACCCAGTTTTGCCATTCCTTGCTCCCTCTTTTTTCTTTAGGCTGTTCTTTTCCTAACGGATTCTCCATACTCCATTAAACCCCATACTTTAGGATTAGAAAGACCAAACATTTCTCCAGGGGACCAAGCTCTGTGCTCAGCTTGTCTGGCCCTGATCCCTCCCAGGTCTGCTCTGGATGTGTTTGCTCACAGGTGGCGGAGACCTCATTCAGTTCCTGGTTCCCTTAGGGATTAGGACTGAAGGTTCGCCAAGGGTGCATTCAGCTCACACATCCCTTCAATCTCCGTAAACATTAAAATGCAGCAGGTATTATGCCTGCAAACATCTGTGCAAAAATGTTCTGCCCGTGCTGACCAAGGAAATCAAGTCCATTAGAGCCACCAGAGCTCATTCTCACTTCCAAGAAGAGAAGACTCATAAATACTAGGCAGCTGTAAACAACAAGCAAAAAATTTTTTTAAATGCATTCTCTTTGGCTTTTAAATCTCTTTGGCTTCTGAATATGAGCAAAGTCATATGGTCTTTGACATCAGAAGAATGAAATTGAGCCACTGAGAAATAAGTAGATGAGGATTTGAATAGAACAAAATATTCCAAACCTTATCAGAAAATGCTGGACCATCCCACTCTATTTTTCCTCATATCCAACATCCCCCAAACCGTATATTCTTCCCAACAACACAAAAATGGGGGGAAAGTCATTTAAAAGATGCTTAGACATTTAGCATCACACAGAGTATGAATATTAAAGCTTTAATTTATATCTAATTAAATCCCAGTGTTTTATGGGGAGGCAGCATAGCATAGCTGTTAAGACCTTGGTCTTAGAGCCCCTCTGCTCCCCAGTATCTAGTGACCTTGAGTAAAGTATTTTAATCTTTCTGAGGTAGTGGTATATGATCAGGGACATACAATGGCAATAATTTGAGTAATTCTTTTGCTATATCATTCCATGGACGGCCTCGTACCAATTCAGAGAACTCATCCTTAAGCTCCCGTTCTTCTGGAACCACTTCTAGTATCAAAATCCGTATCAGTCAGTGTTCCATTAGAGAAGAAGAACCAGTGGGAGATAGATGATAGATAAGCAGATAGGTAGATTATAGATGATAGATAGATAGATAAGTTATTACAGAAAATTGATTTACATTTGTGAGGGCTAAATCAGCAAGCCAGAAATCCACAGGCCAGGCCATCAGGACAGAAGCATCATGAGTAGAATGAAACTCCGTGGGCACAAGCCAACACCGTCATCCAGGAGCAGAATGTCTTCTCTCTGAAAGGAAAACCTCAGTCAGTCCTGACTTTAAGTCCTTTCAACTGATACAGTCGGGCCCAGGAGGGCCAGATTATCCACGTAATCTCCCTCACTCAAGGTCCAGCGATTACAATAACTAATTACATACACAAAATACCTTCACAGCATTGGTGTCTGACTGAATCACTAGTCCAGTGTAGGAAGGACTAGTCTAGTGGACTCTAGTCAAGTTGACACATGAAAACATTATCACAAATGTTTAAAAACTCCAATACCTTGGGCTTCCCTGGTGGCGCAGCGGTGGAGAGTCCACCTGCCAATGCAGGGGACACGGGTTCGTGCCCCAGTCTGGGAAGATCCCACATGCCGCGGAGTGGCTGGGCCCGTGAGCCATGGCCGCTGAGTCAGTGCGTCCGGAGCCTGTGCTCCACAACGGGAGAGGCCACGGCAGTGAGAGGCCCGCATACCCCCCCAAAAAAAATCCAATACCTAGGTATAAACCTAAAAAAACACAAAATTTACAAGACCTCTGCATTGAAAACTACAGAATTACTAGGAGAACTATGTTAAAAGATGTAAATGAATGGAAAGTTACACCATGTTCGTAAATTGAAAGTCTCAATATTGTAATGCTAACAATACTCCCCAAATTTAGTGATAGGTGAACACAATCCTACTTAAATCCTTAGCAGACCCATATATATATATATATATATATATATATATATATATAAATTGACAAATGAATTTTGGCAGAGGCAAAAATCACGAAAACAATCCTGAACCACAATAAAAAGCTGGATAATTTACATTCTAGATATCAAGACTTATTATAAAGATATATTAAGACAGTATAGATTGCCATAAATATCAACAGAACAGAATAGAATTCAGAAACTGAAACATACATATGAGGTCACTTGATTTAGGACAAAGGGGCCACTCACTGCAATGCACTGGGGAAATGATAGAATTTTCTACAAATGGTTCTGGGTCAATTGGATAGCCATGGAAAAAAGTAAATCTTTATTCTTACCTCATATTATACACACACAAAAACCTGTCCCAGAGGGACTGTAGATCTAAACGTGAAAGGTAAAACAATAAACCTTTTAGAAGAAAACACATGAGAATATCTTCATGACCTTGGAGTAGGACACGATAAGCACTAACTGTAAAAGTATGTATATTTTTACATTTGTGTGTATATATATATATATATATATTAAATTTAAGAATTTCTATTCATCAAAGGGCACCATTAAGAACAGAAGAGAATGTAGAAATAGACCCACACCTATATAGTCAATTGATTTTGGCAAATATGCCAAGAGAATTCAATGGGAAAAGGAAAATATTTTCAACAAATGGTACTGAAATTATTGACTCACCCTATGCAAAGAAAAAAAAAATCAACTCCTACCTCACGCCTTATTTAAAAAAAAAAAAGAAAAAACCCTCAGGATGTATCATACACCAGATGATAATGGCCTAGTTTCTGATCTGAATGCTGATTATAGGGTTGTGTATGCTTTGTGAAAATGTTTCAAGCCATACACTACAGTTCTGCGTGTATACTACACTTCTATAAAAAAATATTGTGTGTGTGTGGATAAATAGACGGATTGTATATACTTTACTTAAAGCCCTAACCTACGTGCTATTATTATAAACTATCTCTAATCCACACCCTGGTTCCACAAGGAAGAAATCTCCCCTACCTTTAACTTTAGTAGTATTTATTTGTGTCGTAGACATTTGGGCTGCTACAACAAAAATGCCACAGACTGCATGGTTTATAAACAACAGAAATTGATTTCTCACTGTTCTGGAAGCTGGAAGTCCAAGATCAGGGTGCTCGCATGGTCGGGTTCAGGGACCCAATCTTATCCATCTTTGTATGTCCCATACCAATTGCACATCTTTACTTTGGGTGTACACACAGTACTCACAAATTATATAGAAACCCAGATTTTTGGTAGATAAATAAATAAACCTAACTGAATACTTTGAAATCAAAAAAGCATCATTTTAAGCCTATCCTTGCTTTGAACTCACACACTGCCAGAAAAAGTGAGAAATTTCTTCTTCTTTCCTCGTTCCCACCCTTTCTACTAACAACAATAACAACAACAATAATATTGCTTAGTAAATTATAGACAATTTCTATGTTTAATCATCTTCATATCAACATACTTTCTCTACTTGTCACACACTAGATTACACATGATCATATTCCATCACAAAAGTGACATCTCTTTTGTGGAAAATTTGTTTCTTTTGACTCTTCTGTGCCCTGGTATGTTTGAACATAAATACTCATGATCATCCAGGGTTAATAGGCCCCAGGTAAGTGTCATGCCCATTATTAACCCTGCCCTTTTGCTTATGAATCTCTCTAAATATTTCAGGATTGCAAATACACTTTCTTTCACATGAACTCCAGTTGATTGATAGGGATATATTGGGGTCCTGTACTGAGAAAGATTCTAAAGTTACCTTCAGTAGCAGCAATAAAATTAGTAAAGGAGATTGGACAAGTGGTACACATACTACATATTTGCCACCCCTTTTCCACGGCCTTTAATTATTTAATCCCTAAGTGAAAATTGAAATAGTCACTCTTTTATTCATTAGTTCTTCCACTCATTCAAGATATACTTTTGAGCACTGACTACACTAGGCTCCTAAGAGCCAGTATGATTAGAGAATTAGCTAAGTGCTCTAGAACATTACCTCATAGGGCCTTATAAACAAGATATTCTTTTTATGGTTTGTACCATCATTTTAACAGTGTCGGTTAATGATATTTCATAACACTTCTCTTTGTTTAAAAAAATGTATTGTGTTTTAAACATTATGATATCTCATTCACCTTATATAACATTCCTGTTAATTGCAAAGACATATTCCTATACCCATTTGACAAATAAGAAACTGAGTCATAATAGAGCATAATGTACCAAACCAGAGAGCTGAATCTGGGTTTCTCTAACCATAGAATGTTAGATAAGAAAAATGTGCTGATGATCATTCTAGTATTTCTACAATAATGTTTTGTTTTTGTGACTTCCCAAGAGAAGTCCCTTTCATGATCTTTTTCTGCTCATTCACTGCATGCTTAGACTTTGCTAAGTATGAAAAGGCCAGCATTCAAACACAGGCAGGGAGTAAATTCAAATAAAATTGAGAAGCTGGCCCCAGAATTGTAATTTTAATTTTCTTCTAGAAATGCAGAGCTTAAATAGTTGTATTTTCTCCTTTCCTTCCCTTCAAGTTGAGTTTGCTTTTGGATATGTGTTCAACAAGCATACACACATGCTGATTACCCTTCATACCTGCTAAGTTGGAGAAAAGGAGTATGTGAGTGAGTGTGTGTGTGTGTGTGTGTGTCCAATAGGAAGTAAAGAGAGAAAGAAAACTTATACAGAAATCACACAAGAACATAGCTTGGTGTTGCTGTTCTCATTTGTTTCTCTTTTTTTCTCTTTTCTTTGTGGCATGGCAGCCACAGGACACTAGGAATGGCTAGAGAGAAAAGTTTTTGGTTCCCTGTGACCCTCAGTCAGAAGGCATGTCATGTAGATGGACAAAACCCTAAGATTTGGGTCCTTTATTTTGAAAATCTGGTACATTTTACCAGCTGAGCATTGGTTACTGCTCCCTGAAACCAAATACATTTTCATTTTCTAGCTCTATTTTCCATGCAACTTCCCATGAAAAGAAATATCAGGCTCTCAGGAGTGATTATTTGGATAGGTAAAGGCTAGTCCCACATCCTTAAGACCAAATGACATCTCTACTCTAACCTAAATTAGACCAGTTTTGACTTGTGAATTGCAGGGTTCTGAATATTATTTTAGGTCCTCTCTTTAGATTCACTCCTTTCAATTAAATATCTTTCCTCCACGTTGAGAATTTTAAAATATTGCCCAAGTATTTCCTAGTAAAGCATTATCCCCTAAGTATTTCTTAAAGAACTGGCTAACTCTTAAAATTGTCACTCTACCAAACATTTGTGAATTTAATTAATTCCTTTTCTTGACTTCATAGGTGTGATATCACACGTACAAATTATAATATACAGATCTACTTCCTGGCAGGGAGCACCTTGAGTTTAGCACAACAATCTCTTACACCACACACACATCATTCATTAGCATGTGCATGAGACCCCACTCATTAATTGGAAAATTAAACCCCCTTGTGTATAAATAAATCACACCCCTAGCTATAGAAAGGCACTTACTTTTATCTTTACATTTGCATTTCAGTACTGTCTAATAAATGCAATTGGACAGTTCTATAATATCTTTCATTGTAGCAAAGATTTGGCTTTGCTGGGAACAAGTTCCATATGCTGAACTCTGTCCATTTCAAGCCCAACAGAGTAGTGTTAGAACCATCATTATCCTTTACTCGGTCACTAATATTCCACGTCAAAAGACGCATGATCAAAGTGGAGGAATGTTGTGCAGGCACATAGGTCCTACTAGGAGGGAAAACTTTTGGCTGAGTCTCAAGCAAAACGGCCTCTTGAACTCCAAATGTCACCCTTACCTGCTTCTGTCTGTCTGAAATAGTGCATAAGCTATCATCAGTCTCTGTGTTCTGACTTCCTCAGCTGTAAAATGGGATAATAATAAGACTGAGCTCATTAGGCTGTTGGGGGGAGTAAATGAAATAACAGACATGAAGTATTTGTCACAAGACCTGCCAGAGCAGAACAGAAGCTAGAAAAAAAAAGCTGAGATGATCCACCAATTAATTGGAGCCACTTAAATCTTGATAATGAGGCCCTACTGTGTGTCAATCACTTTAAGGGGTGCTTTTCTTACATCATCCCAAGCAATCCCCACAATTCTGTTAGACAGTTACTATTCCCATTGTACACATAAAACAATGTTGCAGTTTATAGGAACCTGGTTCAGAGAGTTTCAGCAGTTCTCTCCAGGTTGCACAGATTCTGATGCAAGGATTCTGGGATTAAGGTCTATGCACTTTCTCTGATAAAAAAAAAAAAAGCTGAAGAACAAATGCAGGAGAACTTTTTGTGCTAGAAAAATACCAAAGCCCCATAAATGTTTTTTCCTCAGAGAATTTTTATAGATAATATTTAGTTTAATAAAACAGGAAAATTTTTTTTTTTTTTTTTTGCGGTACGTGGGCCTCTCACTGCTGTGGCCTCTCCCGTTGCGGAGCACAGGCTCCAGACGCGCAGGCTCAGCGGCCATGGCTCCCGGGCCCAGCCCCTCTGCGGCATGTGGGATTCTCCCAGACCGGGGCACTAACCCGTGTCCCCTGCATCGGCAGGCGGACTCTCAACCACTGCGCCACCAGGGAAGCCCAGAAAAATGTTTTTAACAATATCATCAAGTATGGAAAGATTCAATGATAGAAACTAGAATATTAGGCATCTTTAGCATTGAATAAATGAGTTTCAGAGTAACTCTGTTACCTTGCCAGCCATCTCAGCTCAAACTTGTCCTGCTTCACACGTGGGGGATAAAGATAACCAGTCAAATTTTCTATTTGTCAAAATTTCCTGGTAAAACTGCCAGAATGCCTAACTTAGTTTAAAAAAAGAGAAAGAAAGAAAAGGGTTGGTTTGGGATACAACCTACAAAAGAACAAGGATGCTTTTATCCGCATTTATACAGAGATTTTTTAAATGTTTACTTGTAATATGATTAGTGTTTGAAAAGATTTATCTAGTATAAAAATAGTTTTAAAGTTGTAAAAAATGTTTTAAATAAATAAGAGGCTCTGAGAACCATCTAGCATTTACAACATTGTTAAGTACTGATTGAAGTGTCATTTTAGTAAAGCTCCTAACATTTCTTGCATAAACTAGTGCCCTTATATGTCGACATAAACACTTTCTCCATTGCAAACAGTATGTAGTCTTGGCTCTTAACAAAGATGGATACCTCGAACAAGGGATTAGTATTAGCATTTCTTCACCAAATGGTGAAAATTCATTATGACCTTTTCCTCTAATATATCGTTGTATAATCTATATTATATTTAGACCCAAGAAACCAGTATAAGAATTTCCATGGGGAGAAAGGTGGCATTTTATTGTAAGTCAGAGAGATTTTTCCATACAGGCACTGCTACCCTTCCTGTATGTATAAATTAATAGAAGATTTTTTTAAAACTTAGTTTAAAATATATATATATATATAAAACATATATAAATATATAAAACACAGAGAGGACATTAATACTATTTTGTATTTTTTCTCCAACTCAGTGCAGTCCTGTTCTTTGATTTGTATGTTTTTGTATCTATCACCACTCCGAGTACCTAAGATGCTAAAACGCTGGATTCTGAGACACAACCATTAGGATAGTTGTTACATATTTAATTTCATGCTCCACTCGGCATAAAGCAGTGGTGGGACTACAGACCAAAGCAAATTAAGTGGCTTCTTAGATAATTTCCTGCTTAATTGAAAGCAGGTAGCTTTTTAAAAGTAATAATTGGCATTGTTTCAAATGATTGTAAAGTTCTTTCTTTTTTTTTTCATACATGGTTATAGGGTAACATTCTACTTAGTCCAAGCACAATGGGTTGGGAGTCTCCCACTAAGTCTAAGGGACAAAAATGTGACCTAGTTCTGGTGACAAATGAATGGAACACTCCATGGAGGCGTGTGGATAAGGAGCAAGGTGGAGGAGAAAAAGAAAATACACACATATACACATATATGTACACATAGATATATCTTTTTTTCATTAACATGTACAATAAATTAGATTTCCTTTCTATCACCCTGCTTTACTCTTAGCATTGGTTTAATGTTAGCAAGTGGTCAGTTATGAGATTGGTAGCCCCAGTTCATATCTAACAGACAGGGCTTCCTCATTACAGTATAAAACTAACCTTCAGCTGTGCTATACTCTATATGACTATAGGAGATGCAGTCCTAGAGTGAGTGAGTGTGAGCATACTAATAAGGAAGACATAAAGGAATTAGTTTTGATATAAATGCGTCTATAATAAGTAGACTATGGAGTTCCGTTTTGCCAGGAGTCAGTATTCAGAACTTTTCAAATAAATTAGATCTGCTAAAAACCTTTTAAGTTACAAAAAAGAGGGAATGCTTTCTTGTTGCCTAGATGTAAGGGAAAAACAGAGAGTCAGAGAGAAAGAGAGACAGAATGAGGCAGAGAGAGGAACAGGTGTTCTTCAGAACCAAACATTTTAAAACACTACAAGGGAAATGCACACACTGAATTTTTACATTCAATTGCCAAGACGACTCATGCAACTGCTAATGGTGTACATCAGCACCCTAGAGCCATGGGATAAGTGCTAGAGGTGCATTTTTGGTATTTACTAAAATTCTAACTTGTCCGAGTCTCTCTCTCTCTCTCTCTCTCTCTTTTAAAATTGAAGTTACAGTGGATTTATAATGTTGTGTTAGTTTCAGGTGTGCATCATAGTGATAGTGATTCATTTTTGTTTTGTTTTTTGACAGATTATATTCCATTATAGGTTATTACAAGATATTGGGTATAATTCCTGGTGTTATACAGTAAATCCTTGCTGTATAAGGATAATAATAAGAGGATATGAAGTTCTAGAAAGAATATGAAACTGAAAATTCAAATACTGGCAATAACTGCTCTAGACACTAAGGATGGTGCTAAGAGAACTCCATCAGGTACCTCATAAGTTATAAAGATAGTCTTAGGGAATATTAGTTTTGAAACTGGTTAGGTTCTCAGTTTCTTCTCATATTTTGGCATATTTGACATATTTTGGCATTCTTCCAACATTACTCTCCTCAGTACTCAATACAATTTTTCAGAGATTCCTAAAGGAAAAATCAATAGTTGGTTGTTGCTTGAAAAGATGATGCCTGAGTTTCTGGCTTGAGTATCTGAATTAATGGAGATGCTGTTTAATGAGACAGAGAACACAGATGAGAGGGAGAATTTAGGCCTGTTGAAATTGAACAGCCAGCGACACATCTAATTGGAGATATCCAGTGATAATTAGAGACCCAATCCATGAATCTGGATTTAAGAGAGAGATCTAAAGACATACATTTGGAATCTTTTAGTTTTTTCATACCGCTTTGAATTGGACAACATTATCCAGGGTCAGTACATAAAGGAAGAAGAGTGCAGAACCTCACATCACATGAACATTTAAGGACTAGGTAGAAAGAAAGAAAGAGAGAAAGAAAGAGAGAGAGAGAAAGAGAGAGAGAGAGGAAGGAAGGAAGGAAGGAAGGAAGGAAGAAAGAAAGAAAAGAAAGAAAGAAAGAAAGAGAAAGAAAGAAAGGAAGAGAGAGAGAGAGGAAAAGAAAGAAAGGAAGAAGGGAGGGAGGGGGAGGTGGGAGGAAGAAAAGAAAGAAAGGAAGAAACTCTCAAAAGAAAATGAGAAAGTAAAGAGAAGTAGGAAGAATTTTACTTAATGAAATTTCCAGGCCCTTAACCTCTAACTTTCTTCCAGCCTTTCACTTACTGTTTGTGCTCTACTGCCTTCCCTATTCAATCCCATTACAATCACTTTTACCTCTCCTTTGCACTGTCAATAGTCTTTCTTATTGACTTAAACCACTACCCTACCATACTTTCTGCTTTGGATCAATTTTTAAAAATCCACATTTTTATAATATATTTACAACGATATCTTCCCTATAACTACCTTTCTGGCTGTTACTGAGCCTAAGAATAAGAGACTTCCAAGGTACGCCCTCTGGCTCAAACACCCAGCCCAAGTATTTAGCTTGCATAATCACTGTATAAGTGCTATATTGAGTATGACAATGGGAAGAAATACTAATATTTAAACATATATCATTTGTTAGTCTTGCTCTCTGATACATCTTTTACGTATATTTACTCTTAAAAACCATGAATTAATTTTACTGGCTTTTAAAAAGCTAAGAACCTTACCCCAAATCTCATTAAAATACAGATATCCTGCTTCCAGAAGTCTTGTCCATGCCACCAGTCTCAGCTGCCTTCCAAAGAATAAGAAGGTATTATTCCCTCCATCAAAGTATTTTCTCTGTTGGGAAAGATGAAAATCCACTTATACTAAAATAATTTGAAAATGGTACAAACCTAACAGAAATAGATACTGAGACCCCTTCATAATCTACAATGTACCACAAAGAGGTATAGCTCAATGGTTCTCAACTCTGGCTGTACTTTTTTAGAATCACCAATGGTGGTTTTAGAAAACATTGGGTCTTTCCAGAAAGATGCACCAGAAGTACTTTCCCCTAGTCTTTCTCCTAAGTACAACTAAAAACACATTGTGAAAAATAAGCATAAAATGACTGAAGACAAAGTGAAAAGAAGTAGGCAAACCAGTAGGGAAACTACAAAATGCTAAGGAAAGGAATCAAACAAAGTCTAAATAAGTGGAGAGACATACTGTGTTCCTAGATTGGGAGACCCCATATAGTAAAGTTGTCAATTCTTCCCAAATTGATATACAGTTTAACACAATTCCTATCAAATATCCCAGCAAGGTTTATTCCAAAATGTGTATGGAAAGGGAATGGAACTAGAATAGCTTTTAAAAAACGTACAAAGCGAATGATATCGGAGGAATCAGGCTACCCAATTTCAAGGCTTATTACATAGCCACAGTTGTCAAGACAGTGTGGTGTATATGGAAAGATGGATATATAGATCAATAGAACAAAACAGGGAAGCCAGAAATAGACCCCCACGAATACTACCAACTGATTTTTCCAAAGGTACAAAAGCAAGTTAATGGAGAAAAGATAGTCTTTTTCAACAAATTGGACATTCACAGGCAAAATATGCACCTTGATTTAAATGTCACACCTTATATAATAATTAACTTAAAATGGATTATAGACTTGAATGTAAACTGTGAAACTGTAAAACTTTTAAAGGAAAACATAGGAACAAGTCTTCAAGATCTAGGACTTGGTGGAAATTTCTTAGACACGACACCAAAAGCATGACACATTTTTAAAAATCAAAATATTGGACTTCCTCAAAATTAAAAACTTTGCTCTCCAAAAGAGTCTTTTAAGAGTATAAAATGACTGGGACAAACTACTTGCAAACTGCATGTCTGATAAAAGACTCATATCTAGAATTTATGAACAACTCTCAAAACTCAGCAGAAACAAAACAATCTAATGAGAAAATGGGCAAAAAACATGAAGAGAAACTTCACTGAAAAGAATATGTGGATGGCAAATAAAGACATAAAAAGATCTTCAACATCACTAGTATTAGGAAAATGCAAATTAATAACATCATGGTGAGAAATCACTGGACACATATCAGAACAGTTAAAATAAAAAATGCTGGCAAGGATGGGAGAAACTGGCTGTCTCATGCATTACCGTTGGGACAGTAAAATAGTACCGCATTTCTGGAAAATAGTTTGGTAGTTTCTTAAAAAACTAAACATATACTTACCATATGAGCCAGCAATCACACTCCTGGGCATTTATCCCAGAGAAATGAAAACTCATATCCACAGAAAAACCTATACATGAATGTTCATAGCAGCTTTATTTAGAACAGCCCCCAAGAAAGGAAACAACCACAATGTCCTACAATAGGTGAATAATTAAACTGTGATACATTCATATGATGAAAAACATCTCAGTAACAGAAAGGAATAAACTATTGTTACATGCAACAACTTGTAGGGATCTCAAGGGCATTACGCTGAATGAAAAAAGCCAATCTCAGAAGGTCACAAGCTTGTATGAATCAATTTATATAACATTCTCAAAAGGACAAAATAATAGAGATGGAGAATAGACAAACGGTTGCCAAGGGTTAGGGATGGTGTGTGTGTATGGCAGGAGACTAAAAAGGGACTACACCAGGAAGATCTTTGTTGTGTTGGAATAGTTCCATGTCTTGACTGTGCTAGTGGTTATAAGAATCTGCAAGCGATGAGAAGACACAGAATTATAGGAACACTTTATACCAATGTCAATTTCCTGATTTTATAACTGTTCTATAGTTATGTGAAATGTAAACAATGGTGGAAACAAAGTAAAGGATATATGGAACCTCTTTGTACTATCTTTGCAAATTCCTGTTAATCTATAATTCGAAATAAAGTTAAAAAAAAAAAATAGATGTCCAGGCCATACTGCAGGACAAGTAAACAAAAATCTCTAGGTAAGGAACCTAGCCAGCTGTATTTTTTAAAAGTTCATGGGGTAATTCTAAAGTATGGCTAAGGTTTGGAACCACTGGCAGTTCATGCTATTACTGAAACTACAGGGACTGAAACACCTGTGATTAAGTCTAGTTGAAGATAGGAAGGAAGAAAATAAATATGCAAATCTATTTTAGGTCTCTTGAGGGTCTCCCCCCACAACGTTGAAACCTGGCATTTAAGAGAATCCAAATAATGTGGATGGGATAGTCAGTCATCTATTATGTTATAGACCATTTTATACAAAAATGCCAACCCCAATAGACTGTTCTTTTGATTCTAAAGCATTTGGTATCGATGTTACAATTTTCAAACGCTAAGGAGCAATTACAATCACATTTAAATATGCAGCAATTTTAGAAAATTAATGTTTCACTAACTCCTCATTTTTGATGGGTAACAAAATGAGTTCGAGGGTTTAAAAAAAATAATTTAACAAACTGCTGACTGCTACCAGCAGTTTCCTGGGAAACGTGAAAAGTAAATATTCCAATCTTGAACGTGAATTCTAATATATTAGTTATTTTTACTAACGATCATTAACTACCACGTAGTAGTCTCAGAACTGTGCCTAGTGTGGTTAGTAATCATTCCTTAGCACCATCATGAAAAGATACTCACCGTGTATCTATTCAATTGGGTCAGGAGATTGAAAGTTTAGGAAAGAGTCCTTCTCTGCCTTCGAAGGGTTTAAAATCCGTTTGAAGACAGAACCAAATATATAAACAATAAATAAAGCAAAGATGGATATGCTGAAATCTGGACTCATAAAGGGGCCAAAGTGCTTGTTTTTACTGGAGGTATTTTTGCAAGAGCTAGAAAGGGAATTTGTATCCTCTGGGCTCAAGAATCCCGCAGATGAGCAGCTTCGGCAATGCAAATTTATGCTATCCGTGGGAGGGTTTCGCTTAGTTCTCAGCTGTGGACTTACTTCCAAAAATGCAGCTGTTCTGAAGCAAGAGGTTTGTCCAAAAAAAGTGAAATACAGCATAAGGTATTACCTTCCATCCAACCCTGGTCAATAGCTAACTACTTCCCTCCCTTCCGCCCTCCCACACCCACCTCCGCCACCTTCAGGGCTTGAAGATTTTTGTATGGGGGGGGAGGGTGGAAGTGGGTTGCATACTGAACTATTTGCCTTACTTCGAAAACCACCGGCCTCTTCCATCTCTCCTCCTCTCTCTCTCTCTCTCCCTCCCTCTCTCCTTTTCTCCTAACCTCGCTCCCTCCAAATACGACCCTCACGCACACTCCATTCTAATTTACAGCACTACAACTTCCCAGATCTGTTTTCTCTTCTGGAAGGATTTATCCTTTTGGAAGCGTTCAGTTCCTAACTGTCGTGAAGTCTGATTTAAAAGCAAAATAAGAAGCACTACGTTTTAAGAGGGGATAGTGCAAATTCTTATTAAAAAGTTGTTTTGTGATTGTGGGAGATAATCAACACCTACCCCGGCATTCTCTAAGACAGCTGAGGTTTACCATTTTCGCTATTCCGGCAATAAATATTTCCTCCTTTTGCTCTACGCCTTTTGGCAGGCGTCTTGACTCTGCAGGTGTTAGCGCTGCAAGGGCTGAACCCAACCGCCAATAGGGCTGCCGAGGCTAGCATGGGATGCTGCCCAGCAAAACACAGAGCCCAGGGAGACCGCGACGGAGAAGGGAGGCTGCGAGCACGCTTCAGAAGAGATTGGGACTAGAGCCCTAGAAAACTAGAGAGAGTGCATTTCCCGGCAGGGGGAACCCGCAGGAGCCTGGAAAAAGAGAAAGAGACAGAGAGAGAGAGAGAAAGAATGAAAGAAACCCACCCCCGCGCTCTTGGGCTCAGCGCGAGCGAGAGAGCGCGCGGGCTGCCGGGGCTGCTCCAGCTGGAAGTCATTGCGCCGGGTGGCGTCGGCGTTGTCACGGCGACCGCCCTGCCGGCGCCAGCGGAGGGGGGGAGGCGGGCTCGGTGAATGGGTGACGTCACGCGGCCGGCGCCAGGCAGTCTGGGCGGCCGAGCCAATGAATCAGCTGTCGGGGGAGAGAGCGCGGCGCGCGGGAGGAGGGTGCTGGAATGCGCCGGGAGCCGCGCGGCCCGGGCGCAGGGAGGCGCTCCGCTCCGTCCCGCCCCGCCGGTCCCGGGGCGATTGGCGCGTTCCTGGCGAAGCTGGGCTGGCGCTCCCTTTTCCTCGCGCCGGGGCTGCCGCTGGGACCCCTAACTTTGTGCCAGTTCCCCCACCAGCGCGCGCTCTGCAGGGAGGCCCGGGAGCTGGGCCTGGTACGGTTAGAGAGGACTTGTTTTCCAGCTATTGTGACTATGCCATTTACTCATTAAAAAAGGGAAAACAAAATAAAACTTGTCCTCGTAGATAAAGTGGACTTTGAAAGTGTTGAATTGCTTCACTGTTGCCTTACTGTGTGCTCTGCATTGTGCTGGAATCACAAAAAAAAAAAAAAAAAAGAAAAAATCAGGGCTCACAAGAGTTTAAGATTGTACAGGGAAGAACGAAATGTAACAAATTCATGATTCAGGCCTGGAGCCGACTGCATTTTCTTCCATTATTGCATTGTGCTGTACTATACAGTGTCTTTAAGCGTCTGGAAGGTGAAGGCTCCAATTTTTCAGTGCTTTTGTTTTGTTTTTCCTCTGCCCTGTCTTGCTGTCCATTAGACAGTGACCTCCAGAAAGCCAAGTACTGGGTCATGGCTATTTTAGCAGCCCCAGCGTTTAGCACTCTCTCAGACAGGGTAAGCAATCTAAATTGTGATGGATAATCTACAATGCAAGAGCAAATAATCTTTGAGTAAAGGCTTGCGTCAAATGAATACCCCTGAATTCCTAAACATCTATTTTGGGTGCTTACTTGTTGGCTTTTGGTGGTGTCAAGAGTGGTGATGCATCGTTACTGAAACTGGAAAACTAAAGAGTATGGCCTGAACGTTAGAGAAGATGTCCAATCTGCTGCAGTCATTCCCCTCTCTGGGTTTCTTCATCTGTAAAAGGAGTAGACGTGGTGAGATGTTCTCTTAAGACCCCTAAAGTTCTATAAGCCCATCATTGTATTTATCAACCATTAAAACTAAATTTGAGTTTACTATTCCTATTCCATTGTGGTAAACACAATGATCATTCATTCAAACACAATGATCATTCATTCAACGAACAGTTCAGGGTGCCTGAACTCAGTATGTGAGTACTAGAAGTTTTGGTTGAATTTTTTTTTAAGTTAGAAGATAGGATCTCTGACCTGAAAATCTTTAAAGATATGCAAGTAAGAAATAAACTAGAGGACTTCCCTGGTGGCGCAGTGGTTGAGAGTCCGCCTGCCGATGCAGGGGACGCGGGTTCGTGCCCCGGTCCGGGAAGATCCCACATACCACGGAGCGGCTGGGCCCGTGAGCCATGGCTGCTGAGCCTGCGCGTCCAGAGCCTGTGCTCCGCAACGGGAGAGGCCACAGCAGTGAGAGGCCCGCGTACTGCAAAACAAACAAACAAAAAAAACAAAACAAAACAAAGAAATAAACTGGAAACCAAAAGAAGACGCTAATAAGCTGTTACAGACCAGTGCATCTCAAAGTTTGATGTGCATTCAAGTCACCTGGCATCTGGTTGAAATGCAGACTCAGGTGCAGGTTGCAATTCCAGATGTATTACAGGCGTCCAAGTGTTGCTGGCCCATGCACCACAATTTGAGTAAAGAGCATCTACACTACAAAGTAGTAATCATGTCTTAAGTAAGTATATGATGGGTGTAAGGTGGTGTTATTTCCTGAAAGCCTCTGGAGGAGGTGAGTTTGAGCCAAGTGTCTGAGGATATGACAGGCTGAGGGGAATGAAAACACTTTCAGGAGAAGAAACAGCATAAATAACGACAGACACTAGAGGGAAAGGAGCAAGAAATTAGTAGGGCAGTGGAGAGGATTTTGTTTGACTTCAATTAAGAAATATTTTGGAGAGCTACAAAAGATGAGATTGGATATTTGCTGCTGGGGGATGGGTAGTATGATAATGAAATAGGGAATTTACAATTTTAGAGCTGAAAAGAACCTTAGACATTATTAGCCCCAACTAATTTGCTACAGATGAGGAAACTGAGTAGCAAAATGATTGCATTAGGTAATGGCAGAGCTCGGAGTGGAAGCCAACCTGAAAATTGTAGATTGCGTATATTCTGTAGATAGCAGAGCTCTTGATGGAAGGAAAACCATTTGTTATTGTTGGGCAAAGTGGAAATATGAAGGAAGAATGAAAGCAAGAGAGACAGACCTATAGGAAATAATTTAATAGTCGAAGCATGGAGTTTCAGATAAGGTCTGGGAGATGAGGAAATAAAGGGAAAGATTTAATCTGAAAAATTTTGGTTTTATATAAGTTATAATGCCTGAAACCAGCTGATTAAGTCATCTTTTTTCCTGTAAGAGAATTCCCTCCATCCTTCTCATATTCCAATCCAATGTTTTTCAAACCTGACTCACATAGGCATCACCCCAGTAACTTAAAAAAAAAAAAAAAAAAGAATGCCTGGGCTCCACCCCACATGAATTTAATCAGACTCTCTGGGAGTAGAGTCCCGGCATCAGAATTTTTAAAAGCTCCCCAGGTGATTATAATGTCCAGCCAGTGTTGAGAATCCCTAATCCTAATATATAGTCAGCAGCTCATTTCAGAGACTTCATTTCTGCTCCTGAACATTTCCCCTAGTGCTAACTATTATACGGTAGTTACAATATCATTTTTAATACTTGGTAGATTTTGTGGTGGATTTTGATGGTTTATAGCACATTCTCTATGCTCAATGTCTTCTATCCCTCATTACTGTCATGGCTTAGTTGTGAACATATCCTGATATCTCTCATTGGCAAGAAAAGGAAAAGTGATTTGGCACATTATTGGATGGAAATGATAAACCCGGTCTATGAAACTATATGGTACCATAGTGTGGCAGTGTGTTGCCTTATAGTTATTTTATCTTAGCTTTAACAATCTACATTAATAGCCTCTTTAGGATTACAGCTGATGAAAGAGGTAAGTACGTAAAATACCTACTTGGGGGGCTTCCCTGGTGGCGCAGTGGTTGAGAGTCCGCCTGCCGATGCGGGGTACACGGGTTCGTGCCCCGGTCCGGGAGGCTCCCACATGCCGCGGAGCGGTTGGGCCCGTGAGCCATGGACGCTGAGCCTGCGCGCCGGGAGCCTGCGCGTCGGGAGCCTGTGCTCCGCAACGGGAGAGGCCGCAGCAGTGAGAGGCCCGCGTACCGCAAAAGAAAAAAAAAAAAAAAAACCTACTGGGACCCGTGGAACTTTTATTTTCAGTCTTCACTCGAAAAAGTTTTAGTTTTTGCTGAAAAGATAATCCAGAAAGTGAAAAGTCCTTGTGGCTTTTTCTTTGGTGACTAACTTAACTTTTAAACTTGCATGGATTCATTCATTTCCCTAAAAATAATTGAGTACCTACTATGTGCAGGTATTTTTTCAGGTATGAGGATGCCAAGAAAAGAAAAGCAATTTTTCTGTCTTCAAAGAGGAAAGGATAAGCACAATTAATTTAAGGTATTTTATTTATTCAGTCTGGACATTTAAAAGGTACTTGACTTTTCCACACCATCTTACAGCTGCATTCTGTATTTTTAAAAATTCAATTCATTCAGTTAAAAAAAAAAATCTAATGCATCTATGTGTTCAAAAACCAGATGAAAGAGAATTTTCCCGTTCATTCTTGTCCTACATCTGCCTAATTTCCCACTCACACCCCACAGAAGTTGCTATTGTTAATTTCTTGTGTACCGTTCCAGAGTATTTCTATGAATATACAAGCAAAGAGAAATAGATTCTTATTTTCCACATTTTTACATTGTTTTGTAACTTTAATTTTAAAATATTGCAAGGTTTTTTTTCTATATCGGCCACATTCTTTTTCATTTTGTTATACCTCCATAATATTCTATTGTCTAGAAGTACCATAACTTATTTATCTTACTCCTATTGATGGTGACCTACGTTGTTTACAATCTTTTATTACAAAGCTGCATAAATAACCTTGTATCTGTGACATTTTACACGTGTGAGTTTATTTGTAGGAGAAACTCCTGCAAGTGAAATTACTTGGTCTCTAAAGAGTGTATTTAACATTCCTGACTCTTTCTTTAAGCTAAATTCCTGGGCACGGGATTGCTGAATTGAAAGGCGTAAATATTTTTAAGGTTTTGATATTTACTGACAAATTGCCATCTGAAAAGTTTGTGTTGATTCATATTCTCACTTGCATAGTAAGTAAGTACCCATTTCTCTGAAACCTTGCCAGCACTGGAAGTGAATTTTTTTCTTTTTTTATAAATCTTTGTTCATTTACTAGGTAAAGAATGGTTACATATATATATATATATATTTTTTAACAGGCATTTCTATAACTCTTAGATAGTTAAAATTTGATTCCATTCGCCACTGCATGATCAGGGACTTGTTTGTTCATTTCACTTGTCCAGTTTTGAAGAAGTTTTATTTTTCTTACTGATTTTCAATAAATGGCTTATATTTATTAATATAACTAATAATAATGGCACATATTTATTAAACCTCTACCTTGTTCCAGGTGTTGTGCTGTGCATCTTTAATTGGTCCTGTATATTGTAAATATTTTATCTGAGTTTGGTATGTGTCTTTAATCCTTATTCCAACAGTATTTCCACCTAAAAACTTACAGAGGCTTTAAAAATTATGTGATAAAATAAATTAATATTTTATGTTTTTTGTCACTTTCCTTTAACACATAAAAAGTCTATGCCATTCGAAAATCAGATTAGCCTTCATCTTTATTTTTTCAAATTCCTGAAGGATTTTGAATAATTTTTTTAAACCCAGATCATATATACACACATAAACATGAGTATTTTCAGTTATCTACCTACAATGTAACTATCTTTTCTGTTTTAATAAAACATTTATATCCTTTTTTAAAAAATTATTTAAAAAAATACAGATAACTAAAAAAGGGGGGGGACTCAGATTATCCACAATCTCACGAACCTGAGACAGTCCTTATTAACATTCAGAGTAAATCCAGATGGTTTTCTATACACAAATATCTATGTATAAATATATGTATATAAATACATATATATACACACATATATATTTTACAAAAATGGCAGTACACTCTGCATATATTTTGTAACTCACTTCCCCCACTCCCCTTAGCTACACACAGGTGAATATCTTCCTATGTCAATAGCTCTACATCCTCATCATTAGTCATCCATTGTATGGAGGAGAGCTCTCTAATGAGATAATTTGGAAGGCAACCTGGGCAGAAGCATTCCAGGAGAAACCTCACCTGCCTGTTCGATGTTCATCTGATCAGAATTTCCTAAGGCAATTTAATTCTATTGTTTCTCAAAGACTTTCAGTTTCACTGAGGGCCTAACTGCCAGCAAAAATGGCTAACATAGCGGTCAATCATTAACCTACCCCAACAAGAGACAGCTCAGAAAGAAAACGAAAATCCTTTCTTAGCAAGGCATGGCTCAAAATAGTCCTCTAGACTTGTTTTCTTCAGTTTGCTTTCTCTCCTCTTTCCCACACTTCCTTCTCTTTCCCCTACCCACTTGACATGCATGTCTCCTTTTAGATAATTTTAAACTTATGCCCCTTATTCATTTCGTAACAAAAGTAATGACAGGATTTGCTCTCCCAGAGATCTGACCTTAGGTTTGTTCTAACTGCAGCAGTAGCATAGACCCTTCCATCAATTATGAATGTATTCATGTGTGCAGAGGCTATAGTAGGCCAAAGGTAATGTTACCTTATTCTGGAGACTTACCCTTATAAATAAATAATGAAATGTTTCTGTGAAATGCCTTTAGCAAAGGCAGGAGAAAGCATTACTTCTCAAAACACTAAACATTTTAAAGATTAAAAACTTTAAAACACCCAGAGTTCCTCAAGAGAATATAAACCATTTATATGAAAAGAAAGAAAGAAAGAAAAAGAAAGACATGAACTGGAAACTCTATAATGCTCAACTGAGTAGCCAAAGTTCTCTAGTTGGCAAGTGTAGAATCTAAGTGAACAATCAGGAATTCCCTGGCGGTCCAGTGGTTAGGACTCAGTGCTCTCACTGCCAGGCCCCTGGTAGGGGAGCTAAGATCCCACAAGCCACTGGCGGGGCCAAAAGAAAAAAAAAAAGGGGGAGTATAAGTGAACAGTCAGAGAACCTAAAATAGATTCTTGGATATGCAAGGACACATCTCTGTACCTCCAAACATTTTCTTACATTGTACATTTAAAAGAATAAAATCTCTACACTTAAAAATCTTCACTCCCTAAAAAGTAATTCAGATAGAAGGCAGAGACTGAAAAAAAAAAATCTTCACTCCTATCTATTAAGCATAATATTAGAACATGGCAATAAATAATTTCAATGACAGTGATATAACCTAGTGGTATGTATGATAGATTTTTATTATTAAACATCTTTTTTCTCTGTTTCAACTAATTCATGTTAGGCTTGTGTATTAAGCTAGATATTCAAGTCTAGGTAGTAATTCAGAGAGCTTCACGAAGCACAGTTAAGCGGTAGCTTCCAAATGATCTGTTCTGTACTGTGTATTCTAGTCCTCTTTCTAGCAAAGTAGAAAATACTTTGTGGTTGCCACTAGAGGGCAAATAGCCTCCTGGACTCCTCTTTGACCAAAGAGTTTCTCAGTCCAGGCAGTCAAAGTTTTCAGTTTCTCATATAACCTAGTCTTAAATCTTACATTGCCAACTCTTAGCCAACCCACAGGCTCCGCAAGCTAAGAAGTTTAAAAGTCGAGATTTAAATGTGCTCTTTTACCATTTTACCAAATGGTCCCCTTTGGGATGATAGATCTCTTCCCTGATCACTTCCCTTCCAACCTTCTTATCCTAACCCTTTCCCATCTAAATCTTAAACCACACTGCTCTGCCAATAAGGTAACCTAACCTCACAGCACTCAACAGCAATCTTAGACCTTAGAGTGGCAAAAAATGCACTCTCCAGTCTGATTGATTTCTGCTTACCTTTCCCATCTCATATCCTACCACTCGCACTGCACCAGTTCAGAATTGCTCACAGTTCCTTAAACATGCCCTTGTTCATGCCCTTGTGTCTTTGCTTGGGCTTCTATCTGAGATGCTGGCGCTGCCCACCACACATTATTGAAGACTCAGCTCAGATGTTACCTATGAGAAGCTTTATAGTCTCTGCTGATCCCCTGCTCACCCCTCTTCCTTTTTCTAAGCAGTGGATTTCGTTTCTCCCTCCCGTTAGCTCCTCCGTGTGTACAGAGACATCTTGTACACACCTCTGTTAACAATGCTAACTCTGCTACTGTGATTATGTCTAGTAGAATATGAATGTTCAATCTACTTTGAAATGTAAACTCACCTGTTTTGTCTTTTCTTCGCTGCATTAGAAGTTGTTAGGAGTTCTGGAAGAAAGATGGAATGCAAACAACCCCCCTCCTCTCCAGGAAGCAGACACCAGGCAATTGTGGTTTTTGAAGACTGGGTTCTCTCTGCCCTTGAGTAAGGAGGTACAAGATTTCTGCTGATAAAAATTTGGATTCTGTTGCTAGTTAAAAGAAGCAATTAGGACTTTAAGCATAAAGAAATATTTGGAATCTGGAGAGGCTGAGGTAGACCGGAAAAGGTTCAAAGAGGCCGAACATCATTGCCCAGAGTTAGGAAAATGATCTGAAATACAGCTGCTGCCTGGAGGTGCCCAGTGAGTGAGCTTAGCAAAGAGCCCCATGACAGGCAATGATGAAGTACTCAGGAGTGGTGCTGAATAAACCCTGCACAGCCCTCACCAAAGGACTGTCTAGTTGAGTGGGAGTTCTACTTCAACTAGAAAAATAATCACAAGATGTGATTCTCAGCCTATGATCAAGTATTTTTGTCTTTTTATTTTTCAGACCAAAACAAACTACTCCTAAAAACTATCAAAGATCACTTGTCATGGTGATCATTTTGTAATGTATATCAAGTCACTATGTTGTACACCTGAAACTAGTAATATTGTAAGTCAATTATACTTCAATTAAAAAACACAAAAACCTTTTAACAATCATTAAAAACAAAGGAGTGTCTGAGAAATCATCACAGCCAAGAGGATCTTAAGGAGACATAGCAACTAAATAAAAAGTGGTGTTCTGGATGGGATCGTGGAACAGAAGAAGGACATTAAATGAAAACTAAAGAAATGTGATAAAGTGTAGACTTTAGTTAATCACAATGTATCAGGATTGGTTTGGAAATTACATTTATATATATAATATCAAGGTAAAATGTTAATAATAGGGGAAGCTAGTGTGGGGTATATGGAATCTCTCTGTTCTACCTTTCCAATGACTTTGTAAATCTAAAACTGTTCTAAAGACTAAAGTTTATTTTCAAAAGAAGGAATAGGAGGAAGAGGGAGAGAAGAAAAACACAAACAAACTAACCTGTGAGAATGTCTCCTCCAAAACCTTTGGAAAGCTGGACATGCCCAGGGCACCTGGACCCATGAGTGCCTTGAGTGCAGGGACTGGTCAGGTCATGCTAATTGATATCCCCAGTGCCTGGTTTTAATAAGCGATCAATGCATAACATAATTATTAAATTAATATTTCTTTCCAATAAGAGAGTAGCAAGAGAGAATGTTTTTCTTGTGATGATAAATAAAACTGCAAAATGTATTGTTTGCTTAAGTTGAAAAAAAAATTTTGTAGGACTATCCAGTTCAACAATGTTTGTCCTGACAGTTAGAAAGAGTATTGTAAGACTACCTAGTATCTTAGCACAGAAAATAAAACAAATTCCATTCTTTAAGAATATTGCCATTTTTCTGATGTTAACCTGGAAGAAAACCATACTTTTCATAGTGAGATGTTAAAATTGAGTCAGAAAATACATAAACAGAGATCAGGTACAAAACATCCAAGTAGTTTTAAGTAAAGAACAAAGGTTAAATCTGTTTTTCATATGAAAGGAAGCAAACATGTTACAATTCTCCTAAGTACTAATATTTGAAGTACATAGACTGAAAATAGAATGTGCTCATATATTTTTATATAAAAATTGTTGTCTAATATGTTTTTTTAGTTTAGTGCAGGTCTCTTGGCAAATGATACTTATCAAATAGCATTTTATCCAGAGGGGTATTTCAAAATAATTTGGAATAGAAACTGAAAACAATTTTTTTGCACAGCTCATGATATTTGTCAATATCAATATGGTAAGGTATAGTAGAAATGTACACTCAAAGGAAGAAGGTGTGGAAGAAAAGATGGCCAAAAAATAAAGGTTTCAGATAATGAATTCAAAAGCTTTTCCTCTGCCAGCATTCTGTGCAGTGACTGAAGCAACTGGGGGTCTTGCTGATGACTCAGGACCCTGCTAAGCTGTCTTGCTTATCACAAGGGAGGCTATCAACCACACAAATATAAGGCTGTAACCCTCTCTCCTTGGCAAGGAGGAAAAAAGCCTAATAGATTTTTAGTTTGAACAGGCAACTCCCACTCATATTTTATTCTGGACATATTGTGAGAAAGGTAAAAAGGTCAATTTTTTTTGTACTTTCAGAATATATTTAAATCAGTGATGTTTTAAAATACACTCACTTCCAGATATATATTAAAATATATTCAAGATAATATATTAATTCCAGATGATGATTAATTACATGAAGTAGATTCTATTTCTCTCCCAAAATAAAATAAGAGGAATGAAGAAGAGGAGAGAATGAAGAAATACATGTGATGGGAGGCAACAGGGTGGAAAGGGCTCTAGGTGGTTTAGAGAGGAAAGAAGATTGGGTGGAGATATCTCTGTGCCAATAACTCTATGGTTCTACTGTGCTTGGGAATTTCACATTCATTTTCTAATTTTCTTAACAATTTCAATAGATCAATTCTTATCCATAGTTTAGACATGAGACATTCAGAGAGTTTAGTAACTGGTCCAAGGTCATTCACCCAGTAAGAAGCAGACCCAGGTATCAAACCTAGATCTACTTGATTCTATAGACTATGGAACCTACCATACTATCTCTCAGCATTTTCCTGTCAAAACTTTTCAGGTATGATTTGGGGTTGGAGGTTTTGATAGGTTAATTCCCATGTATCAAAGCTACTGGAGGTCCAAGTCATTGTTGAAGCTAATGGAACTTCATCAGTTCTCTCAACTTTTTTTGATATCTATAATCTTTGCTATGCTTTGTGGTCTACAAAGAAAGATTTCATTACTTCTGCCAAATGCTTTATGCTATACTATAAATCAGGACAATCTTCAATTTATTGCACTGGTACCATTCATGCTACATCTGCACTCACAATGTTTAGAGCAGTGCTCAAAATCTAATATTCTGGTTGTTTTTTATGGCTCAGATAGTGTTTTAATTCTGTACATTTCTTTTGGTTCATTGTTATTGTTTCTAGTTCTCTGAAGACACTTTTCATCTTGTCTTTTAATTTCTTAAAATAGGAATGGTGGTCTGTATCTGAAAAGTCCGTTATCTGGATCCCATGTGGTTCTGTTTGTCTTGTCCATTTTTCTTTTGGATTTTGGTCACATCCTGTCTCCTTGTTTACCTGGTTATTATTGATCATCAGACGCTGTATATGATAATCATCAAGAGATTTTGTATGACGCTATATGCCTCCAGAGAGAAGGTGCATATGCTATAGGCAGACAGCTAGGTTAGCGGCACTAATAACCCCTAACCTCCTTAATCTAATCAGCAAATGGAGGCCATCTGAAGTTGGGTTTCAGTGAGAATCGGTCTATTTCTAGTTCACTGTTATTCCTGGGTATAGCCCTTCTGGGTCCAAACTGACTGCCTGAGACATTTACCAAGATCTCTACTCCTTGGCTAACACTACATCCAATTCTGGGGCCCCTACCTCCATGTGTCTGTGTCCAAAGCTCTCAGTCCTCACCGTCTCAGCCAGAGCTTTCAGAATCAGCAATCACATTTGAGAGAAAAGTGGACCCAAATACCAGGTTCACCTCTATGGACTTCCAATCCTCTCCCAGATCTTGACTTCACAATTCTTCACAGTCTTGCTGGCTTTGCACTGATTTTATACTTTTTTTTTTTTTTTTTAATATTTAGTCCAGCTTCTCTAGCTGCTCTCAGTGGAAAGGTTGGTCCAAAACAATCTATGCTGTGGTTGCTGGAAGAGAATTCACCCATACAGTATCAATCATTTTAAAATTTATTGTCAGTGTAAAAATACAGTTTCTATGAAAAAGTTGAGATATTTGGCTTCTCAAAAAAAAAAAAAAAAAGAAAAACCTACAGCAAACTGACCCTAAGTTCCTGCATGTCAGCTATCTGTTGAATCAGAGTAAGGGCTGTCACTTTGAGATGGGTCAGGCATGATTCTAGTTCACAAGTGTTTCCAACATTCTACTTTATTGCACCAGCTGCCTTTGTTCATTTCTGCTACTTACCTGGCTCCTCTAGGCATTTGCTTTTGTGACCCCCGGTTCAAGTGACTATTTATAAGTTAGGCAACAGAGACCCAAATAGGCTAAATTGAGTTCTTTTCCCAGAAAATTAGCACCCAGCAGCAACAGAGATTTTGCTTACCCCCACTAATAACCCTCAGAACTAAAGATATTTCTGTCCACATAATACAGTTGAGGTAGATCACACAACTTCTTTTTTTTTTTTTTTTTTTTTTGCGGTACACGGGCCTCTCACTGTTGTGGCCTCTCCCGTTGCGGAGCACAGTCTCTGGACGCGCAGGCTCAGCGGCCATGGCTCACGGGCCCAGCCGCTCCACGGCATGTGGGATCTTCCCGGACCGGGGCACGAACCCGCGTCCCCTGCATCGGCAGGCGGACTCTCAACCACTGCGCCACCAGGGAAGCCCACACAACTTCATTTTTATAATATATTCCATAATGAGTTTGCATCCATAAACATTTCTCTTTTTTACTTGCTAACTCACAAATTTTGATTATCTAATCATGACCAAGCAATTCTAATCTATATCAATTGCTTAAAGACTTACAGTTTCTTCTTTGAGTCTCATTTCCTTGTTTCCTCAGTTGGACTAATTAAATGATCGTGCATGGCATTTTGCAAAAATTAATTTGGGTAATAGTGAATATTCAGTTTGGGGGGAAAGATCAACTTTCTCATGCATTCTATCCATGATTGGCAAATGTTCATTGTCTCTCACTCATCAAATATTTGAGCAGACACCCTGTGCAAGGCACTGTCCTAAATGCTAAAGATGCCAAGATGAATAAGACAGGGGCCCTGACCTATAAAACTCACTGTAGTAGGGAGATAGACACGACAAGCAATCATACAACACTCAGTGATAAATACTATAATTAAATTATGAGCAAAGAGCTATAGGAGTGAGTGACTATGTATGTCCTGAGGAGTAGGGAAAAAAGGCTTCTCAGAGGAAGTAGCATTTCAACCTATTCCTATATGGATGATTTAGATGTTGGTCAAGCAAAGAAGAGAAAGGAGGGCTTTGTAGTTTCTTGCATAAACCACACGGCCCCATAAGTTCCCTCTGCTTTCCCTGCTTCAAATTCTTTCCTCCAGCAATCCATTCTCTACACTGATCTTTCCAAAGCAAAATTTGATTGTTGGTTCCCCATCCTCTGCATGATTAATTCAGACCCCTCAGTTGGCATCCAAGGTCTTTGTCATCCCAAGCCCCCAACCACACATCCAGTTCCAGTCCCTGCCATGTTTCCCAGGCAAGGCATGAACACTCAAAAGGCCATGCTACCTCATGCTTCCATGTCTTTTGCGTGAGTTTCCTCTCCTCCGTGCAGGTCTTCTATGCTTCTTTCCCCAGCACTCTGGGAATACCTCTATTAGCACTCATCCACTGTACAATAAAGCCTGGCTATCCTGTCTGGGTTCATGCAAAAGACTAATGGGTCCACAGAGCTCAGCTCAGGGCTTAGCACAAAGTAGTTCTCAATACCTGTTTTGGGTGAATGAACAAACTAAAGAAACATTGTGATGCTTACTGTAGCTACAGGTCAAGGGATAAGGGATAAACTGGAAGGAGATAAGATACATAAGATAGTAACTAGGTATGAAGATAACTATATCTCAGAAGATTATATACACATTTTCATGTAGATGATACTGCTAAATCTCTGATACTGCCCTTTGCTTAAGTCCAGGAGTGTATCACAGTTGATAGGGTTTTCAATGTTTTGACTTAAAAGAGCCCTTGCTAAATTCTGACAATAAAGGGGAATACCAGATGACCTGAGATTTCCATCAGATATATAAATTGCCTGAAGTAACACATAATGATGGCTACATCTTTGAAGTTAAGGTTTTTCCAAGGCTTATATCTGTGCTATTTCTATTTATTCTTCCTGATTCCAAACCTAAGTCTCTATCCATTAGATCTGAGGTCTTTATAGCTCTAACACTGGTCCTAATTTTCCTCAAAGGTTGGAGCTCTAGATGCAGTTTGGTATCCTGGATTGGCTCCTGGAAAAGAAAAAGAACGTTAGTGGAAAAATGGGTTAAATTCAAGTCAAGTCTGTAATTTAGTTAATAGTAATATAACAAGGTTAAGTTCGTAATCATCACAAATGTACCATAGTTATGAAAGATGTTAACATCTGGGGAAACTGAGCAAAAGGTACATGGGAACTCTCTGTTCTATTTTTGCAACTTTTCTGTACATCTAAAATTATTCCAAATGAAAGTTTATTTTTTAAAAAAGTTGGAGCGGTAAGAATTATGTTCATATATATCACCTACAGAGAAATCAGATTCACTTAAAGATTGCCTCATGATGTAACACTACAACCTGATATGACTCAGGCACCCCAAAATGCAGGATATTTATGGCTTCCTTTATAAATATATTTCTGTGCTGCTTTTTGCCTTCCAGACCAGTTGGATTTTATATTTGTATTCTAGGGGAAAGGCATAGGTAGCTTGTTTTTTATGCTTATTGTCTTCACCCAGAACTGATATTCCCAGGATCCCTCATTAAGCTAGAAAAGTCACTAGGAATTAATCCATAATCCTTTAGTAATAACACTAAACAAAGAACAGCAAAAAAAAATTTTACAGTAGAAATTCTTTGGTGGTGTATTTCTTTTTCTCTTTATTCGTTGTTCCAATAATTCATGTCTGTTGTAGAACATTTAGGAAATAAAGACAGAAAATTATTTTGTTTTTATTGGTATAAATAATACTTTATTGTGATAAATAAGGGGAAAAGGAAACATTCAATGTACTGCCATTACATGGCATTTAAGGTGACTGTGGAAACAATAAAATGCTAAATTATGTGATGATAAGCAGATGCTTCTAGGTAATGTCAAGTAAACAGTGCACAACTTAACATAGCAGGCAGCATGTTTCACTGGGTAACTCCCATGGTGCGTACCTATACAAATACAATCTGAATAATTGAAAACCAAAACCTTTAAACATCCATTGACTTGAAATACCAGATAATTAGGAAAACTAGCGAATCTACACTGTAGAGAATGTAAGTTTAATGGTGATGTTATTGAGTCACTCTTCTCCAAGACCACAGGCCAGGAAAGGGGCCTCTTCTCCCCAAAGCCACTAAGAAGAGCATTCTCTCTGAGCATGTGAGGAAATATTATCCTTATAAATGTGATCATGAAAGCCACAGGCAAAAAGGATCAAATAGAGGAGGGGCTAGTGGGAATGATGTAATCATGAAAAATTGTATTTGATTCCTACAAAGCCACTGGACAAGTGAGGAGATTAGACTCATAACCAGAGTTTCTGGGTAGCTGTCAGAGCTGTTTCCTGCCCACAGTTGAGGAAGTGAAAACATACGGTGCCCTCACAGACCACCTGGAAAACACCTGATCTGGGGTAGTCAGAGCTGAAAGGAGGGTAGCAAATAAGAGGTGTTCTAAATGACAGATCTTAGTGTCAAAGGTGCTGGCTGAAGGGACTGCTCAGAAAGCTATGGGCAAAGCACTGTGAGAAACTGAGCCTAGAATGTGTCCCTTAATCAATAGACATTATGTTAGAGCTCATTCATTCATTTCATGTATCTTATTTACAAGGAAATCCAGGAATACATTCATATGATGAGTACAAAAAAAGAAGGAAAACATTTTTTTTCTCTTAGAGGTTTTTGAAAAAATCCTTTTACAGTGCATTCTTCCCATTGGAAAGTAGGCTCTTTGGATAGTTTGCATCATTGAAAACACAGAAAAATAAAATTTCTTCTTGGAAGAAATCACTACATGATGCCCTAGCAGACTGAATTTGGAAACAGGTGATTATATATATATATATATATTTTAAACCCAGATTGATATGTTCCTATCCGTATTTTAAATATATCTAATTAAAAAGTCTTCCTTCTTTCCTATGCTTGCTGTGCCAAGGTACAAACAATTACCTGGAAGTTGAGGCCGATAAAGTAGTTTCCATTGCTACTGGATTTTTCCCTTGCAGGCAAGGTTTCTTCCAGCCTGTACCATATTAAGAGCGTTTGACCTGTCTGAGGCACTCCCTGCTCTTTGAAACTATTTCTTCCCTTCACTTCCCCTTTTCACTGGTCTCTCTGCTCACATTCTTTTCTGTTTCTTCCTCATCTCCCCAACCTCTGAACATTGAAGTGATACAGAACTTGATCCTTGGACCTCCTTCTCTAGCTATCCTTTCTCCCTAGAACGCATTATCCAGTCTTGTGGTTTTACATACCATTCACGTGGAGACAATCACTCCCGAACTTATAGTTCGAGTGCAAACCTCTCCCCCGAACTCTAGATTCAGATATCCAATTTGGGTCCAGTTTGGATCCTTAGTAGGCATTTCAATTTAATATGGGCAGAACTAAACTGTCATTCCCCCAGCCCGACCATCAGTAAATGCCAACTCTGTCCTTTCCGTTGTTTAAGACCAAAAACTACAGAAAATTTTGACTCCTCTTTCCTCTAACAACCCACAGGCCATAGTTCCAAAATATATCCATTTACTTCTCACCACGTCTGCTGAGTCAGCCCAGCCAGAGCCTGGATTATTACAGTAACCTCCTGCGTACCTCTGTCCTTGTGTACAGAATGGTGTCAACACAGCAGTCAGCGGCTCTCCCCCTATGTCTCTCAGTATCCCATCGACCCTTGCTTAAAATAGCTTGAGGGCATTGCTATTATTCTTGGAGAAGGTAAATCACGGCGGCTTACAACATAACTCTTTTTGAAAACAAGACCCCAAATGAACTAATTAATTAAACACAAGCATACACTATTGGAGTTGGGCAGAACCCTGTAGATCAAGCGGTTCTAGCCTCTTATTGCATTGACAGATGGGGGGAAGCTATAGGGGAGAAGATTACCTGAGTCTCACCCAGTCAGTGGTAGAGTTAGGACTGCAGCCAGATTAGGCTGCAAGTCTGAGCACTTCTCCCAGGCTAATTTTTATTTTTTGTTGTAAATATTTAATGTCTACAACTTGATGAGTTTGGTGATAAGTATATGCCCATGAAACTGTCACTACAATCTATGCTATAAACATATTCATCACCTTCAAAAGTTTCCTCCTGCTTTCTTTTTTACTATTATTATTATTGTTGTTGTTGTTATTCTTGTGTGTGATAAGAACACTTAAGATCTACCCTCTTAGCAAATTCTTAAGTATGTAATACAGTATTGTTAACTACAGGCAACATGCTGTCTTCTGTCTGTAAATCTCTAGAATTTATTCACCTTGCATAACTGAAACTGTACCTTTCGATTTATCTTCAGATAACGTTACAGAAGTTACATAGTTCAGCTTCATAAAAAGACACATTAGGGCTTCCCTTGTGGTGCAGTGGTTGGGAGCCCGCCTGCCGATGCACGGGACACGCGTTCGTGCCCCGGTCCGGGAAGATCCCACATGCCACGGAGCGGCTGGGCCCGTGAGCTATGGCCGCTGAGCCTGCGCGTCCGGAGCCTGTGCTCCGCAATGGAGAGGCCACAACAGTGAGAGGCCTGCGTACCGCAAAAAAAAAAAAAAAAAAAGAATACATTATATGTAACTTCAGTCTTAAAATAAAGTACTACAGTTAATACTATGTTTTTCATGACTTACAATTCTGTTGAATTTTGAGATCTTTTAAAGAATGAGCTCACGTTGTTCTCACTGAACTCTGGGAAGAGTTTTCATTGTCAGAAAAAGGGCTCCACACTCCCCTGTGCTGGCTATGATAAACAGCCCTGCCAAAGCTGCCAAAGCTGGTGGTTACACTGTATTGGGAGTTCTCCTCCAAAGTGAAACTTGGCTGGGGAAACTCCACTCCTCCTTTCACTCCTAAGAGTCTATATTTGGAAAACTAGTTTACCCTGCTCTGGTTCTTTTTGTATTTACTTTTTGACAGTTTCTTCCCTTAACCATCCCTGGCTTAATTCTAAGCTTTAAATACAGCATGCACATGAATGATTAGTGATTAGACTTCTGAAAGTGAGTATATATGTATATTTATAGATATTTATATAGTTAGAGATAGAGATTATTAATCTCTTTGCCTCTGATTGACTTTTTGCTTTTTTAACTTTCTTATTTTACATTTACTCTGTTGATTGCAACTGCTAAATAATTTCACTCAGTCCTTCATTTTGAGGTGCTACCTCTCCGGATCGTAAGAATTAAATGACATACCTATAAGTGAAGCCATTTCATAGTGCCTAGAATATAGTCACAATTCAATAAATGGTAGGTACTATATGCTATCACATCATCATCACCAACACGCATCTCCACTTTATTCCCTCCGCAGTTCATTTCCATTCATAGTGTGTCACCTCCTGTGATGTCTGCACAAATAGCACTCAAAAAATCATGTCTTGAATTATCTACCTTTACCTATAGACTTGATGAAATTTCATATATACAGTGTTTGCTTTTTTAAATTTATTATTATACTTACTATTGAGGACACCAGTATTTTTCAAAATGTGGTCCTTAAATCACTGCATTCGAATCAGATATGCAGAAAACTAGGGGTGGTTCCCAGATATCTGTATTTTAGGCAAGTACACAGAAGATTGTTTTGCACACCAACATTTGGGAACCTGTGTTAGTCTACTTTCAATCCCTAGCATTTTATCAATCCCCTCACTTTGCCAGTGATTTTTAAGATGGTAAAAGAGATTTATCTTATGACATCCTTAAAGTAACCCATATTTGCAGAGTATAATTCTCTAGAACCTATTGATCAGAATAAATATACATACAATAACTATTATACTACTACTATTATTATTATTATAAAAGTTTAAATCTCCAGGGGACATACAGAAGGACCAAGTACAAAGTGATAGATAATGAATGAATGATAATACAATAGCTTCAAGCCTCCTCAGGTTTAGGTACCTTAGGAATTTGAAGAGATAAGAGAGTGAATGCATGCACTTCCCTAAATTGTGAACTCCAAGTCATATAGTCATAGGGGAATGGCTATTGATTTCCCTGCTTTAAGTAGAAGGCTGAGTTTGACAATGCACTGTTGTATATGTTGCAAATCCTTTTTAGAATTACATAGACTCTACTTCCTGGAAAAAAGTCAACAAAAATGTGGAAGATAACCAGAATTCATCTTTGTGATAGGATAGACGAGTTTTCTTGGATGACGTACGGAAATCAGAATTGATAATACAAAGCCATACTGTGTATTTCAAAAACAGCCACTACGTGAATATAAATATCTTCCAAGTTGTAGGTGAGACTATTGTGCTAGATGGTAACGTACAAGGCAGAGGCGCAAAGCAAACGGCATGCTTTAAAACAAGTGCTGAATCTCTTGCAAGATGAAATATTAGTATTATTGATATAGGCCAAGTACCTTTATCACCAAGGTACCTGTTTATCTCTTTGTTGCCTGTAGTAAAGTGGTATTAGGCATTTAGAAGTGAAGACCAGTGAAGCATTTTACTAAAACTATAATTGCAAAGCTAACTGGAGATTGCAAATTAAGTGGGACTAGCACGCACAGTGATGTAAGAATGCCGTGGAATCATAGAAACTTCCATTTGGAAGGGACCTAGATAATTTCCAGTCCAACCTCCCACCCAGATCATTATATTCTGCTTTCAGTACGTGAATACAGGAGAAATTCTACGTGTTTATCTAGTAAATATTTATATCACGTTCCAGAGACTCTCGTTAAAATAGATAATTGGTTCAAAATACCTTCTCTCATATGTTTTGCCTCCTTGTATTTACTTTCCTAGATGTCAGACCTGGATTCCTGCCCCCAACCTTTGTATTTTCTTTTCTGTGTTGTCACTGAAACATTGGTTCAGAGATATTTATTTGTTCTGTTAGTACCCACAGACTTCCCAATCACTAATCCAAATTCTGCTGGCTACAAAATAGCCTTTATTCAGCGTGTATTCCAACCATGGTAGAATTATAAGAATGAAATGGCCTAGAGAAGAAGCCATACTGTCCTAGACACGTGATTTTTACTCATGACAAGGGAACAAGAACTAACAGGGAGATCTTCAGCCAATTTACCTCCTCTGCCATGTACCATCCCACTAGCAAGGTGATGGACTATTGAGTCTTTGGAGCTGGCTACCACACTGCAGGCTGCACCTGTCTACTCACCCCCAAAGTCTGGAATGGTCTAGGTATTTAGTAACGAGAACAGAGATAAAACTGTGACTACTACTTCTTCCCATTTTTGGAAACAATTCTAAACTTGATTATCAAGGCATAAGACAGATGACGCTTTTTTTAGGTTATCCAAGACCAAAGGAAGGAAGAAGCCCCTTACAACACCTGCCATAAATATCTTAGAACCACCATTTCAATAAGATGCTAACCACTCTTCCTCATTTCAGCGGGGCAGATATGAAGGTGCCCCAGGAGCCTGATGGCTCAGCAAACATGTTACGGCAGGATGATGGAAGAGTTCTCCACTCTTGTTCTTTCCTGTCCCTTCAGAAATTAAATAACGGATTTCTGACCTCCTGGGTTACAAAAGTGTTGTCTCATCAACAAGTTAAAACACTTATCATATTCCAATTGAGAAAATAAAGAATCATTTTTATACTAAGGACGTTTGTATTCCAAGATGGATTTTGCCAAAATAAAAAAGTTATAATGTATAATGTTATACATTATTATAACAACCCCTTCTAAACTCTTATTGTTGAATGGGACCTTATACCTACTTAAGTTACATAGTTCTGTGTTTGGTTGTTCAATAAAATGAATGAGCACCTGAATGTCCAAAAAAAACCCCTTCATTTTAAAAATCCCTTTTCTATTTACTTATTCCAGCTTTACATTTTTATCAATAGAATGGGTGGTTTACCTTTTGCCATTGGAGTACATTATGGTGGTCACTACAGAAGGCTGGTAGTGTAGCCCTAGGGGAATAAAAAGGTTTGGGTCAATGTGGGTGAATATAGTGATTAGTTGCTGTGCAGAGGGAACATAAACTTCATTGTCAAAGTTGTTTGTAATTGTACCTAAATTCTGGCTGTAGGATATAATTGAGCAAGAAAATAAAGAGTTGAAAGAAAGGAATGAGAGGTTTTTCTACCCCTAGGACCTCTCTTTCCCACCACTTCCGTCACCTGAGAAATCCCCAGCAAATTCGTAAGTTTTAGCAGCCTGCCTAAAGCTTTTTGCTAAGTAGACAAGAACCTTCCTGGATGTCAGCCGACCTGGTGGATCTACCACTACTCTGCTCCAACCCTTCCTCTCTCTCATTTCAACAGGCTAGCCACACTCTCAATATGTGCAATATCTGAAGGGCACCTCTGACCAGCCCTTCACCAGGATGTCATCTGAGATTTTGCCAGTGCCCCTGAGCAGCCCTGTGAGCACTTACTCTATGAATAACTCTTTACTACCTATAAAAAGTAGCAAAAGAGAAGGAAGAACTGGCCTTTCCTCTAAGATGCTTTTGACAGTTGAAAATCTAAAACACACAATCCTGGGAATTCTCTGGCAGTCCAGTGGTTAGGACTTGGGGCTTTCACTGCCAGGGCCCCGAGTTCAGTCCCTGGTTGGGGAACTAAGATCCCACAAGCCATGAGGCGTGGCCAAAAATAAAATAAATAATAAAATAAAATAAAACACACAATCCTGACATAGCTTAAGGAGAATTGCACAGTAGCGTGCCAACAAAGGCAAACTGTCATGTACTATTGATGTGATAAGAGGACACAGCAAAAAATTGGAAATAATAAAATATCTATAATAGTTTGTTAAATAAGTCATGGCATGTCCATATAATAGAACACTATGCAACCATAAAAATTATGACAAAGACAAGTAACTATTGACATGGAAATATATCCATGCCATATGAAGTGAAAAATTAGATTTCCAAGAAGTATGCATTGCACACTAAAGTCTCTGTTCAAGAAATAATATTTATATTCATGGGAAATATGCACAATAAAATATAAACAGTGGTTATTTCTAGGTGTGGGTTTGTGCATGACCTTTATTTTTCATCTTTATGTTTTTCTTTATGTTTGGAATTTCTTTGCAATTTGTATATACATTTATTATAAAATGGAAAATGAATAAAGTTACTCTAAAAAAATTATAGTGAGGGAATGAATAACAGATGGCTTCCCAGATGAAGAAATCATGTTGCACTAAGACCTACAGTGGTTTTTGAAAGAGTTGGTGGCTGTGGATTGGAAGAAAGAAGAGTGGAAATTGGTTTAGATGGGAAGATCATGAGATGAGGAAGAAAAGTACTAGCTGACTGTAAGGAAATGAAAGTTGAGTGTTTGGACTGAAGCAGAGAGAACAAGGGACACCCTTGGAGCTTCACTCCTCCAAGCTTCTGCACTAGCCTTCCCACTACCTGAAAAGCCTTCTTCCACTGACGAAGTCGTTTTTCAAGCTTGAGTAACTTGGGTAACTCTTGATCCAGCTTGAGTAACTCTTCCTCTTTGAAGTTTCCTTTTTGACTCAGGCTTTGGGTTTTGCTCCCACTGTGCCCCATCCATGCCTGTACTATTGCACAGAATGCACTGTACTGCACTAATTAATTTTTAATTTGTTTAAACCATTTCCATTAAATAGCAAGCTCCATGAGGTACATAAGGGGCTTATTTTTCTTGAACACAGCCTTGTCATATGATAGCTGTACAAGACATATGTGTGCAGGATTGACTTGAATAGAACTGAATTGAATTGAAACAGTTTTGGAGAAGGATAAGTTAACAGAGAGCCTTAAAAGGAAGGCTGGGCTTCCCTGGTGGCGCAGTGGTTGAGAGTCTGCCTGCCGATGCAGGGGAAGTGGGTTCGTGCCCCGGTCCGGGAAGATCCCACACGCCACGGAGCGGCTGGGCCTGTGAGCCGTGGCCGCTGAGCCAGCGCGTCCGGAGCCTGTACTCCGCGCAACGGGAGAGGCCACAACAGTGAGAGGCCCGCATACCGCAAAAAAAAAAAAAAAAGTAAGGCTGAGAGTTGGGTTTGATATAATTCTAATATAGAGTTTTTAAGCATATATCTCTTTGGTACATGAGGATGCTTCTAGCAGATGGATAAAAAGAAAGCATTACCGTTCTTCCAACCATGTTCACCAGAAGTTAGAGTTGGCAGTTCTGGGAAGTCTGTTGATGGACAATGGCCATTTAATAATCCACCAAGGGGCAAAATCATTTTATGTAGTACAGGTTGTAGATTCCTGATAAAGACAGAACAATGGGTGGATGACCAATGTTAAAGTATTTTCAAGAAGTTTCTTTGATCTCATATAACTCCAGTCTTATGCCCAGAAGCCTCAATGACAATACATGTAGCATTTTTACAATGCTGTCACAGTAATTGTCTTATTTTTCCTGATAATATGTGTTTTACTCATCTTTTAGATCATAATGCAAAGAGAATTATACCTTAATGTTGACCTAATGAACAAGATGTTTTTAAAATGGTAAATATGGTTCAATCAGACCAAGTATTATCTAGGGCTTTATCAAATTTTTAGATTATTTGGTCAAACAGTTGTCTTAAGAAAAAATATTTCAGATTCTTTAGCCCCCACTATGCCACCCTTGATATCTGATCATCCTGGCCTGCCTTTAGCAAGAATCCAGGAAGCCAGAGAGCAGCGAGTCTGGTGCCTTGCTGTGATATAGAAACTGTCCGGGTCCTGGAACCAAGATGGCAGAGTAGAAAGACGTGCTCGCACTCCCTCCTGTGAAAACACCAGAATCACAACTAGCTGCTGGACAATCATCGACAGGAAGACATTGGAACTCACCAAAAAAGACACCCCACATCCAAAGACAAAGGAGAAGCCACAATGACATGGTAGGAGGGGTGCAATCACAGTAAAATCAATTTCCGTAACTGCTGGGTGGGTGACTCACAGACTGGAGAACACTTATACCACAGAAGTACACCCACTGGAGTGAAGGTTCTGAGCCCCACATCAGGTTCCCAACCTGGGGGTCCAGCAACAGGAGGAGGAATTCCTAGAGAATCAGACTTTGAAGGCTAGTGGGATTTGATTGCAGGATTTCGACAGGATTGGGGGAAACAGGGACTCCACTCCTGGAGGGCACACACAAAGTAGTGTGTGCATCAAGACCCAGGGGAAGGAGCAGTGACCCCATAGGAGACTGAACCAGACCTACCTCCTAGTGTTGGAGGGTCTCCTACAGAGGCGGGGGTGGCTGTGGCTCACCGTGGGGACAAGGACACTGGCAGCAGAAGTTCTGGGAAGTACTCCTTTGGCCCTCCCTGAGTCTGCCATTAGCCCCACCAAAGAGCCCAGGTAGGCTCCAGTGTTGGGTTGCCTCAGGCCAAACAACCAACAGGGAGGGAACCCAGCCCCACCCATCAGTAGTCAAGTGGATTAAAGTTTTACTGAGCTCTGCCCACCAGAGCAACAGCCAGCTCTACCCACCACCAGTCCCTCCCATCAGGAAACCTGCACAAGCCTCTTAGATAGCCTCATCCACCAGAGGGCAGACAGCAGAAGCAAGAAGAACTACAATCCCACAGCCTGTGGAACAAAAACCACATTCACAGAAAGATAGGCAAAATAAAAAGGCAGAGGACTATGTACCAGATGAAGGAACAAGATAAAACCCCAGAAAAACAACTAAATGAAGTGGAGATAGGCAATCTTCCAGAAAAAGAATTCAGAATAATGATAGTGAAGATGATCCAGGACCTCGGAAAAAGAATGGAGGCAAAGATCGAGAAAATGCAAGAAGTGTTTAACAAGGACCTAGAAGAATTAAAGAACAAACAAACAGAGATGAACAATACAATAACTGAAATGAAAACTACACTAGAAGGAATCAATAGCAGAATAACTGAGGCAGAAGAACGGATGAGTGCCCTGGAAGACAGAATGGTGGAATTCACTGCTGTGGAACAGAATAAAGAAAAAAGAATGAAAAGAAATGAGACCTAAGAGACCTCTGGGACAACATTAAACACAACAACATTTGCATTATAGGGGTCCCAGAAGGAGAAGAGAGAGAGAAAGGACCCGAGAAAATATTTGAAGAGATTATAGTCGAAAACTTCCCTCACATGGGAAAGGAAATAGCCACCCGAGTCCAGGAAGCGCAGAGAGTCCCAGGCAGGATAAACCCAAGGAGAAACATGCCGAGACACATAGTAATCAAACTGGCAAAAATTAAGGAGAAAGAAAAATTATTGAAAGCAGCAAGGGAAAAACAACAAATAACATACAAGGGAACTCCCATAAGGTTAACAGCTGATTTCTCATCAGAAACTTTACAAGCCAGAAGGGAGTGGCATGATATACTTAAAGTGATGAAAGGGAAGAACATACAACCAAGATTACTCTGATTACTCTACCCGGCAAGGATCTCATTCAGATTCGATGGAGAAATCAAAAGCTTTACAGACAAGCAAAAGCTAAGAGAATTCAGCACCACCAAACCAGCTCTACAACAAATGCTAAAGGCACTTCTCTAAGTGGAAAACACAAGAGAAGAAAAGGACCTACAAAAACAAACCCAAAACAATTAAGAAAATGGTCATAGGAACATACATATTGATAATTACCTTAAACATGAAAGGATTAAATGCTCCAACCAAAAGACACAGGCTTGCTGCATGGATACAAAAACAAGACCTATATATATGCTGTCTACAAGAGACCCACTTCAGACCTAGGAACACATACAGACTGAAAGTGAGGTGATGGAAAAAGATATTCCATGCAAAAGGAAATCAAAAGATAGCTGGAGCAGCAATACTCAGATAAAATAGACTTTAAAATAAAGAAAGTTACAAGAGAGAAGGAAGGACACTACATAATGATCAAGGGATCAATCCAAGAAGAAGATATAACAATTATAAATATATGTGCACCCAGCACAGGAGCACCTCAATACATAAGGCAACTGCTAACAGCTCTAAAAGAGGAAATCAACAGTAACACAATAATAGTGGGGGACTTTAACACCTCACTTACACCAATGGACAGATAATCCAAAATGAAAGAAATAAAGAAACAGAAGCTTTAAATGACACAATAGACCAGATAGATTTAATTGATATTTATAGGACATTCCATCCAAAAACAGCAGATTACACTTTCTTCTCAAGTGCGCATGGAACATTCTCTAGGATAGATCACATCTTGGGTCACAAATCAAGCCACAGTAAATTTAAGAAAATTGAAATCATATCAAGCATCTTTTTCTGACCACAATGCTATGAGATTAGAAATGAATTACAGGGAAGAAAACGTAAAAAACACAAACACATGGAGGCTAAACAATACGTTACTAAATAACCAAGAGATCACTGAAGAAATCAAAGAGGAAATCAAAAAATACCTAGAGACAAATGACAATGAAAACACGATGATCCAAAACCTATGGGATGCAGCAAAAGCAGTTCTAAGAGGGAAGTTTATAGCTATACAAGCCTACCTCAAGAAACAAGAAAAATCTCAAATAAACAATCTAACCTTACACCTAAAGGAACTGGAGAAAGAAGAACAAACAAAACCCAAAGTTAGCAGAAGGAAAGAAATCATAAAGATCAGAGCAGAAATAAATGAAACAGAAACAAAGAAAAGAATAGCAAAGATCAATAAAACTAAAAGCTGGTTCTTTGAGAAGATAAACAAAATTGATAAACCATTAGCCAGACTCATCAAGAAAAAGAGGGAGAGGACTCAAATCAATAAAACTAGAAATGAAAACGGAGAAGTTACAACAGACACCACAGAATTACAAAGCATCCTAAGAGACTACTACAAGCAACTATGCCAATAAAATGGACAACCTGGAAGAAATGAACAAATTCTTAGAAAGGTATAACCTTCCAAAACTGAACCAGGAAGAAATAGAAAATATGAACAGACCAATCACAAGTAATGAAATTGAAACTGTGATTAAAAATCTTCCAACAGGGCTTCCCTGGTGGCGCAGTGGTTGAGAGTCCGCCTGCCGATGCGGTTCGTGTCCCGGTCCGGGAAGATCCCACATGCCCCACAGCGGCTGAGCCTGTGAGCCCTGGCCGCTGAGCCTGCATGTCCGGAGTCTGTGCTCTGCAACGGGAGAAGGCCACAACAGTGAGAGGCCAGCGTACCACAAAAAAAAAAAAAGTCTTCCAACAAACAAAAGTCCAGGACCAGATGGCTTCACAGGTGAATTCTATCAAACATTTAGAGAAGAGCTAACACCCATCCTTCTCAAACTCTTCCAAAAAATTGCAGAGGAAGGAACACTCCCAAACTCATTCTATGAGGCCACCATCTCCCTGATACCAAAACCAGACAAAGATTTCACAGAAAAAGCAAACTACAGGCCAATTCACGGATGAACATAGATGCAAAAATCCTCAACAAAATACCAGCAAACAGAATCCAACAACACATTAAAAGGATCATACACCATGATCAAGTGGGCTTTATACCAGGGATGCAATGATTCTTCAATATATGCAAATCAATCAATGTGATACACCATACTAACAAATTGAAGGAGAAAAACCATATGATCATCTCAATAGATGCAGAAAAAGCTTTTGACAAAATTCAACACCCATTTATGATAAAAATTCTCCAGAAAGTGGGCATAGAGCGAACCTACCTCAACATAATAAAGGCCATATATGACAAACCCACAGCAAACATCATTCTCAATGCTGAATAACTGAAAGCATTTCCTCTAAGATCAGGAAAAAGACAAGGATATCCACCCTCACCACTATTATTCAACATAGTTTTGGAAGTCCTGGCCATGACAATCAGAGAAGAAAAAGAAATAAAAGGAATTCAAATTGGAAAAGAAGAAGTAAAACTGTCACTGTTGCCAGATGACATTATACTATACATAGAGAATCCTAAAGATGCTACCAGAAAACGACTAGAGCTAATCAATGAATTTGGTAAAGTTGCAGGATACAAAATTAATGCACAGAAACCTCTTGCATTCCTATACACTAATGATGAAAAATCTGAAAGAGTAATTAAGGGAGCACTCCCATTTACCATTGCAACAAAAAGAATAAAATACCTAGGAATAAACCTACCTAGGGAGACAAAAGACCTGTATGCAGAAAACTTTAAGACACTGATGAAAGAAATTAAAGATGATACCAATAGATGGAGAGATATACCATGTTCTTGGATTGGAAGAATCAATATTGTGAAAATGACTATACTACCCAAAGCAATCTACAGATTCAATGTAATTGCTATCAAATTACCAACGGCATTTTTTACGGAACTAGAACAAAAAATCTTAAAATTTGTATGGAGACACAAAACACCCCGAATAGCTAAAGCAGACTTGAGGGAAAGAAACGGAGCTGGAGGAATCAGACTCCCTGACTTCCGACTATACTACAAAGCTACAGTAATCAAGACAATATTTTACTGACACAAAAACAGAAACATAGATCAATGGAACAAGATAGAAAGCCCAGAGATAAACCCACGCACCTATGGTCAACTAATCTATGACAAAGGAGGCAAGGATATACAACGGAGAAAAGACAGTCTCTTCAATAAGTGGTGCTGGGAAAACTGGACAGCTACACGTAAAAGAACGAAATTAGAACACTCCCTAACACCATACACAGAAATAAACTCAAAATGGATTCGAGACCTAAATGTAAGATCAGACACTGTAAAACTCTTAGAGGAAAACATAGGAAGAACACTCTTTGACATAAAGCACAGCAAGATCTTTTTTGATCCACCTCCTAGAGTAATGGAAATAAAAACAAAAATAAGCAAATGGGACCTAATGAAACTTCAAGGCTTTTGCACAGCAAAGGAAACCACAAACAAGACGAAAAGACAACCCTCAGAATGGGAGAAAATATTTGCAAACAAATCAACAGACACAGGATTAATCTCCAAAATATATAAACAACTCATGCAGCTCAATATTAAAAAAACAAACAACCCAATCCAAAAATGGGCAGAAGACCTAAATAGACATTTCTCCAAAGAAGACATACAGATGGCCAAGAAGCACATGAAAAGATGCTCAACATCACTAATTATTTGAGAAATGCAAATCAAAACTACAATGAGGTATCACCTCACACCAGTTAGAATGAGCATCATCAGAAAATCTACAAACAACAAATGCTAGAGAGGGTGTGGAGAAAAGGGAACCCTCTTGCACTTTTGGTGGGAATGTAAATTGATACAGCCACTATGGAAACAGTATGGAGGTTCCTTAAAAAACTAAAAATAGAATCACCATATGACCCAGCAATCCCACTACTGGGCATATACCCAGAGAAAACCGTAATTCAAAAAGACACATGCACCCCAATGTTCATTGCAGCACTATTTACAATAGCCAGGACATGGAAGCAACCTAAATGCCCATCGACAGACGAATGGATGAAGAAGATGTGGTACATATATACAATGGAATATTACTCAGCCATAAAAAGGACCGAAATTGGGTCATTTGTAGAGACGTGGATGGATCTAGAGACTGTCATACAGAGTGAAGTAAGTCAGAAAGAGAAAAACAAATATCGTATATTAACGCATATATGTGGAACCTAGAAAAATGGTACAGATGAACCGGTTTATAGGGCAGAAATTGAGACACAGATGTAGAGAACAAACGTATGGACACCAAAGGGGCAAAGCGGCGGGCGGTGGTGGTGGTGGTGTGATGAATTGGGCGATTGGGATTGACATGTATACACTGATGTGTATAAAATTGATGACTAATAAGAACCTGCTATATAAAAAAATAAAATTAAATTTAAAAATTTTTTTAAAAAGAAAAAATATTTCACTTAAGATTATAATATCATTTAATTTTATTCAAGGGAAAATAGTTCTACCTGTAATGCCTCCCAAAGGGATGGTTTGTTCAAACTGAACTTTTTTATATACAATTACCAACGCTGATAAAGTTCAAAGTTAACTCAGTCTCTTTCCTTTAATTCTGCGTCTTTAATTCCTTTGGTGCTTTGTTGCACTAGGAGAAAAATGTACTCGTTTAATTATTCTACATACAAGTGAGTTTTCATGCTGTTCATCTACTTTCCACACACTCATTTTCCACCGCAGGTACACAGTTCGCTGACACTGTGAGCCATCCAATAACCAATGACAACTGCGTGAGTTCTACAAAAATGTCTCCAAAATTCCTCATCAGGGTAAAAATAATGCAACTGTTTCTTTTTATAAATTTATTTATTTATATTTATTTTTTGCTGCGTTGGGTCTTCATTGCTGCACGCAGGCTTTTTCTAGTTGCAGCAAGCAGGGGCTACTCTTCGTTGCAGTGCACAGGCTTCTCATTGAAGTGGCTTCTCCTGATGCAGAGCACGGGCTCTAGGCGCACGGGCTTCAGTAGTTGTGGTACATGGGCTCAGTAGTTGTGGCTTGCAGGCTCTAGAGCTCAGAGACAGTAGTTGTGACACACGGACTTAGTTACTCCGCAGCATGTGAGATCTTCCCAGACCAGGGCTCGAACCCGTGTCCCTTGCATTGGCAGGCGGATTCTTAACCACTGCGCCACCATGGAAGCCCCAATTCAACTGTTTCTTGAACATTGTATCTGTTCTTAGGAACCTTGACCTAGAAATCAAGAAAATGGGAAGGTTTTTTCTCAGCGAAGGCAGATTTTCTGTGATGGATTCCTATTCAACATTCAGTTCCAAGATGTGAAGCAAATTACTGTTTATTTGGTATCTTTCCTCTAAGTAGTTAAAACACATTTAATTGTGCTCTTTCTATATTCTGAGATTATTTTGTGTTCACTTTAAAAGAAAGGGAAATATAACGAAACCCCTCCATCACTTAAGTCTAGCAATGATTTGTGCTATGAGCAGAACATTTCTTGGCAAAGTCTCACATTATTACCTGCTCCAAGAAAGAATGCAGCAGAGGAATATATAGATAAATATTTAGGGCTTCCCTGGTGGTGCAGTTGTTGAGAGTCTGCCTGCCGATGCAGGAGATACGGGTTCGTGCCCCGGTCCGGGAAGATCCCACATGCCGCGGAGCAGCTGGGCCCGTGAGCCATGGCCGCTGAGCATGCACGTCCGGAGCCTGTGCTTTGCAACGGGAGAGGTCACAACAGCGAGAGGCCCGCGTACCGCAAAAAATAAATAAATAAATAAATAAATTTACTGGCACGAATTTTTAAGTAATAAATAAATAAGCAAACAAACGAATAAATAAATTTTGTTTTGAATTTCTCAAAAGGCTAAAGCATAACGATAAGCTAAAGCAGGAACTTGGTCTCTTTGGCATCTTCATAACCATTTTACCTATTACAAGCCCCTTTCACTAATGGCACAGACATTAATGGACATTGAGTATCTATTATGCGCAAGTATACTGCCCCCTATTGTTTACTTACTGCCTTTCCTCTGGGGCTTTCAAAGCAGCTAATCCTCACTCCATCCCTGTAAATCCCTTCTCTTGCCAGATGGAGAAGCTGAGGCTACAGATTGAGCCACAGGATTTTAAAGGCAAAAATATGGTGCCTATTGGGAATTTTTGCTCCCTGCTCTGGAAATGAATGCATTTAATCCTGTTAGATTGTTTATTTTCTTGGGAAGGAAATGGGGAAGAGGAAAAAATCCTAGGCCATCCTGAAAACAGAACGATGAGGCTGCTTATCTTCTCCACTCAGTGTGCATCTGTCCCACGGCAGCTGCTAATTTGGGGTAATTGAGACAGAAGAGGTCACAACCGGGGTGAAGCATGGAGATGAGAGTCCAGAACATAGCTTTAGTTTTTGCAAAAGGGAAAAGTATTCCAAATAATCAGGCTGAGTCCTCCTCAGAACCTCAAATCCCTGTCACATCAGAACAATACAAAACAGGGAGGAGTGGATGTGGTTTTAGCAGAATCCACTTCTGGCAAGTGACTGAATATGTTCATGCATAACCGTGACAGCTGATACATTGAAGCAGTACATGTCTCATGCCTGCTTTGGAGGGCATCTCACCAGAATGCAGTTAATCCTGAAATGCCTGCTTGAGAGCAATTTGATACAAAGTTTAAAAGAAAGAGAAAGAGTGAGACTATAAAATGCCGTTATGGAAGATAGAAAACAAACCCTGGTGGATTCATGGAAGGGACTCTTCTGAGATCCTAACGTTAATTTTTAAAATTAATACTTTTAAATAGTTCTATGGAGATATAATTGGCATACAATAGGTATAGATACAGATATGATGTACAACTTGATAAGTTTCAACGTATTATGTATCAGTGAAACCATTACCACAATCAAGATAATAAACACATCCATCATTCTCATGTCCCTTCGTGGCCCCTGGATATATGATTTTATCTCTCTTGGATAAATACCTAGCAGTGGAATGGATGGGTCATATGATATGTGTACGTTTAACTTTTTAATAAACTGCTAAACTGTTTTCCAAAGTGATTTTTCTCCGTTTACATTCCCACGAGCAGTGTAGAGAGTTCCAGTTGTTCCACATCTTCACCCGTATTTAGTATGGTCAGCCTTTTTAATTTTAGCAGTCCTGACAAGTGTGTAAGTGGTATCTCATTGTAGTTTTGAAGCGCGACCCAAATGATCAGTGACGCTGAGCATCTTTTCATGTGCTCATTCGTCATTTGCATATCTTACTTAACTGGATTGTCCGATCGAGTCTTGCGTCCACTTTTTAACTGGGTTGTTTGTTTTCTTATTATTGAGTTTTAAGAGTTCTTTACATATTCTGGGTATACGTTCTTTATATATTTTGGGTACAAGTCCTTTTTTGAAGAAATTCACAAACTGATTCTAACATTCATATGGAAATGCAGCATCTCCAGATTAGCCAAACAACTTGGAGAAAGAACAAAGCTGGAAGATCCGCCAATCAGCACTACCTGATTTCAAGACATTATAAAGCTATGTAATCAAGACAGTGTGGTCAGAGTGTAAAAACAGACAAATAGACCAACAGAACAGAATTCAGAGGCCAGAAATAGACCCATACATATATACAACCAACTTTTGACAAAGGTGCAAAGGCAGTCCAATGGAACAATTGGATATGCATATGCAAAAATATTAACTTCAGTCCATATCTTGAACCACATACCAAAGTAACCTCAAAATAGATCATAGACCTACACATAAAACCAACACTGGCTACATATCACATGGGCCCAATGCAAAATGAAAATGCAGGTCCCCTTGTTCAGAAATTACTGAGAATTTCAAAATGCTAATAGCTGAGCATTAAACCAAGCATGGGGCCCTTCTATGAGCAGGACCCTGTGTGAGTGAATAAGTTGCAGGACTGTGAAACCAACCCTACCTAAAAATTATAAAACTTCTAGGAGAAAACCTTTGTTACCTTGGGTTATGCAAAGATTTCTTAGATAGATCAATACCAAAAGCATGATCCTTAAAAGAACAAATTGATTAACTGAACATCATCAAAATTAAAAACTTCTGCTCTCAAAAGATTGAGTGAATGAAAAGACAAGCCACAAACTGGGAAGAACTATTTACCAAAAATAATAATAAATGTTAACATTTTTTGCACACATTATATGCCAGACACTGCTCTAAAAACTTTACATAAGTTTGCATATATATTATAAATACCTTATGAAGTAGATAGTTTTATCTTCATTTCATATATAAAGGCACAAGAATTTAAGAATCCAGCTTAATGATATAAAACTAGTAAATCAAGGAGCCAAAACTGGAGCCCAGGCTGATTTCGAGCCCATGTTCTTGATGACTCTTAAGGTAAAAACAAATGACACCTTTGTCTTCTCATTTTCTGTCCTTAATCTGTCTAAGGAGAGGTTTTGTTTTTTGTTTTTGGTTTTTTTGGCTGTGTTGGGTCTTCGTTTCTATGTGAGGGCTTTCTCTAGTTGTGGCAAGCGGGGGCCACTCTTCATCGCGGTGCGCGGGCCTTTCACTGTCGCTTCCTCTCTTGTTGCGCAGCACAGGCTCCAGACGCACAGGCTCAGTAGTTGTGGCTCACAGGCCTAGTTTTCCCGTGGCATGTGGGACCTTCCCCGACCAGGGCTCGAACCCGTGTCCCCTGCATTGGCAGGCAGATTCTCAACCACTGCGCCACCAGGGAAGTCCGAAGAGAGCTTTTAAAAAAATCACCTACATCTTATTTCAACAGACTACCTTTCAAAACTCCTGTAGTAGGCATTTTTGATGGCCACAACTGCCCGGCTATGTTCAGTATACAAAGTCCTCTTCCTATAAGCCTTTTCCAAGACCGGGCAAACCAAGAGGTCATCAGTGTTTCCGGGACTGGTATCAGCAGTCCAAGGGTAGCACAAGTAAGTCTGTAATGCTTAGTACCAGATAAAGCAGCCTTGAGTTTGAATTGCCTCATTGCCCAATTTACTCTTTTGGAGCAAGGGACTTTCCTGCAGCAGCGTACATAGGGGTTTCTTATGCCCGGAACGAATGCATGTGCCTTGTGCAGTGACCACTTACATCCAGAGAGGGACCAAGGCATGGGAACGCTCATGTTTATCTGTGAGCCTGAGCCCACCCACTGTTTCACTGCAGGCCATGGAGAAAGAAGTATCAAGTCCTAAAAAGGCATTTGGGCTGAATAGCACAATATGCTTGGATACCCTTGCTTCATGTAAACACAGGGCGATTGTGAATTCTAAGAGCCCGGGTGTTGCAGTTCAGCGAGGGTCTGATTAGCATCTAGAAAGCAACCCCAGAAAGGGCTGCAGACCCCTTTGTCTGGAGGAGGGGTGTACACATGACTCTGGTCACCAGGACTCCCTAGCAATTCTCCTATGAATATTTCACCCCCGTTTCCCATTGAGGTACATTTTGGGAGTCTCTAGCACTTTCATGGCAAAGGGCTTTTGGCTGGTCTGCCTTACTTTTACAAGCGCGAGGGAAGCAGTTTGAAGTAAAAGGAAGAGTCGTGGGAAACTGAATTTCTTTTTCTACACGGCAGAAATAATGTCGCTTGTAAGGTTTTTCCAAAAGCTGGCAAGTGCTGAGTAACCTCTTGTTTTGAACTATCAGTGCCTGGAGTCTTTCGTGACTTTAGCTTTGACGTCATGTAAGTGACTGTGTCTAAAAATCAAAAACATAACGCTGTGTAGCTCCGAGGACTCTCGTTTCCTGGGCCAAAAAGCACAGGATGTATACCTTCTTTCCACTGTATCGTGTTTTATGTAGAACCTTGATTTTTTTTTTTTTTAAATATCTTCCTGCCTTCCCACCTTCACAAAGAGGGATACAATAACTGATTCTACCTCCTCTGCTGGCAGGATTTGGAGATCACATTTTTCCTGGGTGTTCTTGATCATGTGGCCAGAGTACATTCCTTTAACTTACCCCCCAGAGTCCCAAAGTCACTCAGTCTTTCTGACTTTAAGCCAGTCACACACACAGCAACCCCCCAAAAACTTGAAACTTTGGTATCTGGCACTGGCCACACCCAGGGCATGGCTCTCTGAGGTTTCACCAAGTCCAAAAAGATGGATACGACTGTCCCTTTGTGTCACCTATTTCAAACTTAAATTTTAAGCAACCTAGGACACGTAAAGTTCTGAAGTGTGAGTGTGCCCTAGGCATATTAGCATACTTACATTTTGCCAAGCAGAGAATAATCTTAGGTTTTAAATTTTGGAGCAGTTTTTAAACTCTAGGAAGGAGGAAAAAAAAAATCAATGGAACAAAACATCTGTACATATATCCTTTTATTATTATCACCTATGCTGATGTGATTGGCTCCAGGGGAATAGCTTACACCCAGCAGGGCTCCCTTGCCCAGCTTTCTATCAAAATTGACAATATTCACTCTGTGTGTATTTATATCAATTTAAGCCTATATAAAACTATGCCTGTATTTAGAAGAGAGCCTTCTTTTGGGTTTTCTAATTCTGCTTTTCTTGATAAGTGTGTATGTAGACCATCTAGGTATGCTCATGAGTAAATGAGACTGTCACTCGCTTCCCAACAATTATCGGAGGCCTTAATGCATAAGGATTAGGGGAGAGGAGGGTTGTTGCATCTACCTGTGAAACCAGCATTAAAAGGTCACTCCTCACTTCATCAGGAAAAAGGAATGTGCTCTGGGGAAATAGCAATGCAATAGTCATAAAGTACCCACGTGGTTAAACAAAATTCCTGCCTGATTCAGGTATTTCTGTTCTGGGAAGGAAGGGAGGGTTTCCTTACAGAGGGTAGACAAGAAGAAATGAGGTCCATATCTCTTTCTTTCAATTATCTATAAAAATGAAGGCATCAATCCATATCATGTAATATAAATTAAGAAAATTCTTGAGTTAATTCATCTCCCAGCTTGTCTAAAGGTGGGAGGTTTGCAGGGTAAAGGCACACAAAATTCATGTCCCCACTGACAGAGTTTTTATGCTCATTTCTTATCTGAAGGGCTCAAGTTTTTCTTGCAGAGTACACACAAGGCCCTATCAAAGTTCATTGTGCAATTTTGTTTTGAGCCATTGAAGGACAGCTTTCCCATTAGAAATCTAACACAGAAACGTCTTTAATTAGCAGACTTTTCTGCAGGGTGGGGCCCAAGCAGGACTCCAGGGACTGGAAGTGTGAATTTTAATGCTTCGTTGCAAAAGGAGGAGATTCTGGACATTCTCAGTATCTTATTTAAAGCGGGGTACGTGAAGCAGTGCATTAATGGCCTACATTAAGTTACAGGTATGAATTTTACATAAAACAGATTAATATTATATGTCATGGTGAAATTTTAAATACTCCGTGCCCATGCATTTTTAATATTTACGTGCCCTAATTTAATGCTGAAGGCAACTGCATTTCTTGAGCCCACTTTTGCATCTAGATGGGTAAAAGAAAAACCCTACGACGTTTTGGTTTTACTTACACGTCCCTTCACCAAAAATCTGCATTTGGCCTTCTTTTTCTTTTTTCTTTTTCTTTCCCCCTAAGCTTTAACGTTTTAAAAACAGGAACGGAAAGCCTCCGCATTCCATTCCATCATTATGGTTTCGGCAATTGTGAAAAGGCGAATAAAGAAATGGAGGGGAAAAATAGAGAGGAGAACGAACGTGCCTTCTTGAACAGCGTCCTTCTTAAGGCGCTGGAATCCCAGGGATGGAGTGACTGGTGGCGGAGGGTCCCTGGGTGCCGCGCTGTTCGGAGTGACAGGAGAGCCTCGAGCAGGGCCCAGCGCTCCCTCAGCCGCCTAAGCCGGGGGTAGAGTAAATTCCAGCCGCACATTCCCGCAGTTCTTCGCAGGAACTTCTCCCTCTCTTTTCCCCTCCCTAAGGCACTCACCAGCTTGGCCCGACTCCCACCCAGCTCTCTTTTCTCAGAGCCCCCACCCACGGCGTTGACGGAATGGAGTGCCCTTCCCATTGGCCCGAGCGCCATTCCCTGAGGTGGCACCGTCCGCCTGATTGGCTGGCCACTCCAGAACCCCGCCCACCCCTCCACTCGTGTTGCCCAGCTCCCGCCCCCCAGCATCTCCCGGAGCCCCAGCCCTCGTCGCCTCCCTCCGCGCACCCGCCCTCGAGCCCAGCCCAGCTCTGCTCCCTCGCCTGGCGACACGGCCAACGCGTTGGCCCCGCCCCCGGGGCGCGCGGCTTATAAATACAGCTGCGCGGCGGGCCGTGCGAGAGCGTAGCGGAGGTGCGGTTGTGGGTTGGTTACTGGGGCGGGGAAACCTTGGGCTAGGGGGAGCGGAGCGGCGGCGGTGGGGTTGGAGGTCCGAAGGGAGTGACTAGGGAACCCGGTGGGCTGCTTTCCTTCCGGTGCTTTTGATTTTTCTTGCCTTTTGGTCTCGGCCGAGTGTCGCCCATTGAGCAGAGATCCCCTCGCAAAACCCGGAGCGACCCTCCTGTCAATTGTTGGGCGCGGGATCGCCGGGAGCTTCGCGGTGCCCCAAGCGCGGACCGAGCGCGCGGGGCGCAAAGGCAAGAGGAGCGGAGCCGGTCGCGGGCGGGGGCCTGGAGCTTGCCTGCCTCCCTCGCTCGCCCCACCGGGTCCGCTCGCGCAGGGCGCGCGCGATGAAGGCGGTGAGCCCAGTGCGCCCCTCGGGCCGTAAGGCGCCGTCGGGCTGCGGCGGCGGGGAACTGGCGCTGCGCTGCCTGGCCGAGCACGGCCACAGCCTGGGCGGCTCCGCGGCGGCGGCGGCCGCGGCGGCGGCAGCGCGCTGCAAGGCGGCCGAGGCGGCGGCCGACGAGCCGGCGCTCTGCCTGCAGTGCGATATGAACGACTGCTACAGCCGCCTGCGGAGGCTGGTGCCCACCATCCCGCCCAACAAGAAAGTGAGCAAAGTGGAGATCCTGCAGCACGTTATCGACTACATTCTGGACCTGCAGCTGGCGCTGGAGACGCACCCGGCTCTGCTGAGGCAGCCGCCGCCGCCGGCGCCGCCGCACCACCCGGCCGGGACCTGTCCGGCCGCGCCGCCGCGGACCCCGCTCACGGCGCTCAACACCGACCCGGTGAGAGGCCGGCTGCCGGCCCGGGGCGGACCCCGTGGGAGTTCAGGAGGGCGGTGGCGGGGTGGTGGGACGCGGGCGCTCCCGTTTCCTCGGGGCAGGGGCGAGAATGACAACTGCACCCTCCTGCTCCTCCGGCGCCGGGGGCCGCCAGCGGCGGGCTGGGTGCAGCGAGCACAGGCCGGGTGAATGCGCGGGGCGGGACTAGGGCTGTGCGCACCGTGGGCTGTCAGGTCCAGCCTGTGCTCGGGGAAGGGGGCGTCCCCAGGGCTGTAGGCTGGGATGGGGGCGTTGGCGGGCCAGCCTGGGTTCCGAGAACGAATCAAGGAAGACCGTGGCGAGTGCGTTGTTCGCGCCTGCTCACCTTTCCCTTGGTGTTCGTTGCTGTTCCAGGCCGGCGCGGTGAACAAGCAGGGCGACAGCATTTTGTGCCGCTGAGCCTAGCTGTCCAGGTGAGCGCGCGTTTCCCTTCTCGTGTGGCCGGTCGCCAGAGACGCCCGTCCCCGGCGCCTTCCACAGCGGCGTTCTTTGCCTCCAGCATTTCTGAGGGCAAATTCCCAAGGAGGTGGACACCCCCCCTCTCTCCCTGCCACCCAGTTAGTAAGTGAAGCTTAGCTTCAGCAGCTGGGGGTTCACTCTAAATGGAGAAGGATCAGCTCACGCTCCCGCCACCCCCCGTGCCGCCCCCAGCGACCGGCGGGCTCTTACTGCCCTCTCCCCGCCGAGGGAGGGTACCCTCGTGGGCGTGGTGCCCGATGCCCCCCCCCCCCCGCGCACTCAGACACCCACGAAGGAGGACGCAGGGAGGGCCCGGGAGTTCGGATCCCCTCTTCGGGCTTCCCGGGGGCCCGCAGCTGCCTGCTCGGCGCCTGGCCGGGCGGCGGACTGCGAGTGTAGTCTGACCCGGTGGTTTGTTTTGGGTTGTTGATCAAGCATGTCTTGAGTTTGGTCGGTGGCGCCAGTTAGTCTGCAGCGGGAAGGTTCACACACCCCCTCTATTCATTCCTCTTCCACAGGTGTGCGGCCGCCTGAGCCCGAGCCAGGAGCACAAGAAAGGGAGGGGGAAGAGCAGAAGTTAGAGAAAAAGCCACCGGAGGAAAGGAAAAAAACATCAGCAAATCCTAGAAACGTTTCACTCGTCATTCCAAGAGAGAGAGGGAAGAAAAATAAAACTTTCATCCTTTTTTTTTTTTTTTGCACGTTCATAAACATTCTACATACGTATTCTCTTTCGTCTCATTTATAACCGCTGTGAATTGTACATTTCTGTGCTTTTTGGAGGTGCAGTTAAACTTTTAAGCTTAAGTGTGACAGGACTGATAAAAGATCAAGAGCAAATCCGACTTTTAGAAACCTACTTTGTGACCAAGGAGCTCAATTTTTGTTTTGAAGCTTTACTAATATACAAGAGCATTGTAGATATTTTTTTTTTACATCTATTGTTTAAAATAGATGATTATAAGGGGGCAGGGAACTTTCTATTCCCTGCAGGAATGTTACATATTGTATAGATAACTGAGTGACATTTCATACCGTGTATATATAGAGATGTTCTATAAGTGTGAGAAAGTATATGCTTTAATAGACTACTGTAATTATAAGATATTTTTAATTAAATATTTTTTTGTAAATATTATGTGTGTGGTTTTTTTAATCTATGGGAATATTTCTTTTGGAAAATTATTTTCCAGCTCAGTTGAAGAGCTCTTGGTATCTTGAATGTCTTTTCTGTTTGGCCTGGCTTTTAATTTGTTTTTGTTTTGCCCAGTGTCCTGTAGACTCGGAAGTAACAGTTATAGCTAGTGGTCCTGCATGACTGCATGAGATGTTTAATCACAAACTTGTTCTGAGTCCATTCAAATGTGTTTTCTTTAACCTAGATTGAAATCTTTGTATTTGAAGCATACATGTTGATAATATGCTTTATCAGTTTTTAAGTACAGAGTTTGATAGTGTAATATATAAAGAGTAAGTGTGTGTTTTTTGTTTTTTAACTGAGGTCAAAATGGATTCTGAATGATTTTGCTTACAGGATGGGGAAATGCTTGGATCCTTATGAGTTTAGGAAATCTACTGTTTTAATCAAAGTGAAAAAATACTTATCATTCTTCATTTTACACTAAAGCTTAATGTCACTAAGTTTCATGTCTGTACAGACTATTTAAATCATAGAAATGAAAAATGTTCTCTGCTTGCTACCAAAGGACAAACTCTTGGAAATGAACACTTTCTGCTTTCCTTCCTCCAAAGAATATTAATAGGCAACAGTGGGAGAAAAAAATTTGAAAGGCATAATGGCAAATCCTTCAAGCAGGGGTAAAAGTCGATCTTCAAACATTAACTTTAAGTAGACCAAAAATTCTGATGACCGCATCTAGATTATTTTTTTATAAAAATGATTTTCACTATAGCTATGTTAGTTAACTGCTAAACTACTGTCCAATCTCTTGTGATGTGTAACTTTTACATGTGAATATTAAAGTAGATTTATCTGTCTTGTACTGTGATTTCTGGTCTCATTTCTTCAAAACCTTACACTTATTTTTAAGACTTTCTTTTCTCTTTAAGGAAGGTAGTGTTTTCTAGGTTAGATAGGACTTTCAGGGCTTGTGAGCATTATGCATTTAATGTGATCAGTACTCTACCCACCAGTTAGATGGAATTTTTAGAGTGAGAGAGAATTAAGTAGGATTTAATTGGGTGCTTTGTAAATAGTCAACTGTGTGTGTAACGTGGTCTGTTTGATTTTTAAAAGGAAAGGATTTGTTTTAGGTTATACAAGAATAAAAGTATTATAGACCCAAGGGACTTTTTATGAGGTCAAAGTCAAATATTTATATGAATATGAAATGTGGCTTCTCGTAGTCAGTTGAAGTGGCAATATCTCAACAGAAATGAACAAAGTTAATGCTAATAGTTTCAAAAAAATTGAAAGATTTAAAAAGTCTGTCCCCTGTCTCCAGCGTGTCATCCCCTCAGCTTTGACATTTCACGGGTCTTAGGTAGTTTTAGAATTTGATGTATTTGATGTTGAGGCTTATAAAGTCAGAGGACTGCTTGTTTAAATGAGGTTTATTTTTATTTTTGATATTACTCATTCTTGTCACACATCAAGAGGAAAACACAAGAGCTGTGCTCGAATTCCAAACCTGAAGAATTCTAACGATTGCATTCGTTGTTATTAAGAAAGGGGACAATCCCTCCTTTTTATTTGGCAGTTTAATTTCAGTAGGAAGCAAGTCACATGTGCTCTGTTGGCTGGAGTTAGGCGTCTGTCAGGCCTGAGTACCATATCCCACCTAAATCTAAGCACACTTTAAACTTATGCTGGGAGACTAGGTACCTCAAAATAAGTATTTTTGATTTTTGAAGATAGGTGTTGCTCCTTAATTAATTTCATATGTGGGCCATGGAAAACCACTAAAAGGCAAGAAAAGTATTATGCATGTTACATTTGAGAGACTTGGCATTTTCCCCTTGGCCACTCACACAGCATTGGATGTCTCTAAAGAAACAAAGTCACTGTTTATTTTTTCTTAATTATATGCAGTTGTATAAGATAGTTCATTCTATTAAATTTTGGCTGTGTCCTAACCAAGTAACCAGGTAACAAAAACATTTTGAGTCATTTTGTAGGTAGTTCTAATTATTCAGATATTTGGTTTAACAGAGAAAAATATCCTGACTTACCTCATTTAATTTGTTGTCTACTTTTCATTGTATAGGCACAACCAAAGAGTAAGAATCATTTAAAACCTACAAAGGAAAAAAAAAATCTCGCCGTGGATTGTTGTTTCTCGTGTGGTTTTAAAATCCTGAACATCTCAGACATTTTGTGTTAAAGGAGGGAAAAGAAAAAACTTTTCATTTTGAAGAACTAATATACTTTGATATTGTGTAAATCTTAAGTTTATTGTCAAGATTTAACTGACTTTTTAGAACTTAAAAAAATTTTGACCCCATAATCGATTGTATTAAATGCCTCTATAATAATAAATCTTCACTGAGCAAAGGGTTGTGAAGTTCGTGGTTTTTAATTGACTTCTACTGAGTTATGCAATTTTTCATTATCAAGAATGGGTCTCTTGATGGATCACCTCAATTATTTACAGTGTTTCTTACCAGGTGATGAAAAATGTGTCTTGAAAATGGTGATATGAACGGAAAGAAAATCTAGTTTGAATGCTAGGGAAATCTTGTCTACTCTTTGGTGTCTGCTAGGAGAGGAAGCACGAATCCCAAGAAGGCAGCGGAATGATATTAAGGGAAACTAGACTCCCCTCCGCCACACACACACACACACACACACACACACACACACACACACACACACACACACACACACACACACACACACACACACACACACACACACGCACGCACACACGGTAAATAATGTAGACAGAAAAATTATTTCACAGTAGTTCGGAGCCAAATAGAACTGGCTCTGCCTTTCTAGCTGATGCACTTTAATTATATGTATGGTAATCAGCCCAGATAGTCCTTGGGCCTCAACAGGGCCAAAGACCAACCCCTCCAGGTTTCTGAAGAGGGAAAAGCTTCCCTTTGCTGCTTTGCAAGTCCAGGAAATTAATTTACCCACCTCAGAATTAATCTTAATAGGGCTGCCCTCAGTAGGTACTCTTCAGACCCAGATGATTTCTTTCAATTACAGCCCATGACATTTTGCTAAAATATTAATTATATTAATTGGAATCATTGCCCAAAAGGTTTTAAAATTGTAATTTTACTTAGAGTTCTACCTTGAGCACTGACACAATAGATACTTGAAAAGATAAAACTTAAAAAGGGAACTAATTTGTTCAAGAGAGATGAACTTCGGTCGTAGAAACTTAATTGAAAATAATTTTTAATGAATTTTTAAAAATGTGTTTTTGCGTTCAGGTGCCTCCTTCATATTGATTTATATCCTGGCCAGTTCTAAAAAGTTTCGCTTAAGTGCTAAACTCGGGTCCGAACCACATTGCCAAAGGTTTTCTATACTCACCCAAGCAAAGCAATTCGATAGTCAGCTGCTGAAGGTGGTTCCATCATTCATAAGTCTGCACAGTAAATTCACACATGGGATATGAAAAAGGGGCCATAAAAATTGAAGTTAATTTGAAAAGCCCCTTTGAGTCCATAAAAGAGTAAACACATCAGTTTCTGGGGGAAGAACAAAATGTGGTACGTGTATGCCACAGGCTAAAATGTGATTAAAGAGGAATTAAAATGTTTAAATAAAGAGACCAAAGACAAATTTTCTATATGAATCCACTGTATCTGAATTTTTTTCAATAAGAAATCTCATACTTTAGAAAGCGATTTTCTAAGATATTACAAAATTATTGACAAAATATACAAATTTCTGGTGAAACAAGATACCATTACTTGCTTTAAATTACCGTTTCTCAATTTGTGGTGCTATAAAGCGCATATCAGCACTTTTAGCATGCCTATTAAATTCAAATTCTAAAATTTTATCTTTTATTCCAAAGTTTAATTTCTAAAGGAGCGTACAGCAGTCCTGCAGTTGTCCTTCATGCAAATTCATATATTTTAGAATATTCCTTAAATATTTACTTAAATGTTTAAATATTTTCTTAAATATTTTAAGCATTTTCTTAAATATTTACTGCACATTTCATAAGCTTTAGCAGTCAATTGAGAGACTGTAGCTGCGTGTGTGTCTCTGTGTGTGTGTGTTTACCTAAAAATAGTTAACCAACATACAGGAAAATATCTTTTTAAAAGGTGTTTTGCTCTAAAAAGTAAGTCAACTGTGTTAACCTTCCTCCATTCTCTCTCCACTTTAATTCCTGAGATTGGAGATTTTCGTAAAGATGCACCCTTCATTTTTTGCACAGCTATGATTTAGCCATGTTATGTTTAAGCATAAAGTAAGATAGAAAATAAAGAGCAAGTAAATCAATTCTCACGTTTATCATATCCTAGAATTTGGTTTAATCTCATAAGTAATCCGAAGAAAAAAAAAGAATGAAAACAAAAGGGGTACGTACTTATATGTCAAACCTCAGAGAAAGCCAGGGAAACAGACCTAAACTTGTAGACATTAATTTTACACCTTACTTCAGCAATACTTCTTAGAAATACTTTTTGTACATATTGGACCTGAGTCCATGGCCATAATTAAAACAAAGTAGGCTCCTTAAGATAGAAGCCTATGCAGAATTCATCTTTGCATGCCCTACAGTGCTTAACCAGGGCATGGTAAAATATTTGTTGCTCTGCATTAAGAATATCCCCTTAACAGCGTATCTATCTTCCCAGAGCGCTCAGTGACTCATTTGCCCCTTCATCTACACTGACTCACAGCTGAGCTTCAGCCCAATATATCCAACTGCCTTCTTGTCCTCTCTGCCTCTCAAGTGCAGTAGATTTGAAACAGCATTTTATGGTTTCTGCAAACACGTCACTCTTTCCGAATTCCTTATTGTCTTAGTGAATTGGGGCTGCCATAGCAAAGTACCATAGACTGGGTGGCTTAAATGACAAACACTGATTTCTCCCAGTTCTGGAGGCTGGGAAATCCAAGATCAGGGTGCCAGCCATTCGGTTCCTAAAAGTCACTGCCATCGCTGGATGAGCGCAGCAATCCACGTGCTTCCTTCAGATCCCCCCAGCACACGGGGTGCGTGGCTTCCTCCTTGGAGCTGTGCCGTAAGATAGAAGAAGAACCCAGGGCTAGGCAAGGTCCTTTTCCTGCCCCCATGACCTGGGTGGAAGGATCCTTCAACTTTCATTTCCCACCAGTCCTTTCTCTCCTTACTTCTGGCTGCCCTTAAGCACAGTCTATGCTTCAGCTGCACTGAAGGTCTCGTCCTGCTGGTGCTAGACGGCAAGGCATGCTTATCTCTCTAGTCTTGACAGAGTATGATTGATTTCCTGAGTGTTAAGAAGAGAGCAGGCTCAGGAAGGACACACGTGGAAGATGGTGGTGGTGGGGGGAGGGGCACCCGCCCAGCCAGCCAAACCAGCTAAGTCAACTTGCCCATCTGTGGGTAGGGCTGATCTGTCCACATCCAAAATGGCACGCTTTTTGATGCTTCCCTTCCTCTGTACCTGGTGCTACCCCTGCCTGGATCCCTTCACCCCCACTCCCAGTCTAGGCCTGTTGTTGACCTCCTCACCATCCTGTGAGACCCAACTGTCCCCTCTTCTGCAAGAAGTATATGATGCCTCTCCCCCTCATTCCCCAAAGAGCCAACACACCCCTTGCTATAGTATAATTATTTTCACATGTCTGTGTTTCCTGTAGCTTCCTGACCCTCCAGGGATTCCAGACCACAAAGTACTAGAAGAACATTCCTGTAACTCTCTGTGCCAGCAAATCTAGCAAATTCTTTGCAACTCAACAGTGCAGTTGAGAGATTTTCATTATCTTTTAAAGCCTTTGGCTGCCTTAAACATGGAAAATAGATAAGCTGTGTGTTCTTGAGAGTGAGGGAGTGTGGTCAGCCTTGGGCAGAGGGAGTTGGAAGGAGAGATTGAGAAGGAGAGAAGAGAGGCTGAACGGATCCTGTATCTCCAAGAAAGAAAGAAACATTCCTGATCCCAGCTGGGATAAGTAAACAAAGACACCTCAGTGTCAGAAATGAAAACATGGGGCTAGGAGGGATGGCTACACAGGCTCAGGATGTGATGGGTCTGGGACGTAAGCCGCAGGCAGGGGGTATTCAGGAAGATTGCATGATCAGGTCTCTGCATGTGTCTTAGGCCTCTGCTCTCTGGGACTGGTGAAGTGACGTGGGTATCATAGATCAGCCGCAAGAAATGCAGTGAATCCTCATGAGTCAGTTCTGAAAGAACAGCTTGCTGCCAGAATGGGAAACCCTTTTCCAGATGGAAGTTTCACTACCCTTATTATGATCTGGGGCCCTCGAAGCAGAATCCTATGATGAGTAACCTTATTAGTAATTACCTTACTAATTATATGATAAGTAAGCATATGTTTTGTAATATCCCCCCAGTTTTCCAGTGAAGGAGACAAGCCCAAAATGTGAATGGTGGAGTCAGGTCTAGAACCTGGTTTTTCTATCTCTAATCCAGGGCCACAAACCTCAGTACGGATGGATTCTGTTCCAATTCACCCTTAGGGGGTTTAGGTCATATTCTCATCTACAAATTACCTCATGTTCCTTCCTAAAAGGATGGGGTCCTAATCCTAAACAAATAGTCATTACATTTAGGACTGACCTGGCTGCCTTTTTTTGCGGTACGGGGGCCTCTCACTGTTGTGGCTTCTCCCGTTGCGGGGCACAGGCTCCGGACGCACAGGCTCAGCGGCCATAGCTCACCGGCCCTGCCACTCCGCGGCATGTTGGGATCTTCCCGGACCGGGGCACGAACCCGCATCCCCCGCATCGGCAGGCGGACTCTCAACAACTGCGCCACCAGGGAAGCCCCTGGCTGCCTTTTAAAAAGGAGAATAGAAGTAAAGTACTTTTACAACAAGGATCAAAGCTCTTTGACAAAGGAGCAAAGGCAATTCTGTGAAGAAGGGATAGTCTTTTCCACAGATGACGCTGAGACAATTGGATGTCCATGTACCAAAAAATGAACTTGGACCCAGAGCTTACACTTTTCACAAAGATTAACTCAAAATGGATCATAGACCTAAATGTAACATGGAAAACTGTAAAACTTCTGGAAGAAAACATAGGAGGCAATCTATGTGACTTCGGGTTTGGTGATGAATTTTTAAGTCCAAAACCAAAAGCATGAAAGAATTTGAACCCTGTATTATCCTCCACTGTTATATCCTCTGTTAAATCCATTCAACAGAGGCCTCATGGTGTGGGGAGGGGTCACAGACCATGTGGCCAAGGCAAAAGACTTGGGTGCTACTCAGAGCTCTACAGCTAATTAGCTGTGTCTCCTCAGGCAAGTAACTTTTGCACGTTCCAATCACCTCATCTGTAAAATGGGTATATATTAATAATTACCTAGCACAGAGGGCTCTTGAACAATACAAAACAGTAACATATATGAAAATATTTTATAAGACAATGGTTATAATTTTGGTATATATTAAAAAATCATCGGAAGAGAGTTTTAAGTTTTAGATTCCTGAGTTCCACCCATCCCTCCCTCCCCTCCACTGAGATTCTGATTCATCAGGTATAGGGGGGGAACTAGGAATCTGCATTTTAGCTTTTCCCTGGGAATCTAAGACAAGTCCCCCAGGAACCCCATTTTGAGAAACAGTATTTTGTAAGCTGTAAAATGTTATGTAGGTTTCGGCTATTGTTGTCATGACACGCGTGGTGTGTTTCTCCTTCTTTTTCACCACTTTCCAATTTTCCAGGAGCTCTGATCAAGTAAAGAGGACAGGGTAATACAATATCAACAAAAGGTCATGGGAATACTATCTAGTGGGAGAAGGGAAGTTCTTACTAGCAGGGGATGCATAGGAGAGAGGGCTTCAAAAGTGAGACTGTGGATTGCGGCTGCTGGGACAAGACTACAGGCAAGATGCTGAGTCCTCCTTCACCTTGGTTCTCATTCCAGTCTGTCCATGACTCAAGGCACTCATAATAACCTACTTTGCTTTACCCATTCCATTAACTCTTAAAATTTCTAAGGAAAGACATAAAAGAAAGAGGTCAGTTTCTACCCTCTTATACATCATTCTAAATCGTTACATTCTGTCATTATATCTATGTGATGACCCAAAAAATGTTTGGAGAAGGCGTGCCTGCACAGGCAACAATGAGCAGTATTACTTTAATGGTAAAGAGATTCTTCTGGATAAACAAATTTAGAAAAAAATATTTCGTTTCTCCTAGTATATTACATCATCCTAAGGGACTGCCTTTAACATGATGCAGAAAAACAGTCTAATTGGGCTTGCCCCAATCTGTTGTTTTTGCCTTGGAACTGTCCTAATTCATAGCTAGCAAATGTTAAAATACCATATGCGTGTAAAATTGGGATAGGATACAATTGTACCTTCATTTCATGTAATAGATTTCTTCTTGCTAAAATTATACACGATTTTTATGAATTTAAAAGCGTAGAGACACCAGCTTCCCTTTTTTCAAAATTGTGAATAAGAACTTTATAAAAGGAAACACTAGCAAGTCTGTGGAATTAGATTCTGAACTCTGCCACTTACTGTGTGGCCTTAGGCAAGGTACTTAACCTCTCTGAGCCTTATTAAAGCTTTCTTTTATAATGGGCTTACAATAGTTAGCAGTAAGAGTTTTTATGAGGATCATGTGTGCAAAGCCCCTAACATAGTGTCAGCCATATGAACTCTTCAGTATATGTTAGTTCCTTTCTTCTAATCATTCTTGCCTCTATTCATATTCTAAGGCCTAAAAATGTACTTGCCCTCTTCCAGTATGAAAATGGGGTTATCAAGCATGCAGGAGCAAGGGAGGTGTGCGCACTTGGGTCCTCAGTAGGGAGGACAAAGATTTCAACAACGCACAAACCTTTCAGGGAGACCAAGATTTTAAACCTTTTAAGTGCAGAAACTGCTTTCTTTGTCATTTCGTTTTCTCCAGAATAACCCAGGGGTACTCTGCATATAGAAGACATAAATGACATAAATGTGGATGGATGAAGAAGGATTTGAGAAAAAGTGGGAGTCTGAAAAGCAAGAAGGAGCTGCAGTGGTGAGAAGGCACTGCAGATAGTGAAAAAGATAGATGATGGTTTACAGGAAATTAAAATGGTGGCCTTATAGCTGTTGATTTTGCTGTTAGCATGGTCAGGCGGAAGGCTTGTTTGCTTTTTGATCTATTTTCTGATAGATAGCTAAGTGCTACAGGACTGAGAGAGATGCTGAGGATGGGGGCAGAGGGAGGAACTCCACACATAAACTCCCATGCTCAGGGCTCAATAATCTGGCACCCTAATAATATTCTCCTGGTAGAGAAACAACTTTGAAAACCAAAGACATAACACTGGAGTGGTACACGGGATTCCAGGTGGTATTTAAGAGAGAAACAAAAGTTAAAAGCAGCATTAAACTTTGTCTATTTCTTCATAGCTTAGAAAAGTCTATCTTTATAATGTATGCTTAACATAATTTCTGGTAGCTATGCTTTGTCATAAACTAAAGCCAAGATTAATTCAACAAGGGAAAGAAATCAGGGTCAACTGCAATACTTCAGTGAATCATAAGATAAGAATTTTTAAGTAAATTCAAATGTCCTTACTTTACCAAAAAGGAAACCGAGGCTCTGAAATGTAAAAATGTGCCTTTTGTAAGATGACCTAGTGGAAGGTCAGAGCTGCCAGCAAAATTCAGGACTTCCAAACTGCAGTCTCCTTAACTTTATTAAGTTCAATAGATTTATGGTTATTTATATTATCAGGTTCTTATTTGTTGTGATACGTGTATTTCTTTTTTCTTGTGGATCATTTTCTTCCTATGAAAATTTTGTAGATACAGCCATTTTCTTTTTGCATTTTTTATTAATTAATTTTTACTGGAGTATAGTTGCTTTACAATGTTGTGTTAGCTTCTACTGAACAGCAAAATGAATCAGCCATACATATACATATATCCCCTCCCTTTTGGATTTTCCTCCCATTTAGGACAGCACAGTACATTAAGTAGAGTTCCCTGTGCTATACAGTATGTTCCCATCAGTTGTTGTTGTTGGGTTTCTTTTGCATTTATAATTTGAGGATTGACTGGAGTCATTCCTGAGAGAGCTATGTTCAGGAGAACAAAACTGTTTTTCTGAAATTCTAGAGATGACTTCTCTGGAAAAGAGAAATGTATCATTTTGCCTAGAGTTATTTTGAGGTGAAAGATCTCGTGATTACTCTGGATTATATTATTCTACAAGTAGACTCCAAGGATACCTACAAGAGCCCCAGAAGTCCTTAATGACCCTATGGGGCACTAGAGACCCTATCAATTTGTTTATCAATTTGCAGCTCTAATTCCATGACATGTGAAACACTGGTAAAAAATAATCTCCTGCCTCAATATTTTAAAGAATACAGAGAAATACACAATCACTGTAGACCAGTTAGCACTTGCCAAGTCTGGTTTTTATTATAATACAGATGAAGAGAATCCTCTGTTTGCCAACATCTGTAAAGGGGCTGATTTCCTCAGCTCCATAGTAATCGTTTAATATTAAATCAGTCCACAATTTTAGGGCATGTGTTTCAGAAACCCTTTGTCTAGCATCAGTTGTGTACCTAGACAGTATAGCAGCTGTTAATTTTAGGTTATGGAAAAAAAAATAATGTGCATTTTCCCAAGTCTCAATGGACATTCTTCACAGTGTAATCTAACTTGCTGATGGAGTAAAAAACCTTTAATGCTTTCTAGAAATCAAAAATGTGCTCAAAATAAAGAAGGTTCAACTTTTAAAAGGCAACATCTTCTAGATTCTTTACGTATTTGATGCTTTCTTGGTAGATGACATGATTTTAAAATGCTTTTCGTAAAAAAAAAGATCAAGAATGAAAATAATTACTTAAAGCCAGGTCAAATGTTTTTAAAAGACTATTATGAGCCTTGCAATATCATTTCACGGTTGATTTTAAAAAGAAGATTCCTTTCTGTTCACTGTTTGTCCCTGCCAAATGACACAGAAGAATTTCTCTGGGAGGCTGTGTTTGGAATCAACACCTGATTATCACTCTTTTTAGGAAACAGGATCACAAAGAAATGATCCAAGGGATGAAATCCTAACACTTTAACTCTGCAGGATTGGGTTGAGGACTGTGCTTTGCTTTTAATCCAAGTGCTTCCGGCCTCTTCCCCTTCCGCAATGTTTTCTCCTTCTCCACCCCACCTGCCCCCAGCCTCCCTGAAACCCCAATCTCCCGGGAGCTGGGGCCTGTCCTTCCCATCATACACTTTCTTCTGGAAGCACTGGAAAATCTCAAAGAGAATAAGAGAATCACTTTTTTCCATACTCTGGGAATCTCAGTCCCTGTGGAATTTACCAGGTAGGAAGAGACTGTGTACACTCCGTCCTGCTCATTTCAGAATATCAGCAAAAGTACTTACAAGGCAGCAAAAGCATACAGGCAGTCTCTCCACCTCACCCTCATGGCCATTTCTCCTGTACTTCGGCATTGACTTTGCTGACATCGGCATCACAGGTTTTAAACCACTACATAACGTGGTATGAGGCTGCCGTGGTGGGCAATAGGCCCACACTTGCCCTCAACATCACCAAAGCTCATTAGATCCCATGAATCAAATATTTGCTTCGACGTTAAACACACAGTTCCAGAAACACAAATTTCTGGCTCAGCTAACCCTTGCAGGACGTGAGTTTTGATAAACCAGCAGATTTTCCTGCTGACATTCCTCAGGTTACACACTTTCCTGGTCCTACAGGCAGTGTCAGTTATCTGCTGCCCTCTTTTGAATTTTAAGGCACACTACACTCATAAATAGGGCCTATCGCCTGCAGGAACTTCTTCTGCCTGTCTAGGGGAAGGTGCAACCTTCTGGCTTAGTTTTCTGATGACCAGCAAGGGCTGTTCCAGTGCGGCTAGAATAGTACTTTAACCACTGCGGCTGGTTTTCTTCTGTGGCGACAGCAAAAACCATTTTCTACAACAAAAGCAGCAAATGAATAAGATATGCTATTGCTCTGTTTGGTTTTCTTTTCTTATCTTAACTGAATTTATCACCTGGACCAGTGTCCCTCGGGGCTGATCTATTTATTCCCCGATAGTACTCACATACAATTCTGGCTATAAGGATACTGAAAGGAAGACATATGCCTGAATACATTCCATATGCCTGTCCAGCTGAACACGTCTGTCCTTCTAGGACAATAGCCAGGTTGACGTCCTCACAAAGGTGACAGGGTCACAGAGAAATCAGAAGGTCTTGAAGGAAGGTAGACCTGCTGGGCTGGGTACAGCTCATTAATACCACCTTCATCCTGTCCCCCTCCTACCTGTCCACCAGCTGCTCTCCGCTGTGATTACATCATTCCCTCAAGCCATTTGTATAATGGTTTCTTCCCCCAATCCTCTCTGTTAGCATGTCACCACTCTGTCCTCATGTCTCTTGGTCATCTCTCCTGCTTCCTTGTGCCAAACTAAATATGAAGGGATAGGTGAGAATATGCTCACTGAAAATAAAACAAAAGAAATGATTGCCATCTTTTCCTTCAAAATCACAGGAGTTCTTTGGAGAGCAAGGAGATGGCAACAATGTCGTGCTCAGAAAAATCATGAGAAACTATGTCTAAGGATAAATGTTCTATCAGGAAGTTGATTTCTGTCTACTCTTCTATGGCAATCTCTCTGTCTCTCTGTCTCTGTCTTTCTCTGTCTCTCTCATGCTTTTCTGAGCTCCCCCCCAACCCCCATAGCCTTTTCAGATTTGATCATAAAACATCTTTCCCCTTCAACCTCTTTGCCATGGCAGTCTCATATTGAGAATGGCTGCCCTCTGACCATGGAGATAGGAGAAGTGACCCTACTGTAGCTCCAGGTGGGAAAAGGAATGGATAATAGTATATTCCCCCAGCCAGAAGAAATCCTCAATTTGTCTGATGGCCCAATCAGGCCACTAGAACAGTAAAGTGCACCAAACATTCAGAAGCCCTCACAAAACATTGAGCAAACGTCCCTCTGCACCAGGGCTGGCTTCCTGGGTGTGCAGCCTGTGGGGTTGTTCAGGGTTCTGCCCTTAGAAGAGCCTACACTTAGTTTAATGCTTTGCTATCACTGTCTTGAAATTCTTCAGAATTTTTGAGCATGGGGCCGACATTTTCTTTTGGCCCTACCAATTGCATATCTGGTCCTGCACAGCCTAGTTCTGAGGCATCCTATTTCCTCCTGAAATGGTGGGTTGAGAAACATTTTGGTTTATTTGGGGGGTGGAATGACATGAGCTTTGCCTTGTACCTGCATCAGTTCTCTTAGCTAGAACGCCCGCTTGGAAGGGTAATGCTGCGAGGCTGACTGGTAGTTCCACTCCCAGGGCCAGCAGGCTTGGTCAGTTGTGGAAAGAGGAAGTTTCCATGGAGAACTGTGTGATGCACCTGGAAGGAATCATCATGGCAGGGAGAAAGATGCTGAGAAATTCTGCATCAGGGAGATAGTTCAGTAAAAAGAGAGTTCACAAAAAACTCCCAGGGGTCATCCTATTGTGCCTAGAAGGGAGAGACAAGAAAAACTGTTTCTTCCAGATTCTTCCTTTTCAACTGAAGCCACAAGGCCCCTGGCAAATACTCAGCGATGTTTTTTATGTCTCCTACTGTTTACTCTGAATTCTTCCTGAGCTGTTGCCGAAAAGCACTATACCAACAATTTATTCCATTACGATGCCATGTCATATCGTATATCTTCTGTTCACAGTAGGTTGACATGGCACTGCTTTTGTGTAGGAGCATATATGGATACATATTATCACAATTGCTGGGGAATAGTATTTATTGAGTGCCCACTACCTCATTAGAGGCTACAAACAGAACTGTGAGGACACATATAACAATTTAATAACAGGCAGAAAAAAAAAGATACTTTCTATTTAATTCAGCAGGCAGAAAAACAAAACAAAACAAAAATACTTGATATTTCCTCTCCATGCCTGCTGGAAGGTGGCAAGAAAGACCTCTACAGCACATAGAGCTCTTATCTTTGTTCATTCCCCGAAGAATAATAGATCAGTCAGAGCTCTGATGCTGTTTTAATAATGTACAATTTACAATTCATTGGTTACCAAGCACTCACAGTATAATTAATTTTACAGACCTGTTCAGCAAATCCACGTGGTTTTGTACAATATGCGGGGAGGGGGAGCAGTATCACCAGGAGGAGGGGGGCTGGGGGGAGGAGGCTGCAAGGAGAAAGCCATCTTCCTTCCTCTTTCAAAGTAGCTGAGTCCTGCACCAGCTGCGCAGATGGGCAGGCAACTGTAGTCTGCAGGAGAGACTGCGTTTGATGCACAAATATCTCCCCACCAAAAAGTTTTGGACCAGCAAAAAATACAGCTCTCGTGGGTACCGTGTTCAGTCCTCTGGGAAGATCTCACTAAAGAAGCCTGGTGACTAAACCACAGAGCTACACAAAGCATCACACTTAGGAGGGAAGCTACCTACTTCTTAACTATACTTTTCCATGAATAAAATTTAAACTGCACGTGATCACTCTCTCCCTTCCCAAAGTGTGTAGCAAAGACAGGAGTACCAACTGGGGGTGGAGAGGTTGGGGGAGGAGAGACAAAGATTCCCTGACTGTTTTCATGACTCTCCAGAGGGCCATCATTTACTTGAAGAGGCCTCTGGAAATTCACAGAGAATTCTCAAAGCCAAATAAAATTCACATGAAATGTAGCTAAGTATATTTCTGATCAATGACCTGCTTTGTTTTTAAATCTCTGCTCTGAACCTTTTGGATTTCCCCAGAATATACAAAATGTTTCAGCTTAGAATCAGTCTGTCCAAAAAGGAGAATCTGCTCAATTGTTTATTGCTGTCCTTAAAAACAGAACATTAAAAAAAAAAAGGTGCAGATGAGCTCAACATACTTCTGTTTATTCCTGAAGTCTGTTTTTCTCCTTATCGTGCATTCTAAGGCCCCCCGCGTGGGACACGAACACACGCAGGGTAGAGATTCTGCAACCAGCACCAAGTCATAACCACTTGGGTTATCATGTCCCGTGCACTATGGAGGCCAAGAACTTGGGCTTTACAGGTGCGCAGACTGGGTTTCAGACCTTGGCTTTATCCCTTGCTAGCTATGTTGTTGGAAAAGTCATTTAACCTCTTGAGGCCTTAGTTTTCCCATTGATAAAAATACAGTTGGAAACATTTATATACCTCACAGACTTGTTGAAGGACTAAGGGTGATCATTTGCATACACTGGTCAGCATAATGCCTTAGTTTTGGTGGGTGTGGATAGTAAATGGTCATTACGATTCTGTTGATGTTATTCAGTCATGATTAGTCATTTTGCTATGTTTAGCTTTTTGCTCTTTTTAGCAGCCCAGATAATAACCATAGGAGACACCGATCAACACTGCTTCCATCTGAGCTCTGATGCTGACACAATGGCCATGCTTTCTAGTCTCCCATCAGGTTAAATGGGGGGTGAAGCTCTATGATCATTTCGAATATTCACGCCTAAAATAATCCCACTCTGAGCAGCCTGAACTTCCCTTCATTGGAATTCCAAATGGGTTGATTAACAAAGGTGGGATATCGTCTCCATTAGCACATTAAAGTGCTTTCCACACCTGAGACAAAGCAAAGGAAGGAGGAAGTAGGCAGCATAATGAGGGTGTTTGGTCAAAGACATGTTCCAGAGCCTCCTAGTCGGTCCCCAACAAGGCTCCTCCTGTCTGGTGTTGCTGGAGCCAACAGAACGAGACCGAGTTGTTTCAGAAGCAAAGAAAAGCTTCATTCTTGAATCCGAGAATGGAGAAGTGCGCGCCCAGCTCTAGAGCGCATGCTCCCCCCACAGGCCGTGGGCGGGGCTGCGTTATAGGGCTTCCGGCAGCGGGAGGTGGGGCAGCTCGCAGTGCCGGAGCAGCGTCTCTGCACACGGGCCCCCGCCGCCGTCTTGCGTTGAGGTGTCCCGTGCAGCACTTCTGCACACGCCCGCTGAGCTGTGTCTGGTGCAGCCATTTTGCGCTAGGAACTGCCGGTCTGAAGTGCCAGCTGCGAGGCCTCTGCGCGCGGCACCCTGTAAGCAAGTTAAACCAGAAGGACAAAGGAAAAGAAAAAAACAGGTTAGACTTTATTACCCAGATTCTATTTTTACTTGCCGGGAATTGTTAATAGGCTTTGCTGGTGACAATTAGGCCAACCGTAAAGAGAGAGCTTCACCTCTGATGGGCGTTCAAGTTAGGGAAGTGGAGATAGGTGGGTTTATAAAAAGAATGGAAGTCCCTGAGAGAAGAACGGAACGTAGGACACAATCACTTATGTCTATTGAGTTTAATAGTTCCTGGATACGCTCCTAAATGCTTTGCATGTGTTAATTCATTTAATTTCTCATAATTATGGTTACGATTCCCATTTTACAAATAAGGAATGTGAGGCACAGGGAGGGTTAAGTCCAAGGGGACAGCTTCTTTTTTCCTGTCAACCCAAGAGTCAGCTCTGCAGCTACTAAGACCTTCAGGATAGGTGTTCTACTCGGGACTGGGGCTGAAATGAGCAATGGCTTAAAATATTATTGTGAGACTATAAATTATAGCAACCTGTAGTTGGAAGCCTGGGGAAAGCTGGTAGAGCACTGTCAAGCCAGGATGGTGGGAGGGGGGCTCTGAAGAACTAAAGAACAAGTAGTCCTGAGAAGATGCCCAGAGCCCCACTATATAGCACTCGGGACCTGTCCGATGGGGACCCATTAAGGATGTTGAGAAGAGGGGGGATTCTTCTCATGTGCCTGTTTACTAGTAGCTCTTCCCCCTGGGGGCTACAAACTAGTTTGTGCCCTTCTGTTTTAGTTGGATTCCTGTGGTTAGGGCAAAAGAGCCCCATTCAGAATACAAGAAAAGGGGACAGAGTGTTGTTGTAGGGATACCCACAGACTGGAACTGGACAGTGAACTGCAAAACGCTTTAGAAATCAGTGAGGCTCCAGGGATCAGCTACTCCTCCGTTGAAAGGCAGTATCATCTGTTTCTGCCCACATCTCGTCATTTCTCAACACATCTCTGCCATCTCTTTTGCTATTTCTTTTCTATTATTTGCTGCCTTTGCTTCGTCAAGGTTTCCAATCCCCCTAAACATGACCCACCTGGGCGTCTCCTGCCCCAGCTCTACCCCAAGCAGTCCCCCTTCCCACCATTTGAACATACTTGTTACAATGTCTTAGTTCGTATTTCCAAGAGAGAAAATCTGATTGACTCGGTTTGAAGTTTTTCTGAAGAGTTATAGGTGCTGTCCAATTTGAGAGTTCTCTGCTCTGCAGTAGGATACCCACACCTGTCCCAATTAGCTGTGAGACAGGCAGTGTGGGTAAGGGTTAGGGTTATGGTACAAAACATGGGCCTGGAGTCTGCTCCTTCTGCAGTGGCTCTGAAGAAGTCAACTTCCATTCAAAGAGTCTCTGTCCAAGGCAGGCATTGCAAATCATCCTGGTGCACCTCTAGACCCGCGTCTGTATCTAGCAGTGGGACCATACTCTCAGAGGAGGGTCACAGGGGCCTGGAAGGAGGCTTCAATTCAGCAGAAAGCTGCCCAGCAACTTCCTCTGGAATTTTAGCATATATTCCCAATTTCTTCTTGTTTTACCTACTCCTCAATGCCTGCTGAGTGTCACCTGGGATCATCCTCAAAATACACACATGTACTCATGTGCACACATTGGGGTAAGCCTCTGCTCTTCTCCATCAGCCCCTGACCTCAACCCAGCTCTGGATCTGCTCACACTCTTCTTAGGGGGCTTTGGTACCTGCTCTGGATCCTCCCCCGCATCTGTTTTTAGCCTAGCTACTCTCTTGTCAGGGCCAGTGCCTTGGAGGAATTCTCATTTTCTGGACTGTGCAATCTATGACAGATGGACAAATACGTTTTGCTGTAAGGGCACATTGGGTCACAAGTAATACGGATCTGACGTCTATCAACTGTCTAGAGTGAGTTTACTCAACAGCATATGTTAGTATGATTTCAGCCAATTTTGTCACTAGTCCCTCCTCGTTGCTGCTTGTCACTCACACACATCACATCCTTAGGGTTTGTTTTGGTTTGTGGCAAACATAAAATACAACAAAACAAAAATATCTCCTACCAAGCTAAGCTTCATTTGGGTTCAATTAATCCTTCTTAATATTTTCATTCCCATCCCACTCTTTTTGTGGAATCTTTTTTTTCCTTTGTCCATTTTTTTCATGTCCAACCTCTTTCTCGCTTTGGTTGTCTAGATCTCCTGATAATCATTTATCCCATGGCAACTCCCTCATCTACCCATCTGGCTCAGCAGGATACAGTTTTATTCTTTTTTTTTTTTTTAATTGCCTTCAATACTGTACAGTCACATCTGATTTTTTTTCCCAAGGCAACTGTCAGGGGCATCCTAAGTGTCTCCAAACTATAAGACCCTGATTTACGTTGGGCAGCAGATAAATTTGATCCTGTGGAGAGAGATGGGATCTTTTCCTGCAGGAACCAAGCATCTCATGTAGCTTTATGTACAGGCACGTTAGGACTCTGGTGTGATGTATAAAGTGCTAGGATGACCCATTGCTCCTCAAAAGACCCTTTTGCATGTCTTCTAACTCAGTGATTATCTCACAGGGAGGTTTAAAAACTGTGGATGCCAGACCCCCACCCAGACCAGTTAAGTCAGACTCTCTGGGGTTGGGGTCCAGACATAAGCATTTTTTTTTTTTAGTTCTCTCAGTGGTTCTAATGAGCAGTCTTGAGAACCCTTCCTTAGTTCAATAGTTTATAAATTTGGCTGGACTTTGGAATCACTAGGGAGCTTTAAACAATACTGATGGCTGGGTCTCACCCTTGGAGATTTTGACTTAATTGTTTTGGGTTTTGGCCTGAGTTTTTAAAAGCTCCCCAGGTGATTATAATATGCAACCAAAATTGAGAACCAGTACCTTAATGGATGCCTAAAATTTCAACATTAGGCTATCCACCTATAGCCTAAGTTTCTGATTGACACACACAAAAAGAGTTGTCCTTGGGAGAAAGATGATGCTTTTCTTTATTACTTATATCTTAGTGTGAATGTGTTCCAGAAGTAGGATTGCCAGATTGAATACAGGACTCCTGGCTAAATTTGAATTTCAGATAATCAAATAATTTTTAGTATAAGTATATTCCATGTAATATATGGGCCCCATTATATACCAAAAAAGATTATTCATGGCTTTATCTGAAATTCAAAGTTAACGGGGCATCCTGTGTTTTTATTTGCTGAACTTGGTCAGTCCTATCCAGAAGGCTTTCCAAGAGCAGGTTGTAGGAGTGGGGTGTAGAAAAACCACAGAGAGAAACATAGAGACCCCGAGGGGGGGGGGGCACGAGGAATACTGTAGAAAGACCACAAAGCAAATTTGTAAAAATCAACATAATCTTCCCTACCTTATCAGCTTAGGTGGCGGAAGGGCCTGAGAATACATTAGCCCTCAAGACTTCACTGGGACCATGCCCAGCAGCAGACATCTTCAGTCTAGAATCCCATTCCTGCTCAGGCAAGAGCAAGACAGAAGTACAATGCATGGCTAACTTATTCACTAATGTTCTAAATTTTTAAATTTAGAATTCCCTATATTTAGAATTATAAATTTATGAAAATTCTAAATATAGAATTAATTAAGAATGTAATTAAATCTCAGTATAAAATTTAATTATACTCAAAGCTTTCAAAATGTCTGGCTTTGACTTATGATAATTGTAACCTGCTTCCAGAAAGTTAGACGGAAAAAAAAAATGCCTTCAGAATTAGAGAAAGAAGGTAGATATGTAAATAAATATGATAAAGTCTTCCTAAACTAAATTCCCAGTAAACCTATTATAAAGTCTTATATTCCTAGGTACTCTAATCCCATCCTCCACATAAATTCACCTGTCATTTTTTTTCAAGGACATTTTTTATTTTACTTTTCTTTTGAACTCTTCCCTTTACATTTGTAAGTACCTAGGAGGTTTTCCTCCCATTGGTTTCCAAGTTATCCAACAGACTATTTCACATCTGGTAACATGAAATGTCGGTGCACCTAGGAGAACTGGGTCTACGTCCACAGATCCCTCCTTAGATTCCTGAGATTCAACATATTTTACCCTATTAGGTTACCAGGGTTTAGAAAGACAAATTTATTTATCCATAAACATCTTTTCATTTCCCAGTTAAGATGGTATTTAGATTGTTAAATCTGACTAAGCATGAAGTCAATATCCCAGAAGAAAATGGGAGACATTCCTTTGTCTAGAGTAAGTTCCACAGAATACCTGGGTACATAGTGAGCTCTTCTTAGTACATCCCTCCACTCCTCCCAGCCCCCCTTCCTACTCCCAACCAGCCCTTCCCACTGTTTATGTTCCTCGTTTTCTCTTACAATCACCTCATTGTCTTATCTGACAACTCCATGGAATGGCACTTCCCAGGTGTCTTTGAGGTCAGTCAGGCCTGGGTCTAACTGCTGCCTGAGACACATATGGCCTTGTGACCTTTCCATAGCCTTCTCTTAAAATGGAAATGGTATTGCCTTTCCAAAGATCATCCAAACAAGAATGTCAGGAAAATGCCCTTGGCTTTCCAGCAAAACTAAAGAGACTAGTACTCTATTTTGTGGCAGGGCAATGCAAATTAAGTGTTTAAAACAAGGGACATTCTTCTTTCCTTTTGCAGTGGGCATGCCAAACCTCCCACTGACATTGCCCCATCCCAAGGATATAGCTAAGTAGATAGGAGCTCTTGGTTTGCAACGAGAACATCAAGTAACATTGCTGTCCAGCTTATTGATACCTCCCAGATCAACTTCTTGCAGGATCTCTTCCCATCCCTCCCTCTGCATAAAATTTAACCCACTGGAACTAAGAGGTGCAGACCTAGGAGCGGAGCTAACCACCAGGAAGGGCGCGTCTGCTCAAGTAAGGAGATGCCAATCATTTTAAGACCTGTTGGGCTAGCTTATCAGGTTCCAGATTTCTCCAGTGTAAAATGCCTGGCGGTTTCAAGGATTGAGATAAGCACAGCTGTAATCTACTATGATCCAGAGCTTATTCACAGATCACAGCTGTGTAATTTCAGGTAACATGCTTCCCTTGTTTGGATTTGTTTAACATTGTTAAATATATAGTCAGACCATCTGCACAGTATTTTTTTTAAATTGGAAATTACAACCATAACTTCCGTTTTATATATCAATAAACTAAACAGCAAAATTTCAAAGGGATCCTTCTGCACCAAGCACAGAAGCAGAATGCCTGTCCCACGCCACACCACTGCCTAATTGCATACTAATTGGACAAACGTGATTAAATATTTCAAGATCTTTACTAATTGCCTCTATTTTAGCTTTAAAATTTGCTTGCCACCAACAAATTTAATGACACTGGTGTCTAGTCATCAGCAAAAAGCCCAAGAGTTGCTCTTTAAAATGTACCTAGTCAGAGTATTTACTGATTGTGCATTGTTTCCAATGTAGCTTAATTAGAAATCCAATCAGTTTGCTAAGTCTAATTATACTTGATTTGTAGATTCAGACTATGATACATAATGAAGCCAAGCAGCTAACAGTAAACGTGCCTGAAATGTAACAATAAGAGAAATATTTTTTTAATGTATGTCTTCTCACTTTAGAAAATCAAGTAATACACACGATCTTTCACGATGGGGATTTGGGAGGTTTGAGATTTTCAAAGTTTCCATGAGCCGGATTCCAATTCTGTTGGTAAAACCTGCTTGGAAAAATGATGGTCAGAAAATATTTCTATGTTTCCATATTAAAGATTAAAAAGAAAAGAGAGACAACTGCTTCCTTCACGTTGACTCTGTGAGAAACTTTCGTGGAGTTATTTCACAGAAGTTGCCTTGATGAAACTGGTATGATTAAAATGGACACATTCATGTAGTTCTTATTTTTTTAAAATTTGCCTTCCCAGATATTTGAGTTGACTATCTCAGAAAATGCCTTATCCAGTACCTAAAAACCACAGTGTTTATATAAGCATATATTCAAATATGTTGAGGGTATAATTTTGTATGTACACAAAATTTTACTGGGAGGAAATACTTCTAAATGTATTCTTGCAGATCTGCAATAATTTGCAACCGATTATTGGTCTGTGAAAACAAGCCATGTGAAGTAGAAAAAAGAAAAGAAGCTTTAAAAAAAAAAACTTAATGCAGATTAAGATGCCAATTACCACTGCCTCAATCATCCAAACAATTTGAGGCAGTGGAAGTTAGAAGGCATTGAATACCCACCCACCTCTCTACATCCCAGAATCCACGCATTTCCATGTTGGCACGCAGGATGCAGACATGCTGCAAATACAAAACGGGCCTGGTGCCGAGAACTGTCCCATCTCACCTTACACTTGTCACCTACCAAAAATGGCAGTGTTTTGGAACTGGAAGGATGCCAGTGATAATGCTGGTTCAAAACAAACCTCAAGAGTCATGGCCATTTCACTCTCACTTTGAACACAGTTGGGAGAAATCGATAGATGAATTAGAATGGAGGGAAATGGGTAGAAAAGAAATGTGATTTTTAAGCTTTTGGGATAATATTATAAACATTAATGAAGGATGATTCAAAACATCCTGAAACTCTAAATTAATTACCGTTGACTGTTCAACAATAGACTATTACTTTAACACAGTTATCTTTCCTTTAACGTAAAGCTTATCTTTTTATAACAATGTAGCCTAAAAGAAACATTGAAATATTCTTAGATGAAAGGCTCTGCAGAAGTGCAGTGTGAGCGGTTTTAAGTTTTACATTAAAAGTTGATCATTTACATTTATTTTGGTGTTGCTTTTAAAAGCTGTGCAATAAAATTGCTCCACTGTGAGGGTGTGTATGTGTGTATATGCATGTATGTGAATGTGTGTGTATTTTAATACTCTGACAGATACGTAACTTTTTTCTCTTTCCCTTTTTGAAAAGCATCTCATAGCGTGTACTGAGCCTGGAGTGTTTTCCTTTGCTCTCAGTTCTTTGCCTTTTGACACAATTGCGAATCAACACGGCCTCTAGCCAAGATCCTTATTTTTACTGTTTTGTGTGTAGCTCTTACTTTCCCTGTACTCTGGTGTCAGGCTTTATTAATTTCTGAAAATTTAAGCAAAATGCCAATTATGAAGTTGTTTTTCTCCAATCAGAATTCATCACAGTGACCTTTGGGTTAACAGAGAAAGTCCTCATTGGATGTGACACTATGCAAAGCCTCTTCTTTACCTTCCTTTCTAAGGAAGGATTGCTCTTCGAATATTGCCACCGAGCTATTCAAACACAGTGAGGCGTGGAAGCTGGGGGGAGTCAGAAATCCTCTTATTTCTGAAAGCCGAGGCAGGTTATTTCCCCATCTTCCTTAACCTGATTGTGGTGGGAGAAAGTAGAGGTGTGAATGCACAACCTGAACTTGACTCCGGAATGGCTAATCAAAAGCATAAGTTGACAACCATCTCACTCGCCTAGAATAACACGGTTTCTGTTATTTATTTGACATTAACTGAACCAGGATAATGTTTTTTACATTAAGGCAAAAAAATAAATAAAGGGCAGTGCAGATCTTCACAAATGTCTAGAAAATCAGGAAGGAAAAGAATCACCCAGTGCCGTCGTCTTACTTTTTAAATACTGGAGAATTTTTAAAGGAGTATTTTGTTCCTTTTTTTCCTCGCAGCTTAGTTTTATCTTTTCCTCGTCTTATTAATAAGGCCTGGCCCCTCGTTACCATGCAGCCAGAGCCTAATGAGCCTTGCAGACTCCTGTAATTTCTTCACTGTTGAAAATGCCTGACACTAATCTATGCCATTTATACTAATAAGAGGTGGATCAGCTGATATTTGGTGCAATGAAAATATGCTAAATATACTTTATTGAATTGCACGTAGTTAGTTCTTCCCAGTTTGCTGTATTCCAGCAACAGATGCACAATCATTACCTCTGCGCCCTGTGTGGAGCAAAACCTTTGTTTTTTCAAAAACAGAAAGGATTCAAACCTGGTTTGAATAAATGAGAAAAGTAAGACATTTGAGATGTTAGCTTCCTTTTTTTTAAAATGCTGGTAATACTGACTTTCAAACTCCTACCTCAGAAAAAACATCTTTCCTGTGATTTTCAAATCACAAATATAGTGCTTCCCATTGAAATGGCAATGAAATGAAGATCTGACCTAAAATATGACATTTTATATTAAGTGCACTTTAAAGAAGGCTAAATTTGAATGGATTTTGCATAGAGCTTATTAATCACATCCATAAGGAGCTTGTGGTGATGAACAATTTTCTAATGAATACTGAAGAAACTTTTACCAATTTTAATATATGTTGAACATCGTGTTATTATTCTATTAGGCAAATGCAAACTTCTTTATTTTTCCATTATCAGTCTAATTTTTTTCGATGACTCTGTTGTATCTGCGTTTCTTTTCTTACTTGCCAAGAGACACACGACTGAGGAGACTGCAGGTGTTAGTAAATGCTTCCAACACTTGTGTCGATACCTGGTTTTGGCTCAGATGTCACAAACCTGAGAGTGCTTCTAAAAACCTTGTTTAAAATCTATGTATTTATTAAAAACAGTCAGCTATGACTGCATCGTCTGAGATGTGCTGTAAATAAGGTGGGGACTTAAGGGACTTGAGCTAAACGTTTGTACCTTCGGACCCCCGGTGCACGACTGCCTGAGGTCCTCCAGTAAGTGAGTTCAGCAGGGGAAGCGCAGTCTTTGGAGGGAAGCCGATTACAGAATTGAAATTTCTCATTCGCTTTGCTCACATTTGACCAGAGATTTAGAAGGAGAATAGCAGAATGATCCGGAAGGCAGAGATGAAGTGAAGATGTCGAATGCCATCCAGAACCTCAGTTCCTCCATCCCATCCCAGTTATTTTTCTCCTAGTGGGACTCACGTTTGACAGTAGGCCCAAACCACTCAGTGACGAAAAGAGAAGGATGTACTATGTAGTGCTGCTTCAATGTATTTCACACGCATTTGACTCTCCCTCACCTGTTAGCAAGCCCCTTGACTGTCTCCTGGTCAGTATTTCCTTGGAACATGTTTTATATTTGTTTGGGTGGCATACCTCACACTTATCTACGAGAATAGTTCTCAGATTTCAAAATGTCCGTTAATTTATTCCCTAAGAGTATTATGGGTCCATTCTTTGGCTACCTCTTCCCCTGGACAATTGCTCTATCTGTGCCTTCTAGAATCTCTCGCCTCTCAACCTTTGCCAGTGCAGGTGCCGTAACTCCTCAAAGATTAATTCTGGTTTGTAGGTGTGATTGAAATTAGCTTGGCTTGACTCACCTCCTATAATCTTGTGCATTTAGGCAGAGCAAACAAACTAATCTGCCAGGAAATACTAATGGGACAGTGTCAACACAGACATCCTTTGTATTAACTGTTCCAGTATTATTACCCTGCTCCTGAAATCCAATCAGACTTCACTTCCCTCTCTGTAGTTGGAAGTCAATTAGAAAGGATGCGTGTTTGTATGTACCTACGAGTACACACACATGCCCCTTCGCACACCCATATACCCCTCACCCATGCATGTGTGTGCCTGTGCAGACACAGGTCCCATTACTAATTAAATTGCAAGTGCTACCCCATGTTTCCGGTTAGTTGTTCCAACTCACGAAGGCATACATTCTGTGTGCATGTCTTCTGCCCTGCATCTCGACATTTTCCAACAGATGTTAGCTAATGTCGTTGTAGAAGGTTCACAGTGGTTGCTGCAAGCCCAATAAATCTTCCTCTTAAATGCAAGCACTCCACCATCCCAGCATCTTATACCTATAATACATTTTAATTACTTGGCTATTCAAATTATACTAAATTAGATCTGCACGGAACAGCACCACGGATTTCTCAATTTACAGTTAGGCCACCACAAATAGCATAAAATCGGCAAGTGCACTTTTATTGGAACTTGCAGGAGCCACTGAAGTCTGATAACTTTAAAATTATTAAGTGACAAAGATTACTAGCTCTCTGGTTCTACTTTGCTTCCCCATTACCCATTTAGGTGACAGCTGCTGTATTACACATAAAGATGAACCATTCCTTAAGGGATGATAGCGGTTCCGCTGTGACACTGCTGGCATAAAGCATTATCAGACCATGGCTGCACTTGGAGCCATCACAGTCTCCTAGGCACCTATCAGTACCCTCATTATCTGCATCACGGAGTGCCGAGAACGAACACTGCCAGGCCTCACGGCTTCGCAGCTCATTTGAGAAGCGGAAATTAAACGTCCCAGGAGAGAAAACAGGCACACTGTAACAGCACCGACGCTCTACACCAGTAACATGTCGACCGCTGTAGCGCGGACTTCTATCTCATTAATTTAATAGGCTCCTGGAATGAGGATGGGAAGGTGGAGAGGCAGGCTTGACGAGCTTACTGAGCAGGGTTGGCATTGTGTGTCTTACAAGCTCATAACACAACGAGGACTTACTGTGGGTATTGCGGCTCTTCAGATATTTGTTGGGGCTTTTAGAAGCACTGAACTGGCAAAAAGAAATGAAGGGAGGGAGAGAGAGAAAGAGGGAGGGAGATCGCCGAACAGAGGAAAAATTAGCTGATCATAAACATGATCTATGTTTATATTATGCAGCATCCCACGTGAGGCGAAGGCAGCTTTGGAAGGCTATGGATAAAATAAAGGTGTTCTTGCCACACAGGAAAAGAATCCCTAATTGTGTGTGTGTGTGTGTGTGTGTGTGTGTTTGAGAAGCCTATTTAACAGAAGCCCTTGCCCTGCTGAAAATGGTTTTTCATAGCACTATTTCCATAATATTTGTAAATGGTTTTGCTCCAAAAATATCAAATCCTTTATGATCACAGTGGCATCAGGCAAAACAAAGCTAAGAACCAGGGGATTATCCAGATAAGCCAGACCAAAGGAAACTTCTCTTAAGAAAAACAAAATGTCTGAAGTCTCCAGGTGATAGAAGCAATAGTGTTTTTTCACCTTGAATAATCTGATTAATGGCGGCAGTTCTCAGCTGGGTAGACCTGCCCATTTGGGTCCCTACAAGTCCAAAGAGATTCAAGACAGTCCAACTCTGAGATTATCAACACAGATTTTTGTACACTGAATTTTAACTTTTAGTGACAGTTCTCCATTGTTGTCATTTGTTTAAAGGCCTCAGGAGAAACCACAATTAAGAAATCTAGTCCCCTGCACTTTTCACATTGCTGACGAAGACCATTCTTGGCCTCAGTTTCTGTATTAATTAAATGCAACTGCATGGTATGATGTAGAGACTTACGTGGTTATGAAGAATTATTAGTGGTATATAACAGACCTGGTAAATCTCTGATCACTGTGATCTTTGTCTTCATGCTCCAGCCTGGCAGGATTATGGGGTAGTTGAAAAGATAGCTTGCTGTTCTCAGGATCAGAGGAAAAGGTTTTGTGTCTCAGCACAATATTTACTTGCTGTGTGTCTTTAAGCAAGTCACTTAACATCTAGTTCTTAGAATAGTTGTGAGAATTAAGATAATGTAAATGAAAGCCATTGGTATGGTATGCTAGTGTTCAAAGTTGTTTGGATGGAATCAGACTCTATATTATTGATATATACTCCTCTGTGTTCTAAAGTGGATTTTTGAGAGAATATTCAAATTCAGGAGGGGAGCTTTTAAAAAGAGAGGAAAATGAGGAAAAGAAGGGGTGGTGACATGAATAGAGAAGTCTTTCTCTATCACGTATCAGGCTCCCAGGATCCTGCTACTCACATCACAGCTATTTTTAAGCTACATGGGTCACAGATTCGTTGGGGATCTGAAGACAGCTGAGGACCTCCCTGCTAAGAAAAAAAATTTACTAGTGCTTACAATTTCAGAGTCACAGATTTCCTGAAACCCAGCCGTGGAGCTCAGGTCAAGAACACTTATTTCAGAGAACAGGTATATTGTGAGACTTTATGTGATATCAGAAAAGAAATCACTTGTTCTTCTTTCACACACACACACAACGATAATCCAAGCACTCTTATGCAAGGATACAGGTGATTGAGAAAGCAGAGTTCTGAGAATCATAAGCCATCCGCATTCTCCTTTCTCTTTCCTCTTTTGTTCTATACTGCTCCGCTTTTCGACATTTAGGACATGGATATACTTGGATGTTGGGTTCTGGGAGGCTTGAGACCAGTCCTGCTCCTGGACCACCGGAATGTTGGAAGCAGAGATCAGAAGCTGAGGTAGCTCAGAAGCAATCAGCCTTACTTTACAGCCAGTGAGCAGTAGCAGAAGCAGCAGAGGTGTTTACCTGTGATCAGAGTGTCCCTGCCCTTAGCAAGGAGCTGGGGTCGTGGCCAGCTGGGGACTGGCCCCATCCAGTCCCTGTCACTGGCCTCTGGCTTATTCTTCTCAGTCTCTGTATGGATAAGTTGCCTAGGACCCCAGTTCTTTCAGGAGAGTTCCCTGTCAGGTCTTTTTTTTCAGTAGGGGACTAGATTCCTGACCCCAATTCAGGCTAGAGAACTGAGGCTGGGACTTCTGCCCATCTCCAGCTGCCAGCCTGCTCTGGGCATCCCGCCTGCCTCTCCCACACCCCTCCCTCTCCTACTGCTGCTACCTGCCCAGGCCACCTGTACTGCCTGGTGGCTTGAGGGCAGCATGGGGTCTCTAGGTACCAGCAGTCCTTGGCCTGACAGGCTCTGCACATAATAAATACTCAATAATTATCTCTTGAATAATAATGTGACAATATATAAAGAATAATGTGACAATATATAAAGAATTCCCAGGGAATGGGAAGAAAAAAGGAATAAAATGTGGACAGAGGTCATTAGGGGGTGGGGTAGGGGGAGTTGTATCAACACACTTATTACCTGCTAAGAATTAGAATAAGTTGAAAATTCTTCCCCAGATCTCAAACTGTTGTGCTGCTTTTTCATACGCCACCTCAAAGACAGGTCTCCCACATATGGGTGGGAATGAAAGAAAAGAAGAGGTGACACCTTGCAAGAGAAAACCTACAGAGGGACACTGGCCTGCCTCCACACCTTTTACTGTCCCATCCTGTCCCCCATGCAGAAGAGAGTCTGTCTCTTGTGAGAGTATTATGATCACACTACCTAAGAACCAATATTTCCCTAAAATATACTGGTCGCCCAATCCAAACTGCTTATTAATTGCAAATATGTTTTCCTCCTGGAGTTAAAAGATGACATCTGTGCCTTCATCATCCTCCTTGAAGATGTACTGCATGCTTTTCAGGAATCTCCCCTCCACATGTAAAAACCTGCTTTGCCAGAACTTGTCTCCACTCCCTTCCACCTAGAGCTCTACTACACCCACAGAGCACCCAGAAGCTGCCGCTTTTGATGAAAAAAATGAGAGGTGCTGTGTGACTACTTCCCGTTGGTGTGGAAAATTTGCACACTCCCAATGGAAGACCTCACTGCTCTCTATCAACTGATCCTACCTAGAAAAACAAGAGCAAAAAATCAACTAGGAGTATTTGATTCAAACTACTGTCCGAGCAGGATATTCTGAAATTATCCAGAAATTAACTCCATGTCTCCCACACAACAAATAGAAAAACATCCACATTGATAACAGCCTGACTCTCTAACCCAGTGGTTCTCAACCAAGGGTAGTTTTGCCTCCAGTGGACATTTGGCAATGTACGGAGACATTCCCAGTAGTCACAAGTAGGAAGGTGCTATTGGCGTATGATGGGTAGAGGCCAGGGATGCTGCTAAATGTCCTACAGTCGCAGGACAGCCCCCGCCTTGAAGACCTCCCCAGCCCCAAATGTCAGTAGTGCCGAGGCGGAGAAAGCCCCTTCTGGATGAACTGCATTGCCCCACTTTTAATGTTTCCGGTACCTTCCTACCCCTCCTCTCTTCATTTTCTGGCTTCTCTTGTCATTAACCATATCGCTTTTCCATTCTCTGATCCAGGCTTGAGCCAACCTACGTACCTACACATTTGGCCCCTATGTAAAATTATTTGTCTTTTTGGCTCTACCAAATATTTAAACATAAATGCTCTCTGGGAAGGAAAGCATAGTAATTCATTCTCAGGCATTCACAATGAAGATTAGCTTCTAAAGTCTGTAAGAGCCACCAGGAATGGGATACCTGGATGATAATTTGTGATAAATGGCCAGAGGTCTGGGAAGTCCATGAGCAAGTCTAGATAACATCCCACATGGCATGGTCCTCAACAGCTGGGAGGTGACATGAGGGATCTTCAAGCTAAGGGGAGAGAGAAAGGCTAAACCAGGAGGGATTAAGAGCCCTTCTCAAAGGAGAGAAGGAGAAAACTGAGGTTACACTGAGCTTTTCACAGTTTTGCCCATGGGTTGTTGGCCCAAGCCTCTAAGCTTCCTTGCTTCAGAAGCAACTTGCCATCCTCTAATGTAATCCTCCCCAAACCTGCCACACATCCCCCTTTTCTCTTTCCCAGTCTCACCTCCTCCAGGAAGTCTTCTTTGACTTATTCTACTTTTCACTGCCTGTCCTTGACATTTAATCACTCGGTTGATTTTGGATTCATTTCCACTTTTTTAAAGAGGTTTTCTTTTCCACTTATTTTTAAATGAAATTTTCGTGTATATTCAGTCTGTCTTACTAAAACAGTTCTTTCAAGAACTGAATTTCTTTGTATTGATCTTTTTTATTAGACTTAAAATATTCGTCTATAAAAACTGTCAGTTGGGGTTAGTTTCATGACATAAAAAACAATACCCTGTCTGATAGTGATAGTTCAGGATAGGTATTATGAAAAATAAGGAAAGCACTGTTTATTAATTGCCTTCTATATGCCAGGCACTGTGCATTTTATATGTCTTATCTCATTTGATTCACTTAATAATTCTGTAAAGTAGACTGTAGCATCCCGGTTTTTAAAGACGTAGAAATTGAAGTCATGGAAAGAGAATACAAATTTTGAAAGATCTTACAGTTAATAAGTGATAGACTGGGTTGATTTCCCTCCTTGACAAATACCCCAAAGATAAAAGATTTGCATCTTATATCTCTGGCTTCCTGTAACATCACATTGTGTGTCTATCATTTATTAACCTAAATAAATACTTCTAGAATATATTTATATATTTTTAAATACACTTTTTATTTTGGAATAATTTAAGATTTATGGAAAAGTTGTAAAGATAGCACAGAGTATTCCTGTATAATCATTCAGCTTCCCTTAATTTTGATGTCTTATATAACTGAAGCACAGTTGTCAAAACTAATTAACATTGCTACAAAACTATTATCTGAACTCCCAACTTTATTTGGATTTCACCAGTTTTTCTTCTGTCCCAGGATCCCATTAGAGAGACCACATTGCACTGAGTTGACATGTCATCTTAGTCTCCTCTGGTCTGTGAGTTTCTCAGACTCGCCTTGTTTTCCATGAGTTCGGCAGTTTTGAAGGGCACTGGTCAGGTATTTGGTAGAATGATCCTCAATTTGAGTTTATCTGATATTTCTTACATTATTAGACTAAGTTTGTAAGTTTTGGGAAAGAAAAACAAAGGATAAGGTGCCCGTTTCATCACATGATATTAGGGGTACATGATGCCAACGTGGCTTGTCACTGCTGAGGTTGACCTTGACCACTTAAAGGTTGTGTCTGCCAGGTTTCACCACTGTAAAGTTTCTCTTTTTCATTCCCCATGTTCTATTCTTTGGAAATGAGTCACTAAGTCCATGCCACACTTCAGAGGAAGGTAATTAAGCTCCCTTTTCCGGAGGGAAAGTATTCACATATAGTATTCAGAATTCTTCTGTGAGGAAAATTTGTCTCTTTTTCCCTATTTATTTATCTAGTCCATCATTTGTTGTTATCATTATAGACTCATAGATATTCATTTTATTCTTTGGACTATATTCCAATACTATATTATTTATTTTTTATATTTTCAGCCTACACAATTTTTTAAGAAATTAAGATTTAGGATTTTCTTATCAGCTGTGCTAGATAGAAATTATTTAATTTGTCTTAAATTTATATTTTTCCAGCTTCAATGGTTGCCCCCTAGTTGAAGGACTCTGAGATTTATCGTACAAATGTATGCCATCTCCAGGGTCTCCACACTGCAGAGCCCCAGGGGGTACTGAACACAAGGCAAATGATGCATGGCACCCCTGGAGTTATGCGACATGGAAAGACAGGTCAATTCTGTTTCTCATGATTTTTATAAAATTTAACCAAATCTTCTCCTCAAACATTTATTTTAAATGCTTCAGATTAAGAACAGTCTGAATTTCTTTTTACTCTATCACAACATCATAAGACATAAGGTATATTTATATAGACATAAATTCTCAAACCTGAAAATTCATATTTTAGCTTCTATTCACTACATAGATCAACAGTAGTCTTGCCACTAAGGCCACCTTCTGTGGATGTCTTCTTCCAGAATGTTGCATAAACAAAATTGCAGCTTGCCAATTTTTATCCATCAGTAATTGAGGCAGCCCCAGTTGGTGACTGGGGTGGGGAGGGAAGAAAGTGGTGCTGAGGGCCCAAATATTAAGAGATGTATTCATGACATTGACTCATACATGGAAACACAGGTGTCCCCACATGGAAGTTAATCTCTTTTGTTACTCTTCTCCGCATCACCGCAATGTCTCTAACTTTTCTATATCTTTCTTGAAACCAACTAGAATTGCACACAGGGGACACAGAGATGCTTTCTGACCCACTGTGTGCATACAGGGTCACCACAGTCTCTATTACTGTGTTTTGAGAGAACAGTCTACAGCTCTTGTGCAAAAGGCCATGGCAGGTGCCATCACCCCCAAGAGGCCTCTCAAGACCTCTCTCTCGGCTTAGTTCAGAGCCCCCGGGAGCTCTTACAACACCCTGTCCTGTCGTAGCATGTGTCATGCTCTACTGCTATTATTGATCTGCTTCTGTGCATAGTGGGTGACTTTCCTATCTACTTTCTCTTCCAGGTATTTTAAAACTATGTTAAGTCATTATAAAACAAGCAAAAGTCTAAGGATTCTGTAACCAATAATGTATACAGAGAAGTGTTGATTTATCCCAGTCTTCTGTTTGCTGCTCTGAATGATGAGTATTAATAAATAACTCAATGGTAAAATGATCCTTATTTTAAAAGATGTTTGTTCACTTCTAATACGCCAGCCCTTCATAAAGAGGAAGGAATTGGCTTTAAGATCCTTTTGCTGTGATCACTTTCACACAACTTTGTACCACATGGCCTAAGTGTCTGAGAGATTCAATATGAAAAAGAAAGGCTCTTGTTTAGAAGGAAATTTGGTATATAAGTGTATGATTTAAACAAACAAAAGAAAGATTTTGTATTTAGAGCAGTTTGAGGTTCACAGCAGACTTGAGTAGAAAGTACAGAAATTTCCCACGTACCACCTGCCTCTCACATGTGGAGCCTCTCCATTATCAACATCTCCCACCAGAGTGGCACTTATATTAATAGATGAACCTACATCGATAAAGCATTATCACCCAAAGTCCCTAGTTTACAAGAGGGTTCACTCGGTGTTGCATAGTCTACAGGTTTTGACCGATGCGTAATGACACGTATCCACATACAGAATAGTTTCACTGCTTTAAGAGCCCTCTGTGTCCACCTATTCATCCCTCCCTGCCCCCTAACTCCTGGTAACAGCAGCTATTTTTACAGTCTCCACAGTGTCGTTTTGTTTTGTTTTTGCCTTCTGTAGAATGTCATATAGTTAGAATCATACAATATATAGCCTTTTTCACTTGGCTTCTTTCACTTTGTAAGATGCATTGAAGTTTCCTTCATGTCTTTTCCTGGCTTGGTAGCTCATTTCTTTTTAGTGCTGAATAATATTCCATTGTCTGGATGTACCACAGAAAGTAGGATTTTTAATAAAGCATGACATACCTACAGTAAAGAACACAAATCATCAATGCAGAGCTTTATGAATTTTCATAAAATAAACACACCAGCACCCCAGATCCAGAAACAGACCATTTCAGCACAGAAGCCCCCGGTATCTGATTTCAGTCAATGGCCCCCAAAGGCTAACCACTATCTTGACCTCTAATATCATATATTAGTTTTGCCTGTTTAAGCCAGTTCGGTTGTAGACTTTGGAAACATTTCTTTCAGTCAGTAACCTAGAAGGCAACTAGTGATTTCCTCTTAGAATCTGGCATAAGTCTAGATTAAAGAGGAAACCTGGAAGATAGTGAGTGGAATGGTATTTCTTCCTTGTTTTCAGAAAGGACACCCACTAGTGCCCTCCTAGAAGTGAAGGATGAATTCAAAGTGCTTGTTCTCCTCAAAATTATATGGCTGAACTTGTACAGTACCGAAGTGAGCTGTTGATAAGTGGCAAGTTCAAGAGTATAATTTATTTGACATTGTCTAGGCCAGAGAGCAGTTGTTTCTTTGAAACTAACATTTTAAAGTAAAACACTATCAGATGGAATGTGGATGGGATAGCTGCTTTTTGAATTAGTTTGCTCTCAGGATTCAAGGCACTGTTAGTATGTGTAAGAGCTGGCCAGAGCAGACCTATCTGAGGACACTGCAGATATTTCAGGCCCCCTGACTCTTACCACTTGAAAGCTGAAACGTTAGCCAATGTTCTTAAGACAAAATATGGAAAGATCTTAAGAGTGGACTAGAAAATGTTGCAATACGCACACACAGGCATGCTCACACCTATACACACAGGGAACACATACCGTCAAAAGTAATCCCTAACCTTTCAGGTGCAATGGGGAAAAAAGCAACAGATACTTCTTTTTATTTATTACCATAGTAAGTTATTTCATAACAGAGAAAATCCATATAGCTTCACCTACATAAACATTAGAACTGCAGCAGCTCAAAATGACCACCTAGATAACCCCCACCCACTTAGAAATCACTCTTATGGAAGAGTGGGCTGAATTTTTAAGCATAGTCACATATTTATAAGGATGTAAAGTAACACATCATGAAGAGTCAGCTGATATTTTCTGCATAAAATTCAGGTTCTGTATTTGACTTATTGGAGAACTCAACACTCGCCACTTGGCCGCTCTTAGCAGGGAGAGGCAAAAAACATGAGAGAGTCCACCGGAAGGCCCAGAGCCTCCACCGCATCCACGCAGGAGGGAGTGAGCACTGCCTCTCACTCTGCTGTATAACACAGACTCCTAAAATGGAAAAAAAAAAAAAAAACCCTTAATAATAACAGCTGTCGGGTTTTATTGAGTATTTACTACATGCCCAATATTGTACTAAATGCTTACAAACATTCTCCAGTTTAATCCCCACAACAATTATAGGAGCTGGGTCTTACTGTTATTTTCATCTTTTTTACAGGTAGGGAATCTGAGCATTTAAAAAGAGTTGTAACTTACTCAAGGTCACACACTGTGCAAGTTGCAGAGCCTGCTTTGTCCTGCTGGACACTATGTGATGTGGTCTTTCAAGTCACAGGCCAACATATATAGTATGTTACTGTGACACCAGGAATGCTGGATGATTAAGAGACTTGCTGGAGACAAAAAAGACCCTCATGTTAGAGCTAAAATAAGGATAATTTGCTCTTTAATAATAAAGTGATCCTTTGTCTTAACCACCTGATCCTAATGAAAAATAACCAATAATTTAAAACAGACTAAAATCCCAAACCTGAATTGATTACTTTCCTTGGACAAGCCTAGAATTGTCTGCAGATATCCTTAGAGCAGTGGTGAGTGCTAGCCCTATCTAACACGTGAAATACGCATGAAGGCTATAGGTGGCAACCCCACTCTTCCCATGGACTGTACCTTTTCTCCTTGGACCTTGGTTACTCTCTTTCCCCTCCCCTTGAGGCCCAGAGTTCTCATACTCTGCCCCTTCCTTCCCATTAATCTCTGGTCTCTATGAAATAAAACTATTCATCACAAAAAACATAAGTAGTGACAATTATCCCAAGTACAACCAAGAGGATGTAAACTGATGAATTCAAAATTACTTTGAACTTGGCTAATCTCCTGGTGTTTGTCTGATAATTTAAAAAGTCTAAGAAAACATTGTGTTCTGTATAATTTTGTTCTGTGTGTTTCAAAAACATATTGACATGCCCAGCACCCATATCTTGGTTTGTAAATACCAGTTTCCAATAAAAAGAACCATGGCTCATCGGTGAAATGGCTGATTCTAGAGCTGTGTCAAGGAAAATACAAAACGAGCTTGGAGCATGGTCTAATGCCAGAAATTAAGGTAGTGCACAAAAAACCAAAATAGTGGAAGCATGTCAAAGGGAGATGGCCAAAGTAAGACGAATTTGAGCAGTAGAATAACTAGCATTGTATTGGATTACAATCCAAAGTATAAAATAAATATACATCATTTCATGCTGATACAAATAGATAAGCTAGTAAATAAATAAATAAATAAATGGGGGAGAAGAGAAATTTTCCCTACAAAAACTTCCAAATCATATGTGTAGTTCACCCCCTCTAGGTGGCAGTAGGCTGGACTTAATACTTCCAAAGAATAGAGTTTGGAAAGCAGAAAATAGTAACTTTACAACGGAGAGGCTTTAATTGACCAATTTTAACCTCACCAGTGATGTCATGTTGATATCATATACTCCTTGATACAATGTGATGAGAAGGGCATCTCACCCTGTGGTATTCTTTCCAAAACTCACAACCCCAATCTTATCATGAGAAAAACATCAAACCCAAATTGATGCACATTCTATAAAACATGTGATCAGTCAAGATCATGAAAACAAGGACAAAGAAATTGTCACAGAGCAAAGGAGACTTGAAGAGTAAATGCAATGTGGTATCTCTGATGGGATCCTGAAACAGAAAAAGGGCTTAGTAGAAAAACTCATGAAATCCAAATAAAGTTGGCAGTTTAGTTAATAAAAATGTAAGAATTTAGTTTTGACAAATATACTATGGTTTTATAAGATGATAACTATACAGAAATTGAAACTGGGTGATATTGATAACTTAGTGAAAAATCATATGAACAAAATAATAACATAGGAAAATAGGAATAATAGGAATAACATAATGAACACAATAATAACAGGAAAAATAACATAGATGAGAAACATGACTCATGCTATGTTGGTTCAAAATGAGGATTTGTTTCAGGCATTATAGATGTGTCCCAGAAGCAAAATCTTTTGAATGAACAGGGAAGTCCTTGTCACCTGAGACGTTCATGAAGATTTAAAAAGAACACTTAACAAAGCTATTAAAATTGTGAATCAGTTTAGGGCAACCTACTGACATGTTGAATTATTTTTTCAACTAGGCGAGGAGATGAGCAGTGTCTGTAAAAACATATTGTCTCATATTGATGCTTATTGCCAAGAAAATTTCTCATTCACTTTACTGAGTCACAGTAAAAACTTCAAGTGATTCTGGATGAAACCTTCAATCTGGGGATGGCATACATGATTTAACATGGCTTTTCAAATTAGCATCTTTTGCCTATCCTTACAAAGTAAGCTCCCTTCAGTATTCCAAGTGTAAGTCAAAGTAAACACAGTAATTCTAACCTGGCTGTGGGATATACACTCTAGGGAGGTTAGTTGGGCAATTTCCATGGTCTGAACCTCCTGGTTATATACTCATCTGTCATATTTGTTGGAAATGTGTTCAACCTTGTTGAGAAAGCCTTGAAGGATCAGATGAAAGATCTTCATGAGTATTTTCCCAATCCAGTCTAATGGCAGAGAAAATTAGATAAGCAGCACTTTCCCTACTACTTCATAGATATTACCAGATAATTTGATACCTTCTGGAAGAATAGATGCTGGAGATCACTTTGAATAGCTCCATGAAAAACAGTCACCTGGAAACATTTGATTAATGCTGCAAACATTTGTCATTTTTGGCTGCCAACATTTTTGCGCACTTCTCATATTTTGTTAATTTTCTACATAGGTGGAAGTTCTGTAGAATTCACATTCCCAGAATGCCTTGTAGCTAGGGTATAAAGATTGACCTGGGCCAGCCAATTAGAACATCCATGAGAGACTTCAGTTCAGGAGTAACCATCATGAAGAAGTGGCTGCGTAGAAGTATCAACCTCTGCCCAGCTCAGGGACAAGGAATGTTGTTGCTTCTGAAGCACCAGTACCCAGTGTTAAGAGGCATGTTTGCTCAGCAACAGTGGTAATTTTTTTACAAGAGATACCTTAGTGTGGTTGGGTATTTATTCATGGCTGTATAGCCTCAAAGTCTGGCTTTCTGGCCCTAATGAGCTTCTGTGAGTTACTCAAAACCCTTTAATAAATTCCTTGTCTGCTTAGAGTAACCACAGTGAATTCTGTTGTTTGCAACTAAAACCCCCACCTAGACTATTCACATCAATTAAATATCTTTCTTTTTTTTGATTATATATACATGGGAGCTGGGATGTGCTTAACATAAAAGTCTAAAGTTACCTTACTCATCTCATCTTCACCTTAAACGAAGACATATGGAGTCAAATATCCCTTATTCTTGACTAATAGAAACAATTTTATACTTTTCATGGTTAACTTATTTTTGTTACATGTCTCTAAAGATCCATTTTATTATAGTTTATATTTCATTTTTACTTGTTTTAATTCTTAAATGTAACAACATGATTTTGTTTTCATGGAATTTAATATTTTTCTTAGGAGAAATAAGAAGTGGACTAGCATATGTGGTATACAATATTAAAAAATCACGAAGGTGATATACAAAGGACAGAAGTAGAGAAAGGAGTTCCTAAATCACCCTGAAGGAGTCAGGGAAATGATCACCAAAAAGAGAGCACAATACAACTACTGAGGCAGGAGATTTTAGGCAAAGAGGAATGAGGGAACTCCAGGCAGAGTGACTAGAAAGTGAGAAAACGAGAGGGTTGGAACAACTTGATCCATTCAGGAAAATTCTTGTAGTACAGAATGACTGGAGAATAAGGTATTAAACCAAAGGGAAGGTCTGGTAAGAAAAGGTAAGGACTCAGGCATGGGCTCTACTCAGAAAGATCCTCACATGACTTGTATAAGATTTTTACATCATAAAGAATAAGGAGCAAATGAAGAATTTTAAGTGCTGGAACATAACGTCAGGTTCACTTTTTAGAAATATAATATTTAAAGTGATATCCTAATTTCAGTAGAGACCAAAGCATTATAAAAGAGAGAAAGTGCTCTAATGGTGGAATCTTAGGCATCATTCAGAAATGAGAAGACAGTTCCCAGACAGCCTAACATTGTACCTTGTATTCTTGGAAATGAAAATGGAATGTTAATTCACTGTGATCCAAAAGTAGCTTGAAACAATGAATACATTCTCCTGAAAATTAACTCATATTAGAACACTGGCTAAATTGCCAATATTGGAAAATGCCGTCTCCCTACTGACATGAGTTGTAAGTCTACATCAGGGACCACGAGTGACTTAGTGCTCTCTGTCTTTTTTGCCCACACCAGGTTCCTTCTCAGATCCCTGGTGTGGTCTTAGGACAAGCCATCTTTCACAAAGAGAATTCTCAAAATGTAAAACAAAGTCTAGGGCTTCCCTGGTGACGCAGTGGTTGAGAGTCCGCCTGCTGATGCAGGGGACGCAGCTTCGTGCCCCGGTCCGGGAAGATCCCACATGCTGCAGAGCGGCTGGGCCCGTGAGCCATGGCCGCTGAGCCTGCGCGTCCAGAGCCTGTGCTCCGCAGCGGGAGAGGCCACAACAGTGAGAGGCCCATGTACCACACACACACACACAAAACAACAAAGCCTACTTTTTTCCATCAAATCCCAGACTCAGTACTTGTATCAATATCTTGGTTCTAGACGTTAACTCGTAGTTTAGTGTATTTTTAGTTATGTTGTCTTTGAAGATTGAGAAGCAAGCTGTCAAATTTATCTCAAGTTTTCAAGCAAATTTTTAGGATTCTTCACTAAGTGCAGGTGGGATCACAGTACCTTCACTATTACAGGGACAAGGACCTGAGCATGACCAGAAGCCAGATTAGAAGGGAATCAGAGCACTTCCACAGCCCTTCTGTGTCCATGATTCTTTCTTCTGGGAGCCTCATGGCCGGGGATTCTGTAGTCTGGCTTTACTTTCCATGGCCACTCTAGGTAGTCTTTGTTCAGCCCAACACTTTTCTTTCTCCAACTATTTTTTCTAAAGCTGAACGAAACTGCTAGATTTATCAAGACATCTTGGGCTGCTTGCGAGAGAGAAGTAGACAATTCTGACCGTGTGTATGTCTTTCTGTTTCTCTGACTCTCTCCTGTATCTTCAACTGCTGGTTGAACTGTGAAATACTCAATCATTTGATTTGTCTACAAGGTACTAACCAACCACTGAGACAAATTTTCTTATTCTGCTGAATTGACGTTAATATTTATTTATAGATATAGATGTACATGTACGTACGGATAGCTAGAGATACTTGGGAATGAGTGAACTAGCTGGTTTTAGCACTACGATGATACGTTACTAATGCCGAAAGTGTAATGATGACAGCTCCCACCCAGGCTTTTCATTCTGCCTTTGTCTAATTACTATAAACTCTTGAAGCAAATCCAAGTGATTGAGTGATTTGTTATTCTACTACTCATTTGTTCTTTCCCATTAAATTTGAAACAGTTATACTAAATATCTATACCAGTCTACATTTGAAAGCTTCTAAGCTAGGTGTTCCTAGCCTTTTTTATGTTTAGTTTCTGTGGGCCTGAAATGTTTTAACTAAGATCCCAGATGTTTACAAAGTGCCGAGGAGAAGAGCCCCACTGAGGGGAGAAGCATGCAGTTGCTACACGATAATTGTATATTGCTGTGGGTCTTCTGCCTCGTATTTAGCTAATCTTCACTATTTAGATAAATATTTTGGGCTTTGATCCTGCCCCACTGAGGAGTAGGATCATTGATCTTTGATCTGCTCATCTAGCTTCTGATTTTTAACTTCACAGTTTTCAGTGTAGTGATGTGCTCTCAGTCTGCATTATGCACAATTTCCAGCAACACGTTGTCAGAACTGTGGCACAACTCTCTTTCCCGATGGTCCATCTTGCAATTGGACTATATTACTGTCCTATCTGATTGTCTATGCCAAAGTGGCTCTTCCTCATTGGAATGATTGATAACTAAATTTCTTTGCAGACACAGGGATGTATTTAAAATCAACTGGACTCACAATCAACAGATACAATGTATAGTAACAGAAAGAAAATTATAAGGTTTTAGGTGAAACTCGTATAAGTTTAAACCATAGACAATGAAAATAAACCTCCGTAATATCTCATAATGAGTTCCTAGAAATAAAAAAGATAAACTGTTTTTACTAATTAGAATTCAAATATACAATGTATAAATTAAATACATCATCATTGTTTATAATTATTTTAAATCTTTTTCACTAACTCTAATTTCTTTTAGAAATTTTTAAATTAAAAAAAATTACCATAGTTTTAAAAGATTATTCATGCTTCTTTTTTAAAACTAAGCAACCTGAAGTATAAGAAGTATAATAAAGAAATCAACAAAAGACCTCAAATCCAAACACCCAGAAATAGCTGACTGACATTTCATGCCTGTCATTCCAGACATCTGTCTTATATGTAACACACAAATGGTCCTGATAAACAGAAATAATTTCAAAACATTTGGAGCATACTATACTTGTTATTCATTTGTTTTATTTTTCTGCTACAGGGTAGCTGATTATCCTCATGTTGGATAATTTTTGTTGGTTCTTCATGTCAATCATTATCTAATACTTAAAAAAATTTTATTTCTTTATGTTCTTCCAGTTCTATTGAGATATAATTGCCGTACAGCACTGACCAAGTTTAAGGCACACACCATCATGAGATGACTATCACAGTAAGTTTAGTGAACACACATCATCTCATGTAGAAACAAAAGAAAAGAAACAAATATTTTTCCTTGTGATGAGAACTCATAACAACTTTCAAAAGTAACATACAGTAGTGTTAATTATATTAATCATGCTGTATATTACTTCCCTAGTACTTATTTATCTCATAGCTGGAAGTTTGTACATTTTGATCACCTTCGTGACCATGCAAAGATATCATATTATTATAGACCATATGCCCCACACTGTACGTATCATCCCCATGACTCATTTATTTTGTAACTAGCAGTTTGCATCTCTTAATCTCCCTCACCTATTTTACTCATTCTCCCACTACCACTGCCCGCCATCCCAGCAACCACCTGGACTCTTTGTTTTCTGTATCTATGACTCTGTTTCTGTTTTGTTACGTTTGTTCATTTCTTTTGTTTTTTAGATTCCACATATAAGTGAAATCATACAGTATCTGACTGACTTATTTCACTTTGTATTTCTGTGGTGTCAGTTGTAACTTCTTTCGTTTCTGATTTTATTGATTTGGGCTCTGTTTCTTTCTTGATGAGTCTGCCTAAGATTTATCAAATTTTTTTTAAAATCTTTTCAAAGAACCAAGTCAATTTCATTGATTTGTGTGTGTGTGTGTGGTATTGCTTGTCTGCAAAACTTTTGGTCTGTCTTTCAAATCTAAATGATAGCCTTGCCTGGTAGAGTATTCTTGGTTGTATGTTTTTCCCTTTTATCTCTTAAGTATATTATTCCATTCCCTTCTGGCCTGCAGAGTTTTTGCTGAAAGGCAACTGATTATCTTATGGGAGTTCCTTTGTAAGTAACTTGTTGCTTTTTCCTACCTACTTTCAATATTTTGCTCTTTCTCTTTAATTTTTGCCATTTTAATTACAAGATACCTTGGTGTGATCCTCTTTGGGTTGATACTATTAGGGATTTTCTGTGCTTTCTAGACCTGGATATCTGTTTCCTTTCCCAGGCTAGGGAAGTTTTTAGCTCTTGTGTCTTCAAACACGTTCTCTCTTCTCAGTCTGTGACCCCTATAGTGCAAGTGTTAGTATGCTTGATGCTGTCCCAGAAGTTTCTTAAACCGTCTTCATTTTTAAAATTCTTTTTCCTTTTTCCTCCTCAGCTTGAGTGATTTCCACTATTCTGTCTTCCAGTTCACTGACCCATTCTTCTGTATCTTCTAAGGTACTGTTGATTTGTTCTAGTGTATTTTTAAATTTCAGTTGTTGTATTCTTCAACTCTGTCTAGTTCTTCTTTATATTTTATAACTCTTTGTTTACCTTCTCACCATCTTCATCCATTCTTCTCCTGAGTTCTTCTTTGAGCGTTTCATCCAGTAGATTTCTTATCTCAGCTTCACTTCGTTCTCTTTCTAGGGTTTTATCTTGTTCCTTCACTTGGAGCATATTCTTCTATCACCTCATTTTGCCTCATTTGCTGTTTTTATTTCTATATATTTGGTAGGTTTGTTACATTTCCTGACCTTGGAGAAGTGGCCTTATTTAGGAGGCATCTTATGGTGGCCAGCAGCACACTCCCCTCTGGTCACCACAGCTGTGTGCTCTAGGGGTGCCCTCTATGTGGGTTGCCTGGGTCCTTCTGTTGTGACAGGCTGACTACTATGGATATGACAGTAGGTGTGGCTGGTCCCCTGTCCAGTTGATTGCCTGGCCCTGCCTTGTGTGGAGGTTGTTGTACATTGGTGGGCTGGGCCAGGTCTTGGCATGGTTGACTGCGTGACCGGGGGAGTCCTAGTCCTGGTGCCAGCCTACTGGTACACGGGGCTGGGTCATGATGTAGCTGGCTACAGAGCCCTGGGGCACCTGTGTCTAGTGCTGACCCATTTGTTGGCAGAGCCATGTCCCAGGGTGGCTGGCTGCAGAGCCAGTTGTCCCGGAACTGGTGTCAGCCCATTGATTGTTGGGGCCAGGGCCTAGGGGGTTCTGGGGCCAGTGAGGCCCAACTGGTGGGCAAAGCTGATTCCCAGAGTCTCTTGTTGCAGGGTCTTGGTGTTCCCAGAGCTGGTGTTTGCCTGTGATAGGCAGGCTCAGTTATCAAGGCATCCTAAGGCTAGTGCTGGCCTACTGGTGGGTGGAGCCAGGTCCTGGGTTTCTGACTATCAGGATCTGGGGTACTGATCTGGTGTTGGCCTGCTGGTTAGTGGGGCTGGGTCCTGGGCCCTCTGGTGGGCAGGGCTGGACCCCAGGGTGGCTGGGGGCTCAGGGAGTCCTACTGGCAGGTGGGGCCGTATCCCCCTTCCAGCGAGCTGCTTGGCCTGAGGCATCCCAGATCTGATGCCAAACAGCTGGTGGGCAGGGCCAGGTCCAGTAAGCTAGAGGGGAGGTTTCCAAAAGGGCATTTGTCAGCCCCAGTGTTCTCATAGTAGGATGAGCTCCCCAGAATTGTTGCTGCCAACATTTATGTCCCCAGGGTGAGCTCCAGTTGCCTCCTGCATCTTCAGGAGGCTCTCCAACATCAGCAAGTGGGTTTGACCCAGGTTTCTTTCAAATTACTGCTTCTGTTCTAGGTCTCGGAGCATGTGAGATTTTGTGTGAGCCCTTTGAGAGTAGTGTCTCTATCTCCTATAGCCCTCTAGCTCCCCTGAAAGTAAGTCCCACAGCCTCCAAAGCCAAACATTCTGGGAGCTCATCTTCCCAGTGAAGGACCCCTGGGCTGGGTAGCCCATTATGGGCCTCAGACCCCTGGCTCCTTTGGGAGAACTTCTGCAATTATATTTATCTTCCTATTTGTGGGTTGCCTACCTGGGTTTGTGGGTCTTGACTATACCAGATCTCCACCACTCCTACCTGTCCTGTTGTGGTTGGTTCCTTCTTTATATTTTTAGTTGTAGAAGATCTCTTTTCTACCAGTCTTCAGGTTGTTCTCATCAATAGTTGCTTTGTAAATTGTTGTAATTTTGGTGTGCCCATGGGAGGAGGTGAGCTCAGGGCAGCTATCTTAGCCACCTGTCCCTTCAGATTGTTTTCAATTTCAGATTGTTCATTGCTAGTATAGATATACAATTGATTTTTGTACATTGATCTTATCTCCTGCAACCTTATTAAACTCACTTATTAGTTCTTAGTAACATTTTTTTAGGTCGCATCATATTTCCTGTTTAGACAATCACATCATCCATGAATAAGACAATTTTACTTCTTCCTTCTGAGTATGGATGATTTTATTTCTTTTCTTGCTTATTTCCTTAGATAAAATAGAAAAATATTCTATTCTACAGTGATGAGTATAGGTGGTAAAGCAGGCATCCTTGCACTGATCCTAATGGTAGAGGGAAAGCATTCATCTTTTACCATTAAGTATACTATTATCTATAAGTTTTTTGTAGATGGGCTTTGTCAGGTTGAGAAAGTTACTTTCTATTTCTAGTTTGATAAGAGTCTTTATTGGGAATGGATGTTGGTTTTGGTAAAATGCTTTTTCTATGTCTATTGAGGAGACACTATAGTTTTTCTTTTTTGGTTTGTTAATACAGTGAATTATATTGAGTTTTAAATATTAATCTGCCCTTACATTCCTGGGATAAACCCCACTTTATCATGATGCTTTTTACATGTTGGATTCAATTTTCTAAAACGCTGTCTAGAATTTTTGCATCTATGTTTATGAATGATATTGACCTTTTCTTTCCCCTTGTATGTCTATCTGATTTTGATACCAGGTAATGCTGGCCTCACAGAATGAGTTGAAAAATAGTCCCTTTTCCTCAACTTTCTGTAATACTTTTGTGGAATTGGTGATATTTCTTCCTTAAATGTTTGGTAAATTCACCAGTGAAGTCATAGGGACTGGAATTTCTTTGAAAGTTGGTTTTTAACTGCAAATTCTAGGTATTTAATACATGTAGGACTAGTCAAGTTACCTATTTTTTTCTTAAATGAGCTTTAGTAGTTTGTGTCTTTCAAGGAATCTGTTCATTTTATCTAAGTTGTCGAATGTATTGACATAAAATAGTTTATAAGATTCCCTTATCCTTTTAATATTTGTAGATTCTATATAGATATCAACTCTCATTCCTATTATTGATAATTTGTGTCATTACTCTTTTTGCCCAATAAATCTGGTTAGAACTTTCTCAATTAAAAAAAATTCATTCAAAGATCTAGTTTTGGGGTTAATTAACTTTTCCCCTATATTTTCTTTTTCTATTTCTTTATTTCTACTTTGGTCTTTATTATTTCCTTTCTTCTACTTTGGTTTTCAGGTGTTCTTCTCTTTCTAGTTTTTAAAGAAAGAAACTGAGATCATTCATTTGAGGCCTTTCTTCTTTTTCTAACACGGGCATTTAGTGTTATAAATTTCTCCTGAATTACTGCTTTAGGGACATCTCACTCACCAGTTCTGATATGTTGTATATTTGTTTTATTCAGTTCAAAATGATTACTACTTTCCCTTGTGATTTCTCCTTTGACCCATTAGATTATTTAGAGATATGTTACTTAATTTCCAAATATTTGAGGATTTTCTAGAGAACTTTCTGTTAATGATTTCTAATTTAATTCCATTGCAATTAGAAAATGCTCATAGTATGACTTGAATTCTTTTATATTTGTTGAGTCTTGTCTTATGGCCCAGGATATAGTCCATTACAGTAAGTGTTCCATGTGTACATGAAAAGAATGCTTATTCTGCTCTTGTTGAGAATTTTCTACAAATGTCAGTTAGATCAAGTTGGTTAATAGTGTTGTTCAAATTTTTAATATCTTTACTGATTTTCAGTCCAATTATTTTATCAATTATTGAGAGACAGACATTGGTATCTCTATTTTGAAATAAATCCAGCTAGAGACACTTAGAGGCAAATTGAGTGACAAACTTAAAGAAGAGGACCACATAATTATATTTTTAAAGAAAGAATTTTGGGAGTGGGACATCAGTTAACACAAAGGAATGAATTGCTTGGTGTAGAATTGAAGGCATGGGAGGAAATCATTGCTGAGCCCTGAAGCACACTCAGATAGGTAACAACTACTCTACTTCTGCATAAAGATTGGACCCTTCTATTAGTGTCCGTGATGAATTTTCTAATGAAACACGTTGAGAATATACATGAAGCTAACCAACATGTAAAAAGAAGAATTTGTCCAGTAATGACAGTCTTTAGGGACACCCTTAGCTGCAATCACAAGCAGCAATATGTAATTGTCATTAACCTTATTCTTCTCACTCTGCAAAAGGTCACTTTATTCGTGAATTGTGCATCCACACACTCACACAGATAAGAAGCCGTTAACAAAGCACAAGCGTTGGCGGCCCCACCAGCTCTATCTAACCCAGTTAGCACATTTTGTAACATTCTGTCATAAAGTCATTGGCAGTGCTGGTGTTCGAAAACTGCATGGCTCAGATGTTTCTAAACCCTTTTAATCCATGACAAAGGCCTCCCTTTATTGTTGTTTTGTTTTCCTTTGCTGCCCTACAGCATGGCAGCCAGTGTGTGCTCCTGATAAGCAGTGAGCCATGCAGACGTGGTTCAGTTTCCTTGTGCACACTACCATGCAACCTGCCAAGGCCCAAACGTGGGAGGCAGTATGGCTTCCCCTCCCCCCACCCAGAGCCAGTGCCAGTGGTACCCTGCACAATGGTTAGCAGGCCAGATAGCTTCAGAAGAACACAAAATTAACTTTCCATGTCACAAATGACATTTACCATTGCCTAGTTTGGAGGATATAATATAGCTAGTGTAAATAATTTTATTCTAATCCAAGTTAGGTAGCAGCAAGCTTCAAACTTAGAACGAAAAGGGAAAGAAACTGCTGCTATGATCATGAATTTTTTGAAAGTTCTTTTTCCTCTTTCTCTTCCTGGGTTTGCACAGCAGGGATAAAGAAAGGACGATACTGGTTCAGGACACAATGCTGATATTTGCTATTGTTAACAAAAGAGGCCCCTGTGTGTCCAGGGGAGTGTGACAAAGGAAACAAGAAAAGACTCTATAAATGGCGGTAGCCTGAATAAACTGGGTTCAGAAAGAAATGTGTGAAGGAATTGACAGTCAGGTGACTATGTGACTTGAATGACTCTCTCAACTGCCAAGTTTAGATGAAGAGCCAAGTCAGGGTACACATGGGGAGATTCTAAGGGATATCCCCGAGCTGCTGGTAGCTGAATGATGGTCCAGGGTAGACTCATGTTCCAGATGAGCTAGAAAGTAGTTGGGACAGAGGGATCAATGGAGAGGGCAATTCAGAATCCAATGGAGAAGGCCAGTTGCTTAGGGAGTATTGAGAATCAAAGAGATTAAGAAATGGAGGCCTATTTCTTGGGTAAGAGAGAGGTTAATAGCTAAGTCTGGATTTGAAGATGAGAATCAGCAGGAGGACAACTTCTAAAAACCCACCACACAGAAACAGAGACACAGATGTAGAGAGCAAACGTACGGACACCAAGGGGGAAAGTGGCGGGGGTGGTGGGGTGGTGGGATGAATTGGGAGATTGGGATTGACATACATATACTAATATGTATCAAATAGATAACTAATAAGAACCTGCTGTATAAAATCTAAATAAAATAAAATTCAAAAAAAAATAAAATAAAACCCCACCCCGCTGTGAGCATGTACCTTTTAACTGTAATGGCAAGTCCCTACCAGCACCCCTGGTTCCTAAAGGAGCTGACAGGATTTTGAAAGCAACCTCAGGTTCTGTGTACACTAAAGATCTGTATTTTTGAACAGTTCATGACTGTTCGTGTAAACTTTCAAGGCCTTTCCCGTTCTCCGCCTCAGTTTTCAAATGATCAAGAGCTACTGAAACTGAGTGGGGCCCTATGGGGCTCCCGGGCATGGAGGTCTTTTTTTGTCCCCCATTCCTTGTAGGCAAGACTCCAGCCTCCATGACCTTCCCTGAGTTCCAAAGGGTGGATTCGAACAGTTGCTAATCAAGGGAGGAGCAGCCAGGAAATGACCTGAGGGAGATTCAAGGGGCCCCGAGAAGCTCGTCAAGATTAGGAGACCCCCTGAGATGAGATTAAAGGAGTGCAGGCCCTGCGCACACCCTGGTCTTGTCAGAGAATACAAGAGAATCGTCTCTTCTCAGCCTGGGACGTGAGAGCCCGTTTTCCACTAAATCTGTAGTAGACAACTCTGAGTTTCTGTCCGTCTGTCAATCTGCTTTGCAATACGGTGTTAGGCAAGTAACTGAGAGACACCTCCAACCCTCTTGGGAATTCAGCAATCACCCACTGTATCCCGCCTTCAGTTTGCTTCCTAATCCACCCCCTTCCTCGTCTCACACTGGTCCCTACAATTTCACACAAGCCCTGAGTTTCTTTTCCCAAAGCCCCTCAACCTGCCACTTCCCCAGATCCACTGCCTGTAACAGCTCTTCTGAACTTGGGGTAACACCCAGTGGGTATACTCTCTCCAGTATAACTGATTGTTCAGAGGCTCTGACTAGAAAATCTGCTTCTCTTTCTCCTACCAGCCGTGAAACCACACCTCGGACATCTTTTAAGGTGTAACTCAAGTCACATCTCTTAGTTTGCCCTGACTGTGCAAGTCAGCACTAATATCTAAGGTCAGCTCTCAGCCTCTCCTTTCCTTCCTTCCTTCCTCCCTCCCTCCCTCCCTCCTTTCCTTCCGTCCCTTCCTTTCCCTTCCCTCCCTCCCTCCTTTCCTTTCTTTCCTTCCTTTCCCTTCCCTTCCGGTAAATATTTAATGAGATCTTACTGTACACCAGGCACTCATTCTTTTTTTTTTTTTAACATCTTTATTGGAGTATAATTGCCTTACAATGGTATGTTAGCTTGTGCTTTACAACAAAATGAATCAGTTATATATATACATATGTTCCCATATCTCTTCCCTCTTGTGTCTCCCTCCCTCCCACCCTCCCTATCCCACCCCTCCAGGCGGTCACAAAGCACCCAGCTGATCTCCCTGTGCTATGCGGATGCTTCCCACTAGCTATATACTTTACGTTTGGTAGTGTATATATGTCCATGCCTCTCTCTCGCTTTGTCACAGCTTACCCTTCCCCCTCCCCATATCCTCAAGTCCATTCTCTAGTAGGTCTGTGTCTTTATTCCTGTCTTACCCCTAGGTTCTTCATGACGTTTTTTTCCCTAAATTCTATATATATGTGTTAGCATATGGTATTTGTCTCTCTCTTTCTGACTTACTTCACTCTGTATGACAGACTCTAGGTCTATCCACCTCATTACAAATAGCTCAATTTCGTTTCTTTTTATGGCTGAGTAATATTCCATTGCATATAAGTGCCACATCTTCTTTAGCCGTTCATCTGATGATGGACACTTAGGTTGTTTCCATGTCCTGGCTATTGTAAATAGAGCTGCAATGAACATTTTGGTACATGACTCTTTTTGAATTATGGTTTTCTCAGGGTATATGCCCAGTAGTGGGATTGCTGGGTCATATGGTAGTTCTATTTGTAGTTTTTTAAGGAACCTCCATACTGTTCTCCACAGTGGCTGTATCAATTTACATTCCCACCAACAGTGCAAGAGGGTTCCCTTTTCTCCACACCCTCTCCAGCATTTATTGTTTCTAGATATTTTGATGATGGCCATTCTGACTGGTGTGAGATGATATCTCATTGTAGTTTTGATTTACATTTCTCTAATGCTTAGTGATGTTGAGCATCCTTTCATGTGTTTGTTGGCAGTCTGTATATCTTCTTTGGAGAAATGTCTATTTAGGTCTTCTGCCCATTTTTGGATTGGGTTGTTTGTTTTTTTGTTATTAAGCTGCATGAGCTGCTTATAAATTTTGGAGATTAATCCTTTGTTGGTTGCTTCATTTGCAAATATTTTGTCCCATTCTGAGGGTTGTCTTTTGGTCTTGTTTATGGTTTCCTTTGCTGTGCAAAAGCTTTGAAGTTTCATTAGGTCCCATTTGTTTATTTTTGTTTTTATTTCCATTTCTCTAGGAGGTGGGTCAAAAAGGATCTTGCTGTGATTTATGTCATAGAGTGTCCTGCCTATATTCTCCTCTAAGAGTTTGATAGTTTCTGGCCTTATAGTTAGGTCTTTAATACATTTTGAGCTTATTTTTGTGTATGGTGTTAGGGAGTGATCTAATCTCATACTTTTACATATACCTGTCCAGTTTTCCCAGCACCACTTATTGAAGTGGCTGTCCTTTCTCCACCGTACATTCCTGCCTCCTTTATCGAAGCTAAGGTGACCATATGTGTGTGGGTTTATCTCTGGGCTTTCTATCCTGTTCCATTGATCTATCTTTCTGTTTTTATGCCAGTACCATACTGTCTTGATTACTGTAGCTTTGTAGTGTAGTCTGAAGTCAGGGAGCCTGACTCCTCCAGCTCCGTTTTTCATTCTCAAGATTGCTTTGGCTATTCGGGGTCTTTTCTGTTTCCATACAAATTGTGAAATTTTTTGTTCTAGTTCTGTGAAAAATGCCAGTGGTAGTTTGATAGGGATTGCATTGAATCTGTAGATTGCTTTGTGTAGTAGAGTCATTTTCACAATGTTGATTCTTCAAATCCAAGAACATGGTATATCTCTCCATCTATTTGTATCATCTTTAATTTCTTTCATCAGTGTCTTATAATTTTCTGCATACAGGTCTTTTGTCTCCTTAGGTAGGTTTATTCCTAGGTAGTTTATTCTTTTTGTTGCAGTGGTAAATGGGAGTGTTTTCTTGATTTCACTTTCAGATTTTTCATCATTAGTGTATAGGAATGCAAGAGATTTCTGTGCCTTAATTTTGTATCCTGCTACTTTACCAAATTCATTGATTAGCTCTAGTAGTTTTCTGGTAGCGTCTTTAGGGTTCTCTATATATAGTATCATGTCATCTGCAAACAGTGACAGCTTTACTTCTTCTTTTCCGATTTGGATTCCTTTTATTTCCTTTTCTTCTCTGATTGCTGTGCTGTGGCTAAAACTTCCAAAACTATGTTGAATAAGAGTGGTGAGAGTGGGCAACCTTGTCTTTTTCCTGATCTTAGTGGAAATGCTTTCAGTTCTTCACCATTGAGGACGATGTTGGCTGTGGGTTTGTCATATAAGGCCTTTATTATGTTGAGGAAAGTTCCCTCTATGCCTACTTTCTGCAGGGTTTTTATCATAAATGGGTGTTGATTTTGTCGAAAGCTTTCTCTGCAACGATTGAGATGATCATATGGTTTTTCTCCTTCAATTTGTTAATATGGTGTATCACGTTGATTGATTTGCGTATATTGAAGAATCCTTGCATTCCTGGAATAAATCCCACTTGATCATGGTGTATGATCCATTTAATGTGCTGTTGGATTCTGTTTGCTAGTATTTTGTTGAGGATTTTTGCATCGATGTTCATCATGATATTGGCCTGTAGTTTTCTTTCTTTGGGACATCCTTGTCTGGTTTTGGTATCAGGGTGATGGTGGCCTCGTAGAATGAGTTTGGGAGTGTTCCTCCCTCTGCTATATTTTGGAAGAGTTTGAGAGGATAGGTGTTAGCTCTTCTCTAAATGTTTGATAGAATTTGCCTGTGAAGCCATCTGGTCCTGGGCTTTTGTTTGTTGGAAGATTTTTAATCACAGTTTCAATTTCAGTGCTTGTGATTGGTCTGTTCATATTTTCTATTTCTTCCTGATTCAGTCTTGCACTCATTCTTTAAGGAACTGGGTTACAGGAGTAAATAAGACGTACAGGGTCTTGGTTCTTTTGGAATTTACAGTCTAGAAGGTGGAGACAGACAATAAACTATTAAATAAATGAGAAAATGATCACTCAAGATATGCGATAGTGGATTGTGGTTAATGAATGTGTTGAGGAGTGCTCATAAGTACTTTCATCTTAATCGGGTGGTGGGAAGCCCTCTTTGAGGAGATAACATTTAATCTATGATCTAAAAGGCAGAAGGAGGAATCCATGATCCGAACTTCCAGGGAGAAGATAGCATTCCAATTCGGGGAAATTACCAATGCAAAAACCCTAAGATAAAGGCAAATTGGGAAAGTGTAAACTTTTCCTCTATTACTTCTCTGCCATAACTATACATGTAATATGTAATATAATATACAAAGAATATGCAATAAACTTTATATAATGCTGAGGAATATCTGCCTGGATTATATGTTTATACATGTTTTCTTCCCCAGGGAAGTCTCTCCAAGGCACCTAATAAACTTACCCAACATAGTAAACTCTCAGTCATTTGAGGATATATATTAGGAAGCGGATCCGTATTTAGGAGGAAGAGTGGCAAATGTGGGGGTGATAGGAAGTGAATTTCTTCTACAGCTGCTCTCTATACTGAATGATGCTTAAACTCAAGAGAGAAATTAATACACATTTCATCAAGGTTTACACTTAAGCACATGCCTAACTCTTGACTTTTTGTCATTCACTTTTATGGTGCAAAGTTCTTTTAGCTGCCCCCTCACAGAGCGAGCCCACGCGAGCCCACGCCCCACATCATCCAGTAACCAGCTTACCCTGGCTCAACCCTACACACTGTAAAAGTACTTTCAGTATGAGTGAGAACCCACCTTCACATTTTATGACTTGTACAATAAAAAAAACAAGAAAAACATGCAGATTTAAAATTATAATGTGCATAATATGGAGTTTTTAACTTAATGGCACATACAGGGAATGGTGTCATTAACAAGAAAAAAAAGAAGAAGGAAATGCATAATTGTGCACTTAGTGCTGCCGCTGGCTGTGTTTGGGTCCACAGTGCAAAGAATGGAGCAAAACCTCATGAAACAAGGGATGTGTATGTATTGTCACTTTGCTCCTTAAAGTCTAAAGTTCTCTGAACTGAAAAATAATGTAACAGCACAGCTTCCGTCAGTGAACAAAGGTGTGTGAACCTTCTTGTCTTGGCTTTCCAGCAGCAGAAGTATAACCAGAAGACCCAGATTTCAGTAAGGCTGAGTCACCACAGCAGTCACGTTGGGATGGATGGAGTCCAAGGCGGGATCCAGCAGCCTCCAAAACAGGTGTGATTTGTGAAGGAGGCTGCAAAGAGCGGATCAGCTGTTCTGCAGTCTGGTTCAGGTTTCACATAGAAACAGGAAAGTGGTGATAAATTTGCAAGTTACACAGGCACAAAAGGTTCTCAACCACAGCTGGTGCATCTCGTTCCACTCTTCACAAAATCAAGGACAACACTGCTTGTTAAAAAGCCTTGGGATTTTCATCTACTGAAAACTGCTCAGAGTAAGCAAGATATAGGAAAGTGATGACAAATTGTGCATTTGTTACCAGTTTTCTAGTACAAATATTGAACTACTGATTACAGGGGAAGTAATGTTCTTTTAGTAATAAAGGTTCAGGAGCCAAAATGCCTGAGGGCAAATCCTGCCTCTAGAATTTACGAAGTTAAATAACTTCGGTCAAGTTATTTAAATGTGTTAAATGTGAACCTGAAAATGTTATGTTCAGGTTCCTCATCTGTAAAATGGGACTATTAGTAGTATATACCATATAGAGTTGTTGTGAAAATAAGAGAGGTGGTTGAAGCACTTAGAGCCCTGCACAGCTCATATTAAGGACTCAGTAACTCTCTGCTAGTGTCCTAACAGGAAACCATGGCTACATAAACTACTAAGGCCCTGCCGGAACTCTAGTCCCTACGAGTTAGTTATTCTACAGCAAGAAAATCAAGCGCTCTCTCTCTCTCTCTCTCTCTCTCTCTCTCTCTCTCTCTCTCTCTCTCTCTCTCTCTCTCTCACACACACACACACACACACACACACACACGATAACAAACTTTAGTTGTGATACCCACCCAGTCTCTGAAAAGAAATCGATTTAGAATCAGAATGACTTACTTATCCTATGAGAAAGGCCTGGGAAAAGCCACCCTGCTCGTGAATCGTTACTATGTTAACATGGCTCAGAAAACTCCATGCAGCACCTTGTTGCTTCATCCTTCATCCAGTAAAGCAACTGCTGTTTTCCTTTTGACATTAGCTTCTCAAATGGCAACGGAAGCACTGGCTGCTTACTTTCTTCTTCACGTGGCGTGTAAAACAGCCTTGCAGACACGTCACATGGAGGGCTGCTAATCATTGGTGGAGGGCTCCAGATAAGCAGTCAGCTCCAGAGCTGTGCCCAAAGCAGCATCACCTGGGGAGCTTTAAATAACCAAAGCCAGGGACCCGCGTGAGGGTCAGACTGGGTGGGCGGGGCCCAGGCACTGGTGTGTTACAAATACTCCCCGCTTATTCTGAGGCTCAGTGACAGTTGGCAACCACTGAACTGCCAAATGCTCTTATTTTACAAAGTGACATCTAGGACACTAAAGTGATAGCCTAGGGGCTCATGAGTGGCAGTCAGGAGTAGTCCAAGGCATCTTTAACCCAAACAAAATGCTAGTAGCCCTCAAATAGAGGGGGGATTGCAGGAGAAGAATTGCATATCAGAATCACATAGAATTCTGTTTGAAGCATCACATCACATCACCATCACCACCACCATCACCTCTGCCTTGTCCCATGTCCCACCCCTCCTGTTGTCCCGGGATCTGATACGATTCTAATGCTTCCTTGCTACTCAGCAAAATTTCCCAAACATATAGACCTTCTGAGAAGTACAGATCCTACCCCATCGTGAAGTTGTGGCCCAGAATCTTTACTTTTAAAAAGCTCCTCAGCCAGTTCTTACATGAATCTAGGTTTGAGAAATACTCTTTAGATGCTCAGAGGGTCAGTTCTTGAGGTAATAGCACACCAGGCATCATTAATAAGACTTGGATTAAGGATGGGCAATGATGAAGGTACCTTGAAAGGAGGTACTAAAATGAGGATACAAAAGCCCAGGGGGCTCAGGTCTGTAACAGACATCCCGGATCTGCCTCCCAGGTGTGGCCAGGGTTTGGTATGACCTCCTATAATCCCTTTTTATCCTAGAAAACTTAGTTGGAGTTAAGATTCCTTCGTTTTCCCTTATTTGCTCTGTCTGTGAAATCTTGGTGTTCATTTCCACTGTATTTACACTGGACATTGTGGGTGGACATGGATATTTTTTTGAGTACAACCCCTGCTGCCAAAGCAGAAGAATCCTGACACACAGGGGCTTTTGAAGACTTGCTGATACTGCATTTCATATAATATCAAGGTTCGTAAGAGGAAAAACAAACATTGGCTGAGACCCTGAAAGCAACACCACTGGCATGCCCTCCCCTTGTTTCTTAATAAGCGTTGATCCTGCTTGTGACGGCTGTGTCGATCGTTTGGGTGATGGTATATTTGGCTGACGGTGCTGCTAAACTTGGGGCATTGTGAACGGTTTTGTAATTTGGAAGGAGCTCAGCATATATGAGTTTGTGAATTGGACTTAAGTCTTTTTAACGCCCATTCCCACAGTGCAGGTGAACTCACGGTCAGTGTCTCCTAGGATTCTTTCAGCCAGACTGTTGCGCTATCTATCTTCCTAACTGCCCAATGAATATGGCGAACTCTATCTCACCAGTGGTGGCATCTTTCTAGAACAACTGGACGGACCGGTGCAGCCACAGCTCGCTGCCCTCCACAGGGACCTTCTGTTTGTGCTGGGGTCTGCGGGAGATGGCGGCCTGGATGGGCTTCTCCCCAGAAGTCACAGATTCCTGCTTCTCAGGGCAGCAGCCTTACGTTCCAAGTGTGCTACAGTATAAAAACTAGGCTTTTGCTGAAAGCCTTCCTTTGTCTGCTTTCTAGCCTAGTTTGCCATCCAAAAGATTCCACAGAGTTGATGTTTCCGTTTCTTTAATTCAGTGTTTGGGATGACACAGCCTCAGCCCAGCTGTCTCCCAAGCAAAGGGGTGTGTGTGTAAATGTTACCCAGTGTTCTCGGCCTCTTTTCTTTCTTTGGGTCGGAAGCAAGGCTGTCACACTGTATGTTGTTATTTAAGGGATATGCTGAGATGTTTCCTTTCTGTGGTGGAAAAGATCTTTTCAAGGGAGCCTCTTTATTCCTCTGACATTTCCACTCTTGAAAAGCTGACCCAGTTCCCGCAGAATAACAAAAGAAGCACACAGAGAAAACAGATTCCCCTGGGAGACTGATAAACTCAGGTGAACTCTGGCCAACTGAGTTTCCCTCAGAGAACTGGGCAGACTGCCAGAAAGCTGAGGAAGAGTCACATCTCAAAGATATATGGACACATTAGGATCTGCTCAGCTTTGAGCTGCCTTTCAGAATTTGCCTTTGATATGAGTCCATGTGAGAGTTCAGTCAATCCCACATCGAGCCTGTGTGCAATGATGTTTGGACATCTGGTCTACCGTGTGTCTTCCTTTAGTCCTAGAGGGTCCTACCTGGGGCCTAAGGACTCACCCTTACGCCTGGGTTTCTGAGCCAACGTGAACAAACCACAACAGCTTCCAAGGCTCTGGAGACTTGAGTCAGCTCACATTCACCACAGGTATTGGCCTCTCCAGAAACTAGCACCACTCTGAGTTGTAGAATCTGGGAAGAAGAAGGAGATAAATGGACATAGCACCACATCCTGTACACCTCACACAGCTTTAAATATTACAATTATTTGTCTAATCATCGCTCCGAAAATTCTGAATAGAAGTTGGTTCCTTTATTTAACGTATTTTCCACTCTTCCCAGATCCTCTGTGTTTACCAACATTTCAGCCTTTTTCTTCCTTGATAACTAGAGAGAGGCTCAAGGCCTAATTTCCCTCTCCTTTGTCTCCTCTTTAAGGGTGAGTCTGAATTATAAAACCACGACTATATTTGCGACTGGCCTGTAATTAGCTTTTCTAAGCCATGAGTTATTTTTTGGCATTTTTTTGGTACAGAGCAAAGAGGAATTCTTCTTTAGGATATGTGTTCTTTTCATCAGATTCTGTGAACAAAGAACATCAATAGATGTATCCACTTGGCTTATCTAATTTGTTCCACATCTTTTCTTAGATCATATTCCCTATCCTTTACATTTTCCATTGAATTTCATTGACTCTTTGCAGCTATCTTTTTTTTCACGTAGTCATTCAACAAACAGTTCCTGTAAGTATCTGTAGGTATTGCCCTAGGGAATGGAAAAACAAAGAGGCTCCCTGCCCTCTAGGAGGTAATGGTTAAGTGGAAGAAACCAATGTAAGATCATCACAGCATCATCAATAACAGAACCAAGTACTAGAAGAGAGGCAGATAAAAAGTGCCTCAGGAGCAGAATAAATGAGAATCGCTTATTCTACCAGGGAGTTCTAGGTGATAGCAGAACAGTGGGTTAACTTGTCCTGTCTACTCATTCATAGTCCCTAGGTGAAGGTGAAAGTGAAATCAGGGTTTTCCTCTGTTTGAACTTGAATTAATTTTTAAAAATTGTGCAGAATTCATGTTTAGCAGAAGGTGATAATGAGTTCAGTGGCATCAAAGCTATAAAATATCTCCAGTGAGGGCGTCTTGGCAATAATGATGGAAAACTGTATTACACACACACACACACACACACACACACACACACACGTGCCTGAGCGTGCATTTAGTTACACATACATATCCATTCTACCCTAGCAGCAGATTTGTGAGTGGGAGAGGCAGGTGTGGAGCGATGGCTCTATAGTCATAGACCCTCTGATCTACCTGTGTGTGCACCGGAGCCCCCTGCCTCAAGCGTCAGGAAGAGCCGTCTCCATGCCCGTGCCAGCTCCACAGGGACCAGGACCATCATGCCACCTCTGTCTCCTGCCAGCACATTTATCACTCAGTCAGTTTTCTGCGTGCCTAAGATGTGTTCAGCCCTAAGGAGGAGAAAAAAAAATATTTTATTTAATGCCTTCTGTGTGCCAGGATCATGCTTCTGCCTTCTTGTATTATCATTCCATTTATGCCTCATAATAATCCTACGAGATAGACATTGCCATTTCTAAATTTTTCCGGTAAACTAAGTCTCAGACGGGTTAAATTGCCTGGCCAACATCATATAGCTTATAAGTTACCATCCTTTGCCATAAAAGGTTTATGGATCAGGACTTAAACCATGTGTGTTGCAGTTCATTCTTACATCTGTATCCTAGCTCTGGGATAGAGATATAATACTGGGCCACCTTGGAGATATTTCTTATTCTTCCTTAGCCTCAGTTACTTTATCTGTAAAAGAAAAATAATAATAATTTCAGAGGTTTATTAGGATTAAATGAGACAATGGTTATAAGGTGATTAACCCTTTGCCTGGTACCTAGCAAACACTCAATATATTCGATATAATAGCTGTCCTAAAAATGGTTAAATTGGGAGTCCAGGGCTGTCTCTACTACATCACTTCCATAGGAAACCTTGGTGAGTTTCCTTTTTCATTTTTTTCAGTTCCGCCCTTAATATCAAAGAGATGCCACCAGTTCAAGGCCAGAGCCTAATGGACCATGAAAGAACAGCTTTCAGGTATAAGCCACCAGCTGGGATGCTTGTTACTCATAATCTGATCCTCTCTCTCTTTCTGCAGCTTAGTCCCTAGTGGCTCTTAAGGATAAAAAGAGCAGCTATTCTGGGGCACACATAGCATGTGAGGAAGTTTTTTCTTTATTGAGTGGCACAAGCAGCAATCCAATTCCAAATAATAAATAAAGCTAAATGATGGAGCCATGTGAGTATACCCAAAAAGGCCAAAATTCAACCAATGATTATTAAATGCCTACCTAAGCTAGACACTAGTCATACAAAGAATTCACAGTCCTTTCTACAAAGGGCTCAGTGTCAAGTCAGGAAGACCAACAAGTGCACAAGTTCCACGTAGGGCACAGAGTACTATCAGCCTTGCACAAAGGGTTGCAGGTTGAGGCTGCAAGTGTCCCACCCCAGCATTCAAGTTGCCATGCGGACGGCACATGAATGGTACTGAAGACACCTGGCCAAGCCCATCAACCAAGCCATCCTGTGACCGAGCTCCATTCATATTAAAGAGTGAAAATTTCCCCGAAGTTCCTTGACCATTTGTCTTGTCCTATTTGTATAATTTCCTCCCACTTAGGTACTTAAGCAAACTTTAAATACGAAATAAATGCTACTGGTAATTTCCCACAAAGTTTCAAAATATAAAATCCTTGACAGGATTATGAGGCTTCCTCTGTTTACTCTGGTGGAGGATCAAAAGTGAGAATCAGATGGAGAGGCACAGAGGGGAATGCAGGGCCAGGACCTGCTAGCGTTGCCCGAAACATGAATCCACTTCATCTGGCTATGGGGGTGGCTGAAGGAAGATGCGTTCCAGGACAGAAGGGCAAATCTGAGCTTTACAATGGGAGTTAGAAAAACCTGCATCAACATTATTTAGATTTTTTATAATTTCTCCTTATAAAGCTTTGGATGTATCTAATATGCGTGTGAATGTATATATTTTTCTTTTGAGAATGGTGAAGCCCCAAGATGCTTGATAATACGATGCATCAGGACCCTTGGGTAGGGGACTTGGCTGCTATGTTTTAGTCTTTGCGAATACAATGACTATTTTGGAGATAGTTCCTTATGCCTAGTTCTGTGCCTGGCTTTGTGCTGGATACTGGAGGGCCGTGGAAGACAAGATGTGTCTTCTGGGCGGCTTGTGTTCAGAGGCTGACACGGAGATTTCATCTACAATTGAAAAAACTTGGAGCAGGTATATAAATCAAATGATGAAAAAGAATAGCACTCTGAACCAGCATGGGGTAAATGCTGCATATAAATCTTTGCATTACTGCAAACCTCGAAGGTACTGCAACTACCCTCAGGTGCTTTGGAACAATTCCAGAATGCATAGTTTAGTTAAATGCGCCTATCCAGATGTCGAGATAAAATTAAGGCCTTTCCTGGACTCCATACTGGAGAACTGCGTACACATCTCTACATGACTAAGTCACTTCCTAAAGTAGTTAGTGTGATGTGAAGTGCCTGGGAGAGAATTTCAGAGAAGGTGGAAATGGCTAAAAAGTTAGGAAAGAAGTATTATAAGAGAAAATGACTAGATAAGACCATTCTATTTATAGAAGAGAACTGAGTGAAAATAAAGTCTCTTCTTGGGTGGATTTAAACAAAAACCTGCACGAGACCCCTAGAAGCCAGAGGGAAGCGGGTGCAGGAGTAAGTAACTTGAAGTGAGCTAGTGGGAAGGACCAGAGCATGAATCCAATTTTGTACTTAATCTCCTGGTGATGGATCCTCAAATCCCTAGTACTTTTCTGCAGGTAGTTGGAGAATTTGGCTAATATTTGCTCCATTTTCCACTGTACAGTGCCAGAAGGCAGATAAGATATTGGGTCTCTCCCAGCACACTAGTTCAGGTTCTCTGGAAAGTAAGTAACAAAACCTGACTTTGGCTGAAAGGGAGCGTACTTGCAGGGACTGGGGTAACTTATTAAATGCAGTAAGAAAGCTGAAGTAACCAAATCAAATCAAACAATTTTGGGTAAGGGCAAGACCCGTAAACCTTCTCTCCAAGGCCCTGACTTGAGTCAAGGAGACTCAAGTCTTCTGTTCTCAGGCATGTCTCTCTTGCCCTAGGGAGAAAGAATCTGTTGGGTCTATGAGCAGCCCTGCATTGATTGTGAGACCAAGAGCAGGAATAGGGACACAATACAGACATGGCAGCAGGGCATCAGCTCCTATATTTTAGGAGTAGTTGCCAGAGGAGAGGGGTACCCTGTAAGCCATCCCCAGAGATGTCTGCTGTTCCCAAGAAGGAGCTCTTTGTTACAACAGCACATGGAGTTGTTTCCAAACTCCATGCGTCGGGTTGAGGGTGGGGAGAGAGAGAGAAAGAGAGAAAAGGAGGAAGAAGCATTTAGGTTTACTCCAACAGAGAACGTTGTGATGGAGAAAACTGTTAAATATGGAATGTATTACTCCCCCCAAAATGAACTGATCATGCTTGGAAATAGGATATATTCTCCTCTGCAAAAAATGGCTAAGTTGTGATTCTCCCGAGGTTCCTCTAGTTACTAAGATTTTGTGATTTTGTGGTAAAATGTTACTCTATTGCAGAAGAACATTTATCAAATTATGTCCATTAGATGTTAATCATTACATGTTCTATGAAATACAGATTTACAGTTTCAATCAGGTTTGAGAACTACTAAATTAAAGTTCATGTTTGCTGTTGTTGTTTATGTTTGCTTTCCTTTTTGTGGCTGTAGAATTTCTCCCGATATTAATATATACCATAACTCTTTAAAAGGGGAATAAGATTATAAATTTGTATACAGGAAAGACCCCTAGGTGGGGTTTGGGCTGGTTGCTAGGCAGCCAACCCACAGTACTGCTTCAAAACCCTAATCCAGTTTGGGGGTTATGGTTGGCTTCCGCCAGGCTGAGCTCAGCCGACATTGGAAGAATGTGGAGGAGTTTGAGATAGGTAGGCGAAGGGAGGAAGGTATGGAGGAAAAAACATTTCATGTGCTGGGGACAGCCTATTGGAAGGTCCCAGTGCAGGACAGAGCTGTATGCACTGAAGTTACTGAAGGAAGCCCAGTGCAGTCGGAGTGTATCAAGGGAGGTAGACAGGGGTCAGAAAGGACTTTGGGAACAAATTAAGTCATTTGGATTGCTTCCTAAAGTCAGTGGGAAACCATTAGTGGATTCTAATCATGAGAGTGACCCCGCTCCTCAGTCTTACTCTATTGGTCTTTCCACTCTTCCTCGTGGATTTTGTGATCTTACGGTATCGATAATCTCTAAGTTCATTGCCAGACTCTTTTGAGAGAAAGTGAGCTATTCTAGAAGTTAGTTCGAACAACTATCTTAGAGAGTTGCAGGCTGAGGGAAAGCAAGGGACTGACTCCCTCATTTGGCACTTTAACCTCTCAGGGGTGATACTCAATGGTGAAAACTTGAAAGCCTTTCCTCTAAAATCAGGAACAAGACAAAGAGTATGATGTTCGCTGTGAGTCTGTCATAAATAGCTTTTATTCTGTTGAGATATGTTCCCTCTATACCAGCTTGGATGAGAATTGGTATTGAATTTCATCAAATGCTCTTTTGTGTCTATTGAGATAATAATGTGATTTTTATCCTTCCTTTTATTAATGTGGTGTATCACATTCATGAATATTGAACCATCCGTGCATCCCTGGAATAAGCCCCACCTGGTCATGGTTTATGATCCTTTTTATATATTGTTGAATTCAGTTGCAGATATTTTGTTGAGGATTTTTGCATCTATATTCATCAGAGACATTGGCCTGTAATTTTCCTTTTTTGTAGTCTCTGTCTGGTTTTGGTGTCATGGTAATGTTAGAAATGTTACAAATGTTAGAAAGCTAAGCAAGCAAACAAAAATATATTTTCTAAACTCTTGCAACAAGGTCTGGACATAGTCTGTGTTCTGCCGAGTAGATGCGTCAGCAACAGACTTGGCAGAAGTGAGCCGTGAAAAGCAGTGCTGGCAGGGGCTGCGGCGGGGCAGATGAAGGGCACTGGATTTGTTAGCTCTTTCTGCAAGCACGACGGCAGAGACATTTGGTCCTTTTGCGGTTGCGGTTCTGGTCAGGGTTTGAGTATCCCTAACATCAGAGGAACCTTGTGATGAGTAACAAGAGGAGGCAGCAGTGAGATTTCCACTAGAGCCGTCCAGTAGGAGATTGGATGTTTCTTCTGGCTGCCCTAATTCCTGATGGTTCCATCCTAGCTTGTTTACTTGTCCCTCCTGAAGTTTCTGTAAACTTCTTATTCTCTAAAACTCCTTTTCTTCTTAGTCTAGCTAGAGCAGATCCTGTTTCTTGCAATTAACTGAGTAATACAGATCTCCTGTTCTGTACCCCTATTGTTCACTATACTTTTCCTTCATAGTATATATCACAACTGCAGTTAAATAGTTGTTTAATTTTAGTGTATATCTGTCATCTCCACTGGATGATAAACTCCTTGAGGGCCAGAATTGGGTTTTATTTTCAGCACCTAACATCGTACCTGGTACATAATTGGTGCTCAGTAAGTACTGGTGAACACATGAGTGAAGGAGCGAATGAGTGGCACTTTGTCCCAGCTCTACCCCTTATTAGCAATTTTACCTTGAGTAGCTCAGTTCCCCTACCTGAGCCTCAGGGTTCTGCAGAGACAGTGCTCTAATTCATTATTTAGATCAAATGGGAGAAGATATTTGGAAATACTTTATGAACATTTTATTCAAATGTCAAAGGTTATTATTCTGGGCTACCAAGAAACAAAGAGTAAAGAAGACAAACATAGTCTAATAATTTTTCTGAGCCCAACTATAACAGATCTTTTATTTTCTTATTTTCTTTATTGCAAGTCTATGCAAGTCCACATATATGGGACTACTGTTCGAATTCCAGAGTCATCCTAAGAGCTCCCAGATGTCCAGAACTCATAATATAAACATTAGAGAGTGATATTAAATTATAGCAAGGACATGGCACTGCTCTTTATAGCAACCCAAGGTCAAATAAACATATACTGGGACACATGGAGATTCTTCACTTGGAAGATTCCAAAAAGGGTTTGGGGAAATAAATGTTTATACAAAACAGAATAAGAACTCAGAATATGTAAGGAGAATTATATTACCACTTTGGAACCCAGGCTTTAATTCAAATGATACTTAATCCTGAAGTAAGTGCAACAAAAACTCTCCCATTCCTTTGTTTGCCTGTTGTGTGCACCAAGTTGAATCACGAAGGACAAAGTGCAAGTAGACATCAAGTCGTGATCCTGGGGGATTGAGCTGGATTTATTGATTTTTCTCTCATGTTTTTCCCATGAAGATAACTTCAGTATCTGCTTTGACCCAAATCCCCTGTTGACCTGCTTTGAGGGCTAGGTGAGAGAACTGAGGACTGAAAAGTAAAGAAGGCAAAACATCTTCATCTGTAAGAGGGAAGGAAAAAAAAAATTGTAGCAAAGGAAAATTGAACAGCCTTGTAAGGTAATTAGCAATTTTCAAATGCAGCAATGGGCAAAGGAAACAAAACGTAGAACATGTATTAAAAGTCAGGCGGTTGGTTTAGAAAATACAGCTGTAGGATCACACAGATTTTGACCATCCAAACCAAATTCAATTATCATGTCTGTGCTGCTTTTCTATTTCCGCCACTGAAAGGCTATTATTAGGTGCTCTTTCTCTTTTCTGCATCTCCAAGTATTGCCTTCCTAAAACATTCCAAAAAGTAAACATTAGCTTTAGGCCATTTGATTACTGGTTTCCCAGAACACTATGTTCTGTCCTGTTTCTCTCCATATTCCTTTAATATTAAAAATAGGAAGTGACTGAAGGCAGTTGAATGGCTCTGCCTTGGAGGCTGTTCCCCCAGCCAACCTCTCAAGCATTGTTGGGTCTTTACCCTCTAAAACCCATTTCGTCCTTATTACATAGACAGCCCTCTGACAAGCAGAAAAAACCAGAAACTGAACATTTCTTTCCTCTCCACCAATTGCTAATTTTTTCAAAGTGCTTTTTGCTTTGTTTAACAAGACTTCTTAGCTATGGCTCGTTTTAAGTAAGGCTCATTTTATTTTTCGTGCTAGATTAGCATCTGAATTGGGAGGAGAGCTGGCTATGAAAGTGTCTTTGAACAGGTGAGATAAACAGAACCTGGGATAAGAAGAAAGCACTACCTGGCCCCCTGTGGGCAGTACCCAGGAAGTGATCCGGGCTGATAGAGGTATCAGTTATGTTTACCACAGATGGCACTCTTATTCACATGCTACTTCCAGCTCTGAGCTGACCCAGCAGAAATGATGTGTGACATGCCTTGTAGTAGGAGCCATTCCTGGGAGTTTCACAGGGAAGAGAATCAGCTAGGAAGCCAGACCCGTGTATTTCTTTGGTGGTGAACATGGATATAAGATGAACATAGGAAGCTGTGTTCTGCACAGGAATTACTCCTACATCCCTCAAAAGAAACAGGGAGCAAAGTTTGTCCCAGTTAGATTATTTTCCCTCATCACATACCTGTAAAGCAAAATGTAAAGCAAGATGTGGGGAAAAAAAAAGGTCACACAGTTAAGCCAAGGAAGAACTTAATCCTGAAACCAAATTCATTGTAACATAAATTTAAATAACATTTCAGAAAACCTTAAATCATACATCACTTTATGTTCTTTTTGGGGCTTCTGTAACATTCAAAAATACATTTGTACACAGTTATAATTGTTGGACACAGACAACCTTGTCTTTTTCTTCTGAAATTTAACATTATTTCACACATTTTCATGAATTATGTACCACCATTACCCGTGAACTTATATGTAATACTGACATGGAACACATTCTTTCATTTGTTTAATTACTCATCGAATATTTATGAGTGCCCCTAGATAATGAAGACCTATATATAACCACAAAGAAGATTCTGAAAAATAACACACTAGGTTGCTTTTCAGTAGGCTTAAAACCAAACTCTTTATATTTTATTTATTTTGCAAAGTCAGACTTCCACATCACTAAATTAAGACATTTTTTCCTAAAGAAAAAGTGAGCACTTATCTGGGCCTTAACTTCTATGCAAAATGAGGAAGGGATAAATTTGATACTTAAGCTCCCTTCCTTCACTGGAATTCTATGATCTGGGTTTAAGGAAATAGTAGGAACATAACACGCATTGTGTCATCAAACATCTTACAATTGCCCTTAAGAGTCATGGTACTTTCTCTAAATCACCAGTGACAATTAAGCAAGAGCATAGATTTTACATCTTAGAGCCCCACTACGAGTTTAGTTGAGAGTAGGCATCCTCAGGAGCTGAGACCAGGAATTTAGGAACTGGGAACAGAGGGGCAAGTATAAGGAGTACAATTTACTTTTCTATTTCTTTCACTTGGATGAGGGAAGACCAAGGAGGGCTTTGAGAAAACCAGAACAATCCCATTAAGTGATCCAAAGAGAAGAGCAAAACATGTTCCCTCGTTAATAAATGTGATTTTATGTTCATGCCAGCCACCTATTAATCCAAATTAAAAAAAACCAAAAACGTTCTTGGCCTTGGCGACTCCTGTCTGAGCACATTGCTGTTCTGATTTCCCACTAAGATCTACAAATGATCAAGAGCTCAGTAATTCCAAGTGGTGTTTTCACAGGACCACCTCCTTCCATAACGTATAAAATGCTCTTTCATGAAGACAGATGGACATAGTCTACAGGACCCTGCTTACTCCAGAGAAACTGTCTTTGAAAACTTTTGACAGCCAGTGGGGTTGCACGTCTGTCTCTATTTAAATGAGCACGTTATAGTTAATATTTTTGTGACTTTCAGCCAGTTGTTCAATCATTTCTCAAGTGTGATACATTTTAATAAAAAATGAAACACTTTATGATACAAATATTGTTAAAATCCCAAGTTTGGCTATATTCTTTTTGAAAAAAATCTTCTGGAGTAAGGCACCTTTTTTAAAAAAAAGGGGGGCATAGAGCATATGATGTTTGTTTGCTGAAATCAACGTAAATGGAATAATATACACACCCAAGTTACCTTAAGAATGGCACAGTGCCCCTTTTTACTTTCATAGATCTGTTTCTTTAGGAAGCCATTTTCTGGTCTGGCTTAGAGGATTTTATTTTATTGACTAGTAGTTTAAAAGATATAGTAAATCTAGTCTATCTAACATTTTATTGACCAAAATTATCTAGTAAATGGCACTTCTGAGTTTACCAGCAACATGATAGTTGGTACTTACAATTATGATAGAGAGAGCAGTAGATGATAAGTCAAAAAGTCAGATGGCAACCAAAATGGTTGCTCTGAGTCAGGAAACATCAGAAAGTGACACTCGTTGAAGAGAAGAAAACTCTCTTTATTGTAGGACTTCAGGGTGTGATTCTGGGGCATTTTAATACTGGAATTAAGAGGCCCCTTTAGATGTTATTAGGAAGTGAAAATTTAGTCAGTGTACACTTGAAATGTTAACCGATTTGAGAACCATGTGATAAGGAATTGCCATGGCAATGGACCTGAGAGGCATGGCTCTAAAAGGAATCTAGCAACGAAGAGTTGGAGAGTAAGACATTTTTAATTGCTTCTTCTCCAGTGCAAAGATAAAGCTCACTGGAATGCTGAAAGTGTTATGTTTGCCAAGTACATGCAGGTACTTCAGTAAGTCACCACCAATGCATGGAAATGACCTAGAGATCACTCAGCTCCCTGTGTTCCATAAGCCAGCCATAGAATCCTAATCTGGCTTCCTGATAAAAGAAGGGAATACATTGATGGAATCAAGCAAATAGGTCATTCAATTTGGTGGTAAATTATGACTCATTATAAATTAGTAGATTGACTTTCAGGTACAGCTTCACCTTATATTGGTTGGACAACCACTGAATGATGTAGGGACTTAAGAGTCCTGATTCCTATCATGCAGTGAGATCCAGCGTAAATCGATGTTGACTCCCTAACAGAATTATGGTGTTGCCACCGAAGTATTGCAAGCCTCTGCATGCATTATCCAGGAAAGATTAAATCACGTTCAATGGAAATTATGTTATATTTTTATTCCTTGAAAAACATGATTAAAATAATAATAATATTAATACCTAATAGTCATTGAGTAAGTTAGTTATTACTATAGTTACTGCTTAGTGTCATGTACTCTTTTAAGCTTTTATGTATGTTATTTTTTTAAAATCCTCATCACATCCCTAAGAGTATCCCCATTTTACAGACAATGGAGGCAGAGAGAGGTTTAATAAATTACCCAGGATCACACAACTACCAAAAGGCATGGTCAAGATTTGAACCTGGCACTTAAGCTCTTCAGTCCATCCTCTTAATCACTAGACAAGCTCTCTATTAAATAAATGCTTCATTGAGTGGCCTGTGCCATTTTCCAACCAAGCCAGACAAAATTTTTCCTAAGTTAATTAAGACTTCCCCATTCGTAATAGTGTTCCCTAGCATTTCTTCACCCTGCTTTGACTTTGTTATTCAGGAATAGATCTTTCTTCACGACTCCAGTGTGTCTGAGATCAGAGTTTTCGCATGTGATACAAACACTCTTTGCCAGATCAACCTCTTGACTCCCAACAGCAAGTTTACTATGAGCCATTAAATACTCTGCAATGCGAAGATTATGGTTGGGTCAGTGAAAGCAGGGGAGGGCGGAAACTGGCTGCAATTCTTGTTTGTTTTTCAGTGTGAATACCGAGACTACAAGGCCAACAACTTTCACCTTTTATATCATTTTTCTCCTTTGCCAATGATTGACCCTGGGAGTGTTAAACAAAAACTTTTCTTCCTTGCTGTTCTTGAAGCAAACACACAATTAAAACACAGGTGTGTTTGTCTCACTGGAATCTTTGCCACGGAAATTCTAAGATACTACCCAGGGAGAATAAGGTAACCTCACTGTGTCGATGAACGAGAGAGATGGGAGCCCTAAAGAGAGACACTAATCTCAGAGCGTGACCTTAACAATGCATTCTGAATAGCTTGCAAGGGGCACCTGCACAGCAAGGCGTGTAAAAAAGTGCTCCCACCACAGGCATTGCCTAAGGGGGTGGACATTTCCAATGAGGGGGACTGAGGAAGTCAGGCCAAGCCAAGACAGCGGAGACCCCAAGTTGTTTCTAACTGGTTTAACCCAAGGGTTTAGGCAGTAGTAACACCAGGTTGGTGAGACAGGGATGGGAGCAGGAGACACGCTAGCCTGAAGGGGTTGGAAATCTTCCACAGTACGCTCTTTATTCAATCACTTACTTATTCATAAAAACATATTATTATTGGAGGCCAACTACATTCCAAGCACTGAACAACACGGGAGTTATCTCCTGCTCTCAGTAAATGTATAGCCTAGCTCAGGAGCCTAGGTTGGCCAGAAATCAAATTCCAAACAGCAGACCCACCTGGGAGAAGTGGAAAGAGAGTGACAGTGATATGGACAAGGTGAACAGTGTGAGGTGGAAAGTGGTCAGAGCATGTCCAGTCCGGGACCTGTGTTTGCAGGAATATCTGCAAAGACAAGAAGACCACTGGCAAGGCTCAGAGGCTGCAAGGTCAAAGACAGTTACATTTAAAATAGCTAGTCTGTCACCTAGGAGCAGAGGCTGATCTTAAAACAGCCTCTATGTTATCAGCCCAGACACAGTTTCTGCTGCAGGGCAGTCAAGGCTCCATAGACCTTGAGCCTAGGTTAAAGATGGTCCCACACTTGCAGGTAAACTGCCTGCTGATCCAGGAGCAGGAGGGTTGGGGTTTACAGGCAGTGCTAATGGTGCATTTGAAATTCCTGTGGGATGATACGTATTCTTGGCATCGGATGAACTTTCCTTTAAATGTTCATCTCGTACCGATGTTAAGATAAGCTTGAATTCTCTGAGACTATACCAAGTCATGGCAGACGAATGCTGCATGATGAGAGAAATGGACAAATTAACTCACCTAGCATTCAACTAGTAATGAATTAATAGAAAATTTAAAGGTCAGTGATGCTAAACACAAATTCATTTTTATGTATGATAAATAGGTAGATAGAGATACAACTATATGTATATATGATATATATAGAGAGATATAGACAAAGATATAAATATATAATCTCCAAATAGATTTGGCTTCTACTGTGAGCTTGACAATTCTTGCTGGCATGTGACTGACCATAGAAAGCTATTTAACCTCTCAATAAACTAAATTTTTGTCCATTTTACAGATAAAGCAATTTGTTTTTTAATAATGTTAACTTGTCCACCAAAGATGTGCAGAGAGGATTAGATAGTTGCCGTATGTTAAGCAAGTAGCATGATGCTTGGCACATAGTAAGTGCTCAATAAATGCGACTAATTACTCAGTCATCTCAGCCAGTAACAGTGAACTTGGAGAGGGTTAGCCACACAGAATCCCCAGTCTCAAACTTTGCAGTTTATTAGGAAATGTAAAATCCATCTCAGAAGCAAATAGTGGACTTCACTTAGGCCCAGGTTCTTTTTGCATCTATGGTGTAGCTCTAAGGATGAGGCCAGGTGCCAGGTGTGACTTGGGGATCTGTGGGAAACATGTTGCTATGCTCATCTGGCAATGGCAGTGAATTCTAGGACTGACAATACAGACCCAAGCAAATGGTATTAAACTGAGCACTTGAATTATCCTGATACGAGAGACTGGGTGCAGGACTATCTCATATCCTGTTGTAGGTGCTTCTTGGATTTCCATCCTCACCTTAGCTGAACTGTATGGAAAACTACTTGATACCTGTGAGGTGAAGGCAGCTAGGTAAAGAGTTCAGTGGCTGCAAATACGAATCTCAGCCCAGGTGCTGAGCACGGAGGGCTACAAAGATGCATGAACCCAGGATTCGGGTTTTTTGTCAGAATTATTTTTCCCCAAGGTTTGTTGCAGTTACCCCTTCTTCCTGGCTTTATTCCCCTGTGAAATAACATTGAATAGTTCTCTCACAGCTGTTCAGGTTGCTTATCCACCCTCCTAAGTTGGAATGTCCTGCATGCTCCTTGTTCTTCCTTGTAAGGTGCAAACCCATGGCCCTCTGTAGCAGGCTCTTTATTTCCTTCTGTTGTGCTCATCAGAAACGCCTTAGCTGCTTTCCCGCTCACATGCTGAATTAATAAATTACAGATGCCTGTTATCAAAGATTTGGAGGTTTTGACAAGTGATTTTGTTGATCACAAATGCAAGGTTGTGTTAGGGAGAACTTGCGTTTTCGGGATATAGAAGGTAGATCAGCCCTGAATCTGAAAAATAAACAGGCAAGTTTGATGAGCTGAAATTCATGGCAGAGCTTCTTAATATTTCCTGAGGTTCTAATCAAAGGAGCATCTTAACTGGTCCCAGAGGGAACTGGAAGATGAAAGGCGCTGACATTGACGCCCACTGTACCTTGCCTCATCACAACTTTTTTTCCCTCCTTCCTTTTGCCTGTTTCTAAAAATATCTGGGCAGGTAAGAATTAGTGGTAGGATGTTATTTAGACAAAAAACAAAAACCCACTGCATAATGCACCATATCGTTAAAATTTTTAACATCTATTAAATTAAAATCAAGGAAATTGACATAGATAGGATGAAAGAAGATACAGCACCTCTAGCTTATGCCAACTAAAAATAAGAATTATTAATGAAGCTCGGCTTTCTTCTGCTGTGCACATTAATTATTTATGATAATAATACTCGGCACTGCCATATTAAAGAATTTTCTTCACCCAGCTTCCCAGAAAACTCTATCTTCTTGGGAAAAACAAACAAAAAAAAGGAACCTCAACATGTTAAGCCCACAAAAGAATGCATTCCTCTCGGTGTATTTATTATACAGGAAGATGAATATAGTCTTGGGTTATTAAACTGGAATGAAAAACACATCTTATTAGAACTTACATGGTGATTTTTATTCTCACTAGTTTCATATAAACTTAATGATGCAGACTGCATTTTTATGCTCATCTATTTTAAAATGGTGCCTGGAGCAAAAAAAGCTTCCATTAATGCCAGTTTGGTATTTCAAATACAATTTGATGTAATTTACTTCAAATATATGTGAACAGAAAAGGATAATGCTAAGTGTGTTTTCTAGATTCAGATGTGGGTTAGCTCATGGCAATGATTTGTCAACCCTAAGCTTTTTGCAAAAAAAGAAAAAAAAGAGAGGGAGAGAATTTCTTTGGTTTATAAAATACAAAAAAAAAAAAAAAAGAAAAAGAAAGAAAGCAAAAAAAAAAAAGAATACATCTCTACTAGTGTTAAGAGTGGGAGAAGAAAAATGCTGGGTTTTATGATAAAAGACTAGCTTTAACTTTATTTTAGGTTTTAATATTTATTAACTGTAAATGAATTATAATGCAATTCCCTCCAGTGATATGCTGAACTATCTAAACCCACTGCTTTTTATACTCACATATATATTATATATGGGTATGACAACATGAAATCACGCAGTTTAGAGAGGTTTGGTGTATTTGAATCTTGGCAGATAGATATTAAATAAATGCTTAGATTTCCCAATCTACATTTTTCTCTCAGTGATTTTTAGAACTATATTTTAAAAGAACTTAAAAAATAAGTTTAAATATCACTTCTCTAACAGTTACTTACAGAAATAGGTCAAGACTGATTTTCTCACGTGAATCTCAAGAGGAGAGTTCACATCACCTTCTTTTTTCTTGTCATCTGTGTGTTTTCACATCTGTTCTCTGCTGCTCTGTGTCGACGCTGGGTCACCCTCCACGTGAGGGATGGCTGGTGCATCTGTTAGAAATGCCAAGGCATCTCGAAGCACCATGGTTGTCCAGGGTTCCTCCTCTACAGTAGCACTTTCTAATAAGATTATCGAGCCTTTGCTGAGTAATATTCCATAAAAAAGAATGGAATAATGCCATTTGCAGCAACATGGATAGACTTAGAGATTATCTTACTATGTGCAGTAAGTCAGACAGAGAAAGATAAATATCATATGATATCACTTATATGTGGAATCTAATTTTAAAAAAAGAAAAGAAACAAATGAACTTATTTACAAAATAGAAACAGACTTAAAGATATCGAAAACAAACTTAAGGTTACCAAAGGGGAAACGTGGAGGGGAGGGATAAATCAGAAGCTTGGGATGAACACACACAGACTATTATACAGAAGATAGATAACCAACAAGGACCTACTGTATAGCACAGAGAGCTCTACTCAATATTCTGTGATAACCTAAATGAGAAAAGAATCTAAAAAAGAATGAATATATGTATAACTGGATCACTTTGCTGTACACCTGAAACTAACACAACATTGTAAATCAACTATACTCCAATAAAATAAAATTTTAAAAAATTAAAAAAAAAAAAGATTACAGAGCCTTTGCTAATTTGAAGGATTGACTCTTCCGTGGTGGCATTTCAAAAACAAATAGTGGGTCTTGCCGTTCTATCTTTACTCTGCTTCCTATTTGAAACTGGTTTTTAAAGGCCCAAACAGTCATTGCTTCTGAGCCCTAACATATCCCTTCCACTGAAACACAGTGTACTGAAAGGAGTGGGTCCAGTATTAGAACCTCTATTAATTTTCAGCCCTGTGGCACATCCCTGTGACACAGAAATTGAGTCTCTTTAAACTTGGGCTGCATTTTCCCTTTCTTGTTGCTTGGGGAGGGCGTGGGGCACAGAGCGGAGGGCTGGGCAAGAGGCCTGCCAGGCCTGCAAGGGGTATGAGGTGTGAACAGCTGCCCTCACTCTTCCCTTCCTGATTTCTGCAGAGAAGCAGCCTTGCTGGGAAGTGGCTGGGATTGCGAGGGGAAGAGGAAACACACCCTGCTTCGCCCCAGGGTGCTGAGGAAATGACAGGAGGAGAGGGACCTGCTAGCGGTGAAAGAAACCCAGGAAATTCTGGCGGCATCTCTCCCAGAACCTCTGAAACATAGCCCCTGCAGGTGGGGTGTCACCATCAATGACGAGGCTCTCTGAGAGCAGGGTGTATTCTTCTAACAGGTAAGAGACTGGGAGGGAGGAAGATACTGATCAGGAAGACTGTCTGTCACTGGCTTCACTGTGCCTGGGTTTAACCCAGTAAGTAACCTGGAATCTCTGGAGTCAGTTTCTCTGATCCCAGGGAGTTGCGGATGGGAGTGGAGAGTGGAAGAGATGCTTCAGTGGAGAGAAGGAGAAGGGAGAAGAGTTGGCCTTTACATTTCATAAGTGTGTCAGTAAGCAGTAACTAGTCCTCCTTTGCTGCACTAATAACGGCACTTCTTAAGAAAACTAAACAAGCCTATATTTAGGAAGATCCGTACATTTCCAGGAGTCCTGCTTGTGTGTGTCTGTGCCAAAGCCACCCCCCTCAGATATGCAATCGTCAGTGCTATCCCCTTTGTCCTTGGACAGAGAAAAAGAACAGTTTTCTTAAAGTTCTGCAAAAACCTGAAGAATTATTTAATGACTTTTAAAGCTACACCTTTAAAGTTTTCACCTTCAGACTAGAAACTAGAAATGATCAGCAACATAACTGTGTCCAAAAATCTGGGTTTTAGTGTGAGCCCAGTAAGAAACTGACCTAGAAGGATTCAGGCAAGAGTGTTCCCATATCCGTGTTCACTTTCCCTTCTCCTCATTAGCTGAAAGATGAGGAAACTGAGGCTCAGCAGGTCAAAGAAGTGTCCTTCAAAGCTTAAGAGACACTTTTCATATTGCAACTCAGGACACACACAACAGAAACAAGTGAACCTGAACACAATACTTACCCTTCCTATAGATAGGAATATGCTGCTATTTTCTATTTTATTCTATTCCAACTTAAAAAACTAAAATGAAGAACTGAATGATTGCTCATCCCACTACTGGTTTATATGCCTGGTTTGAAAGCCATGGGATCAAAAAGCACCAGCCCCAAGCCCTGTAGTGCTTTAAGCTTTTCCAGAGTCCTGTGATCGATTTCCTTGTAATTGGGAAGCAAAGCGTCATTGACTGTCTGGCGAAGATACCTTTGGGAGAAGAAATTGTCTTTCTTTCACTACTTTGTACGGGGAAGGAAAAAGCTAGTATGGAAGGAGATAGAAAGAAAAAGCCAGCTCACTGTTTTGGATGAGGGATGGTAAGGAACTGGGGTTGGAAAAAAAGCAGAAAAGGGAGACTGATAACATGGCAGGAGACTGGAGCCTGAGGAGAAAGACGTCTAAAGGACCTTTAAGAACAGGAATGTTCAGCGTCAGTTTTACGTTGTTTGCCTTACTCCAATGTAACCCTTTCCATATCCTTGAACCACAGTAAAGGCTGACACATTTAAATAACCACGTTCTGGGTGGAAAGTGAAGGACCCCAATTGTTAAATGGAATGCAAACTCTCCCCCACCTACCCTCTGTTGAACCTAGCGTGCAGGAAGCAGAAGCCTACCGAGGGGTCAACATCCAGTCCTTCCAGAAAGCGACCACTGGCAACATAAGGCGCTAGCTGCGTTCAGGAAGGGCAGAACAGGAGGAGACTGACACATTGATTATCATGTGGCTTTGGCAAGCATGCCGATTTTCTTAGTGAGAAATCTGGCATACATTTATTTAAATAATTAAGGGTTTATGTGTTTTATTTTATTTCTTCGTGTGGTTACCATACATCATAAATCAAAAGCTCCCATCTTTAACCCAACTGAAACATTCTTTATTTCAACAGATGGCTTTTTCTTTCTTTCTTTCTTTTTTTTTTTTTTGCATTTTGGTATCAAGTAAGTCATTTTATTTCTTTTATTTCATTAAGATATAATTGACTTATAACATTGTGTAGGTTGAAGGTGTACAATGTGATGATTTGATATACATGTATATTGTGAAACAATTACACAGTAAGGTTAGTTAACCCGTGCATCACCTCACATAGTTATCATTTTTTCTATGTGTGTGTGGTGAGAATTTTTAAGATCTCCTCTCTTAGCAACATTTAAGTGTACAATACAGTATTGCGAACTATAGTCACCATGCTGTACATTACATCCCCAGAACTTATTCATCTCATAACTGGAAGTTGGTACATTTTGACCACAGTCACCCATTTCCTTCAATCCCCACCTCCCTGCTCCTGCCCCTGGCAGCCACCAATCTCTTCTCTGTTTCTCTGAGTTCGGTTGTTTTAGATTTCACGTACAAGTGAGATCATACAGTTTTTGTCATTCTCTGTCTGACTTATTTCACTTAGCATAATACCCTCCGATTTCACCCATGTTGTTGCAAATAGCAAGATTTCCTTCTTTTTTAACGGTTGGATAATACTTACTGTGTATTATAATACTCCATTGTGTACACATAGATACATCACATTTTCTTTATCCATTCATCTGTCAGTGGACACTTGGGCTGTTTCCGTATCTTGGCTATTGTAAATAATGCTGCAGTGAACATGGTGGTGCAGATACTGCTTCAAGACAGTGATTTCATTTTCCTTCAGAAGTAAGATTGCTGGATCATATAGTAGTTCTATTTTTAATTTTTTGAGTAATCTCCATACTGTTTTCCATAGTGGCTGAGCCAATTTACATCCCCACCAATGGTGCACAAGGGTTTCCCTTTCTCAACATCTTCTCTAGCACTTGTTATCATTTATCTTTTTTATAATAGCCATTCTACGAGGAGTGAGGTTTTGATTTGCATTTCTGTGATAATTAGTGAAGTTGAGCAAATTTTCATATACCTATTGTTGGCCGTTTGGATGTCTTCTTTGGAAAAATATCTGTTCAGGTCCTTTGCCCATTTTTTTTTTCCTTGCTGTACGCGGGCCTCTCACTGTTGTGGCCTCTCACTGTTGTGGCCTCTCCTGTTGCGAAACACAGGCTCCAGATGGGCAGGCTCAGCGGCCATGGCTCACGGGACCAGCCGCTCCGCAGCATGTGGGATCTTCCCGGACCAGGGCACGAACCCGTGTCCCCTGCATCGGCAGGCGGACTCTCAACCATTGTGCCACCAGGGAAGCCCATTTTGCCCATTTTTTAAATTGGGTTATTTGTTATTTTGCTATTGAGTTATATGACATCCTTATATATTTTGAATATTAATCCCTTATCAGATATAAGATTTTTCTCCCATTGCACAGGTTGACTTTTTGTGGATCATTTCTTTTTCTGTGCAGAAGCTTTTCAGTTTGATGTAGTCCCACTTGCTTATTTTTACTTCTGTTGCCTTTGCTTTTTCAACAAATATGTATTGAGCGTGTCTTCGCTATTGGGCACTATTCTAGGGGCAGCAGAGATAAACAGGGTCTAGTTTCTACACATAATGATGATTGTATTCTGGCAGAAAAGATACGTTTAAATATCCAAACTACTAAAAAGTAATAATTGCCATAAACAGTGCACTGTGAAGTTTCAAAGAATAGATTATTTCTCAACTTTGAGATCGGGAAAGACTTCGTAAAGGACTGGAGACATTATGGTTGGATTGTATTTGACAGTCAAAGACGAGAGGAAAGAGAGAACCCACACTGGCAAAGGAATTAGAGCAAAAACATGGAATCAGTGTGATGAGGTGTAAAATTGTCTTTTCATCTTTGTTACCCTAAAGCCTGGCAAAAAAATAGGCATTAAATAAATTATTTTTGAATGAACTAATGAATAAAAGTTTGAAACCTGACCTTAGGGCATCATTCAAGGCAGGCTTAGGTGCTCAGACGTTATCCTGTAGGTTTTTGGTACAGCAACAGGACCACAGTCATGCTTTAAGGAGAGGAGTTAGGCAGCCTTGAGAAGGGAAGAGAAAATTAGGAGTTGAAGGCTATCATAACAGTTCACTAGACTTTTACCAAAACAATTACAACGTAGGGGTAAAGGATGGATTAAAAATACATTTTGGAGGTAGAATTATCAGACATTGTAAATATCTTTATGTGAGGAGCAAGTAAAAGAAAGAAGTCTTAGATTTTGAGCTTAGGTAACTTATAAAGAGAATTCCCATTGGAGAAGTTAATTTGATAGTTTAGATGTCATATATGGAATATGGCGTACATATTCATAGCAGTATAGAACGGCAAAGTCCTACAGCACTGTGTTTCTCTATAGGTATTCCCCTTCCGGAATTAATTCTGATTAACTATCTGTGGGAAAAATAACTTTGAACTGTTCTCCCAGGAGAAAGTGATAGGTTTACGTGATTTATCCAATAATTCGTATATACTTATGTACCGAAACTAACTAGAATTAGGGGTGTAGTCTGAGACTATCAACAAGCAGAGTTAATTTAGCCCACATAGAGAAAGAATTCTAAACCCTAACTTCTTCATCCTCAAATAGACAAGCCACAGTCTAGTGTTAAGATTCCAAAAACAAATGAAAGAAAAGTGAAAAAGTTACTTATTGAGTCAAATCTAAGTTGTTAACTGATTATTTCACATAGTTTGATAGATTTTTCTTTCACTGATGATTTGGCCTCCCACATCTGATTTCTCATCAGAATTATCTGGAGAGATTTTTAGAACTACAGATTCCCTGGCACCACTCTTGGAAATTCTGATCCAGTAGGTCCCTGGTAGAGCCCAGGAATCTGAGAAGTGAAAACTTCTTCAACAGTCCTTCATTTAACATAGTAATATAAGTTAATTTTGCATACTCAATTTTGCCGTAGTTCTTTATCAAACATACTTTTGTTTTATTTACTTTTTTTTACACACTGTCCAAGTATGCTCTGAATGGAATAGAGTAAAATTTGGCATTATAAGTAAAACTTGTTTAGGTAACTGAATTTTGTGAATGTGGTCATAGGTAAATGTTAATTACCCTGGGGGCCCACTGAAACTACTAAAAACTGAAATCAGGTTTCCAGTTTTGATTTTGCTAAGGACTTTTCCCCCCGGGACTTGCATAATTAGTTATTTTTGTTGTTGTTAACAGTTGTTGAAATAACAAATTGTACATTTACCACAGCTAAGTTGTATTCTGTTGGATTTTACTCACATATTGTAGAGTTAGTAAATTGTAGAGGTTTTGTTGATTCCCTCTGCTATCCTTTGAATTTGTGAGCTCGCCAGGCTTGTCGTCATCTGAAGACTTGACAAGAATACCTTCTTTGTCCTCATGCAAGTTTTTAATTAAAAAATGTGGAACAGAACAGAGTGGAGAAAAGCATCCAATGGGCATGTCTCTAGAAATCTTTATCTAGAGCCATATCAAATCTTTAGCCAGCACTCTTTGGAACCTAACATTCTACTAGATAATCTACCTTGGAGCTAGTAGATAGCTTGCCCTTGGAGAGCTCTTGCTCCATCCTACTAGTAATTATCTTTGCAAATAATTGTTTTAATATTCAAATCTAGAATCTGATCTAAGATTTCAGTCACAAAGGGCATGCTCTTTCCAGGATTGATGCTAACTGTCCTTAGTTCAACCATACTTTCACAGATAGTCCGTCCAGCTCTTTTGAGAGTTGAATTGAGTAAAGATACAGATTCTTGCCATGCCGCAGTGTTTTCCCTTTGTGTGAAATTGTCACACCTATCCAGAGATCAGACTTCAAACCTTGACCAGTCAGTGCCGTTCTCCATCAGTTGAACTGGAATCCATCCCTACAAACAAGACTCAAGGAACATGTGTGCCTTGTTCCACTGCCAATCTCAGTCAATGAAAAGATGCTAAGAAAGTATCCCAGGTTTATTCAATTTCACCTCTCACCACAATGAACTCTCATCATTCCATCCATTTTTGTTGATTATTGCTCAATATTTCTATTACACAAACACACAGTATTTGCAAATTTTTCATTATCCTCCGTAGAACAACACTAATGTATGAAAGGAAATAAAAATATACAGAGGCTATTGGTTTGCTCAATGACAGAAACTTTTTTTTTAAGCCTCTGATTTAGAACCAGACATTTAGCTTGCTGGCCAGATTTGGCCCACAGTCCATTTTTGTAAGCTTCATGAGCTAAGAATAGTTTTCAGATAGTTCTTATATCTGAAAACTATAATAATTCAGATAATTCTGATTTTTATGTTTTTTTCCTCAACCTACAAAGCCTAAATAGTTACTATTTAGTAAATAGTTCTGATTTTTTTCCTTACACAATAATTCTGATTTTTTTTCTTAGCCTGCAAAGTCTAAATATTTACTATTTAGCCTTTTATAGAAAAAGTTTGCCGCTGCTGATTTAGAATAGCCAAACTGATCATGAAACTCTCACAAATGCACTGAAGTTTATTGATAACTTAAATTTTACCTTTAAAAAAAAAGTACTGCATCTCGAGTTGAGTGTTCTGTGAGGAGCTTCAGTGCACCCCCCGAGCTGAGGTTTCAGCTCAGCCATTTCACGAGGAACTCTGGTCTGAAGGGCCGGGGGCAAGGCCTCTGCACGGGGCCTGCTATAAGGAAGTGAAACAGACTAAACACAAATGGAAAAAAGGTGGCTGGGCTAGGCCTGAAGTGAGATTGCCAGATTTATGTCCTTTCCAGATGAAATGTGGATCCTCTAGCAATAGGAAGTGTGAAGAGAGAGGACCTTCCAGATGGCAGAGGAGTAAGACATGGAGATCACCTTCCTCTCCAAAAGTACATCAAAAATACATCTACATATGGAACAACTCCTACAGAACACCCGCTGAACACTGGCAGAAGACCTCAGAGCTCCCAAAAGCTGTGTGGCAGACCGGGTCTTGGTGCTCTGGCCGACTGTCAGGCCTGAGCCTCTGAGGTGGGAGAGCTGAGTTCAGGACATTGGTCCATCAGAGACCTCCTGTCCCCACGTAATATCAATCAGCAAGAGCTATCCCAGAGCTCTTCATCTCAATGCAAAGAGCCAGCTCCACTCAATGACCAGCAAGCTCCAGTGCTGGACACCCCATGCCAAACAACTAGCAAGACAGGAACACAACCCCACCCATTAGCAGAGAGGCTGCCTAAAATCATAATAAGTTCACAGACACCCCCAAAACACACCACTGGATGCAGTCCTGCCCACCAGAAAGACAAGATCCAGCCTCATCCACCAGAACACAGGCACCAGTCCCCTGCACCAGGAAGCCTACACAACCCACTGAACCAACCTTACCCACTGAGGGCAGACACCAAAAACAACGGGAACAATGAGCCTGCAGTCTGCGAAAAGAAGACCCCAAACACAGTAAGTTAAGCAAAATGAGAAGACAGAGAAATATGCAGCAGATGAAGGAGCAAAGTAAAAACCCACCAGACCAAACCAATGAAGAGGAAATAGGCAGTCTACCTGAAAAAGAATTCAGAGTAATGATAATAAAGATGATCCAAAATCTTGGAAATAGAATGGAGAAAATACAAGAAACGTTTAACAAGGACCTAGAAGAACTAAAGAGCAAAGAAACAATGATGAACAACACAATAAAATTTAAAATTCTCTAGAAGGAATCAATAGCAGAATAACTGAGGCAGAAGAATGGATAAATGACCTGGAAGATAAAATAGTGGAAATAACTACTGCAGAGCAGAATAAAGCAAAAAGAATGAAGAGAATTGAGGACAGTCTCAGAGACCACTGGGACAACATTAAACACACCAACATTCGAATTATAGGGGTCCCAGAAGAAGAAGAGAAAAACAAAGAGACTGAGTAAATATTTGAAGAGATTACAGTTGAAAACTTCCCTAATATGGGAAATGAAACAGTCAATCAAGTCCAGGAAGCACAGAGAGTCCCATACGGGATAAATCCAAGGAGAAACATGCCAAGACACATATTAATCAAATTATCAAAAATTAAATACAAAGAAAAAATGTTAAAAGCAGCAAGGGAAAAGCAACAAATAACATACAAGGGAATCCCCATAAGGTTAAGAGCTGATCTTTCAGCAGAAACTCTGCAAGCCAGAAGGGACTGGCAGGACATATTTAAAGTGATGAAAGAGAAAAACCTACAACCAAGATTACTCTACCCAGCAAGAACCTCATTCAGATTCAATGGAGAAATTAAAACCTTTACAGGCAAGCAAAACTAAGAGAATTCAGCACCACCAAACCAGCTTTACAACAAATGCTAAAGGAATTTACCTAAGGAGGAAATGCAAGGGAAGGAAAAGGCCTAAAATAACAAACCCAAAACAATTAAGAAAATGGTAATAGGAGCATACATATTGATAATTACCTTAAATGTAAATGAATTACAACCCAGAAAACCTTCACTACTGGACATATACCCTGAGAAAACCATAATTCAAAAAGAGTCATGTACCAAAATGTTCATTGCAGCTCTATTTACAATAGCCAGGACATGGAAACAACCGAAGTGTTCATCAACAGATGAATGGGAGGGAGATGCAAGAGGGAAGAGACATGGGGACATATGTATATGTATAACTGATTCACTTTGTTATAAAGCAGAAACTAACACACCATTGTAAAGCAATTATACTCCAATAAAGATGTTAAAAAAAAAAAGGCTCAGAAAAAAAAAAGTAAACAGATTAAATGCTCCAACCAAAAGACATAGACTGGCTGAATGGATACAGCAAGACCTGTACATACGCTGTCTACAAGAGACCCACTTCAGACCTAGGGACACATACAGATTGAAAGTGAGGGGATGGAAAAAGATACTCCATGCAAATGGAAATCAAAAGAAAGCTGGAGTAGCAATTCTCATATCAGACAAAATAGACTTTAAAATAAAGACTATTACAAGAGACAGAGAAGGACACTACATAATGATCAAGGGATCAATCCAAGAAGATTTAACAATTGTAAATATTTATGCACCCAACATAGAAGCACCTCAATGCATAAGGCAAATACTAACGGACATAAAAGGGGAAATGGACAGGAACACAATCATAGTAGGTGACTTTAACACCTCACTTTCACCCATGGACAGATCATCCAGAATGGAAATAAATAAGGAAGCACAAGCTTTAAATGATACATTAAACAAAATGGACTTAATTGATATTTATAGGACATTCCATCCAAAAACAACAGAATACACTTTCTTCTCAAGTGTTCATGGAACATTCTCAAGGATAGATCATATCTTGGGTCACAAATCAAGCCTTGGTAAATTTAAGAAAATTGAAATCATATCAAGTATCTTTTCTGACCACAACGCTATGAGACTAGATATCAATTAGAGGAAAAAAACTGTGAAAAATACAAACACATGGAGGCTAAACAATATACTACTAAATAACCAAGAGATCATGGAAGGAATCAAAAAATACCTAGAAACAAATGACAGTGAAAACACAATGACTCAAAACCTATTAGATGCAGCAAAAGCAGTTCTAAGAGGGAAGTTTATAGCAACACAATCTTACCTCAAGAAGCATCTCAAATAAACAACCTAACCTTACACCTAAAGCAATTACAGGAAGAAGAACAAACAAAAAGAACCAAAGATAGCAGAAGGAAAGAAATCATAAAGATCAGATCAGCAATAAATGTAAAAGAAATGAAGGAAACGATAGTAAAGATAAAAAAATTGATTAGCCAGACTCATCAAGAAAAAAAGGGAGAAGACTCAAATCAATACAACTAGAAATGAAAAGGGGGAAGTAACAAGTGACACTGCAGAAATACAAAGGATCATGAGAGAGTACTACAAACAACTATATGCCAATGAAATGGACAACCTTGAAGAAATGGACAAATTCTTAGAAAAGCACAACCTTCCGAGAGTGAACCAGAAAGAGATAGAATATATAAACAGACCAATCACAAGCACTGAAATTGAAACTGTGATTAAAATTCTTCCAACAAACAAAAGCCCAGGACCAGATGGCTTCACAGGCAACTTCTATCAAACAATTCGAGAAGAGCTAATATCTATCCTTCTCAAACTCTTCCAAAATATAGCAGAGAGAGGAACTCTCCCAAACTCATTCTACAAGGCCACCATCACCCTGATAGCAAAACCACACAAAGATGTCACAAAAAAAGAAAACTACAGACCAATATCACTGATGAACATAGATGCAAAAATCCTCAATAAAATACCAGCAAACAGAGTCCAACAGCACGTTAAAAGGATCATACACCATGATCAAGTGGGGTTTATCTCAGGAATGTAAGGATTCTTCAATATATGCAAATCAATCAATGTGATACACCATATTAACAAACTGAAGGATAAAAACCATATGATCATCTCAATAGATGCAGAAAAACCTTTTGACAAAATTCAACACCCATTTATGATAAAAACCCTCCAGAGAGTAGGCATAGGAGGGACCTTACCTCAACATAATAAAGGCTATATGTGACAAACCCACAGCCAACATCATTCTCAGTGGTGAAAATTGAAGCCATTTCCTCTAAGATGAGGAACAAGGCAAGGTTGCCCACTCTCACCACTCTTATTCAACATAGTTTTGGAAGTTTTAGCCACAGCAATCAGAGAAGAAAAAGAAATAAAAGGAACCCAAATTGGAAAAGTAGTAAAGCTTTCACTGTTTGCAGATGACATGATACTATACATAGAGAATTCTAAAGATGCTACCAGAAAACTACTAGAGCTAATCAATGAATCTTGGAAAGTAGCAGGATACAAATTGATGCACAGAAATCTCTTGCATTCCTATACACTAATGGTGAAAAATCTGAAAGAGAAATTAAGGAAACACTCCCATTTACCATTGCAACAAAAAGAATAAAATACTTAGGAATAAAGCTACCTAACAAGACAAAAGACCTGTATGCAGAAAACTATAAGATACTGATGAAAGAAATTAAAGATGATACGAACAGATGGAGAGATATACCATGTTCTTGGATTGGAAGAATCAACATTGTGAAAATGACTCTACTACCCAAAGCAATCCACAGATTGAGTGCAATCCCTGTCAAACTACCAATGGCATTTTTCACAGAACCAGAATAAAAAATTTCACAATTTGTATGGAAACACAAAAGACCCCGAATAGCTAAAGCAATCTTGAGAAAGAAAAACAGAGCTGAAGGAATCAGGCTCCCTGACTTCAGACTATACTAAAAAGCTACAGTAATCAAGACAGTATGGGGCTTCCCTTTTGGTGCAGTGGTTAAGAATCCGCCTGCCAATGCAGGGGACACGGGTTTGAGCCCTGGTCCAGGAAGATCCCACATGCTGCGGAGCAACTAAGCCCGTGTGCCACAACTACTGAGCCCACGTGCCACAACAAATGAAGCCCACGCACCTAGAGCCCAGGCAGCAAGAGAAGCCACTGCAATGCGAAGCCCACACACTGCGACAAAGAGTAGCCCCCGCTCGCTGCAACTAGAGAAAGCCCGCAGACAGCACCGAAGACCCAACACAGCCAAAAATAAATTTAAAAAAAAAAAGAAAGAAAGAAAACAGTATGGTATGGCACAAAAACAGAAATATAGATCAGTGGTACAGGGTAGAAAGCCCAGAGATAAACCCATGCACATATGGTCACCTTATCTTTGATAAAGGAAGCAAGAATATACAGTGGAGAAAAGACAGCCTCTTGGGGGCTTCCCTGGTGGCGCAGTTGTTGTGGGTCCACCTGCCGATGCAGGGGACACATGTTCATGCCCCGGTCCAGGAGGATCCCACATGCTACAGAGCGGCTGGGCCCGTGAGCCATGGCCACTGGGCCTGTGCATCCGGAGCCTGTGTGCCGCAACAGGAGGGGCCGCAACGGTGAGAGGCCCGCGTACCGCAAAAAAAAAAAAAAAAAAAAAGACAACCTCTTCAATAAGTGGTGCTGGGAAAACTGGACAGCTACATATAAAAGAATGAAATTAGAACTCTCCCTAACATCATACACAAAAATAAACTCAAAATGGATTGAAGACCTAAATGTAAGTCCAGACACTATAAAACTCTTAGAGGAAAATAGAGGCAGAACACTCTATGACATAAATCACAGCAAGATCCTTTTTGACCCACCTCCTAGAGAAATGGAAATAAAAACAAAAATAAACAAATGGGACCTAATGAAACTTCAAAGCTTTTGCTCAGCGAAGAAAACCATAAATAAGACGAAAAGACAACCCTCAGAATGGGAGAAAATATTTGCAAATGAAGCAACTGACAGAGGATTAATCTCCAAAATATACAGGCACCTCATGCAGCTCAATATCAAAAAAAGAAACAACCCAACACAAAAATGGGCAGAAGACCTAAATAGACACTTCTCCAAAGAAGACATACAGATGGCCAAGAGGCACATGAAAGAATGCTCAACATCACTAATCATTAGAGAAATGCAAATCAAAACTACAATGCGTATCACCTCACACCGGTCAGAATGGCCATCATCAAAAAATCTACAAACAATAAATGCTGGAGAGGGTGTGGAGAAAAGGGAACCCTCTTGCACTGTTGGTGGGAATGTAAATTGATACAGCCACTATGGAGAACAGTATGGAGTTTCCTTAAAAAACTAAAAATAGAACTACCACATGACCCAGGAATCCCACTACTGGGCATATACCCAGAGAAAGCCATAACTCAGAAAGAGTCATGTACCACAATGTTCATTGTAGCACTATTTACAATAGCCAGGACATGGAAGCAACCTGAGTGTCCATCGACAGATGAATGGATAAAGAAGATGTGGCACATATATATACAATGGAATATTACTCAGCCATAAAAAGAAATGAAATTGAGTTATTTGTAATGAGGTGGATGGACCTAGGGACTGTTATACAGAGTGAAGTAAGTCAGAAAGAGAAAAACAAATACCGTATGCTAACACATACATATGGAATCTAAAAAAAAAATGGTTCTGAAGAACCTAGGGGCAGGGCAGGAATAAAGACGCAGATGTAGAGGGTGGACTTAAGGACACAGGGAGGGGGAAGGGTAAGTCGGGACAAAGTGAGAGAGTGGCATGGACATATATACACTACCAAATGTAAAACAGATAGCTAGTGGGAAGCAGCTGCATAGCACAGGGAGATCAGCTGAGTGCTTTGTGACCACCTAGAGGGGTGGGATAGAGAGGGTGGGAGGGAGAAGCAAGAGGGAGGGGATATGGGGATATAAATATGCATATAGCTGATTCACTTTGTTATACAGCAGAAACTAACACAACAATGTAAAGCAATTATACTCCAATAAAGATTAAAAAAAAAAAGAACTGCATTAACATTTCTCACCTCCTTGCCACTGAGCAATATGTTGAAAGTGACCCAATATATTCAGAGCTTATTTAGGGGATAGCAAGAGACTCAGAACCATAGGGCATCAGGAACCCAAGGTCTCTGCCTCCTGATTCTATGAACTCCCCTGTTGGGCATTCATTTGATGCGAATTAGTCAACAAAGCAAAAGAGAGATTCTGCCATAAAAGAGCAGCCTTTCTCCATGGTTACCAAGAGAAAGTCTCCAAAGAGGCTAATCAGCTATATTAAAATGAAGATGACACAAATCATTCATGTAAGTAAGCAAAATCAAAGAAGCAAAAATTTTCTTTAAAAGAAGCTTTCTCTTTCACCATGATAATTCAAACTATGCTTCCAAGCTTCTTAACCCTAAAAAGTGTAACATGAGGAAAAACACAAAAGCTATAAAATTGGAGATTATATAAATAAAAGACATTCTCCTAACCTCGTATTTCCTACACTTCTGCTACCACACAGTGATGGTGAAGCCCAAGTCGCTGTGCATCCTCAGCTAAAGGTTAAGGGTGAAAAACACGCATGTCCCCCTTCGTGGTACTGTTGTGGAGTTAGTGTTGAGACCAGTTGCTGTCAGGTCCACTGATTTGGGACCCATCTTTCAACGAAGTATATGTGCTGATGAAAAGCTGCTTTCGTTGCAGAGAGACTGCTAATTGTTTGATTATACAGGTCTTCACATTAATGAAGCACTAGTCCATGGGTTTGGAGCATGGTGTGCAACCAAATTACCACCCCAGCACTCACGCTGTGAAATCTGATTATTCATTAGCCAGTCAGTGAGTGGCACCAACATCTTTTCTTCTTTCAAACTATCAAATGAGAAGGACTGCTGTTTACCACTCCCACCCCCACTTTAAGAATACGAGGATTTAAATCAGTTGCATCCTGGGGAAGGGGAGCCGCAGAGAGAGATGGGGTTTCCATAGGAGTTGTTACACACGTTTAATGCGATGTATGTTATGACAAACAAGGAGCCATATGGATTGGCACTTCCTGCAAAAATGGATCCCTGCTTACATCATCCAGCTTTACATACACTCAGTCCTGGCCCTCCTCGAAACAAGGTCTCAACCACCCAGATGTGGTTGCTTCCGTGATCTGAATTTACCACCTCAGAACTGCTTGGTGAGAATTACCATAAGGCAAGTGTTCGACGTTAAAAAGGGGAAGGAAGTCTTGTGTATGTGTGTGTGTGTGTGTATGTGTATTTTGTGTTTGTTTGCTCTTTTGTTTGCTCCTAAGTGCTTGTATCCCCACAAAGCAAAGCTGAGAGTAGTCACAAGAAGACATAATTACCAGATTAATTTATTAAAGTCCCTTACATTTTTCGTTAAGTGAACAAAACACTTGCTTCATTTGAACTGCCAACAAAACCGTTTTTTTTTTTATTATGCCCTTTCTGTCTAAAGCCAAGACTGATAGAAATTTAGTGTGACAGATTTAAAGAATCCATCTCATGTATTTCAATGCCAATATCAAAAGTCAGAGGAAGAATTCAGCCATGATCACTCTCTTTATAACTCAAGCTGGACTGGGTTTCCGAGACAAATGATAGGAATCCCTTCCTCTGTACCCAGGAAAGATACTGACCCTGTGGCAAACGGGATTATCTCTAATGAGATTACACTCAGAGTGATTAAGATGTGAATTGACACTCCCTGTGAGGGACAAAGAGATTCCTAAAGAAGCAGAAACAGAAGTGAGGGAAGTATAAGAGGAAGAGCCATTCCCCGAGAGAAGATATACTCTTTTCTCAAAGACCGGAAAAGAACAAGGGACCAACCTTGTTTTCTAAACCCATCCACAAGAAAATCAGAGTTTGTGACCATCAATAAGAGGGTCTCAGAAGTGAATGAAAACTGGCACCAAGCCTGTTGTAGACCATTTTTAATAACAGAACATTTAGAGGCTTCTCTTCCAAATTGGTGAAGAAACACCTCCAGTAACTTTTGGCCTTGTTATGCCTCGAATGTGAACACTGACCTGAAGAAGCCCTTTCCAAGAATTCCCCTCTCCAGAACCATGGTCTTCCATTGTTAAAGGAAATGTAGAGATGCTGAAGCGAGTGTGCCCATTAATGGATGAAGAGACTGAGGTCCAAGGGGCTCAGGGCCTTGCCTGCGGTCCCACAGTTAATTCATGGCATTGACAGCTGGGACTGGGGCACAAGTGCTCGATCAAAGGCTGGAGAGCTAATACACAGAACAGGAAGGAAACAATGAAAAGCATGTCAAACCCACAAAAGGAAAGACAAAGGTAGGGAAAGAATGGCAAAGGGAATATTAGCTGCTTTCAAAAGTTCTTTTAAAATAAAAACAAAACAATAGGTCTATCATTTTCCTCCAGCAACTCCTCTGAGGCCACCGTAGAATACTGTATTTCTCTGTGTTACCTTAAACATTCCATCTGCACCAGAGCCCACAGATCAGTTCTAAAAGGAAGGGACTCCTACGCTACAGGCACGAGATGAAGTGGAGTTGGGGGAGAAGGGGTTTCCAAAAGTTACTTTAGTTTCTGTTTTTATCTTGCTATATGACCTTTAGACACTCTTTTATCTAAAGGTATGAAATAGGTATCATAATACTTAACTGTCTCACTAGGGTGTTGTGAAATGTCACTAATTAATGTTTATAAAGCACCTAGAGACTTTGGAATGAAAAGTTCCACATACAATAATTATGAGTATTAACATTATTATTAACTTGCAACATTAGTTACCAGCTGCACTGTCGTTCATGCTGTAGGTTTTTTGCTAAGAAAGACACTCCTAATATTTCTTGTATCTGCTCCTTTCTTCTTCTAAAACAGATCCTCACAAGGGTTTTTAGGCATGCCAGTACATGAGTCAAGAAACCATCTAATTGAGACACATTGTTACAATTTCACATGTTTTTTTGCTAACTAAATCATTTCTAAGAAATCCTCAAATCAACCATATTATAGGTAAGCGTAACAGTGGTTTTAGAACTGGTTTTGATCACAGTTCCCTCTGATTACCTAATAAAAGCGATGATATTGCTTTCTGGAAAACTGCATACATATATTTTGCAATCAATCTCAAGATGCTTATGGACCTCTGAATGAAGGAACTATTTCTTTATCACCTGCTATAGGCCAGACACTGCTCTAGGCACTTAGGAAACCTTGGTGAATAAAATACACAAAGATTCCTACCATGCTTGATCTTACATGGGTGAGAGAAAAGAGATAATAAAAAATAAATGTAATAAAATAAAGTTTATTATGTTAGAAGGGGGTAAGTTTTATGCAGTAAATAGAGCAAGCGAAGAGGAATAGAGAGCACTTGACAGGGATTCTCTTTACAGCTTGAGATAGAGGAGTCAAGATAGGTGTCACTGAGAAAGGGAGTTTTGAACAATGATTTGAAGGAAATGAATGAATTAGCCAAGTGTATGACTGCTGGAAAAATATTCCATGAAGAGGAGAAAGCCAGTATGAAAGCCCTAAATTGGGCCAATGTGCTGGAGCAAGTAAGCAAGGGGAGGGGCAATAGGAAATGATGTCATTATTGCAACGATGGTGGTTTTAACCAGGATGATAGCAATAGGGACAAAGTGGTCAGATGGTCAGATTCTGGTTAGATTTGAAGAAAGAGTCAACAAGGTGTTCTGATAGTTTGGAGGCAGAGCATGAGAGAAGGTGTGATGAGCAGATCAAAGCTAATTCTGAAGATTTTGGTCTGAGCAACTGGGAAATGGAACAATTTGGGGGGTAATCCTATTCAAGGACCCTACACCGCCTCTGCCCTTCAACATTAAGAACACGGTACCAAGAGCATTTCCTTTCTAAGAGAAAGAGTTTCTCTCTCTGTTAATTGAAGTATAGCTGATTTACAATATTATATTAGTTTCAGATATACAACATAGTGATTCAATATTTTTATAGATTATACTCCACTTAAAGTTATAGCAAAACAATGGCAATATTTCCCTGTGCTATACAGTGTATCCTTGTTGCTTATCTGTCTTGTACTTAGTAATTTGTGTCTCTTAATCACCTACCCCTATCTTGCCCCCCACTTCCCTCTCCCCGCTGGTGACCATCAGTTTGTTCTCTATATCTGTAAATCTGTTTCTGTTTTGTTATATACATTTGTTTATTTTTAGATTCCACATATAAGTGGTAACATAGAGTATTTGTCTTTCTCTGTTTGACTTATTTCACTAAATATAATACTCTCTAGGTCCATCCACTTTGTTGGTATATATATATATATATATATATATATATATATATATATATATATATATACCACATCTTCTTTATCCATTCATCTCTTGACAGACACTAAAGTTGCTTCCATATCTTGGCTATTGTAAATAATGCTGCTATGAACATTGAGGTGTATGTATCTTTTTGATTAGTGTTTTTGTTTTCTTTGGATACATACCCAGGAGTGGAATTTCTGGATCATATAGTAGTTCTGTTTTTAGTTTTTTGAAGAAACTCCATACTGCTTTCCATAGTGGCTGCACCAATTTACCATCCCAACAATGTTTAAGGGTTCCCTTTTAGCAGCATTTCTCTTTTGTTCACTGTTGAACTGTTAGAATTTAAAACATTGCCTGACACATATTAGGGATTGAATAAACATTTATTGAATAAATAAAAGAACCCAACAATGGAGAGAATAACCTTCAGAGAAATGCCTAATCATTCTTCCAATATCACTTTCTTGACCTTTCTAAGATTTAGATTAAGGGTGAATTTGTAGGGTTTTAGCTACAGTTTTGCTTTCCCCCCATCCCATTCCCTGCCGTGCCAACTTTATTATTATTATTTAAAATAAGGTGTAACAGGGACGCTCAGAAATATAGAACCAAATAGCAGTAGGAATGGCAAGAGGTTGTACTTTCTTGTCCATCATCAAAGCCCAGGTAGCTTTATCGCTAACGTCATTAACATTAGTTAGTCCCCCTCTCTTCTCTCTAAAGATGGCCACTTCAGTCCAAGAGAGGTGTTTCAAAGATCAGTGAGAAAAGAGTCCAAGCCTAAGGGACACATGGGGTAGCAAAAAAAGCTGTTTAGGTGAGGGTTGCCTTGTGCTATTACTGTAGCACCAGAGAATTCAGAAGCCCCCAGACAAGCAAATATTCTGCTCTGCTTTCACAAAGGACTGTCTAGTAGAATACATTTAAATAAAACATATGAGAAACTGCACCATCAGAGGCAACTCCAAAAGCATCGGGAGAGCTGAAGAATGGAGAAGGCTGAATAAAGCTATATTATAGTCAAGTCTTTTCCGCAGATAGCGTTACAATTCACTTGCTTGTCATGCCTTGAAGTTGAGTTAACTTCAAATTGTTGATCTGCCACCACCCTCTATATATAGACAGTCACGATGTGCTCTGTGATGGTGACAGAAATATTTTATTTGAGCAAATAGCTTTGGATTCCACATACACTTATTAAATTCACTCACCTCCCTAGCTGAGCGGTTGGGTAAGATTCTCATCCCATTAGTAGATTCTGTTGCATCTTCACGCTAACTCCTACCCACAAGACTCAAAATGTCCATTAAGTTTGAAATTGACACAAAGGGTCAGGCTTAGAAGCTGAAATGTTAGAGTATGAAAATACCAACTAATATAGTTCAGTCATTGAAAAGTGAGAAAGCTGACATTCAGGGAGGTGAACTTGCTTAGGCTGAACTTGCCCAAGCCATAGAGTCAGGCAAAAGCACAGCTGGATCCCATGTTCCCAGGGAGGGCTCTTCCTACCACACATGTGGACTCAAACTCTTCTTACTGACAATCCACATTTCTGTGAACAGGCAGGCTGAGAAGCTCCTACTTTTTTTTGCTTTCTGACTGAGCCACACCGCTGGTAACAATTACTTCAAAGGTTAGGCAGTGAGCTGAATGCTAAAGAAAAGTGCTTTCTCCTTTTGATGTTTGTATAATTGCTAGGATCAGGGGGCTATAAACCTGGTTCTGCTGTTGGCTGGCTGGATAATCCTAGAGAGTCAGGAAACTCTGTGCCTCAATTTCCTCTTCTACAAAAGAAGAGCATTGTAATCCACTCACTCAAAGGCAGGCTCGCAGGTTTAAGACTCCATGAGTCAACGAATAATCTCACTTTGAAAGAGTAATACCTTTCTTTGCTTATTTGAAGATTTATAGCAATTTAGCACCTTCCTTACCTCTGTAAAAATAACCTAATATTAGGAAAACAGATCTGCAAATTTTGATAAGGGAATATAGTGAAATAGACAACAATTTTAAACAATCCCTGTGAAGAGTTAATAATAATACAGCAAATACTTCTGTTATGCTGCTAACTGAAGAAATCAGAACAAGATTGTATTTATGACATTATCCCAATTATAGGTGTTTTCTAACTTGCACAGCAGCAAAACATTGCTTGGCTCTGACAGGTGGGAGCATGGTGAATAGCTGGCTTTTCATTTTCTGCTTTGAGAGTTTCTTTACTTTCCATAAAAAGAAAAACCACTTTATTTTCGAGGAAAATAAATAAGCTTTGTTTTTTAAAAAGATTTATGACCTTGGCATTTTGCAAGTACCTGAAAATTTACGGATTTAACAAACATAGGCCACTAGACTCTGCTCAGAATGTAAATGAGCCTTGATAGGATAGAATGTATTTCATGCTTCTTTCAGATTCCAGCAGTTACTTAACAAATATTTTTGCCCTTGACTCTGGTGCTAGAAAAATCTAATCACAAGAATATGAGGTTAGAGCTGAGAAGTGGGGTCTTTTGCAAGAGCCAAGAGCCATATGATTCTCAGAAACCAATTTGAATCCCTACATAGTATAAGACACATGTCAGACAGTAAATAAGACTGACTGACTTATGGCCAAAAAGCATCTGGCTTCAGCTTTCCCCTTATGCCATTTGTCAGGCCTGCAACTCTGGGCCCTTGTCCAGGCCAAGTGGTATTTAACCAGTGTATGGGCTCCTAATTAAGGATGTAGGCTTGAAAAGCATGAGTCAGGACACCTAGATCATAGATGACAAATACATATGTAGTTCATGAGCTGCCTACTACTACTTCCATTTCCTTAACAAGTATTACTGTTGGATAAAGGTTTGCACCCTTTATCCTTGGAAACAAACTTAGAGGCTTGGAAACAACATTATCAGTCACTACCAAACAATGGGGACTGATGGGTAAGAAGAATCCAATTCACCATCTCTTTCTTGGGTGAGGTCTTAAGGTAACCATAGAGCAATGACTTAAGAGGAATAAATGAAAAGTATTGAATGGATGGACAGAGGATCGATGGATGGATGGATGGATAGATAGATGTGAATCTTGTAAAAATGTTTTGACAGCTCTAAAGTTTAGGCTTCAAAATCTTGACTGAGGATGGGGGGAAGATCTATTTCAAGGTAGCTTATTCACATACTTAGCAAATTAGTGCTGGTTGTTGGCAGGGGACCTCAATTCCTTGCCGGATGGACCTCTTCATAAGGCTGCTTATGCATCTTTACAACATGGCAGCTGGCTTCCTCCTGAGCCTGTGAGCACAAGACAGATGCCGCAATGATTTTTATGGCCTAGCCTCCGAAGTTACACCCTATCCTTTCCTCAATACCTTATTGGTTGTACAGGTCAAGCCTATTCAACATGGGAGAGTATTACTCAAGAGTATGAGTACAGGAGGTAGGGAACATTCAGAGACATCTTGGAGCTACCATACAAGTCCCTATAACAGATTTTAAGAAGCCAATCCTTGCTCTCACAGAGCTTATAGTGTAGTTAAGGGGACCCATATATGCAAAAACAAGCAACCCATTTAAGGGAAAAAACCCCCAAACTACGACAGACTACGTAAGGACTCGCCAATATGTATATTCTCTGCTTCTTGCTAGATATACTGCTAGACTCCATTTCCTATCCTTCCTGGATTTTAGTATGACCATATAACTAACTCTTTGCAATGGAATATAAGACGAGGTGATATACGTTACCTCTAGGCTGAGGCAGTAAAGAGCAGCTTTGTCATCTCCATGTTCTTTCTCCTTTATTTGATGATACTAGGACATAGGAAAGTGGCTTAAGATAGAAATACAAATTCATTCTTTTGCATGTGAATATCCAATTTTCCCAACACAATCTATTGAATAAATTATTCTTTCCCTATTGAATATTCTTGGCTCCCTTGTCAAATAGTAGTTGACCATATATGAGTGGGTTTATTCCTGGATTCTCAATTCTGTTCCATTGGTCTGTGTCTCTGTTTTTATGCCATTACCACACTGCTTTGATTATTATAGCTTTATAGTATAGTTTGAAATCAGACCATATGATTCTCCAGCTGTGTTTTTTCTCAAGGTTGCTTTGGCTACAAGGGGTCTTTTGTGACACCATACAAATTTTAGGATTGTTTGTTCTATTTCTATAAAAAAATCCATTAGAATTTTGATATGTATTGCTTTGAATCTATAGATGGCTTCAGGTAATATGAACACTTTAACAATATAATTCTTCCAATTCATGAACATGGGATATCTTTCCATTTATTTGTGTCTTCTTCAGTTTCTTTAATCAGTGTCGTATACTTTTCAGTGTACAGATCTTTCATTTCCTTGGTTAAATTTATTCCTAGTTACTTTTTTTACGCTATTGAACTTTTAAAATTTCTCTTTCAGATAGCTCTTTATTAGTGTATAGAAATACAACTCATTTTTGTACATTGATTCTTGTATCCTGAAAATTTCCTGAATTTGTTTATTAGTTCTAACAGGTCTTTTTGGTGCAGTTTTGTGCTAGTCTCATTTATGACGATGCTATCAGGAATGCCTGGGTCATTCACTTGGGCCCATACTATTTGTGGCAAGCCTTAAAAGACATTTACCTGACTGGAACCAATGTTTTGACTGGACTGGCCCTTGTGGTTCTTATTATGATTGCAAGATGCACCTCAACAACAACCATCAGAGTACTTTGACAAAAAAGGTTTATTATTCACAGGTTGTGAAGAGTACATGACATGCCCAGGGCCACAGAGATAGGTAGCAGAGGTGGGTGGGGAGAGAGAGCATACAGATCCGGGTTTCTGCATTTATTGGGGGGTAGGGTGGGGTGCCTAGGGTTTCACATGTTCACTCTTTATTGGTGAATTTAAAACATTATAGCAAGAATTAAAGCATGGAAATGGGAAAAGACGGGGGGGTTGTATATCACTCAATTAGTCAGTTATCTAGGTTACCCAGGGCTTTCTAATATTTCTTTTTTTAAAAAATAAATTTATTTATTTTTGGCTGTGTTGGGTCTTCGTTGCTGCGCGTGGGCTTTTTCTAGTTGTGGCGAGCGGGGGTTACTCTTCGTTGCGGCGTGCGGGCTTCTCATTGCGGTGGCTGCTCTTCTTGCAGAGCACAGGCTCTAGGTGCGCGGGCTTCAGTAATTGTGGCTTGTGGGATCTAGAGCACAGGCTCACTAGTTGTGGTGAATGGGCCTAGTTCCTCCATGGCTCATGGGATCTTCCCAGACCAGGGCTCAAACCCATGTCCCCTGCATTGGCAGGTGGATTCTTAACCACTGTGCCACCAGGGAAGTCCTCATTTACTTCTTCTGATGTTACTATAGATATATCAGCTTTCTTTGGGTTAGTGTTTACACATTACGTTTTTTACATCACTTTGCTTTAAATTTTTTTTTTTAAATCTTTATTGGAGTATAATTGCTTTACAATGGTGTGTTAGTTTCTGCTTTATAACAAAGTGAATCAGTTTTACATATACATATGTTCCCATATCTCTTCCCTCTTGCATCTCCCTCCCTCCCACCCTCACTATCCCACCCCTCTAGGTGGTCACAAAGCACCAAGCTGATTTCCCTGTGCTATGCGGCTGCTTCCCACTAGCTATCTATTTTACGTTTGGTAGTGTATATATGTCCATGCCACTCTCTCCTTTTGCCACAGCTTACCCTTCCCCGTCCCCATATCCTCAAGTCCATTCTCTAGTAGGTCTGTGTCTTTATTCCCGTCTTGCACCTAGGTTCTTCATGACCTTTTTTTTTTCTTAGATTCCATATGTATGTGTTAGCATACGGTATTTCTTTTGCTCTTTCTGACTTATTTCACTCTGTATGACAGACTCTAGGTCCATCTACCTCACTACAAATAACTCAATTTCATTTCTTTTTTATTGCTGAGTAATATTCCTTTGTATATATGTGCCATGTCTTCGTTATCCATTCATCTGTTGATGGACACTTAGGTTGCTTCCATGTCCTGGCTATTGTAAATAGAGCTGTAATGAACATTTTGGTACATGACTCTTTTTGAATTATGGTTTCCTCAGGGTATATGTCCAGTAGCGGGATTGCTGGATCTTATGGTAGTTCTATTTTTAGTTTTTTAAGCAACCTCCATACTGTTCTCCTTAGTGGCTGTATCAATTTACATTCCCACCAACAGTGCAGGAGGGTTCCCTTTTCTCCACACCCTCTCCAACATTCATTTTTTCTAGATTTTTTAATGATGGCCATTCTGACCAGTGTGAGATGATATCTCATTGTAGTTGTGATTTGCATTTCTCCAATGATTAATGATGTTGAGCATCCTTTCATGTGTTTGTTGGAAATCTGTATATCTTCTTTGTAGAAATGTCTATTTAGGTCTTCTGCCCATTTTTGGATTGGGTTGTTTTTTTGATATTGAGCTGCATGAGCTGCTTGTAAATTTTGGAGATTAATCCTTTGTCAGTTGCTTCATTTGCAAATATTTTCTCCCATTCTGAGGGTTGTCTTTTCGTCTTGTTTATGGTTCCCTTAGCTGTGCAAAATCTTTTAAGTTTCATTAGGTCCCATTTGTTTATTTTTGTTTTTATTGGCATTTCTCTAGGAGGTGGGTCAAAAAGGATCTTGCTGTGATTTATGTCATAGAGTGTTCTGCCTATGTTTTCCTCTAAGAGTTTGATAGTGTCTGGCCTTACGTTTAGGTCTTTAATCCATTTTGAGTTTATTTCTGTGTATGCTGTTAGGGAGTGTTCTAATTTCATACTTTGACATGTACCTGTCCAATTTTCCCAGCACCACTTATTGAAGAGGCTGTCTTTTCTGCACTGTATATTCTTGCCTCCTTTATCAAAGATAAGGTGACCATATGTGCGTGGGTTTATCTGAGTTTTCTATCCTGTTCCATTGATCTATATTTCTGTTTTTGTGCCAGTACCATACTGTCTTGATTACTGTAGCTTTGTAGTATAGTCTGAAGTCAGGGAGCCTGATTCCTCCAGCTCCATTTTTGGTTCTAAACATTGCTTTGGCTATTCGGGGTCTTTTGTGTTTCCATACAAATTGTGAAATCTTTTGTTCTAGTTCTGTGAAAAATGCCAGTGGTAGTTTGATAGGGACTGCATTGAATCTGTAGATTGCTTTGCGTAGTAGAGTCATTTTCACAATGTTGATTCTTCAAATCCAAGAACATGGTATATCTCTCGATATTTTTGTATCATCTTTAATTTCTTGATCAGTGTCTTATAATTTTCTGCATACAGGTCTTTTGTCTCCTTAGGTAGGTTTATTCTTACGTATTTTATTCTTTTCGTTGCAATGGTAAATGGGAGTGTTTTCTTAATTTTTCTTTCAGATTTTTCATCATTAATGTATAGGAATGCAAGAGATTTCTGTGCATTAATTTTATATCCTGCTACTTTACCAAATTCATTGATTAACTCTAGTAGTTTTCTGGTAGCATCTTTAGGATTCTCTATGTATAGTGTCATGTCATCTGCAAACAATGACAGCTTTACTTCTTTTCCAATTTGGATTCCTTTTATTTCCTTTTCTTCTCTGATTGCTGTGGCTAAAACTTCCAAAACTATGTTGAATAATAGTGGTGAGAGTGGGCAACCTTGTCTTGTACCTGATCTTAGTGGAAATGGTTTCAGTTTTTCACCATTGAGGACGATGTTGGCTGTGGGTTTGTCATATGTGGCCTTTATGTTGAGGAAATTTCCCTCTATGCCTACTTTCTGCAGGACTTTTATCATAAATGGGTGTTGAATTTTGTCGAAAGCTTTCTCTGCATCAATTGAGATAATCATATGGTTTTTCTCCTTCAATTTGTTAATATGGTGTATCACATTAATTGATTTGCATATATTGAAGACTCCTTGCATTCCTGGAATAAACCCCACGTGATCATGGTGTATGATCCTTTAATGTGCTGTTGGACTCTGTTTGCTAGTATTTTGTTGAGGATTTTTGCATCTATGTTCATCAGTGATATTGGCCTCTAGTTTTCTTTCATTGTGACCTCTTTGTCTGCTTTTGGTATCAGGGTGATGGTGGCCTCGTAGAATGAGTTTGGGAGTGTTCCTCCGTCAGCTATATTTTGGAAGAGTTTGAGAGGATAGGTGTTAGCTCTTCTCTAAATGTTTGATAGAATTTGCCTGTGAAGCCATCTGGTCCTGGGCTTTTGTTTGTTGGAAGATTTTTTAATCATAGTTTCAATTTCAGTGCTTGTGATTGGTCTGTTCATATTTCTATTTCTTCCTTTTTCAGTCTCGGCAGGTTGTGCATTTCTAAGAATTTGTCCATTTCTTTCAGGTTGTCCATTTTATTGGCATAGAGTTGCTTGTAGTAATCTCTCACGATCCTTTGTATTTCTGCAGTGTCAGTTGTTACTTCTCCTTTTTCATTTCTAATTCTATGCATTTGAGTCTTCTCCCTTTTTTTCTTGATGAGTCTAGCTAATGGTTTATCAATTTTGTTTATTTTCTCAAAGAACCAGCTTTCAGTTTTATTGATCTTTGCTATCGTTTCCTTCATTTCTTTTTCATTTATTTCTGATCTGATCTTTAGGATTTCTTTCCTTATGCTAACTTTGGGGTTTTTTTGTTCTTCTTCCTCTAATTGCTTTAGGTGCAAGGTTAGGTTGTTTATTTGAGATGTTTCCTGTTTCTTAATGTAGGATTGTATTGCTATAAACTTCCCTCTTAGAATTGCTTTTGCTGCATCCCATAGGTTTGGGTCATCGTGTCTCCATGGTCATTTGTTTCTAGGTATTTTTTGATTTCCTCTTTGATTTCTTCAGTGATCACTTGGTTATTAAGTAGTGTATTGTTTAGCCTCCATGTGTTTGTATTTTTTACAGGTCTTTTCCTGTAATTGATATCTAGTTTCATAGCGTTTTGGTCGGAAAAGATACTCGATACAATTTCAATTTTCTTAAATTTACCAAGGCTTGATTTGTTACCCAAGATATGATCTATCCTGGAGAATGTTCCATGAGCACTAGAGAAAAATGTGTATTCTGTTGTTTTTGGATGGAATGTCCTATAAATATCAACTAAGTCCATCTTGTTTAATGTGGCATTTAAAGCTTGTGTTTCCTTATCTATTTTCATTTTGGATGATCTGTCCATTGGTGAAAGTGGGGTGCTAAAGTCCCCTACTATGATTGTGTTACTGTCGATTTTCCCTTTTATGGCTGTTAGCAGTTGCCTTATGTATTGAGGTGCTCCTATGTTGGGTGCATATTTACAATTGTTATATCTTCTTGTTGGATCGATCCCTTGATTATTATGTATTGTCCTTCTTTTTCTCTTGTAATAGTCTTTATTTTAAAGTCTATTTTGTCTGATATGAGAATTGCTACTCCAGCTTTCTTTTGATTTCCATTTGCATGGAATATCTTTTTCCATCCCCTCACTTTCAATCTGTATGTGTCCCTAGGTCTGAAGTGGGTCTCTTGTAGACAGCATATATATGGGTCTTGTTTTTGTATCCATTCAGCGAGTCTGTGTCTTTTGGTGGGAGCATTTAATCCTTTTACACCTAAGGTAATTATCGACATGTATGTTTCTATTCCCATTTTCTTAATTGTTTTGGGTTTTTTATTGTAGGTCTTTTCCTTCTCTTGTGTTTCCTGCCTAGAGAAGTTCTTTTAGCATTTGTGGTAAAGCTGGTTTGGTGCTGCTGAACTCTCTCAGCTTCTGCTTGTCTGTAAAGGTTTTAATTTCTCCATCAAATCTCAATGAGATCCTTGCTGGGTAGAGTAATCTTGGTTGTAGGTTCTTCTCCTTCATCACTTTAAATATGTCATGACACTCCCTTCTGGCTTGCAGAATTTCTGCTGAAACATCAGCTGTTAACCGTATGGGGATTCCCTTGTGTGTTATTTTTCCCTTGCTGCTTTTAATATGTTTTCTTTGTATTTAATTTTTGATAGTTTGATTAATATGTGTCTTGGCATGTTTCTCCTTGGATTTATCCTGTATGGGACTCTCTGTGCTTCCTGGACTTGATTAACTATTTCCTTTCCCATATTAGGGAAATTTTCGACTAAAATCTCTTCAAATATTTTCTCAGTCCCTTTCTTTTTCTCTTCTTCTTCTGGGACCACTGTAATTCGAATGTTGGTGCATTTAATGTTGTCCCAGAGGTCTCTGACACTGTCCTCCATTCTTTTCATTCTTTTTTCTTTATCCTGCTCTGCAGTAGTTATTTCCATTATTTTATCTTCCAGCTCACTTATCTGTTCTTTTGCCTCAGTTATTCTGCTATTAATCCCTTCTAGAGAATTTTTAATTTCACTTAATGTGTTGTTCATTGTTTGTTTGCTCTTTAGTTCTTCTAGATCCTTGTTAAATGTTTCTTGCATTTTCTCTATTCTATTTCCAAGATTTTGGATCTTTACTATCAGTATTCTGAATTCTTTTTGAGGTAGACTGCCTATTTCCTCTTCATTTATTATATCTGCTGGGTTTTTACCTTGCTCCTACATCTGCTGTGTGTTTTTCTGTCCTCTCAGTTTGCTTAACTTACTGGGTTTGGGGTCTTCTTTTTGCAGGCTGCAGGTTCGTGGTTGCCATTGTTTTTGGTGTCTGTCCCCATTGGCTAAGGTTGGTTCAGTGGGTTGTGTAGGCTTCATAGTGGAGCGGACTAGTGCCTGTGTTCTGGTAGATGAGGCTGGATCTTTTCTTTCTGGTGGGCAGGTCCACATCTGGTGGTGTGTTTTGGGGTGTCTGTGGCCTTATTATGATTTTAGGCAGCCTCTGTGCTAATGGATGGGGCTGTGTTCTTGTCTTGCTAGTTTTTTGGCATTGTGTGTCCAGCACTGTAGTTTGCTGGTCATTGAGTGAAGTTGGGTCTTGGCGTTGAGATGGAGATCTCTGGGAGATTTTCGCCTTTTGGTATTATGTGGAGCTGGGAGGTTTCTTGTGGACCAGTGTCCTGAAGTTGGCTCTCCCACCTCAGAGGCATATCACTCACTCCTGGCTGGAGCACCAAGAGCCTTTCATCTACACGGCTCAGAATAAAAGGGAGAAAAAATAGAAAGAAAGAAAGAAGATAAAATAAAATAAAATGAAGTGAAATAAAATAAAGTTATTAAAATAAAAAATAATTATTAAGAAAAGAATTTTAGAAAGCAGAAAAACAACAACAAAAGAAAACAAACAAAAAAACGGACGGACAGAACCCTAGGACAAATGGTGAAAGCAAAGCTATACAGAGAAAATCACACACAGAAGCATACACATACACACTCACAAAAAGAGAAAAAGGGGAAAAAATAATATATCTTTGCTCCCAAAGTCCACCTCCTCAATTTGGGATGGTTCGTTGTCTATTCAGGTATTCCACAGATGCAGAGGGTACATCAAATTGATTGTGGAGCTTTAATCTGCTGCTCCTGAGGCTGCTGGGTGAAATTTCCCTTTCTCTTCTTTTTTCGCACAGCTCCTGGGGGTTAGCTTTGGATTTGGCCCCGCCTCTGCGTGTAGGTAACCTGAGGGCGTCTGTTCTTTGCTCAGACAGGACGGGATCAAAGGAGCACCTGATTGGAGGGCTCTGGCTCACTCAGACCGGGGAGAGGGAGGGGTACAGTTGTAGGGCGAGCCTGTGGCGGCAGAGGCCGGCGTGACGTTGCACCAGCCTGAGGCGCGCCGTGCGTTCTCCCGGGGGAGTTGTCCCTGGATCCCGGGACCCTGGCAGTGGCGGGCTGCACAGGCTCCCCGGAAGGGGGGTGTGGATAGTGACCTGTGCTCGCACGCAGGCTTCTTGGTGGCGTCAGCAGCAGCCTTAGCGTCTCATGCCCGTCTCTGGGGTCTGCGCTGATAGCCGCGACTCGCGCCCATCTCTGGAGCTCCTTTAAGCAGCGCTTTTAATCCCCTCTCCTCACGCACCAGGAAACAAAGAGGGAAGAAAAAGTCCCTTGCCTCTACTGCAGCTCCAGTCTTTTCCCTGGACTCCCTCCCAGCTAGCTGTGGCGCACTAGCCACTTCAGGCTGTGTTCACACCGCCAACCCCAGTCCTCTCCCTGTGCTCCGACCGAAGCCCGAGCCTCAGCTCCCAGCCACCGCCCGCCCCGGCGGGTGAGCAGACAAGCCTCTCGGGCTGGTGAGTGCTGGTCGGCACCGATCCTCTGTGCGGGAATCTCTTCGCTTTGCCCTCCGCACCCCTGTGGCTGCACTCTCCTCTGTGGCTCCGAAGGTTCCCCCCTCCGCCACCCGCAGTCTACTCCCGCGAAGGGGCTCCTAGTGTGTGGAAACCTTTCCTCCTTCACAGCTCCCTCCCACTGGTGTAGGTCCCGTCCCTATTCTTTTGTCTCTGTTTATTCTTTTCTGTTTTGCGCTACCCAGTTACCTGTGGAGTTTCTTGCCTTTTTGGAGGTCTGAGGTCTTCTGCCAGCGTTCAGTAGGTGTTCTATAGGAGCAGTTCCACATGTAGATGTATTTCTGATGTATCTGTGGGGAGGAAGGTGATCTCGGCATCTTACTCTTCCGCCATCTTGAAGCTCCTCTCTTTCTAATATTTCTAATACAAATATTGTAGCTGGCAATATTTTTATTTGAGATAGATGTCTTTGAAATGGATACTTCAGCAATCAAAAGCTTATTGTCAGGTACTTACACTACAAAGGTTTTCTATATATAACATCATGTCATCTGCAAACAGGGACAAGTTTGCTTCTTCATTTCCAATTTGGATTGCCTTGTATTTCTTTTTCTCGCCTGATGGCTCTGGCTAAGACTTCCAGTACTATGCTTAATAGGAGTGGTTGGAGTGGGTACCCTTGTCTTATTCCGAATCTTAGGGGAAAAACTTTCAACCTTTCACCATTGAGTATGATGCTAGCTGTGGGCCTTTATTACATTCCTTCTATGCCCAGTTTGTTGAGCATTTTTATCATGAAAGGATGTTGAACTTTGTCAGATGCTTTTTCTGCATCTATTGATGTAATTATATGATTTTTACCTTTTATTCTATTAGTGTTATATATCACATTTTTTGATTTGCATATGTTGAACCGTCCTTGCATTCTAGGGATGAATTCCACTTGATCATGGTGTGTGATCCTTTTGATATGCTGTTGAATTTGGTTTGCTAGTATGAGAATTTTTGCATCTATATTTATCAGGAATATTGGCCTGTAGTTTTTTTTCTTTTAGTATTCTTAGCTGCCTTTGGTTTCAGGGTAATTCTGGCCTTGTAAAATGAGTTTGGTAGTGTTCCCTCCTTTTCAGTTTTTACGAAAAATTTGAAAAGGATTGGTATTAATTCTTCCTTAGATGTTTGGTAGAATTCACCAGTGAAACCATCTGGTTTTGAGCTTTTCTTTGTTGGGAGATTTTTTTTTAATTACTGATTTAATCTCCTTACTCATTATAGGTCTGTTCAGATTCTCTATTACTCATTATTCAGTCTTGGTAGGTTATATGTTTCTAGGAATTTATTCATTTCTTTTTCTAGGTTGCTCAATTTGTTAGCATACAATTGTTCATACTAGTCTCTTATAATCCTTTGCATTTCTGTGGTATCAGTTGTAATGTCTCTTCGTTTATTTATAATTCTATCAGAGTCTTCTTTTTTCTTTGTTAGTCTAACTAAAGTTTTGTCAGTTTTGTTTCTCTTTTTAAAGAACCAATTCTTGGTTTTTAATCTTTCCTATTGTTTTTCTATTTTAGTTATTTTACTGTAATCTATATTATTTCCTTTTTTATGCAAACTTTGGGCTTAGTTTGTTCTTCTTTTTCTATACTCTTAAGGTGTAATGTTAGGTTGTTTGTTTGATATCTTTTTTCCCCAACAAATTTATTTATTTATTTATTTTTGGCTGCGTTGGGTCTTCGTTGCTGTGCGCAGGCTTTTCTCTAGTTGTGGTGAGCGGGGGCTACTCTTTGCTGTGGTGTGTGGGCTTCTCATTGCGGTGGCTTCTCTTGTTGTGGAGCATGGGATCTAGGTGTGTGGGCTTCAGTAGTTGTGGCATGTGGGCTCAATAGTTTTGGCTTGCAGGCTCTAGAACGCAGGCTTAGTAGTGTGGCACATGGGCTTAGTTGCTCCATGGCATGTGAGATCTTCCTGGACCAGGGCTCGAACCCGTGTCCCCTGCACTGGAGGCGGATTCTCAACTACTGCACCACTAGGGAAGCCCCGATATCTTTCTTTATCTTGATGTATGCATTTATAGCTATAAACTTCACTCTTAGAACTGCTTTTGCTGTAACCCATAAATTTTGGTATGTTGTGTTTCCATTTTCTTTTGCCTCAATATATTTTTTATTTCCCTTTTCATTTCTTCTTTGACCAATTGGTTGTTGAGGAATGTGTTAATTTCTATGTATTTGTGAATTTTCCAGCTTTCTTCCTGTTATTAATTTCTAGTCTTATATCATTGTGGTTGGAAAAGATGCCTTGATATAATTCTATCTTCTTGAATTTGTTGAGACTTGTTTTGTGGCTTAACATATGATCTGTCCTAGAAAGTATCATGTGTGCTTGAGAAGAATGTGTATTCTGCTGCTGTTGAATGCTTGGTCAAGTCTACAGTTGAAACTCTCTGTTGAATTCTTCAGTTCAGTCATTGTATTCTTCAGTTCTAGGATTTCTGTTTGAGTTTTTTTGATGGTTTGTATTTCTTTGCTGAACTTCACATTGTTTTCCTAATTTTGTTTACCTATCTGTGTGTTCTTATAGTTCACAGATCTTCATTAAGAAGATTATTCTGAATTCTTTTTTTTAAAATAAATTTATTTATTTTTGGCTGCCTTGGGCCTTCATTGCTGTGTGCGGGCTTTCTCTAGTTGCGGCGAGTGGGGGCTACTTCATTGCCATGCAGGGGCTTCTCATTGCAGTCATTTCTCTTGTTCCAGAGCACAGGCTGTAGGCACACAGGCTTTAGTTGTGGCACATGGGCTCAGTAGTTGTGGCTCGCGGGCTCTAGAGTGCAAGCTCAGTAGTTGTGGTGCACGGGCTTAGTTGCTCCATGGCATGTGGGATCTTCCCAGACCAGAGCTCGAACCCATGTCCCCTGCATTGGCAGGCAGATTCTTAACGACTGCGCTACCAGGGAAGTCCCAAGAAGATTATTCTGAATTCTTAGTGAGAGATTTCATAGATCTCCATTTCTTTATGGTCAGTTATTGGAGCTTTATTAGTTTCCTTGGGTAGTGTCATGTTTATCGGAGTCTTCTTTTTTAACATAAAGCTCATGGTCACCTGCTTGGGGTTATATACTAAATCGAATGCAATCTTAGACTTTTTCTTCTCTTTTTTTTTTTTTTTGTGGTACACAGGCCTCTCACTGTTGTGGCCTCTCCCCTTGCGGAGCACAGGCTCCGGACGCGCAGGCCCAGCGGCCGTGGCTCATGGGCCCAGCCGCTCCACGGCATGTGGGATCCTCCCGGACCGGGGTATGAACCCGCATCCCCTGCATCGGCAGGCGGACTCTCAACCACTGGGCCACCAGGGAAGCCCTTAGACTCTTTCTTGACTGTAAATTCTTCCAAGGAAGGGAGTGTGCCCTACTCTATTTATCATCTATATTAAATCAAATGTCACCTTTCAGATGCCTCTATAGACTATTCCATCTAAATGAGTGCTCTCCTCACTGCTACCAGTTACTTTCATATTATTCTGTTGAATTTTCTTTATAACACTCGTTGCTACTGGATGATTATTTTTGTTTGCTTATTTACTTGTTTATCATCTGTCTTTTCCCACTGGAGTAGCAGCTTCTTAATATCAGGAGTCTTGTGTTTCCTGTTCACCTCTGTGTCCCCAGTGTCTCAAACAGTGTCTGACACATAGCTGGTACTCAGTAAATGTTTATTGGATAAATCAATAAATCTTCATATTTCCCACTGTGCTTAATGACTGGCCTTAGAGGGATCAATAACTATTTACTAAATGAATGAAATTTGTAACTCCCCCAATACATGCTAATGTAGCTAAAATACATTTTTATTTATAAAATTCTGATTATAAAAATCATTTTTCAGGACAACATTGATATTGCAAATCAAAATGACAAACATGGTGTATTTTCTCCCTGTCAAGCAGCTGACTTAACTCCCTAATTATGTTTTCTTCCTATTAACACTGGAAAAAGTCAGTGTTCTCTGAGTCCACATCAGCTGGCTATGTGATGAAGAAGAAGAGTGGAAACAGAGGTAATTGTCCCAGGTGCTGAGGGGATCTGACTCATGCTTAATCAACAAACCAAGCCACTGAGATGTGCCTGAGTGGTCAGATAATATAAAGACTGGCATAGGATGAATCAAGAAAGAAGGAAGAGAGAGAGAGAGTTGGCCAAGGCAGCCAACTACCTAAACTTGAGTTCAGTATGGGAGACCCATTTTAAGCTACAGGGAGCGTTTACCCAGATGGGAAGGAAAGAAATGGAAATCTGAGGAGCAAACAGCAATCCTTTCCCTGGACTGGAGAGTTGATAGAAATTTGGACTTCTTTCCTGGGTTGTTTGGTAAAAATTATCAATGGCTGACATTTAAGAGAAATGAAATCTGATGAGGCAAAGTAAATGCAGTGTGAATCATTTGCTTTCCCCATAACTGAGTGGATAAACATGATTATTTACCTAATAAAGAATTCTTTGATGTTCCCAAAACAATCCTATTAGTTTAATAAATGGTTGAAAAATTATGATTTATACAAGCTTGGTTAATAAATATACTGTGCAATCTCTGCCCATTTATCATTGATTTCCATATGTTTGTACAGACAGCTGAGTTCTTTCTTTTCCTCTGAATGCTGCATTTGCAGAAAAATCAGGATTGAATTTAAAACATGAAATAATCATTGTAAACCTTCTAGGTAAATACTACTAACTCATTACTCATATGCTGAAGAATCAGGGCCAGGCCAGCATCCAATAATGAGAATTTTCCTGCTTTCTCTGTATTTTAGACGAGAGAAAACTGTCCCAGGGTATGCCTTCACCCCAAACACAGTGCCAGAGTTGGGGAAGATAGGAGACAGAATCTTCACTTCATGATCACTTCTTGCCAAAAGCAGTTTTGAAGGCATCAGAGATGAGCTCCGTAAAAGACTAAGAACAAAAATCCCTTATCTGCTCTCAGATATAAAAAGCAGTTCTGAGTCATGTTATAAGTTGTGCTGTTGACTCAGTTGTGTCTTGTTAATATTCATATTTTGAAATCCTAACCCACAATGTGATAGTATTAGGAGATGGGGGCCTTTGAGAGGTAGTTGTGTTTATGAGGTCATGAGGGTGAGACTCTCGTGATAGAATTAGTACCCTTATAAGAAGAGACACTGGACAGTTCTCTCTCTCCCTGCCAAGTGAGAACACAAAGAGTAGGTGGCCATCTGCAAGTCAGCAAGAGAGACTTCATCAGAAACTGAATCCTGCTGGACCTTGATCTTGGACTTGCCAGTCTCCAGAACTTTGAGAAAATAAATTTCTGTTGATAAAAGCACGTATTCTGTGGTATTTTGTTATGGCAGCCTGAGCTGACTAATCCAGGCTGCCACAGTATAGTTATATATCTCATGAGCTTGCTGTCTCTGATATGTCAGGTTTCTAAAATAAAGAATTGTTCTTTTAATAGAAAGCTTAAATACCTTCACATGGCAGTAAGATAGTGAGCCCCTTTCAGTAGAAGTGTGCAAGCAGATACTGGAGGACTGTGAGAAATGCTTTGAAAGAATTTGTAGAGCACGTGGAAGATTGACTTGTGGATCATGTTGATGCTAGTAAATATTGAGAACATGCAATTAAAATAAGTAAGTTAAGGTAATACAGAAATTAGGTGAAAGCATCTGGACACTGAGTGGGAAGGTGAGGGAAGAGGACGTGAAATGTATTTGGGAGGCAGTCTACTCCACATGCTGAGATGGTAGGGAAAGTATTCTTCCTGGAATGACAGATCAATATTTCAGGAGTTTTTGAATGATGGGAGATGTGGCAGAGCTGTCATTGCTCCAGCCACAGCCGCCTAGGTCTTATTACATCAACATCTGCCTACCCAACTTACAACTTCCAGCATCTCCCAACATCCACTCTTTGTCCTTGAATGAACTTAGTGACTCACTTCTAATGAATAGAATATGATAGAAGTGACAGTGGGTGACTTCTGAAATTAGGTCATGAAAGGTTTTGTGGCTTCCTTCTTGCTCCCTCTCTCAGATTAGTCATGCTGGGAGAAGCCTGTGGCCATGTCATGAGGACACTCAAGCAAGCTTATGAGGAAACCCACCAGGTGAGGAACTGAGGTCTCCTGCCAAGAATCTTGTGAGTGAGGCATCTTGGAAGCAAAACTCCCAGCCCCAGTCAAGCCTTCAGATAATTGCAGCCTCCACTGACATCCTGACTGCAACCACTTGAGCCAGAACCACCTAGATAGCTGCTTCCAGATTCCTGACCCACAGAAGTTGAGAAAATAAATGTTTATTGTTTTGAGCCACTGAGTATTGTTGTTATACAACAATAGATAACTGAAACAGTGAGACTGAGCTAAAATACAGAGAATGGGCAATAACGTCCAAGGCCTGAGAGATGAGGAGCAAGACCAAATTGACTTACGATTTTTAGACAAAAATTAGAATCACTGTATGTTATTTTCTAAATGACTTTTTGAAATGAAACTCAGACGGACATAATTTATTAATCATAATTCTTTTTCACCATTGAGTATACTCATCCTTCCTCTACCTGTAGCCCTCTCTTATTTTATTTTTAGTAATATAAGGTACACTCATGAACCCTATATCCAACCCAAGAATTTGAATATAAGCATTTACATTCACTGACACATAGTTATATGCACATGGATGATACTTTTTTACTTTAAAATTATTTCCTCATTGCATTAAATATATTTCATCATAAATTTTTTTAAGTCTATACAGAATTCCATCATGGATGTATCAGGATTTATTTAACCAGTTCCTTATTGTTGAATATTTAAAATATTTTCAGATTTTGTTATTAAAAATAAGATGGTGATGAATATCCTTATTCATAAATTTGTGTGCCACAGTGATTAATTCCTTAGAATAAGTTCTCAAAAGTCTCCATGAGAAGCCAAAATCCAGCTCTATTGCTATCACAGGAGCAGATATGCCTGGCATATTAGAAATTCCCCATCTCCCCACATGAATCTTCTGGACCACAAGGCCTCTGGACACACCATGGAGCCCACTTGCCTCAAAAAGACCATCAGAACTAAATTCAAAATGCTCCACATCCCTCCTTACCTCAATCAGCCAGAAACATACCTCTCCAGTCTTTATCTTCTAATCACTCATCCCCAAACTGTGCTGTAAATCCCTGAATCTGTTTCACCCCTCCCCCTAAGAAAACCCCACAAAAACAAGACAAAAAATAAACAATAACAAAAACCCTTACACTGTGCATTCTGGAAATTTCTTTTCAGTAATGTATCATAAATTTTACTCCTTTCTGAACTACTACCCCCACCCACCTCCTTTCCTTAATGGAAACTGGACTCTCCCTTAAGGATACTGCTTCTCCTACAGCCCTCTCAGGTGGAAGCTATTTTCTCAACTTACTCCTTTGAGACCATTACTATTCCTCCATCTTGAATAGCAATCATTCTGCTATATATGGCAATTTCCTCCCTTCTCACAAGAATCATCTAGCAATTTCTTGGTTATTCCCCTCCTTCTATAAAACATAAGCATGCGTCTTCTTCACCCCAACTCCTGACATCACTTGACATGACCTCAAGTTCCCCATGAATGACCTGTTGAATAGCTTGGCCTCTCAAATCTTCGGTCTTCTCAACTCCAATGTTCTTTTCCTCTGTGTTACACTGATTACATCCTTGGTCTCATCCTCACCAGAAACTATACCATGTAAGATTGTAAATTCAAATGATAGGGACCAAAAAATGGAAGCTACCATGCTTTGGTTGTACTGATCCAGATAATGGGTACAGCTGGACAGAACAGAGCAAGGCTTGATGTGTGTTATAAAGGGCCTGAAGCTCTTCCCTGTGGAGCACAGGGGATCTGGAATATAGAGATAAAAGGAAGAGGAAAGCCCTGGAATTGCAGGCTGAAGTTCTAGAAGAAGATGGTGCTGCAGCAGAGATGAGAAGGGAGATGCTGGGGAAACTGATAAGCAGAGGGAATTTATACTGTTTTGCTATGACAAGAAATATAATTTGCCTTTTCAGGGCATTTCAGTGAAAAAAAATTTTTTTTAAGGTTTTTACGCTTCCTCGCATGTAGGCCTGATACTTCTTTTGAATGCAGCACCATATTGAGATTGGTCACTAGGCAACCCAACGTCCTTTGAGGTACACAAACATTCCCCTCTCTGGCCCCACTCACTTTGCCTACAAGGAAAATTCCTTGACTTCATAGAGATCTCCAATCCCCTCAACCTCCCTCTGTGTTCTCTGAATTCATCAGCTCCTTTCCAATTTTCTTATAATTTATTCTCAACTTCTCATTCTGTGTTCCAGCAGTACAATTACCCTTCGTCTTTATGACCCTCTTGAATAAACGTCCACTAAAGACCTTCTCCAGGTCAGTATGATGTAGCTGAGTGATACTGGAGAAATGTCCATAATGCATATTTTTGTCAATATATATGTATGACCATCACCTTCAGATGGACACTCAGTACTCCAGTGATTACATTGGTTTGCTGAGCTTGATTTTACTGTCTGAGGAAGGCCCATTTCACACCTATTCCACACTACCTTGACCCCAGGCTCTCTGTCTGTACATTATTGAGGAATGGAGGTTATCACTCAGGAACTCACTCATCTTCCCATCTCCAGGTCTATGCAGCTGCCTCCATTAACACCTATCACTTTTCCCCCAATTAGTTTCAACAGAAAGTGTCCCTCCAAGTATACTCGCTCTGCAACCTCTTTGTTGTCAAGTCTCTCTTTAGCCTCTTCAGTCACTCCTCAGCACTAGGCTATGAGAATGGTACTCTCTAGTGCTGGGCACTGTGAACAGCCTGGGTGCTACTATCTTCCCACCATTAAAACAAAAGAAAGAAAAACAATAAATCTTTGTTGAATCCACAGTTACCTCCATGTTTTATCATCGTGCTATCCCTCTTCATGGTCAAACATCTCAGAAATTATCTACCCAATCTCATTCACCTTTCATTTAAAAATATATTTTAGATATATTGATACAAAAATGTACGGAGAACAATATAGGAAACACCCATGTACCCATAACCCAGTTTAAGAAATAAAACATTATATATATTTCAAAATCCACTGCATATCTTTCCTAAATATCAACTCCTTTCCTTCCTCTAGAAAGTAACCACTATTCTAAAAAGAGTGTTTATCATTTTCATGTATTTCTTTATTCTTTTACCCCATGTGGTGGTGTTGAACTTTCACATATACTTTATGTAAATGGTGTCATATTGGATATGTTCTTCACCTTGTCTTCTGCATTCAGCATGATGTTTGTGAAGTTCACCTATGTCTCTAAAGATGAGCTAGCTTTCTCATTTTGCCTGATACGTAGTTATCCATTTTCCTAATGATGGGCATCATGGCAATTATTTGCTGCTACAAGCAACGTCATGTTCACATGTTCATGAACATTCTTGTAACTGACTCCATGAGCAAATTTACAAGAAGTTCTTTTAGGATAAATATGTAGAAGTCGGACTGCTGGGTGGTAAGATGTGTGCATCTTAAACTTTACTGAGTAGCGCTAGGTTCCTCCCCCAGCCTCAGAGAATGTCCGTTCCCAATGATCTACATCCTCACGAAGCAGTGTAGTCAGACTTGAAAACTTCTTCATTCTGATGGGAATGAAAAGTATCTCATCATTTTAAACTGGATTTTCTTGAATGTTGAAAAGACTGCATCTTCTCATATCTTCATTGACAACTTGGCCAATTAACTGCCTATTAAGATATTTTATCCTTTTTTTCTATTGAGTTGTTTGTATTTTTATTATTGATTTCTATTTTTATATATTCAAACACTAATCTTTGGACTGTTATATATGTTACATACATCTCTTTCAAGTCCATTATATTTTTAACTTTTTGTGGCTTATTTTGATGCTTAGAAGTATTAATTGTAATATAATTGTATGTGTCCTTTTCTTTGTGGTTCACCCTGCTTGTATTTTGTTCAATATACCCTACCCCAAATTTTGTTCCTTGCCTTGAAGTCATATATTTTCCCACTTTGCCTTGTAATAATATCATAGTATTCCTTTCACAATTAAGTTTTTCATGCATATGAAAGTCTTTCATTTTTGAAAAAAATCTTTCATTTTTTATTGTAGATAATAGTATGGATTTTTGTTATTTTGCATATATAACAAATTGTTCCAGAATGATTCATTGATTTATCCATCCTTTCTCCATTGAAGGAATACTAATACTGTCCAGTATTATGTCTCTGTATATGTGTGGTATCTGCATCTTGTCTTTATTTTTCCCATTGATCTTTTTGTTTATTATTTTGTTAATACTAAAGTATCCTAATTACTATATGTTCAGTTCTGTGATGCTGCCAATATCTTATTGATTGACAGAAAAGAAACAGAAATTTTGTGTGATCCAACCTAATAATACGTATTGATAACCATAAAGTATAATATTTGGTAAAAGTCCTTAATCACGAAAGAATATACTTTTCTATTTCTGGTCATCTAGGGTACATTTAAAGGTGTGTTGAATTTTGCCAACTGCTTTTACAACATTTACCAAGAGGTATTTTCTTCTTAAATTTGTTAACAGAAAGAATGGTGAATTACATTAAAAAAAATATTAAGCCATTCTTTAATTCCTCAGATAAATCAAATAGTTGAATACATTGCTGGATTTTTTTCTTTTAATACTTTGTTGAAAATTTTAGGATCTATGTTCTTAAGTAAGACTGGCCTATAATATTCCATAATTACACTGTCATTTAATTTAAGTGAGTTTAGTTTTAAAATGGGTTTCGGGGCATTCCTTCTTTTCTTATTCTATGGAAGTGTTTCATAGGATCTGAATCTTGGATCTTTAGATGTGTTTTAGAACTTTTCTGTTAAAAACAACTGGGTCTAATGTTTTTGTGTAAAAGTTTAGAGAAGGTATATGTTTAACTCGCAGTTCAATTTCTTTATTGGTTGTAAGTCTTTCCAGAGTTTTCATCTCTTCTTAAGTCAGTTTTGATATTCATATCTTTCTAAGAAATTGTCTATTTTGAATGTTTATATTTTTTAACCTAACGTTAGTAATACAACGTCCTTATTTTTTATTACTACATCTGTAGTTTTGTGCCCTTTTCATTTTTAATACTGAGTATGTGTGCCTTTTTTCTTTTTCTTATCAGAAATTAATTTTATTTGGTTTTTCTAGAAAACCAGCTTGGGACTTTATGGATGCGCCCTATCATATCTTTGGTTATTATTTATTAATTTCTGCTATTTATAATTTCTTTCTTTAAACTTACATTGGGTTTTCTTAAGTTGAATTCTTAGCGTGTCATTTCAATCATTTTTTTTTAAAGCAACCTTATTAAGGTATAAATTACATACAAGAAAATGCACACATTTTATATTTCATTGAGTTTTAACAAATGTGTAACTACCACTGTAATCAAGATATAGATCATTTCCAGTACGCCAAAATTCCCTTATGTCCCTTTGCTATCAACCCATCACCACCACCACAACCTGGCCCCAGGGAACAGCTGATCTGCTTCCTGTCAATACAAATTTACCTTTTAAAAAATGTAATACAAGTGGGATCATACAATATATTCTCTTTTGTGTCTGGCTTCCTTTGCTTAGCATAACGTTTTTGACATTCATCCATGTTGTCACATATATTAATAATTTATTCCTTTTTCTTTCTGAGTGGTATTTCATTTTATGAATTATATTAAATTTCTTTTATTTATCAGTCAATGGAAAGTGGGGGTTTCCAGTTTAGGGGTGTCATGACTAAAGCTGTTATAAATACTTGTGTGCAGATCTCTTTGTGGATAAATGTTCTCATTTCTCTTGGATAAATATTAGAATTGGAATTGCTGAGTCATATGTTAAATGTATATTTAATTTATAAGATATCACCAAACTATTTTCCAAAATAATTATATCATTTTTTAGCCACTTTGGAAAACATCAGCAATGTTTGAAATTTCCAGTTGCTTCATATCTTCACCAATACTGGGTATTGTCAGTCTTTCCATGTTAGCACTTCTTAAAGATGTGTAATGGCATTTCACTGTGGTTTTAATTTACACTTACCCAAAGCCTGATGATGTTAAGCAATTTTCTATGTGCTTATTGGCCATTCAGGCATCTTTTTACCAAGTGTCTTTTCCCCATTTTTTGTCTCATTATTATTGAATTGTAAAAGTTATTTTCATAGTCTAGATCCAAAGCCATTTATTATATATATTTATTGATTATATATTTATGTTATATATTGCTATATTTAAAATTATGTATATGTTAATTTTCATGAAACTAAATTCCCATAAAGTGTGACTGAAGTGGGCTCAGCTTCACCATGCAGAACCATCCAGTCCTGTAAGGGAAAGATATGTTTTTGCTGAAGAGTGTGGACTCTGAAGCCAGACTGCCTCTGCTCAGTCCCCCACTCTGCCACTTCCTGGCTTTATGAACCTAAGCATGTCGCCTAACCCTTCTCTGCTTTAGGTTCCTCATCTATGAAATGTAGGAAATAATAGTACCTACCTCTTAGAGTTGTCAAAGGATTAAGCATTTACTGCAGTCCCTAGCACAAACTGCCTTTTACCTACTAAGATTGTTTTCTATTGTTACTTTGGCTTCTATACTCTCTTATACTCAGCCAGCTACACCTAATCGAAGTAGAGTATCCTGAACTGTACAAATATTTTTGACACAAAGATTGGTATAACCGACATTAGCTCTGACTTCCACCCCAATAAATTAGATAATCTCAGCTACTTCTGAGTTAGTTGCTTGCTAGATGTTTTGGAAACTCATAAAGAATGCAAAGAAACAAAGAGAATAACTAGTAAGTCACTAACTTTCATTTATTCTAGTGAAAATTATTAGATAATGGAGTTGTTTAGCAGTAATTAGGTAATAGCCTGAGGTAGTGGACACCTCAGTTGACTTATAATGAGAGAGGGCAACATGGTCAAAGCTAATGAGAATTTTCTAAGGTTAACTGGTCCTCCAAGACACTTAGCAGAGATATTCCTAATTATTTCAATCCAGGGTTTTCTGTGGGACACTGGCACTTAAAGATAGCTGAGGCCACATGCCGCCAGTTTCCATGGTGGAATCTGCCACAGCAGAGCAGCAGAGGACTCTTAGGAAGTCCCAGCCGTCTTTGCTTGAGTACCAAAAGGCAGTACCCGGTGGTTGCCACTCTGAGTCCATAACCCTGGTAACTGGGGTAGCTTGAGAGTTCTGGGAGGTTCTCCCTGAGCTTTCAAACTGGTCTAGCATAAATTATGAGAACTTCCAGATGACCCAAGTCTCCACAATAATCCCTGTTAGGTAAACACGGGTTGCGGGGAGGGGGCAGGTCACTTCTGTACTCTACAGCTCCTAGGGTATCTAGGCTACCTCAGCTGTGAGGATCCATTCCCAAAGAAGAGGGCTCCCAAACAATGCAATTATGAAGAGATATGAAGAGAAGTGTCCCAAAGCTGTAAGGAACCTGGTACAGACACTCTGGCCCTAAAAGAACTTATTGGCTTCAGGATGTGCTTATAGGGGACACCAAAAAATTTTAGAAAAAAATTGCACATATAAGTGCCTGCAGGGTCAAGTACTTAATGTAAGGCACTAAGGAGAGGTTAGGTCAGTGGGAAATTGGAAAGAATGTCCTATCTCAGGGGGCTGTACCTGATGAGCTACAGAAGGCTTCTACAAACAGAGGCCCAAGGCTAATCTACTTCTTCAAGAGAAGCCAGCAGTCAGCTTGTTCATTGAAATCTTTTAATTTTTAAATGTTAGCAACTAATTTTTTTTAAAAAAAGCTAACCCCAAACTCATAACTGCAGGTCATATTTGACTTGTAGCTGCCAATTTCCACTTGTTTTAGAGCGTGGATTCCTGACCCTTTTGTAATCCATCATGGCACAACAGCCTGGGAAACGGCCATGGTGCCTGTGACCAGTGGGCAGTTACTATGGTAATAAGCTGAAGGAAACTGACAAATGTAGCAAATGTGATATATATTGTTAAGGTTGTAGACAGTCAACACAAAACACCCCTTTCTTTTTCTACAGAGTTTGGTTGCACTTGAAATATGATACAGGAAACAGACAAAATGATGAAACTATCAACTTTCTTAATGATAAATAATGTGGTAAATCTCCATGGCTAGACATGATCCTAGTATCTCCAAGAGTTAGACTGACTTACCCCTGAATCACTGACACAAGTGGACAGCTATGGACTGCACCTGTGAGGCAAAGCCCACCCTGCTAAGCTTACCCACAGAGGACACCCTCCCATAACAGGAAGATGAGAAAAGAAAAGCTCATCACTGTGGCTTAAATATGCTCAGCTCCTTCTTCCAAACTTACCAGTCAGAAGAGGAATGACTCAGAGGGTGAGGAAAAAACAGATATGTTCCCATTTTTAAACAAAAACGTGCTCCCCCAACGTAGATCTGGGGGGAAAAGAGTCATTTCAGCTTGGAATGGGTTGGGGAAAGCTTCAAAGCACAAGTAGAATGTGACCTGCTTCTCAATGAATGAGTAGATATTTTTTCTTAAATTGTGTTAAAATATACATAACATGAAATTTCCATCTTAACCATCTTTAAGTGTACAGTTCAGTAGCACTGAGTACATTCATATTGTTGTTCTACCATCACCACCATCCATCTCCAAGACACTTCATCTTGCAGAACTGAACTCCATACCTGGAACTCAAACTATTGAGCAGTGACTCTCCCGTCTCCCTTCCCCCAGTCCCTGGCAACCACACTTCCATTTTCTGTCTCCATGAATTAGACTGTTCTGGGTACCTCATACAAGTGGAATCATACAGAACTTGTCCTTTTGCGACTGGTTCATTTCACTTAGCATAATGTCCTCAGGGTTCATCGATGTTGTCACATGTGTCAGAATTTCCCTCCTCTTTAAGGCTGAATAATATTCCAATGTGTGTATATCCCGTTTTTTTAATCCATTTATCTGTGGAAGGACACTTGGGCTGCTTCCACCTTTTGGCTATTGTAAATAATGCCACTATGAATATGGGTGTATAAATATCTCTTGAAGTACCTGCTTTCAATTCTTTAGGGTATATACTCAGAAGTAGAATTTCTGGATCATATGATAATTGTATTTTTAATTTTTGAGGAACTGCCATACTATTTAATGTAGCAGCTGCACAATTTTACACTCCCACCAGCAGTGTACAAGGGTTCCAGTTCTTCCACATCCTCACCAACACTTGCTACTTTATGGGTTTGTTTTGTTTTATTTTGTTTTGATAGTAGCCATCCTAATGGATGTGAGGCAGAGGAATGGATAGTTTCTTAACATGAATGTATAAGACATTTTAGGGAGGAGGAAGAATGTGTGTAAAGATACAGAAGTAGGGATCCCAAGGAATATGAAGGGGATAGTTTAGCTGGGAACAGAGAGGAGTCTTTGTAGAAAACACTGGAAAGATTGTGAAGGGCCTTGGATGCCAAGCTTAGAAGTTCCAAAATTGTTCTATAGTCAGTAAGAGCTCCTGGATGTTTTTAAGGGAAAATGACAATATGAGAGCAATATTAAAGAAGAATTGGAGGAGAACACCATTTCAAAATCTGCAGTAGTTCAGGAGGGGTCGGGGCTGGGGCAGTAGCAATGGAGATGTGGAAGAAGGGAAAGAAAAGATTGAAACAGCACTTTGAAGAAAGAACTGTCAGGTCATACTTACTGGTTAACTATGAGAAATAAATAAGAGAGAAAGAAGAGTGCAAAAAGAAATAATTATGTTATTTCTCATCCCCTCTGCACACATTTTTTCCCCTGCTTCTTGTTAATTACCATTCTTCCTAAATTTTCTTAGAAAGAAAAAAATCCCTCTTATTTCTATGTCTCTATAATTTTATTTATTTATTATAGCTAAACTTCTATGTACCTGTCTCTTACAGAAGAGCCTCTTTGAGCATTTAGAATTGCAAGTACCTCGTATCTTGTCCAGGCTCTGGGCTAAGGATGGCAGAAAACTAAATTAGAAATAGCGAGAGTCCCAGTTCAATATGGAGCCACTGCACCAGTCTTCTACTGCCGGACCTCTAATCTGTTCCAGGTGAGAGAATGAACCTTGTGTGGTTAAGACATTGGTTTTGGTACATGTGACCAAATCTCACTCTTGTTTATGTAACCTGATCATTCTCTATTACTAAAAAAATAAAAGCCTTTCTAATGCATCTTATAAAGTAGAGACTCTTAGATGTTTTTTCTTTTTTGATATAGAAAAATTCAGGGAGTCAGCAAGGGCCAGCCATAGGCTCTGACTTTATAGGCTTCAGTAAATTGACTGCTTTCTTCAGTCATTTGGGAAAAAGCTTCGAATTTAGTAGATTTAACTGAAGTGGCTAGTGAAATGAAAATGATGTTTTCTGAGGATTTGGAAACATTCTGTTATCAGCTCTCATTGAATCTGCAGAGTTGACCAGGAGGTAGGTCGATACTTCCTGCTCTTCTTTCATAACTTTCAGGTTCCTTCTTGAGACTCCTATGTTTATAACTGTTAACATGTTTTGCTAAACCTGAAAACGATAATTCAGAACTGCTTTTGATTAGTAAATCAATATCTACACCCCAAAGGCTGTTTGTTATTTTTCCTTCCACCGCAGAACACAGGTTCCCTGAAATAAACATGCCCATAATACTTAAAATGACCTGGAGCATTAATGTGAACACAGACAAATGACCTTAGCAATTATGCCAGAAGTGTGATTTGTGCAAGAAAAGTGATTCTGTGGTGGGAACCAGCTGCATTTATTCTCAACTAGTCAAAGCAGAGATGTAAGACTGTTAAAAAAGTATTCAAGGCAAACAAAGAATAAAGCAAGCAGCACAGTCCGAACTTCAAAAGACATGGACGAAACCGCCAGTAAAAATGAAAACCTCCATACAAATAACCCAAAGAAAGTTCAGTATTAGTTGTTCTTTTTGTTTGTTTGTTTGTTATACTGCAGGTTCTTATTTGTATGGAAATATGTTAATATAAATGTTTCAGACATTACAGGAAATTTCTAAAAATCTTATATGTTCTGGTATAATGTTATAAGTCATAATTCTAGTTATTACTTTAAAATGTATATCTCAGAAACAAAAAAAAAATTAAAACTTCCACCATTTTAATTCATCACATTCAGTGATCTAAGAATTGTTATAACGAACTAGGCACTCCAATTATCTGAAGCTAATGGTTCATGTGGATGGTTTCGTGCTATAAATACACTGAGACTTTTCACAGGTATGCCCTGTTGAAGATACGAAGGTATATGTCCTCTTTCCCTCACCCCTCGCTTCCTGCTGGGTGAATCCAGGAGCTTCTAGATAAAATGCCCACGCTGAAGTTTTCCAATCCATTTAATGAGGCATCATGACTCGACTTGGCAAGGCTTTTTTCCCCTTGCTTCTATTCCACCTCAAACTGTTTTGATTCATTTGTGAGAAATTTACTTTTGCCAATTGAAAAACCCTTTTGTGGCCGCCAGTCACTAATCTCCCCTCTGACACATTCATTCAACCAGACTAGATCCAATATTGACATTTGTACCTAGAGGAAAAGAGGTTAAGCATTGAGAGGAAAAGCAACTCCTGCACCCTGCCAAATGCCGTGCGGCATCTAAATGAGCTGTGGTGGGTTCGATTCACGGGGGAACCCCAGAGAACTGAGGGGGGCTTTGATCATATCCAGGGGCCGTCATTCCTTACCTAGGCAGCCGAATGGAGGTTGTTTGATGCTATCTGTAGGTATCTGTAGCAGCCTAATTTAAATTCTCCCTAGCTCTCAGAAATCATTTTCTAATGATTTCTCCAGGGAAATCATCTCAAGGGAGTATCTTGAACACTTTTACTAGACTTTGCTTTCTCTGGCATAAAAAAAATCCACCACTGTAGTCCCTTGAACATTCTGCCCACTTCCGGGACATTCCCTTTCTTAGACTCTTGCCTTAAGGTAACAGGGGGGCGATAACGGTTCCTCCTACCAAAGCTATGAGAGGTGTTCTATTTGGTTAGGACCCTCTCACACCTCCCCACCCCCACCCAGGGTACATGACCCTGTCTTCAGGGTACAGTGATGCACAGTGACAGCTGCTTATCTAATATAGGCATTACTAGAAAAATATTTCTAGTTTAGTGAGAAATAAAAAATACAGATTGGATTGAAATGTAGGAAAATAAATATATGTCATGTAAATCAAAAGTAAAAGGGTGAACTTGAAAGTGACTGAAGGAATTGAATGAAAATGGAGGTGAGAAAGTCAAAGTTCAATTTGCAGACAAGGGATACGATCCAGTATTATTTCCACCCAATTTCTTTAATATCTTCTTTCATCATCCACCTTGCCTCATCACTGAGGCATTATTCCTCTTTCTTTATGTTTCTTACCAAATTAAACGAAAAGGAAAATATGATACAGAGAGGGTGCAATCCTTACAGCCTTCTAGTATTCACTGAGCATCAGTGTTTTTTTTCTTCTTAATTATGAATATTCTCTGGTAGATAATATGAAACAGCAATAACATGGAACCGCTTAGACTCTATGCCTTCTTAACGTATTGCTATATTCTGTTGCTTTAGGAATGTGTTAATTGTGTCTGAGTGGCTGATGGGGTGCAAGTTTGTCCACAGAATTCTAACACAATACTTTTTTATGTCTTTCTGCAGTTATTTACATATTCTTATTATTTTAAGAATGCTACACTTTAAACTGTGGGAGCACATAACATAGTCACACATCTCTTAAAATATTTTTATATGACAATTTACATTTCATCTCCTATTACGTTTCAAAAGAAGGTCATCAGTAGTGAATTCCCCTATTTTTTTTTATTTAAAAATTTTTTTTTACAGAATGGTTTTAAATTTTATTTATTTATATATGGCTGTGTTGGGTCTTCGTTTCTGTACGAGGGCTCTCTCCAGTTGCGGCGAGCGGGGGCCACTCTTCATCGCGGTGCGCGGGTATCTCACTATCACGGCCTCTCTTGTTGCGGAGCACAGGCTCCGGACGCGCAGGCTCAGTAGTTGTGGCTCACGGGCCCAGTTGCTCCGCGGCATGTGGGATCTTCCCAGACCAGGGCTCGAACCCGCGTCCCCTGCATTGGCAGGCAGATTCTCAACCACTGCGCCACCGGGGAAGCCCCCCTCTTTATTTTTAAACCAAGAGTGTTTAATCTTGTTTCCCCCCAACAGTTTATGATTTTAGTCTACCTCGCACCTCTTACATCGCAAGCTGGTTTCATTACCTATTAATTGTCACGTCAGCTTCCCTTTGCTCCTCAGATTCAAGCCAGACATACCAACTCCCTAGTCCCAGCCTGCTAGGTTCTCTTTCTTACCCACCTTTTAGTTGTGCTGATTGTCAAGCTCCGTTAAGTAAGTTTTTATTATGTAAATGTTATAGTGTGCAGGATCAGCTGTTCATCACGATTGCCAACAACTCCCTGGATCAGCCAGAAAAATGGTGGCAACGTATAGAAAATTAATTGTTTGAGGCAGGCAGAAGAAAACTGAAACTTCAACATGTATCGAAATGAAAATTCAATCTATATTAGGTTGGTTTCCTTGAGAGTGTAATCTTGGTTTGGGAGTACAGATATGAGGTAGAGATCAGCATAGACTCTGAAGAGTTGGGAGGGACTATTGAATATCTTCTAAGCCAATATAAGTTTTCTACGGGGCCACTTAATATAGTTTAGCAGACAAATTTGCTGTCAAACTATAATTGTCAAAAAGTTAAAACCATGACTCTCAGACAAATACAACATGAATCTGTGTTAAAAAATTTTTCAGCTGATTGTGTTTAGCCATTAAAATGGTAAAACTGATTAAAATGAAAATAAGAGGAACAGATATATTACTAGGAAAAATTTTTTAAATAAGTTTACTGAAATAGAGAAAAAACTGGTTAATGTTCTATGGAATTATAAAACCGTAGCCTTTGGGATTATCCTTTCTACTGGGCAACAGTTATTTGCATCTCTCCCTGAAAAGCTTTACGAGTTATCATGTACTGTCCAGTATCTGGATCTTTAATTAATAGTCAAGGGCTTCCCTGGTGGGGCAGTGGTTGAGAGTCTGCCTGCCGATGCAGGGGACACGGGTTCGTGCCCCGGTCCGGGAAGATCCCACATGCAGCTGAGCGGCTAGGCCCGTGAGCCATGGCCGCTGAGCCTGCGCGTCCGGAGCCTGTGCTCTGCAACGGGAGAGGCCACAACAGTAGGAGGCCCGCGTACCGCAAAAAAAAAAAAAAAAAAAAAAAATTAATAGACAAAACACAGGTATACTCCTTAGATAATTAAGTAATACTGGGATGAACCTGTTTTTCTTTTTTTAAGCCTCAGTTTGACATTAAAAGAACATATTTCCTAACTTTTTGCATTATTTCCAAGCTTTAAATAACAAGAATAATAAATTTCTAGTATATTCAGGGCCTGTGGTGGGCTGAATAATGTTTTCTCCCACCAAAGATGCACATGCCCTAATCCCAAAAACCTGTAAATATGTTACCTTACATGGCAAAAGGGACCTTGCATTAAATTAAGGACTTTGAGAAGGGAAGATAACTGTGCATCATCTGGGTGGGCCCAGCGTAATCATGAAGCTCTTTACAAGAGGGACTCAAGAGGATCAAAGGCAGAAAAAGATGTGAGGACAGAAGCCAAGGTTGGAGTCATGAGCTGTGAAGATGGGAACCAAGGAATGCAGGCAGTCCTAGAAGCTGCAAAAGGCAAGGAACTGGATTCTCCCCTAGAACCTTCAGAAGCAGGGCATCCCTACCAACCCACTTCAGACCTCTGACCTCCAGAACATAATAAATTTGAATTGTTTTAAGGCTCTAGGCTTGTAATAATTTGTTACAGCAGCCTTAGGAAACTATTTCAGGGCTCAAAAGGAGAAATCCCATAGCATACGAAGTATGAGACTAGGTAGAGAAAGGACAAAATCTAAAACTCCAAACTGTTTTCATCTGTAGCTTGCACACCTACAAATAGATCCAGAATAGAGAAAAGTTGGCTTAAATTTTTTAAAAAACAGTTAAGTTCAAAGAACTATTTTTACTGAGTTAGAAAACAATCTGGTTGATCAAAAATAAATCAACAAACTGAAAATCCCACTTTGTTGAATTTGCAAGTTTAAAGAAGAAAACCAAAATGTGTTTCATTATGCATGATTAGGGCAGTCAGTCACTCTTCGACTCAATACTTGTGGCGTAAGTTTTTAACTCTTTCAACTGGCTCCATAAACTCTGTGTCATTATACCCTATGTTCTATTATGTATACACAGCCATATTTCAGAGTTTGTTGTTTGAATCTCTTTTTGATATGGATTTCTAAAAGTGACTAAACTTAACTCTCAAACCTTATCAAAGTTTCTGTTTCGTTTTGTTTTGTTTTGTTTTGTTTTGAAATCCAGACTCCCCAGTTCTCTGAACAGCAGATCTGATCAGCAAGGTTTGGGAATGAGTGGCCTGCACTTGTCACTGCCCTCCGTACCACCATTCACAGTGTTCCATTGCACACTGCTCACTTAAGGCTGGCAAGACTTGGCATGGTCTGGACCCTCTTGCTGCTCCAGCCTGTCTGCACTTCCTGGCCTCACACTCTGGCCTAGAACCCACTGCAGCGCTGCACCCAGGAGAACTCACCTTGCCCCATCCACTCGCAACGCACAGGAACCATCTCCTCACTCTTCAGACCCAAGCGTGACATGCCCCTCCTCCCCAAGCCTCCCCTGCACTTCCACAGGTGAGATAGAGACCCCGTTGCGTACTCTGGAGCACCTCCGTCTTCCCCATTACACTCTTTGTTTGCTTATTGGCTGTAAGGTCGCTGGAGGTGGGGCCAGTGTCTACCAGTTTGTCCTTTGTTGGATTCTGAACACTTACTTTAGCATCTATGCTTCTCTCATCTAGACTAATAGTGTGCAGCCCAGGAACGGTGCCTGGGCAACACTGAGTAGCACTGGTCACTGGAGTAGTGGTGGCCCCAAACCTGCTCCCTAACCCAGCCCCTCTTACTCACTCCCACCTCAGACACACCTGGAAAGCTGGTGAGTTTTGGAAAGAGAGAATTATGAAATAAATGATCTTATGGCATAAGACTTTTGCAGCCACGTGTTAAAAGAACTGATCCCCAAGTATCTCCCATGGAGAGCTTTATTAAGAAATTATGGGTGAGATTAGGGATCTGTATTTTTCATGGAGACTCAGATGAATGTATAATTTGTCAAGTACAGGCACACCTCAGAAATATTGCAGGTTCAGTTCCAGACCACCACAATAAAGTGAATCTTGCAATAAAATGAGTCACACAAATTTTTTGGTTTCCCAGTGCATATAAGAGTTATGTTTTCTCTATCCTGTGGTCCACTAAGTGTGAAATAGCATTATGTCTAAAAAAAAAAAAAAAAAAAAGCAATGTGCATACCTTAATTTAAAAATACTTCATTGCTAAAAATGCTAATCATCATCTAATCCTTCAGCAAGTTATGGTAGTAACATCAATGATCACAGATCACCATGACAAATATAATGATAATGAACAAGTGTGAAATATTGTGAGAATTACCAAAATGTGACACAGAGACATGAAGTGAGCAAATGCTGTAGGAAAAGCGGCACCTATAGTCTTGCTCAATGCAGGGTTGCCACAAACCTTCAATTTGTGGAAAAAAACACATTATCTGCAAAGTACAATAAGGTGAAGCACATTAATATGAGGCACACCTATATAAGAAATATCAGGGGCTTCCCTGGTGGCGCAGTGGTTGAGAACCTGGGGACACGGGTTCGAGCCCTGGTCCGGGAGGATCCCACATGCTGCGGAGCGGCTGGGCCCGTGAGCCATGGCCGCTGAGCCTGTGCGTCTGGAGCCTGTGCTCCGCAATGGGAGAGGCCGCGATAGTGAGAGGCCCGCGCACCGCGATGAAGAGTGGCCCCCGCTCGCTGCAACTAGAGAAAGCCCTCACACAGAAACGAAGACCCAACACAGCAAAAATAAATTAAATAAATTAATTAAAAGAAGGCATATAAAAAAAAGAAAAGAAAAAGAAATATCAGCACAGAGGAAAAATTGTATACTAAAAGCATGACGGCTCTGTGGAAAAACCCTCCAAGAGCACAGGCCACATGAAGCAGAGGGACATCTCTGATGGTCAGAGAGGGAGACAGCAGCAAGTTTTCAGTCTAGCATGGATCAGGCAAGGACAGGATGGTGGGCAGTCTTTATGAGTTCAGCAGTATTCTTGGGAAGAGGCTATAGAGGGGACACCAGGGCAGAGAGACTCCAGAGGGGCAGGTGAGAGCCCCTGTTATGAGGACATTTTCCGCTCCAGGCACTCTAGTGGGTCAGGAGAACTGGGGTTTGGGCTCTGCCCCTCAGTGCGAGACAGCGGTACTTCTGGGAGAGAAGCCTATGTCTTGCTAATGAGAATACCCTGAATCATGACACTTGCCGCATCCCACATAACTTTCCAGTTTACACCAGCCAGGCTACATCCCCAAGTTGAAGAAGCAGGGCCAAACTAGTGCTTGCACAGCGGGAGTCCCTGACTGGACCAGGTTGAGCGCCTCACCCCAGGGGGGCCCACTTGTGGGCTGGCTGTTGATCCATGTATGAGACCTGGCACATAACAGTCTACCTGACTGGGAGAGGTTAATCTCTGGGCCCATCAGTTGGGTTCTCTCCAGAAGATATAGAGCAGAGTGGTCAGTGAAGAAAAAGAAGCAGAGGGGGCTGTCACTGTTAATGTAACCCAATTTTTGCCCTCAGACTAACGAGATTTAACAAAACACAGGTTGTATATGTTACATTTATACTGCAGTATAATTATTTTCCTACCTGTCTGTTTCCTAAGCTTAGAAAAAAATCTACCTTATTTTTGTATCCACAGTTCTTACCACAGTGGCTGGTATGTACTAGGAGCTCAATTAAAAAAAAAAAATGTGTTTTTTTTGAAAGAAAAAATAGATCTGAAAGAGATGAGGTTACACAAGAAATGAGTTGTCAAGCAAGGAATAGGAATAAGTTTATCTTGCAGACAGAGGAGTGTACTGGATGGTTTGAGGGCGTGGGTGTGACAGTGGTGTGCAAATGAGGAGGAGAATAGAAAGGCTGGAGGCCGAGCCGTGAAGACATTTGCCAGGCAAGAATCTGGACAGGAGAGCTACGGAAATGGGAAACATGGCACAGATATGCATGAGTGCATAAGAGATTTATTATTTCATAGGAAACAATATTAGGTCGTTAAGAGGAGTGTGACTGCCTCGTAAAGTTAAATCTGATGGTATTAATGGAGTAAAGAGTGACCATTCCTTCGAGAAATGCCGCATCATCAACGTTCTTTTTGTTGTTGTTGTTAAATTTATTTTTACCGCGTTGGGTCTTTGTTGCTGCGTGCGGACTTTCTCTAGTTGTGGTGAGCGGGGACTACTCTTCGCTGCGGTGTGCGGGTTTCTCATTGTGGTGGCTTCTCTTGTCGTGGGGCACGGGCTCTAAGCGCACGGGTTTCAGTAGTTGTGGCATGTGGGCTTCAGTAGTTGTGGCACATGGGCCTAGTTGCTCCGTGGCATGTGGGATCTTCCCTGACCAGGGCTTGAACCCGTGTCCCCTGCACTGGCAGGTGGATTCTTAACCACTGTGCCACCAGGGAAGCCCCATCAATGTTCTTAAAGGTACAGGGAATGAAACTAAGGGGAGAAAGAAAATATAAAGATTTTGAATAGACTGGATTCTGGACCATTCAGGCAACTGTCAAGAATCAGATTTCCCTATCAGTGAGTCAAATACAAAGATTTTGATGAAAGGACTACTTACAAAAATGTGGTCCCACCAAGAAGCCGTTACTACCCCTAAGACTAAGGAAATAGGGAAGGAAATCTTAACAGAACCTCAGTGAGAACTGGAGAAGATATAGTCCCAGAGGGTCACAGCTACTACCAGAGACACTGCCACAGCTGGAAGAAATGCCACAACCTCCCTTTCCTCATGTCCTGTGGTCTCCAGATGGTGCCTTTCATTGGTTGAACCAACCAGCATCCATTTGGCACTAAGCTTGGAAGATCCAGTCCACAGGGGTCAGCCCCACAGGGCACAGAGCCAGGCAGAGGAAGGCAGACACGCAGATCTGGGGGGCCAGAATGTGAAGGAGCTTTAGAATATTTGACAAATTTATTTCACTGACAGTTTCCTTTTTAAGTATCTAGGCACTGAAGTAGTAAATGACAAACACAAAAGTCTAAATATGTATAAAAGAGCTTTTGCAAGAAATGTAAAACAAAATTCTAAATAGCAAACACATTGTGTCAGTTTCACTGGAAGCCTTTTTACTTTCCTCATAGTTTATAAAAAACTGGTTAGTCATGTCAGTAGCATCACTGCTGCTCTTCAAAAAAAAAAAAAGAGTTTTTGGTAAGTTAGGGTACTCCTCATTGCAAGTAAATCCATATCTAGGTGGACTTCAGAGTTGTGTAGATTTGGTAGCCCAAGGATGTCATCAAGCACGTGGTCTCTTCCTGGCTCTCTGCTGTGTTTTCCACTGTATCATATTCGCCCTGGAGCTGGCTCCCTTCTTGTGGGTGAAATAAGGCTGCAAGCAACTCCTTGAATTGTCTCTCTCAATATGCGTGGAGAGAGGAAGGGTGGTTTTGCCAAGGGCAAATGGATGCTTGGGAGGTAAGTGCTGTCTCTGCACTTACTAAAAATTTTTCCATTACTCTTAATTGCATTAGAAAACATGTAACACCTGTGCAATGGTTAAGAGTCTTACTAGCAAACACACCAAAAAATCGCTAGTGGGAAAAGAAATGGATTTTATTAAAGGATGTTAGGTAGCTCCCAGAATCTTCAGAAGGATTGGACACCTAACCAGAGAGAGCTGGTCAGTCACGCAAGTTCTTTGCTATGGAAATACCCGGTAAATACCATTTGGAAATATGGCATTCAGCACTGGATGCCAGAAACTCTGCCAGCACCAACACCAAGAAACAGAACACCTTTGCCACCATGCTTGCCAAGATAGTAGTCTCCAACGACGCCTTCATCTGTGTTCAGATCTTACATGTGGAAGTCTGGTTGGCAGAGCCCTGGCCATGTGCCTGAACCCTAGCTTCCAAGGGAGTGTGTTGATGGGGTGTCTGGTGTCTGCTTGGGAAGGTAGGATTTAGTGTGGGTAGGGTTGAAGATAAGAAGAGTATCCAGAAGATTTTGTATCCACAGACACAAGTGACACTACAGCGTGCAACATGGCTCCCTGCTCCTGGAGATGCAGGAAAATGTACTTGAACGCAAATGAATCACAGACCAGAGAAAGAAGGGTGTGTTTATCAAACAACCCACACAGAATGCCTCACACAACAATTAATAAGGCGGCATTATGAACAGAGTGCCGGGGAAGAAACACTTCTCAGAAATGTTAACCTCTACCTCCATCAGGCTCAAAATCTACTGCATTATAGGGCCAACGCTGATCCCTGACATAACATAAATACTATATTTTAACACTTCCCATGTATTTTCTCTGCATCGCTTAGTTTCTCAATTCTTTCGGACAAAACCCTTATCTTTCCTAATACACTGCAGATATAAAAACCTACTAAGAATAGCAAGATATATTTAGGGTTCATTTCTCTTTTTCAATGTGGCATGTTCACTATTAGGGTTCTTGAAAGTAGGCAACCATGCGGACAGGCTAACTGGGATTGCCCTTACTGTCGTTTCTGTAAGAATGACATAATCACTTATAAAGAATTACAATAATGTTATCATGTAATTGATACCAACCATGTGTACCTGTGTTAGCCATTCTACAAACAATATCTCATTTAATCTTCCCAAGAAGAAGAAGGTAAGTATTATTTTCCCCATTTACCAGAGAGGAAACTGAGGCTCAGAGACATTATCTGTCTTAGTCACACCATCTGCCTCCTAGCATCATCCACTTTCAAAATCTTGTCACATAGAGATGGCCAGCCTCAGAGATGAGAGTAGGATTCTTTTGTAACGCGTGCCTCCAACAATTGTTTTCTCCCGTCCTAAGATACCATGTCTGGTTTTAGCCAGCATCTCAGATGACAGTTTCACCAACCCATCTGGCCTTGGTTTCTTCCAGCCTTCATTAACTCTAATTTCATTATCACCTGTTCTGGTGTGACCCTGGGTTCCCCGTGCACTTCTCTCCTTTCTCTTGGGAAATGAATTTCTGTCTCAGCATCAGCTCTCTATGCAACTGTGTGAGCCCTGAGGCAAAGCGCTCATTTGTATGTGAGTGCTGTCCATCTCTGCTGTCGTTGCCTGCCGCCTCCTAAGGCTCTGACTTTTCAGTCATCTCTGGGTGCAGATGAGAGCAGGGGGAATTTCTTAACCAGCATGGTTTTGTGTGTGTGTGTGTGTGTGTGTGTGTGTGCACGTGCGTGTGTGTGCATGTGCGCATATCTCTCAGATAATTTTTGTTTTATTTATGACCTGTATTTTTGCATTTTATTTAAATCTCCTGTCACCCTTTTAATTTCATTTCAAGAATTCTCACACCAGTACCTAATATAGCTCGTGTATCCTTTGGGAGAAATAATAATTTTCTAGTTTGGTAACAAATTAGGTGTTGTTTGGCAGCATTATCTGATTTGTTCAGAAAAGCCAAATTTCTCAAAACAGTACGTAAGTGGGAAGCTCTTCCAGCAATACCAATGGAGTACACATCAAAAGCTCAGAAGTCATACCAAATGGGAAAAAGATGTGAAAGCCAAGAAAAGGAAAACAAGAGCCCTGTTTCTTCTTTCTCCTCTTCCCCACCTAACCCTCCCCGCTCCCCCACCCTGCCAGCCTTCTGCAGGAACGTCCTCTGATTAGAGGCCAGAGAAAATAGCAGGGCAGTTAACATTTTACTTCTGTTCTGTTGCCGATGAGCTTGTGCTATGTCTCTCTGATCTTCTCTCTTCACATAAACATCTCAAGCAAAAATGGGGCAGTGGAATGAGAGAGTGTGAAGTCAGGGAACACACACACACACACACACACACACACACATATATGTATACGTATGTATACACATACTATTCCTCTCATTTTCATTCTTTTACAAATTCAAGGCAGTACTTTTTGTGATCTAATACTTTTAAAAATAAACTTGAATAAAATAAACTACTACTAAACTTAACATTGGGTGATATTGTTACATATGTTACATAGAGTCCCCATTATTTATTACTTTTTGGGTTTTGTATTTTATTTTTTCCTAGGAAGTAAATGTTATTATGACCATGGACTCTTTCCATTTAGTTTTAGTGGGCAGAAGAGGCATCATGAAGGCCAGCCAAGAAAACAAGGATAAATACCATTGTTGATTTCAAAAAATAAAAAATAAACAGAAGACTGTGCTCCTCTGATCAAGATAGAAAACAAAAACAAGTACAGTATGTCAAAAGAGAGAAGTCATAGCTATTTGGCAAAGGGACTGGCTAAAACAAACCTGAATCTCTTTAAGAAAAGTTATGTTTGATTAAAGTTTTTCCTCTGATTCATCCTAAGAAGTTATTTTCCCCTAAGGCCTGGAGTGGACTTTTGAAGGACACATGTCTGTTATCGATATTGAATTCAGCCTCAGTACACTATTTTTAAAGCAGTCACAGTTGTAGCTTATGCCAGTATGTGTAGAGCCTTCAGATAAGCAATTGACTGTGAAATAATAGTACATGGCTTTTAATATATACCCTCTGGTTATGGGTGTGCATACTAAACATACAGTATTTTTAAATATATGCATATACATATAAACACACAAACCCTGTGAGTTAAACCTCTCTATATCTAAATGGACTGGCAGCTGCTTGAAATTTCCCTTCTACTCTCCCTAAGGTCTCAGGTGAAGGATTCATGAGCCAATGTCTCAGCTAGAACAGGTGTCTATCGCTGGGTAAATAGCAATTAGGCCCAAATTTCAGACTTTTTTTTTTCAAATCCCTTTCGGAGGAAAAGCCCAGGAATAAATAGTTGCTGTAACGGCCAGGGGTATTGTGTAGCATTATAGCCTCCAGCTGGTCTATTACATACTATAGACAGGCAAAGAATACGAGCACCTGACAGATGTGTTCTGTTAGCTTCATTAGGAAAGAAACAAAGAAACTCCTCAATTAATAGCAGCGGAGCCAAATGAGGGTGGGGGGGGAGCTTGAGGGGAGAGGAATCATAGCCTGTTATTTAAACAGAGTCAGGGAGCCTTTCTCTAGTGGCTTAATATGATTCATTAATAAAAACAGCTTTTTGAATGCCCAGTTTAAGTCAAAAGAAATCACCAGCATTTTTTTTTTCCCCAGCAAAGGAAGGGCAAAATGACAAATTGCTGCTGTTAAGTTCATTTCATGTGGGGATGGCCTTTCTCAAAGATCTCTTCAACTGCAAGGCTGGATGTTTGTCACATTAAGTGGCAGAGCAGTTCTCAAAAATCGACTGTGGGGCACATCAGGGTCTCAGATGAACGGCCAGCAGTGCCCATCCGATAATTTTATATACCCAGACCAGGAAGCATTTAGTGTTGTTTAAATGAATGAGGATTTTTAAAGTAATAAAATGCAGCTCTTACCCTAATGAAAGGAAAATCTGTCCACAGACTCACTTTTTTTTCCTTTGTAGAACGGTGTGAAATACAGGGGAAGCCCTGTGACAGTGGGTATCACTCCTTGCAAGCAGAAGTCGGGTTGTTTCTCCTTTTATATTTCCTTTGCTGAAGATGTGTGGTGAACTTATCACATAGTATATAATTGTGAAAGGGTGAGCTACATATTGTGTTAGTAATACATGAGTTCTGAATGAAGATGATTCTTTTTCCACAGAAGTTAGAATCTGCTGTAATAACCCAGCTTTTATAATAATAATTCTCCAGCTATGACTTTGGTGTGATATTTCTAAAAAGAACACCGTTTGCTTCCAGGAGGCTAAAATAGACAGTCTGACCCAGTTACTGGGCTTCAGGAGAGAAAAGTGAATTCTCGACCCCTTCCTTTTTATCCCTCTATCACCACCACTCAATTTACATATCACGGAGTAAAAAGGACTCAGAGGCAGGAACCTAGAGAATTCAGGGAAAATTCTGGTCAACTATCCAGGTAATTCAGGCATAATCGAGGTCAAATTACCAAGAGTATATTAACCACCTGCATGGCTTTCTTATATGCTAAGAATTTGTGGATAGCAGGATTATAACTATCAAGGCACAGTTGGGGGAGAATAGCCATTGGAGCCCTGGAGTAACCTAGGCCAGCAAGGATGTGCTCCAAAATCAGAACTGAATGCTCATCTGTCTAATTGGGGTGTTGTCCCGCCAAAGAAATAGAAATCAAAACATAAATGGTCATGGCCAAATATGATGGGCCAGGGTCTTTGTGATGGAAATGTAATTGTAAATCTTTATGGCCAACTCAGGCTGTGATGTCTTGATGCTCTTCAATTTTTAAAATATACTCTTGGCTTCTATTTGTGTTTTCCCCCTCAAATAAAAGCCTCAGAACAAGAAGGGCTAATATCTACTCCCAAATGAACAGGAATAAAAAGGAAAAACAGCAAGCTTTCCTGGAAGCAAAGGCATTTTTCACCCCATAGTCTCTTTGTACACTGCTAATATTTCACATTTGACACAAAGAATTGAAAGCATGAGGGAAAAAGTTCAGAATGTGGAACTGTTATGTTTCGACTTTAAGTCTTATGGATCTTAATCTTTAGAGACTGGTTATAGCTCCCGTAGTAAGTTACCATTCATTACAACTTAGAGTTTCTTTTCAGAGACCTAATGAAAGAAACCGTCATTAATTATCAAAGGTTGGCAGAACTTCATGAAGCGCAATCTTTCCAACCTGAAAGCAGTTTTCATGAGAGCGCAGGAAATGTACAACACCGCCCCCCCCCCACCAAAAGATGAGGTCAAAACTCAAAATCATGCAAACAATCACTGAGGACAGGCTGACAAATTATAATCCCATCTGTGTGCTTGAATCATAAAATACAGTGTGCATCAGCTCATTTAGAAAAAGTGCTTTGGATTTTTATTATTTTTCTTTCTCACTTCAGTGTCGAGCGCCATTTTCCTCTTTTGGTATTTTAAACAACTCAGAAGCACTGAGGTCCATTTGGTCTCACACTGTAAGCTCCTGGCAGCCAGGCATGGTGTCTATGTAATTTCCTTTGCTCAGTACATTTGCAGGCAGAATCCATGACTGTATTTTATTATAATCTGATATTTGAAAAGTATAGCATTTCTGGTTTTATTTCTCTTTCTCTAGAATTAATGTTTGAAAAGAAAACTTTAAAATAGAAAATACTGTCATAGAAAAATGTCTTGCTTATTGAAATTTGTGCTTGTGACCAACTATGTTTGTTGGGGGTTACAGAATTTGCTACAAAGCGTGTTGAGGTAGCTTAATTGGGACAGTAATATGAGAAAGAATTTCATTCTGTTTTCCTGTTAGCTGAGGAAGAAACACATTCTTGTAGATTTTTTTCCATTGGGAAATCACTCATCTCTCTTTATCTGTTCACAGATTCCTGGGGCCAGATTCAGTTAGATCTGTCACAGGCAGGCTCAGACAAATGCAAACGGGAAACATGTTTTTGAGTAGCTAAGTCTGGGTAGATTCTGCCACTTACTATATTGTCTCTTGTTGTCTCAAATACCTCCTCGTCTGTCAAGCCTGCTGGTTTTAACCTTCCATTTTGTTGTCGGCAACTCTTCCTAGTTTCTCTAATCCTTGAATGAAATTTTATTTGCATTTGGATTTAGAAAAAAACTTACAAATCTGTTCTACCATGTTTGAAGTTCCTATTTCCGATCTCTTCTCCCATTCTGTCCTTTAGTTCCTTCAACTAGCATCACAAAAAAAAAAAAAAAAAGGAAGAAAAATGATGGACTTTTTTAGTACAGCATAGAAACCCTTTGGTTGGCAAAATTTTCAAAAGAAAAATAAGTAATAACCTCAAGACCTTCTCTTAAGGGGTAACCTTGAGAGAAAAGAAACATTCATGAGAAAAGAATAAATGCAACTTTAAAAACTTAAAACTAATTCCTTATGTGTAAAACAAGGTAAAAGATAAGGTAGAGAAATATCATCAGCAAGTGTGACCAAGTGTTTATCTTTTCTGTAGAGAAAGTGCACTTAAATGGATCAGAACATCTGAGGGTCCCAACAGTCAAATGGGCACAGGGTGTGAACAGACAATTCAAAAGAGGAAAGCATTCAAACACAATAATAAAGAAATGCAAATTAATATGGTAAAATACCATTCTTCACTTTTGTAAAAATTTCTGTATACTGCTACTCAGCGTTAATAAAGTTAATGGGAAACTGAGATTCTTACCTTACTGGTGATATATAAATTGATCCGATTCTATAAGAAATCAGTTTGGCAGTGTTTCAAAAGTCCTAAAAATGTTCATATTCATTTATCCTGAAATTCCTTTATGGAAAATACTTGAAAATTATGTAAGTTTTTAAAAATATTTATCTCAATGTGAATTTCAATAACACTGAAAATATGTTTATGACACACATATATATAAGTGGAATACACAACCAATAAAAATTATATGTGCCAAAAGTTTTTAATACTATAAGGAACGTTAATAGTATTATATTCAGAGAAAGAAAAATAGAATATAGTATTATAAATATTTTACTCTCATTTGAAAAGGTGACTGACTTTAGAAAAGATGCTTTCCTGCTTTAATCATATGTATATATAATATCTAATGTAAAAATACCTTTAAAAGACTATTATAAATGCAGTGAATTGTTAACAGACAAATATTGAGTGGTAGATTACGATAATAATCTTTTTTGAATATTTTGTATTTTAATTTTTTGTACGATTGTGTATGGAAGCAACCTAAATGTCCATCAACAGACAATGGATAAAGAAGATGTACATATATACAATAGAATTTTACTCAGCCATAAAAAGGAACAAAATTGGGTCATTTGTAGAGACGTGGATGGACTTAGAGATGGTCATACAGCATGAAGTAAGAAAGAGAAAAGCAAATATTGTATATTAACACATATATGTGGAATCTAGAAAAATGGTACAGATGAACCGGTTTGCAAGGCAAGGCAGAAATAGAGACACAGATGTAGAGAACAAACATATGGACACCAAGGCAGGAGAGCAGCGGGGGGGTGGGGGTGGGATGAACTGGGAGATTGGGATTGACATGTACACTGATGTGTATAAAATAGATAAGTAATAAGAACCTGCTGTATAGCATAGGGAGCTCCACTTCGCTGTACAGTAGAAACTAACACAACATTGTAAAACAACTATACCCCAATTAAAAAAAAAAAAAGTATATGTTACTTTCATAATTGGGGGAAAAATGGGTTTTTAAAAAGCCTAGCTAGAATTTTTTGCTTTTCCTATTTTAGACCTTTGTGATAAATGGAACTTATCTAAATATTAATCCTTAGAAGGGAAATTATTTGTAACCCATATGTGTCAGGCACTATGATAAGCAATTGGAAATATCTCATTTAATCTTTACGGTAACCCTGAAAATAGATATTCATCCCATTTTTATGTATGAAGAAACCCTGAGATTCAAAAAGTGTAAGCATCTTGCCCAAGGTCATATGGCTGGTAAGTACTAGAGCTGGTCTTTGAATGCCGTATTATTTCCACATTGCTACCGATGCTAGACACACCTAAGGTGACCTCCCTTCTAGGCTAAACCATTTATTAGGAAGAAAAATAATTACAAATTTAATTATCTAAGGAACAAGATTAAAATGCACTTTTAATTTGAGCTTTCACATTGCCTTGGTTTGTTTAGAGATTTAACAAGCAGGAAAAGACTTCAATCAGTGTCTTTTCTAAAATCAGCCAGTGTTGTTTTAGCTTTTCAAAGGAGAGCAAAACAATTAGCAGTCTATCGGAACAGTTGTTTTCATTCAACATGTCTCATCTGGCCATACCACCTCAGGTTGGAAAATATGTTCTTCACTGATAAAATGATAAAGGCACTCAGAATCTTTCCCACAGACCTTTTCTCTGTGACTGGTCTAAAAAGAATGGGCAAAAGACTACCTTCGGGTCTGTATTAAGTGACTGAGTTCCTATTTCTTCTGAAGCTTCTCGCACATCTGTGCATCAGAAACAACTCATGGATATAGGTTCACCGGGGAAGTCTGAGATAGCTTTGCTCTTGTTTTCTTGTTGCTTTGGTTCCTGTTACTAATTTTATACCTAACTGACTACTAAAAGCCATTTTAAGCACCTTCACTCTTAGGGCAAAGCTCACAGGTGAGTAAGCCAGTATGCTTCAGGTTTGTTTTCAGGTATGTCATATGCTTAAGCCAGAAGCCAGAATCTCGTTCATGCCCCAAAGAAGGCTCTACCCTCTCTTCCCTTCTATCAACTTTCTCAAAAACTAGAGGAACATATATGATTCCTCCCCACTCACATATCTTCCCTTGACATTGGGGAAAAAATTATAGCTGAACCTTTGTACCCTTGTTTTATTTATGCAATTTATGGGCAAATTCTTATAATCAAGGAATTAATGCAATCAGAAGAGTCTGTTTTAATCTCCATGCATATTTTTTATTTTATTTATTTATTTATTTGCAGTACACGGGCCTCTCACTGTTGTGGCCTCTCCCGTTGCGGAGCACAGGCTCTGGACGCGCAGGCTCAGCAGCCATGGCTCACGGGCCCAGCCTCTCCGCGGCATGTGGGATCTTCCCGGACTGGGGCACGAACCCGTATCCCCTGCATCGGCAGGCGGACTCTCAACCACTGCGCCACCAGGGAAGCCCTATATTTTTTATTTTTTAAAAAATATTTTCCTCTTTCGTCTTTGCTTCACACACTACCACAGATTATGCTGGTTCTCTTCCTCTAGTGCATTCAGCTAGCGTACTGCTATGTCCCAGCTCTCTATGTGGGTTCCAGCATCAAAGCCTTAGGCCAATTTTATTTCATTTGTATTTGCTGTCAGAACAATGTCTTTATTCTAAAATGCCCTTCTCGAATCACCTCTCAGGTGGTTTGATAGAAGCAATCCACAGCAGAAAAATAATATCTTTTTAAAAATCCATGTTATTTCTTTTATGTTTATACTGAATGTGAATACTGAACGCACAGCACACTTAGTTAAACAGCATCCTGAGTTCCATTTTTAAGATGAAAAGTACCTTTCGTTTTAAATCTCCCAGAGACAACTGATCTGCTCTCCTTCTATGTAAGGGATTCGGGGAGGGAGGGGGAAATGGTATTCAAATTGCTGCCCAGCAATAAACATTTTTACAATATCATTTGTTTTAGGCTGTCAGATGACACCTAGATTGCTTCTAAAATTCTCACAAAATAAAGATTGAAGTGCATTTAGGGAGTTGACAAGGCTGTAGAATTCCATCACGTCAAATTAGCATGAAAAGGAAAATGAGGGCGAGGGTGGACTCGCGGACTCAGAACCGTATCACCTTGCCTAACCACACTGCGTAATTGTGGGGCACTTGCAAGAAAATGCCTTACCTTTAGCGCACACATTGTAGAAAGCGACAGGGAGGGAGAAGAAGAGATTTAAGGAGAAATTGCAGTGAGCTGGCGCAAGTGGACAGGGGATCAGTCCAGTTTGTTACACTAAGGATTGTAAAGAATCCATCTCAGAATGACGTTGATGGTTCAGGGTATTAAGTTCAGAATAAGGCAAACTGCAGTAGTAAGCTGAGAAGTAAACAGGGAATTCAGACCTAGAGCATACTGAGAGAAGGGGAGACCAGGCACAGCATCGTGGCCAATTCTGAACGGCTCTTTCGCAAAGGAGTTAAAGCTCTCCACTCCCCTCGCCGTTTCTTTCTGACTGTTATGTCCGCCACCCTCAATTACATTTAAACAGTCAATGGCTGGCCTTTGCAGACGTCAATCAACTGGATGCTGACGAGAGTAAACTGTTGTGCATACTTGTGTCTGTGCAGGGCTAAGGGGAGGAAAACTTGCAGGGGCGCACAGCCCATGTGCTTTCCTGAAGAAGTCTGGGTTGTGAGCCCAGCGAATACAAACCACCCCGCACCTGCCATCACTTCCGGCTTCTTCAGAAACAATTGCTCATTAACTCCCGTCAGCCCCCCTGAGGGGGTGTATCCTCAGCCCTTCACCAACTCCTTTGACCATCTATCTACCAGGTAACTGCTAGGTGACAATTCCTCTTTGTCCTTCTTTGCACTTAGCCTAATTAGCAGGTATATATTTATTTGTGTGTTTGTCTAGTTTCTGTCTTACCTCCTAGGGTGCAAGCCCTGTGAGGCATGTCTCATTACCACTAATCCCCACCACCTTGCACAGCGCTTGGCACACAGGAGGCCCTCAGTAACTATATGTGGAATAATGAATGAATGGTTGGATGGATGAGTACATGAATTTAACAAATATGTTTCTAGGAAATAGAATATAGAGTTTCTATCTTACAGACCTGGTCAGGTCAGAAAAGAAAGGTATTTTGTCACTTTGCTTCAATTATGAGGTTTTCTCATATTTTAACACCTCTCAAATGGGATGAATCTTTACGGACCTTTAAAATTATAATCAGCAGAGTTGGAATTTTTTTCCTTTCTTAATAGTACCTAATACAAGGGTGCATTTTACAATCACTGGTATCTTAGCAGAGTTATAATCATAAACCATAGCCAATATAAAGGCAAATAAGAACACCTGTTTGGATGCTGTCACTCCTAAGTTTCCCTGGGTTCCTTCAGACCCAGGCTTATCAAACTTTACATCAGAATCACTTTGTTAAAAACACACATTTCTGGGCTTCCCTGGTGGTGCAGTGGTTGAGAGTCCGCCTGCCGATGCAGGGGACATGGGTTCGTGCCCCGGTCCGGGAGGATCCCACATGCCGCGGAGCAGCTGCGCCCGTGAGCCATGGCCGCTGAGCCTGCGCGTCCGGAGCCTGTGTTCCGCAACGGGAGAGGCCACAACAGTGAGAGGCCCGCGTACTGCAAAACAAAACAAAACAAAACAAAAGAAAAAAACACACATTTCTGGGATCAACCCCAGCGATTCTGATTCAGTAATTCTGAGGCAAAGCCCAGAAATCTGCATTTTTAAAGCCTTCCAGTGTTTGGGATCTACATAATCCTCTGCTGCCATTTGATAAAAAGTTTTTAAATGCTTCTCCATTCCTAGCAAGGCAACTGGAAAGCTGTCAATAATTCTTTACAAATCACTGAAGGTCTAGTCTTCAAAAAAGGACTAACCATTGAGACATACGTCTTCCTGCCTGAGGTCATTTCTACCTGTTCCTACGGGAAGACACATTTAGTAATTGCTGGGCAGATTAATCGACTATGGTACCACTAGAAAATGCAACTGTGTTCCAGGTTGGACAGTCCCTACAACGAATTCACATTAGAAAGTATAGTAGCTGGCGGGAGACCTTCAAGATAGCACAGGAGTAAGATGTGGAGATCACCTTCCTCCCCACAGAAATACATTTACATGTGGAACAACTCCTACAGAACACCTACTGAACGCTGGCAGAAGACCTCAGACTTCCCAAAAGGCAAGAAACCCCCCACGTACCTGGGTAGGGCAAAAGAAAAAGGAATAAACAGAGACAAAAGAATAGGGACGGGACCTGCACCAGTGGGAGGGAGCCTGTGCTGCTGCAGGATCGCCCTGAACTTTGTACCCCTCCCTCCCACCGGCCTGAGTGAGCCAGAGCCCCCGAATCAGCTGCTCCTTTAACTCCTCCTGTCTGAGCAAAGAACAGATGCCCTCAGGTGACCTACACGCAGAGGAGGCGGGTCCAAATCCAAAGCTGAACCCTGGGAGCTGTGCGAACAAAGAAGAGAAAGGGAAATCTCTCCCAGCAGCCTCAGGAGCAGTGGATTAAATCTCCACAATCAACGTGATGTACCTGCATCTGTGGAATACCTGAATAGACAGCGAATCATCCCAAAATTGAGGTGGTGGATGTTGGGAGCAACTGTAGGCTTGGGGTTTGCTTTCTGCATCTAATTTGTTTCTGGTTTTATGTTTATCTTAGTTTAGTATTTAGAGTTTATTATCATTGGTAGATTTGTTTATTGATTTGGTTCTTTCTCTTTTTTTATATATAGATATATATATTTTTTCCTTTTTCTCTTTTTGTGAGTTTGTGTGTGTGTGTGCTTCTTTGTGTGATCTTGTCTGTATAGCTTTGCTTTTACCATTTGCCCTAGGCTTCTGTCTGTCCATTTGTTTGTTTGGTTTTTGTTTTTTTAGTATAGTTATATTTTTTTTCTTGTTTTTGCGGCACGCGGGCCTCTCACTGCTGTGGCCCCTCCCACCGCGAAGCCCAGGCTCCGGACGCACAGGTCCAGCAGCCACAGCCCACGGGCCCAGCCGCTCTGAGGCACGCGGGATCCTCCCAGACCGGGGCACGAACCCGCGTGCCCTGCATCGGCAGGCGGACTCCCAACCACTATGCCACCAGGGAAGCCGTAGTATAGTTTTTAGCACTTGTAATCATTGTTAGATTTGTTTTTTGGTTTGCTTGCTCTCTTCTTTCTTTTTTTTATTACTTTAAAATTTTTTTATTTTTAATAATTACTTTTTATTTTAATAACTTTATTTTATTTATTTTTTCTTTCTTTCTTTCTTTCCTTCTTTCCTTTTTTCTCCCTTTTCTTCTGAGCCGTGCAGCTGACAGGGTCTTGGTGCTCCAGCTAGGTGTCAGGCCTGTGCCCCTAAAGTGGGAGAGCCAAGCTTAGGACACTGGTCCACCAGAGACCTCCCGGCTCCACATAATACCAAATGGTGAAAGCTCTCCCAGAAATCTCCATCTCATCGCTAAGACCCAGCTCCACTCAATGACCAGCAAGCTGCAGTGCTGGACACCCTAGGCCAAACAACTAGCAAGACAGGAACACAACACCACCCATTAGCAGAGAGGCTGCCTAAAGTCATAATAAGGTCACAGACACCCCAAAACACACCACTGGATGCAGGCCTGCCTACCAGAAAGACAAGATCCAGCCTCATCCACCAGAACACAGGCACCAGTCTCCTCCACCAGGAAGCCTACGCAACCCACTGAACCAACCTTAGCCACTGAGGGCAGACACCAAAAACCACAGGAACTTTGAACCTGCAGCCTGTGAAAAGGAGACCCCAAACACAGTAAGTTAAGCAAAATGAAAGACAGAGAAATACACAAGAGATGAAGGAGCAAGGTAAAAACCCATCAGGCCAAACAAATGAAGAGGAAATAGGCAGTCTACCTGAAAAAGAATTCAGAGTAATGATAGTAAAGATGATCCAAAATCGTGGAAATAGAATGGAGAAAACAAAGAAATGTTTAACAAGGACCTAGGAGAATTAAAGAGCAAACAAACAATGATGAACAACACAATAAATGAAATTAAAAATTCTCTAGAAAGAATCAATAGCAGAATAACTGAGGCAGAAGAACGGATAACTGACCTGGAAGATAAAATAGTGGAAATAACTACCACAGAGCAGAATAAAGAAAAAAGAATGAAAAGAATTGAGGACACTCTCAGAGACCTCTGGGACAACATTAAACACACATTAAACAGACCTCTGGGACAACATTAAACACACCAACATTCAAATTATAGGGATCCCAGAAGAAGAAGAGAAAATGAAAGGGACTGAGAAAATATTTGAAGAGATTACAGTTGAAAACTTCCCTAATATGGGAAGGGAAATAGTCAATCAAGTCCAGGAAGCATAGAGAGTCCCATACAGGATAAATCCAAGAAGAAACATGCCAAGACACATATTAACCAAACTATCAAAAATTAAATACAAAGAAAAAATATTAAAAGCACTAAGGGAATAAAAAACAAATAACATACTAGGGAATCCCCATAAGGTTAACAACTGATCTTTCAGCAGAAACTCTGCAAGCCAGAAGGGAGTGGCAGGACATATTTAAAATGATGAAAGGAAAAACCTACAACAAAGGCTACTCTACCCAGCAAGGATCTCATTCAGATTCAACAGAGAAATTAAAACCTTTACAGACAAGCAAAAGCTAAGAGAATTAAGCACCACCAAACCAGCTTTACAACAAATGCTAAAGGAACTTCTCTAGGCAAGAAACTCAAGAGAAGGAAAAGACCTACAATAACAAACACAAAACAATTAAGAAATTGGTAATAGGAACATACATATTGATAACTACCTTAAATGTAAATAGATTAAATGCTCCAACCAAAAGACATAGACGGGCTGAATGGATACAAAAACAAGACCCGTATATATGCTGTCTACAAGAGACCCACTTCAGACCTAGGGACACATACAGACTGAAAGTGAGGGGATGGAAAAAGATATTCCATGTAAATGGAAATCAAAAGAAAGCTGGAGTAGCAATTTTCATAACAGACTAAACAGACTTTAAAATAAAGACTATTACAAGAGACAAAGAGGACACTACGTAACAATCAAGGGATCAATCCAAGAAAAAAATAAAACAATTGTAAATATTTCTGCACCCCACATAGGAGCACCTCAGTACATAAGGCAAATGCTAATAGCCATAAAAGGGGAAATTGACAGTAACCCAATCATAGTAGGGGACTTTAACACCTCACTTTCACCAATGGACAGATCATCCAAAATGAAAATAGATAAGGAAACACAAGCTTTAAATGCCACATTAAACAAGATGGACTTAATTGATATTTATAGAACATTCCATCCAAAAACAACAGAATACACTTTCTTCTCAAGTGCTCATGGAACATTTTCCAGGATAGATCATATCTTGGGTCACGAATCTAGCCTTGGTAAATTTAACAAAATTGAAATTGTATCAAATATATTTTCCAACCAAAACTCTGTGAGACTAGATATCAATTACAGGAAAAAATCTGTAAAAAATACAAGCACATGGAGGCTAAAGAATACACAACTAAATAACCAAGCGATCACTGAAGAAATGAGAAAATACCTAGAAACAAATGACAATGAAAACACCACGACCCAAAACGTATGGGATGCAGCAAAAGCATTTTAAGAGGGAAGTTTATAGCAATACATTCTTACCTCAAGAAACAAGAAACATCTCAAATAAACAACCTAACCTTACATCTAGCACAATTTGAGAAAGAAGAACAAAAAAAAAGAAAGTTAGCAGAAGGAAAGAAATCATAAAAGATCAGATCAGAAATAAATGGAAAAGAAAGAAAGCAAATGATAGCAAAGGTCAATAAAACTAAAATCTGGTTCTTTGAGAAGATAAACAAAACTGATAAAACATTAACCAGACTCATCAAGAAAAGGAGAAGACTCAAATCAGTAGAATTAGAAATGAAAAAGGGGAGGTAACAAGTGACACTGCAGAAATAAAAAGGATCATGAGACATTACTACAAGCAAGTATATGCCAATAAAACCTGGAAGAAATGGACAAATTCTTAGAAACGCACAACCTTCTGAGACTTAACCAGGAAGAGATAGAAAATATAAACAGACCAATCACAAGCACTAAAAGTGAAACTGTGATTAAAAATCTTTCAACAAACAAAAGCCCAGGACCAGATGGCTTCACAGGCAAATTCTATCAAACATTTAGAGAAGAGCTAACACCTATCCTTTTCATACTCTTCCAGAATATAGCAGAGGGAGGAACTCTCCCAAATTCATTCTACGAGGCCAAACCAGAAAAACATGTCACAAAAAAAGAAAACTACAGGCCAATATGACTGATGAACATAGGTGCAAAAATCCTCAACAAAATACTAGCAAACAGAAACCAACAGCACATTAAAAGGATCATAGACCATGATCAACTGGGGTTTATCCCAGGAATGCAAGGATTCTTCAATATATGCAAATCAATCAATGTGATAAACCATATTAACAAATTGAAGGAGAAAAACCATATGATCATCTCAATAGATGTAGAAAAAGCTTTTGACAAAATTCCAACACCCATTTATGATAAAAACCCTCCAGAAAGTAGGCATAGAGGAAACTTACTTCAACATAGTAAAAGCCATATATGAGAAACCACAGCCAACTTTGTTCTCAATGGTGAAAAACTGAAACCATTTCCTCTAACTAAGATCAGGAACAAGACGAGGTTGTCCACTCTTACCACTGTTATTCAACATATTTTGGACGTGTTAGCCACAGCACTCAGAGAAGAAAAAGAAATAAAAGGAATCCAAATCGGAAAAGAAGAAGTAAAGATGTCAGTGTTTGCTGATGACATGATACTATACATAGAGAATCCTAAAGATGCTACCAGAAAACTACTAGAGCTAATCAGTAAATTTGGTAAAGTAGCAGGATACAAAATTAACACACAGAAATCTCTTGCATTCCTATACGCTAATGATGAAAAATCTGAAAGAGAAATTAAAGAAACACTCCCATTTACCATTGCAACAAAAAGAATAAAATACCTAGGAATAAACCTACCTAAGGAGATAAAAGACCTGTATGCAGAAAACTATAAGACACTGATGAAAGAAATTAAAGATGATACAAACAGATGGAGAGATATGCCATGTTCTTGGATTAGAAGAATCAACATTGTGAAAATGACTATACTACCCAAAGCAATCTACAGATTCAGTGCAATCCCTATCAAAGTATGAATGGCATTTTTCACAGAACTAGAACACAAAATTTCACAATTTGTATGGAAACACAAAAGACCCCAAATAGCCAAAACAATCTTGAGAAAGAAAAACGGAGCTGGAGGAATCAGGCTCGCTGACTTCAGACTATACTACAAAGCAGTAGTAATCAAGACAGTATGGTACTGGCACAGAAACAGAAATATAGATCAATGGATCAGGATAGAAAGCCCAGAGATAAACCCATGCACATATGGTCACCTTATTTTTGATAAAGGAGGCAAGAATATACAAGGGAGAAAAGACAGCCTCTTCAATAAGTGGTGCTGGGAAAACTGGAAAGCTTCAGGTAAAAGAATGAAATTAGAACTCTCCCTAACACCATACAGAAAAATAAACTCAAAATGGATTAAAGACCGAAATGTAAGGCCAGACACTATCAAACTCTTAGAGGAAAACATAGGCAGAACACTCTATGACATAAATCACAGCAAGATCCTTTTTGACCCACCTCCTAGAGAAATGGAAATAAAAACAAAATAAATAAATGGGGCCTAATGAAACTTAAAAGCTTTTGCACAGCAAAAAAAACCCATAAAAAAACCCCATAAACCATAAAAAAAAAAACCATAAACAAGACAAAAAGACAACCCTCAGAATGGGACAAAATATTTGCAAATGAAGCAACTGACAAAGGATTAATCTCCAACATTTACAAGCAGCTCATGCAGCTCAATATCAAAAAAACAAACAACCCAATCCCAAAATGGGCAGAAGACCTAAACAGACATTACTTCAAAGAAGATATACAGATTGCCAACAAACACATGAAAGAATGCTCAACATCATTAATCATTAGAGAAATGCAAATCAAAACTACAATGAGGTATCACCTCACACCAATCAGAATGGCCATCATCAAAAAAATGTACAAACAATAAATGCTGGAGAGAGTGTGGAGAAAAGGGAACCCTCCTGCACTGTTGGTGGGAATGTAAATTGATACAGCCACTATGGAGAACAGTATGGCGGTTCCTTAATAAACTAAAAATAGAACTACCATACAACCCAGCAATCCCACTACTGGACATATACCCTGAGGAAACCATAATTCAAAAAGAGTCATGTACCACAATGTTCATTACAGCTCTATTTACAATAGCCAGGACATGGAAGCAACCTAAGTGTCCATTGACAAATGAATGGATAAAGAAGATGTGGCACATATATACAATGGAATATTACTCAGCCATAAAAAGAAATGAAATTGAGTTATTTGTAGTGAGGTGGATGGACCTAGAGTCTGTCATACAGAGTGAAGTAAGTCAGAAAGAGAAAAACAAATACCGTATGCTAACACATATGTATGGAATCTAAAAAAAAAAAAAAGGTTCTGAAGAACCTAGGGGCAGGACAGGAATAAAGACGCAGATGTAGAGAATGGACTTGAGGACACGGGGAGGGGAAAGGGTAAGCTGGGACAAAGTGAGAGAGTGGCATGGACATATATACACTACCAAATGTAAAATAGATAGCTAGTGGGAAGCAGCCGCATAGCACAGGGAGATCAGCTTGGTGCTCTGTGACCACCTAGAGGGGTGGGTTAAGGAGGGTGGGAGGGAGACGCAAGAGGGAGGAGATATGGGGATATATGTATATGTATAGCTGATTCAATTTGTTATAAAGCAGAAACTAACACACCATTGTAAAGCAATTATACTCCAGAAAGATGTTAAAAAAACAAATAGTATAGTAACTGAACCACAGTGACATATCCAGGAGGTCACATTTGGGTGGATTTGCAGAAGATGATTTAGTAATTCTCAGGTGAATAAGAGCTGAGAAGGAGGGTATTCTAAAACCTCGTTTAGAGGAATTTAAAGGAGGAATTTAATTCCTCCTAAGGAGGAATAACATTTGCAAAGCAGGTGGATCTGGATGTCACCTCAAATCTTTTTTGGAAATAGAGTATCAACCAATAGTTATAAATGAAAATATGGTGCCACTTTCCTTTTGTAAAAGCTTTTGATTTATTAAGGCAAGTGTACATCTAACATCAAATGCTTTCCTTGTAACTACTCATAAAAATGAGAATACTGCATGCGGTAGGAGCCTCTAGATGGCCCCCAGTGGTCCTCATCTCCGGCTATTCATGACTTGTGTGATCTGTGCCCCTTGAGTATGGGCTGTACCTAGTGGCTTCCTTCTAATGAATAGAGGACAGCAAAAGTGATGGGACGTGATTTCCAAGATCAGGTTACAGAAAGACTTGCTTCCATCTTGCTTTTATTCCACTGCCTTCTGACATCCTTGCTCTGAGGGAGCCAGCTGCCACATTGTGAGCAGTTCTATAGAGAGGTCCACATGGAACTGAGAAAGGCCCCCAGTGAACAGCCTGCAAAGAACTGAATCCTGACAACAATCACATGAGCAAGCTTGGAAAAAGACCTCACCCCACACCTCCCAAGTCAAGCCTTCAGATGAGACCAGAGCTCTATGGACTGACTACAAGCTTATTAGGAATGTTGAGCCAGAGGCATCCAGCTAATATGGGTCCAGATTCTGGATCCACAGAATCTATGAGATAATAAATGTTTATTGTTTAAGCTTCTCAGTTTGGAGTAATTTGTTACACAGCAATAACAAATAATCCAGTACTCTTTTCTTGCATTTTTATTAGAAACACATAATATCCTTGAAAGGTAAATAGAGCAGGTATTATGAACCCTATTTTACAGATGTAGAACTGAGTTCAAGGACTTTGTTACCTGAAAAGGTCATTTAGCTCAGGTAGTTACTACTGAGACTCAAACCTAGACTCCACATTTATTGCTTTCAACTACATTTCCAAGAGTATTAAATTAAGAATCTGAGAACTGAATCATGATCCTTGCTCTACCAGTACTATCTGTGCCACCGTGTAACTCAACTAACCCACTAGATATTAGATTCTTCATGAACACAATGAGATGGTTGAGTTGGGAGTCATTAAAGTCTCTCTTAGCTCAAAATTTCTCCAGTTTATAAAAGGAAGACAAAACTATGTAACTGAAGTTATTTTGATGATTAGGGGCATAAAAAAAAAACACTTTCTCAGCTCCAGGCTCTGTCCACTGCTCCTGTGCTAATCATGATGTGGTGTTCTTGTTTCCAGCACTGCCAGCTCCAGGAGGTGTGTGGACCTTCGTTATCCTGCCCTTGACCTTCCTCTTTCGGGACAGTCCCCTACCATGACCTTCACAGCTCCAGTGATGCCCAGGTATGGGGGCTATAAATACCAGGTGACATTTAAAAGGCTGATTTTTATTAGTAGGTTCTACTCACTAAAGTATTGAGCCGCCCTTTCTCAGAAAAGCATAATCTCATTTTTGTAACTTACCTCTTTTAGTTAATGCCTAATGATCTGGGGAGCCAGAGGCATCACCAAGAAAAAAAATCAATATAGAATATATTGCTTGAGTACGCTCTGAAAGAAATTCCCATTACATGATGAGTTAACAGCAAGTTATTGGAAATGTGACTACCTTTATTGTAAACGTTTTTTTTTTATCTACACACAAGAGGAGTGGGAGAGTAAATGTACTGTGCCGTTATGAGCCTGTCAATCACATACGGATGAGACATCAGCTCCATCTAGAACAAAATTTCCTGCCACTCAGAAATCATGTTTAACGTTAATCTGTTATTCTGATCTGCACTCACTAGGCTTTTGATGGACAGATGAACTTCATGAAATTTTTAATACAATTATTTTCTAAAAAGCTAAAACTTGGAACTAAATTTATTCTTTGGTAAGAACTAACCATCATTCTCTAACGTCCATTACCATAGTTTGTGCTACTCCAACCCATCCTACCATGATTAAATAGCTAGTGAGACTCTGCAGAGATACTCAGAGTATAGACAATCTGCTTAAGATTGTGGCCAAATAATTGCTGGTGGCAAAATTAGGAGTGAGAAGGTGCACTCTGGCACTATCACAAATACGTGCTAAGTTTATCTACTCACAGATGCAGATGACAATGCATTTTAAATACTTGTTTTCCCTCAGGCAGGATAAAGATGGATAAATAAATAAAAACCAGCAATACTGTGTCCAGGGCAAAGAATAAAAAAAACTATTTTTCATGGGATGACATCCTAAATTAAAATAAACAACAAAGATTTAAAACACAAATGGGAGGCCAAAATGAGCTGATGAACAAACAGGAAAAAAAAAGGAAGTAAAAGAAAAGACATTTTAAAAAAATTACAGGAAATATATAATTCACCTGAATGAGGAACAATACCATCATCTTAAATAATAATAACCCCAGAAGTTTCTTTACCATTTACACAGGTGGACACTTTCTTTTGTAGACCCCCTCCCCCAAACCCACCCCTGATGAACTGCAAGGACTAGCACAACTTGATGATTTCACAGAATGGCACCACCTTCAATGCTTAGAATTCAAAAGTAACCTCTCGGAAAAGGGTTATATACTGTTTGTTCTCCCAAATCACTAGGGGTCACCCACAAGTCAAGAACACATTTTTAAACAATGCAACCACTTAACATTTCATACCATTTGCATATTTCAGGATATTTTAACAACCTATCTCAGAATGGGACATACTTATAATTTTAAAAGTCTTTGTTACTTATTTGAAATTCAAATTTAACTGAACATCCTGCAGGGTTTTTTTGTTTTGTTTTTTTGTTTTGCGGTACGCGGGCTCTCACTGTTGTGGCCTCTCCCATTGCGGAGCACAGGCTCCGGATGCGCAGGCTCAGCGGCCATGGCTCACGGGCCCAGCCGTTCCGCGGCATGTGGGATCTTCCTGGACCGGGGCACGAACCCGTGTCCCCTGCATCGGCAGGCGGACTCTCAACCACTGCACCACCAGGGAAGCCCCATCCTGCATTTTTATATTCTAAGTCTGACAACCCTATCCCTAAGCCCTGAAAGGAAGCAGAGCAGTTAGCCAGCTAGTTGATGCACAGCTGAGATCAGAACTCAAATCTCAAGACACTTAACCCTGAGCACCTTCCAAAGAAGAGTTAACCTAGGTGGAAAGTTACAGCTAACCCAGTCTGAAGTGCAAGTCATTAACCACAAAAATTAATGGGTCAGGAGGAGAAGAAGAGGAAATATATCTTCCCAACTGTCCCGGAAGAAAAATTTTCAAGGCAGCTGCAACTATTTGAAAATTATTTTAAAACAAATGTCTCTTATTTTCTGAAAATGTCTCTCCAAAAGTCAGTCTCCAAAAACCACATTAGATTCTCTTCACAAAAACTTTGATCTTTGCCTAGATCTGAATTCCTGGGAGAGGTCAAGTCAAATAGAAGTCACCAGAATCCAAAGGTAAGATATATAAGTATGTGGTAACATGCAGTGAATATTCAGCACCGTGGACAGTGGTTGCTATGGTGGTAGGGGATACATTCTCTTCGTTCTCACTATTCTTGAGTACTGTGGCTTCGGAAGATTAGCTTTTCCCTCTGTGTAACCAGCTGCGTGTTCTCTCTAGTTTCCAATCAGTATAATGGGTTAGGTCACCACTGTGGCAGAAAAGGTTTTCAAACAGATGTAGACACCAACATCCAAGGCACCTTCTATCACAACTATAGGCTCTTCCTTTGGTCTTTTCTTTTCTCCTGACCCTTTCCTCCTTTTTCAAATTCTCTTTTTTTTTTCTCATCCTTTAAAAAAATTCTTTATTCCATCCCTTGTCATGTACCTTGTGCAGTCCTAATGGGGACCCTCATAACTAAAACAAAATTGCCCTTCAGTAATCAAGATGGTATAGAAGAAGTAAAGGCAAGATCATAGAAACAGACAATGGATTAGTGGTTGCCAGGGGCTGAGGATGAAGGGTGGGGTTAGCTACAAAGGATGGAAAGTGATGAAATTCTTCTATATCTTGATTGTGGTAATGGTTGCACAATGGTATGCATTCATCAAAAATCATAGGACTCTATAATTATACTGCATGTAAATTACACATCAATAAACCTGATGATTAAACAAAAGGATATCAGAGAAAAGAGTGACATATGTTTGATAACTTCAGTGCAGATCATGGTCAGCCCTGCCCACCTGCTACATTGCTTTAGGACATCAGCTGAATTGAATTAATTGTTTGCTCTGGAAACTTCATTTAGAGAGGGACACTAAGAAACTAAAAACAATACAGGTGTTGGTGACTATGACTACAGAGCTAGACCTGTCAGTTTGTCTCCAGAAGGCAGAACTTGTGCTAATGAATGGAGTTGAGAAGAATATGGAATTGAATTATCCAGGAATAGAATGGGTTGCCTTCCTACAGATAAGGGGGAAGATATTCAAATAGTAGCTGTATAACGTTCCATCAGAGATTATACTAAAGAGATTTGGAGTTAGATGGGAGGTTAGACTAGATGTCAGGTAACATCCCTTAGAACCCTAAAATTCTGTGAAATTTACCTGAAATCACATTTGTTTGTCATGCTTCATTTTTAGTATTCCTTCACAATGGGTTGCTTTTCAGAAAGCAATTTAAGGCATACTTTCTGGTAAGCAATCATGACTTTTCTCCTTAGAAGACACAAAATATATTTATTATTCCAGATTAATTCCTCATTATGTCAGTAATTATTACTTTTATATAAGAAGAACAATATTTGCTTTAACTTTATTAAAAGTACAGAACAAGTTGTTCTGTGAATAATGATGATCTATTAAGGACTTGTTTATTTGTTCCATGATTTCTACAGAAATACTGCTCAACTAATACCTTAGATTGTGCAAAAAAAGTAGCCATCCATACCTCAGACCAAGAAAATCTTAAAACACATGGAGCTTCGAGTGATTTGAAATCTTAACGGTGACATTCCAACAGCCGCCAGGTTTTTTTCTTTTCCATTTTTCCTTATGTGGAAAATGGAGTCATTAACCTCCTATTCTGTAGAGCCCCAAAATAAAAATTTTTGAATGTTTAACATGTCCCAGTGGATCTGAGGTCCTTTGATGCAAACTTTTGACTGTCATAAAGTTGTCCGTGGTAGGGATGTTAAACTGTTGCCCTTTTAAGATGATTATCAAAAACAGGATAGACTTTTCCTTAAGTTAGCTACTCATTTAAAGTAAATAACTGGTAATCGCTTTAATATTAAAAGTACTTGAATGACAAACAACACATATACGTCTCATGACAGTCATGTGCTTAGATTTGCACAGTACTGCATTCTAGAAAAATCACTGCAAGAATTTTTGAAGGCTCTGAAGAAATCAGCCTTCTCTGAAGAAACCACATATGTCATTCAACCTTTGTTCTTATTTTGGATATTGGCTAAGTAACTTATTTTTTTAGCAGTCTATATGTCAGTACTATGTAAAAAACAAAGTCTGGATTTCTTCCCTAATTATTATACACGGTATATATCATATTCATGGTGAAATCTGGGCAGAATTTTAATAAAAAACATTTTTGCTCTCTCTTTAAAAGTTTTAAAGCTCTATTAAGGATTCCAACCAGATTAGAGACTTTCTGGAAGGAGGTAAGAAAGATGCATTTTTTGTTAAAAATTCCGGTCACTGTGCAGGGAAAATTCTACTTGTTCCTTATAAATGAGTTAAGTAAAAATATAAAAATAAGTGTAAAAACAAGTAAAGGAACAAAACCAATTAAAGTTCTTAAGATAATAAGATGCATGGCAGCAAATTTCAGGTTTGTTAGTTCTCTTTGCTGGAGTGGAATTTCATATACAGAATATAGAAATCATTGAATATTGATGGAGAGATGTAGGCTTTCTCACCCTTGTTATATAATCACATAATATATAACTCTGTTAAGACCACCTAGAGGGGTGGGATAGGGAGGGTGGGAGGGAGACACAAGAAGGGAGGGGATATGGGGATATATGTATATGTATAGCTGATTCACTTTGTGATACAGCAGAAACTAACACCATTGTAAAGCAATTATACTCCAATAAAGATGTTTAAAAATTTTTTTTAAATAAAAGGAGAAAAAAGAAACTCTATTAAGCAACAGCATGAACAATATAAGAAGCAAATGACAAGTGCAATATTCACTCTAAAGCCATGGTTCTCAAACATGAGTGTGCGTCAGGATCACCTAGAGAGCTTGTCAAACCACAGATTGTTAAACACCACCTCCAGAGCTTCTGATTCAGCAGGGCTGGGTGGGGCCCAAGAATTTGCATGTCTAATAAGTTCCCAGGTGATGCTGATGCTGCTGGTCTGGGCCACACTGAAGAACCACTGCCGGAAGGGAGAAGATAATGGTTACCCCCGTAGCAGGAAGGGCACTGGTATGAGAATCAGGAAACTTCAATGCCAAAGGCAGGTTTAAGGGTGGAAGATCTGGAGAAAGATGCCTGTGTTTGAATCCCAGCTTCTAAGCATCACTTTTTTTCATCTATAAAATGGGGACGATGATAACTCCAATGTCATTAACTTATATCATTAATTTAAATTACTTTGCATAATGCCAGATGTTCTCAAGAATCATCAGCTAGAATTATTATTAGCTGTGACTTTAGGAAAGACACAGAGCACATATCAGTTACAGTTTCAATAGAAAGAGAATTGTATTAAATGATGTTTAAGAACTTATCACTCTGAAACCCTATGATTCTAAATATATTTTCCATTCTCCTTAAGACAATTTAATATTAATACAATTTAATATATCTTATGCTCCTCTAAGTGATTGGGAGGCATAAGAATAAGGGTAACACAAGTTCCTGCTTTTGCCCTTGAGAGGCTCCCAATCAGGTTGGAGAGAAAGACCGCATATACATAAAACAGTTAAATAATAATAATGATGGTATATGAGGAAGTGCCATGGTTAGTGGTTCAGACAGTTCAGAAAACAACGTAGCCTCTCCAAAGTTAAGAAAGGACTTGGGGGGACTTTCCTGGAGGTGCAGAGGTTAAGAATCCGCCTGCCAATGCAGGGGACACCAGTTCGATCCCTGGTCCGGGAAGATCCCACGTGCCGCGGAGCAGCTAAGCTCGTGCGCCACAACCACTGAGCCCATGTGCCACAACAACTGAAGCCCTTGGGCCTAGAGCCCACGCTCCACAACAAGAGAAGCCACTGCAATGAGAAACCCGTGGACCGCAACGAAGAGTAGCCCCTGATTGTCCGCCACAACTAGAGAAAGCCTGCTCGCAGCAGCGAAGACCCAACGCAGCCAAAACTAACTAAATAAATAAATATTTTTAAAAATAAATTAAAAAAAATAAAAAAGGACTTGGGCCTTAAGCTTCATACTGAAGGATATGTAGGATTACAACAATTACTATTACTGCTACTACTACTACTAATAGTTTAGTTCTTTTTATAACTGTAATAATAATATAGTAATATTAACATAATAATGTAATATAATAATTTACACAGCTTCCAGGACAATCTATCTATGTCACTGCAGATATTATGTCATTTCATAAATGACAAAAAACAAGACCTAGAGATAAGTCATTTAACCAAAGTTACACAGCTAATATCATTCTCAGCTCTTCAGACGTCATATAATCTTTCCATTATACAATGGAGTAGATGGTAATTTAACCAAGGGCATGGAGAAAAAAATGAGCCTATGATATTCAAGGAATGAGTTGATATATCTTGACCAGGAGATTTAATTTAGTAATCAATAGCCCACAAGATTAGTCAGAGCTAGAGCTGGGTAGGGCAGATGGTAATTATGGGAACCCTTGAAATTCATTTTGAGGGTTTACATTTTATTTTGAGGTCAGTGGGTTATTACTGAAAATTCACTATTTATCTGGGTACAAGTTAGATTTAAGGAGAAGCAAGGTGATCTCTTTCATTCATCCATTCATTTATTCAACAATAACTTATTGGGCACTGAATAAGTGCCAGGTTTTGTGCCAGGTCCTGGGACTACAAAGATGAATAAGATATGGAGATCTTTGTCTAGTGGGTGAGAAAGAAATGTACATTGAACATTATAATGCCATGTGATAGATGTAATACTAAAAGTAGAAATCAGTCTAATGCAAACCTACATTTGACTGCCAAAAGTTTTATTTGTGGTGTTTTCTCCATTTAAGTAGTTTTGGCATTAAATCAGTTACTAATGAGAGTCTCTAATTCATGTAAAAGAACTCCAAAGCATACTTTGGTATGAATCCTAGGACAGCAGATACAATTTCTACTTGAAGAGGAATGAAATTCCTCCAACAGGGTAAGGGAAGGAGCAAGAAGGACTGCATATAATGTGGTATACTTAAGTGGATCTTAGAAGATGAATAGAAATACATCCAGCAGACTAAGGGGAAAGGCATCCCTGGCATTACAAAAGCCTTGGGCCCTGAAATAGCCCAACCTATTAAGAGATTTGCAAGAAAGTTGGCTTTGCTGGTGCCTGGACTGTGGAGATTGCAATGAATATATATAATAAATAAGTGTGCTTCTTAGAGAATTTAAATGCAATTATCTATATTAAATGCCTAACAACCTCCCTGGCACATCCTAGACCCTCAATATATGTTAGTTCTTTTCCTCTGTCTTCACATCTACTTCTTTTTTAAAGATACACATAGGTTTGAATCAAAACACCTTTCTATTCACAAGTGTCACAACTCAAAAATGGCAGATGTGATCGTGACCAGATATTAGAGCATCCTTTTAAAAAAGTCTACTACTATCTAAACCTTCAGACTTTCTCCCCTCAGAGTGCATCTTAGAAGCCCTGGCATTTACTGTGAAATGCAGGTTCCTGAACCGCACCCACAGAATCAGAATCTTTGGTGGTAAGTCAGACCCAGGCATCCTGCAGAATACAAGCTCCACAGGTAAGTCTAATGTGCTGCCAGGTTTGAGAACCACAACCACAGCACCAGGAATTCATAAAATATCCTCCAGTTGTGCGACACTGCAGTCACATTGGCTACTAATTTATATATATATATATATATATATATATATATATATATGTATATATATAATGTTTGCAGTCCATTTTAAATTTTGAGAGAAAATTTGTATCCCGTGAAATGCAAAATCTGAAGTTTTAAGTTTGAGTTTTGATGACATTTGACAAATATAAATCCCGTGTCACCCATACCCCATCAAGATATGGAACAGTTCCATCACCCTAGAAATTTCCCTCATGCTACTTTTTAGTTGATCCCTACTCTCTGGTACCCAGAGTCAACTCTCTTCTGATTTCTATCATTAATGATTAGTTTTGCCTGTTTTGAACTTCGCATGAATGAAATCATACAATATGTGCTATTTTGTGTTTGGCTTCTTTCACACAACATAGTCTCTGTAAGAGTTATCCGTGTTTTTTGTATATCTGTAGTTCATTCCTTTTTATCGTTGAGTAGTATTCCATTATACAAATATATCAATTTATTATCCATTCTCATCGATGGGCATTTGGACATTTCCAGCTTTATGAGTAAAGCTATTATGGACATTCTTGTAAAAGCGTTTTTATGAACAAACTTTTTTTGTTTATCTTGAGTAAATACTTTTGAGTGGATTTGGTGAATCATAGGGTAGGTATAGGTCTAACTTCATAAGAAACTGCCAGACTTCTTGCTGTTGACTTTTGAGTTGTTCTGTGAACCTCACAACTTTTCCCTTTGACCAAAGATTGCATTACTATTCCTACCTCCCAGGAATGAATCGGAACAAGAATTGGGACCTTCCCACATATAGCTGTGAGACTGCTGTTTGCTGATCATGGCATGTATGCATGAGATATTTTAAGCCCCTTCCTGACAGCTGCAGCATCCTGTGATTCGTGAGTGAAATTTACATAGTCACAGAAAGAAAACTTAGCAAAAAATCCTAAAACCCTAATGCTGTAAAATCAACCTTTACACTGTCAATGGACAAAACCCTAACAGAGGACCATAACAATGGTCCTCTGTTAATTACGTTAATTACCATTAATTACAATGGTAATTCATGTATACGTTACCAATTATATGGTACATCTCACATAATACATCAAATACCACGATGGGGGCACATAGCGCTAAGAGGAGCAGAACTCCAGTGTCACCTCTACCATAACAGAGGACAGTATCCTTATGAAGTGAAACTTTTGGAACTGAAAGAATTGAACTGGAACAAGTGATATGTAGCTGCCAGATAAAGTAACTTTTTAAAAAGATAACAAAAAGTCCAGCCTAATTTCATTATTTTATCAGCTTCAGGTCCCACTCCGCAGCCACAGTTTTTTTTTCATTTGTTCCAGAAATATGTTTTATCACATGATATGTGAGGGTGGGAACGAGAGGAGCAAGAAGAAACGGCTGTGGTGACAGCAATTACTTCCTTCCGAGACATGATAGTTCAGTGACAGTGACAAAACGCTACCACTTTATCGTAATTCCCCCTTCCCAGAGGGTGGACATATTACCTGAGCTTCATTTCCCCAAAGTGCACCCCTCAGCGCTTCAATATTGTGCTGGAAGCATATTTATTTTCTACTACAGTATACTCAAATGAGCCAAAAAAGAAGAAAAAGGTCCAGCCCGTCTGCCAGATTTGGAAGAGAAGGAGACATATAGGAAGAATTTGTGCATACCTGTCAGAGAGAAAATAAAAGGAGAATGTTCTGGAAATATTAAAAGGTCATAAGCGTGAGGTGTTACTAATGGTAGTGTATGAAGCAGAGCCTGCATCCTCCATGGTTCAGGGGGCAGGGGCAGCGGGAGAGGGGGAGTGAATGAGCTGAGGTAGAAGAGAAATGAAAAAATAAGCATCTAAAGAAAATCTGTGGCAGCACCATATACTTTAATGGCCTCACTTTATAGGTCTGTGTTTTAAGGTAGCTTTTTTGCAGTTGAGTTTCCTGCCCTCTTCCCTAGGTGATGAGCCTCAGCTTCTCCCAGTTAAGAGAAAAAGAAAAAAAATGATTTACAGCTACCTTCTGGATAGCAATACAGAAAGCCCACACGGCAGGTGACCATGCTCAAGGTATGACTTGCAGAGCAGAAATAGCCATGAGCAGCTTCCTTCCTGGAAGCAGAGGGGAAATTAAATAGATAGGTAGAATGTAAATAATAAAATGTGTATATATATGAAATAACATACATAATATACATAATTAATGTATACATTACCAATTATATGGTACATCTCACATAATACATCAAATACCACGATGGGGACACATAGCTCTGAGAGAAGCAGAACTCCAGTCTCACCTCTACTATGAGCTTCAGGGCTTTATCTCAGCATGAGGAAAAACAACAACAAATGAAGTGCACTTTCCATCCTTTCGAAGGACAGTTGTCAGGGAAGGAGAGCTGAGTTGCCAGGTGGGGAGAGAGAATTGGCAGGGAGAGACATTATAGGAAATTCAGAAATGAAACATTCTTGACTCCTCTTTTCCCTGGTATGTCATGTTTGATTCAGGAAAGGAAAAGAAAGTTGACCTTGGATTAGTTACCTCCTTGGATTTTCCTCCCACCAAATTCTCCCAAGCTAGGAGCAGCTGCCCGTTCAGAGCTCAGGGTAGCCTCTTCAACCATTATTGGCCTAACCTGGCTTGTCAGGAAACCAGCAGCCCCCTCCAGATCAGGCCTGGCTGCTCTATTCTGCACCAGTTCTGGAGAATAGTGTCAAGTTCTTAGCAGCCCTTGTAGCTCCTACTCTAGATTCCCATCCTGTCACTGCAGGGGCCAAACCAACCCTTTGTCTGCTGCCACCATGTGTATTTATAGCAGCACCTATAGCAGCACTGGGAGAAGTGATTGAGGGGCTTTGAACATAGCTGGTGGAGGAAAGTAATAGGGGCGGATAGAGCTGTCTTTCCTTCCGAGCTGTCTCCATCTGTCTCTACCTCTACCATGCCCCACCCTACTCCCACCAAAAAGTGGCGGCGGGGTGGGGGGTGGAAATCAGGATGTTTTTTACTGTCCATTGCTTTGTGTTTTATTTAAAAAAAAAAAAAAAAAAAAAAAAGCCCTGTCAGAACCACAGGGCCCTCCAGGGTTCCACAACATCATTCCCTGTGCCTGGATCCCTCCCCGACCCTTTTTTTTTTTTTTCCCCCCGTCTGGTCCAGCCTCATCTGCCCTCCTCCTGCTCTGCCTGGACAGCAGTGCAGGGGCAGCAGCCGGAGGGGCGGGATGATGAATTCAGAAACATGGGATAAGCAGAGAGATTAGGCTGTCAGCCTCCGAAGCACTTTCCTGCTGAAGAGGAGATAAGCACAAAAAGGTGAATGAGAACACTAGTCACAGCAGATGGTGCATGCGATTTGGAGAAGAGAGATGGGGGAAAGGGAAGGCTGTGGGGTGTGGGAGACTGAAAGGGTTTAGGGGAAGAGCTGGTGGGGAGAGGAGATCGTCAGCAAGCAGTATCTGGGTGGAGCCTCTGACCGTGAGACCAAAATGCAATACCATCTCCTTACGCATTAAGATGGCTACTATAAAAAATAAATTTTTTAAGAAAGGGAAAAAAGGTAAAGAAAAAGCATTGGTGGGGATGTGGACAAATTGGAACCCTTATGCATTGTTGATGAGAATATAAAATTGTGCAGCCACTATGGAAAACAGTGTGGCAGTTTTTCAAAACTTGAGAATCAAATGATCATATGATCCAGCAATTCCACTCCTGAGCACACACCCTGAAAATAGGGATTCAAAGAAATATTTGTACCCCCATGTTCATAGCAGCATTATTCACAGTAGCCAAAAGGTGGAAGCAACCCAAGTGTCCGTTGACAGATGAATGGATAAACAAAATGTGGTTATATACATACCGTGGAAATATTTAACATTTTAAAAGGAGGAAATACTGTCATATGCTATAATTAGAATAAACCTTGAGGACATTATGCTAAGTGAAGTAACCCATTCACAAAAATACTATATGATTCCACTTACATGAGATACCTGGAGTAGTCAAACTCATAAAGACAGAAAGTAGAGGTGGTTTCTACAGGCCAGGGGGAGGAGAGAAAGGAGAGTTATTGCTGAATGGGTTCAGAGTTTCAGTGTTGTAAGATAGAAAGAGTTCTGCAGATGGATGATAGTAATGGCTGCACAACAATGAAAATGTACTTAATACACTTAAAAGTGGTTAAGATGGCAGCCTGGGATACCCAACCTAGGGTCTCCCGAAATGTGTGCTGGGCTAGAACTTCTTCCAAATCCTAGCGTGTCAGTATGCTTTTACGAAGATTGCTATATCACAGCTTATATTTTTATCATTGCAATAATAATACCAGTTAAAAAGTATTCAGAGCAAGGTTTTTCTCTTCTCAGTGTTTTCCTCTCTCTGAATTGCCTCTTCCTATTAATAAAAAGAAGTTGAAAACACCACCCCCCAAAACGGGTTAAAATGGTAAATTTTATGTAATGAGTATTCCACCGGCACTTAACATTTTTTTTTAAGTGGGGGCAGGAGCGGGAGGGAGATATCTGAATACCATGGGATCTGGACTGTTTCTGCTGTTTGTGCTATGCGGCTATTTTTCATGGTTATAGTCTCTAACCGGAGAAACCGTAGAAGTAATTCATTCAATGGTCCCAACTTTCTGATCACACCCTTCCTCACACTCGACGTCTCAGAGGCTGAATTTGAATCTGTTGTTCGGATTCCATTGCTGACACCAGCTGCCCACATGTGGACAGAATTTTAATCCTTCTCATTTTAGCTTTATTCTAGCCCTTTCTTCCTGCTTTAGCAAACCCTATCAAGGAAGGATCACGCAGACAGGTACTATTTTAGCCGCAGTCTCCTTGTGCTTCTTCCCTCGGGTGGTCTAGATAGGCTGTCTCCCGAAGAATACCCGTCAGCCGTTTCTGCTCACTCAGCCTGAGCAGAAGACTAAGTATGAGGATTCCAGCTGCTCTTATACATTCTATTAACATTATGTTAATTAACTGAGAAGCCACACATTGATTTTCCTTGCGAGGTTCCAAGGATCAAATATCAATGAAGGGACCCAGCTAAGCCTAATTTACTAATGGATTTTTAACTTATGTAGAGAGAAAAGCATCAAGGGAAAAGTCATTTTCCAATTGCTGGAAGAAATGAAGAACCTACCTTTTCCAACTGGTTTAGAGAATCTCCATATTCCAAGAAAGCCAAAATTAATTTTTATACCTAAGCCTTATGTTTTTTCTTTAACTATTGTAGAAAAGGTCTAATGGAAAGAATCTCAAACCGAGACCCCAAGTTCAATTAATTATGGAATATCCGGGAACTGTGGATCGAAATGGACATAATTTGCTGAACTTGGGCATTAGTATCTATTCTGTCCAGGCTCTTAACAGCGCTACATATCAAAAAACGTTTAGTGCCTGTAAAATGCCTACGTATTTAGGAAAGTAAAAGGAAAATTCTAACAATCTAGTATAGCACCCAGCTGGGCACGGGGACCCAAAAGTAAATGAGACAGTGCACTCCTGGAGCAGACAGTCTGATAAAAACAGGCACTGGGAATCCCTTCGGTGAATGGCAGCAGGGAGAGTTTAGTGATCTGATTTTGCAAACTTCTCCCTAAAAATCCTTCTACTCACAGTCAACATTATCATCATCATCCCTTAGACGGGTTTCCAGGCAGTTTTCCTTAAACCATGGTGGTGTGGGAGGTATAAAGAGTAAAATACTAGTAACAAAACACACCCACAATACATCTCTTGCGCCACACCCCCAAACATCTTCTCTGGTTCAAGAGGATACTGGGGCTTCCCCAGGAGCCCCTGATGGCCTTTTAGTGCCTTCTGTGGTTCCAGCAGTGTTGTCTTGCCATACTTGTGTCACTCCAGTCCCAACTAAAGGAAAATCCTGTCTCCTCCTGTGTCAGAGAGTACTGTGGTTTACCAAAATGTATTTCCTCTTTCCCCTGGGCACAGCTATACTACACTTCCCAGCCTCCTTTGCAGGTACATGGCCCCATGATTGAGTTCCAGCCAGTAGACCACGGGAAGAAGTGAAGTTCCACTTCCTGGGCTGGCCAGTAAAACCTCCCTCATGATCTCCTGCTCTCTCTCTTGCCCTGTCTGACAGCTAGTTGTTCATGCCCAAGGCAAATGTTGAAGATGCCAGAGCCTCTGTTGGCCTGGATCCCTGAATGACTGTGTGCAGCAAGGTTTTCCCTACCCTCTGGCCACGACACACCACTCCAGTCAAATTCACTACCACCACCTACCAACTGGTGGGTGTCAACAAAATGTGGACTATTACTTGAAGCCACTGAAATTGGGAATTTATTGTTTCAGCCAGGGATATATTTCCTGGAAAGGTAATGAAGCTTAAGTCTGAGAACCCCTCACTTTCATGGTCCCCTTCAAAGAACCAGGAAAGGTCCCTGGCAATGAGTTCATGTGATCATGTTTTTTGCTAAGATTTGCATAAGTAAAATATTTTAGCTACAAGTGGTGAAGACCACGTTCTCTTTCCTCTTTGATTTCCCCTCCATTATACTTCACTTTTTCTCCAATGGCATTGGAGTGGCCAGGGGGCATTTTTGGAATCTGGTTAAGGGGAGTTTATTTTGCATTTAATGGGATCATTTATCTGGTTCAAAGTCACTTCCAGGTATATTTAAGTTATTGCTAGCTGTACCAATATAGAAACGCCTTTCCAGGAATTCTCCTACTGCCCTCTGGGCCAGTTTGAACTCACCTGATGTTCAAACATGAAGGAGCAGGACCAGAGGCCCTAACTCAACATTGTACAGATTCTGTGGCTCCTGGCACCAGAGGGATGAGTAGTAGAGTACAAGGTTTGAAATGTACCCAGTCAGAAGCTTCTCTGTGGGAATTCCTTCTAATCGTTAGGTATGTAAATGTGTAAGCAGACAATTTGGTTCTCGTCAACACCTAGTCAAAACAGAGATTGTCTTTTGTGAGTGTATACAATTATAAATGTGCCGTACGTTTTTTCCCTTTTATTATAGCAATCACTCAAAATAGAATCTTTCAGAAATCTTGCGTTTGTTGAGCACAAGCTGTAGGAATATTACAAAGACTGCATCGTTTGCATTGTCTTCATTCTTTTACTCATCCTAAAAATCAATAGTTGAGAATTAATTCTGATTAACAATTCCAGAAGAAAGACCAAATTATGTTTTCATTCTCTCTGTAGAAAGTGATATCACAAAATCATTGTCGTATGAAGAAATGATCAAAAAGTATGCCACCCAAGAAAGTAAGGAAAAAAGTCTTAAAGAGACGGGTCAGACAGCTAGTAAAAATATGTTGTTATGTGTCTGGGCTTTGCACTATTTATGAGCTTTTTTTAAATTAATTTTTATTGGAGTGTAGTTGATTTACAATGTTGAGTTAGTTTCTGCTATACAGCAAAGTGAATCATTTATACATACACATGTATCCACTCTTTTTAGATTCTATTCCCATATAGGTCACTACAGAGTATTGAGTAGAGTTCCCTGTGCTATACAGTAGGTTCTTATTAGTTATCTATTTTATATATAGTAGTGTGTATATGTCAATCCCAATCTCCCAGTTTATCCTCTCCCCTTTCCCCCTTGGTAACCGTAAGTTTGTTTTCTACATCTGTGACTCTATTTCTGTTTTGGAAATAGGCTTTTTAAAAGTAAGTTATTGAGATTTACCTAATTCTTCTAAAAAAAATAGTCCATTTTCTGCCAAGTTTTATATTTGTAACTGTGTATTCTTTTCTTAAAGAGCCCCCCAACATCTTATAACCTTCAGGCCCCACTAAGTGCACCCCTGACACAGCATCTAGCATTATTCTACAGATACATCTTCAGCGCCACCCAGGTTACTATGTCTCATGGGGAACGTGCTCTCAATCTCAGTACTCTAGGGCATCTCCAGGGAGAGGCCTCTTTCCCTTGGCCCACTCTCATACCAGTTCCCTCTCTCAGGGAACATGGGGCAGGTCCCCTGAGGCTGGACAGTGCAGAGGCATTTTCTCATCTGTGCTCACAGTGACCGCTGCCTCCTTCCAACCAGCATTCCTGGACACAGCATGAGCACCTGTGTTCTAGCTCCCCATTGGAGACAGTGCCGCGCGTTACTCTTGGGCTCCAATTGTCAGATTTAATCAAACCAGTCACTGTGGCTCCCCTGAGTTGTCAGGCAAGCCCAAACCTGGCCAGCGTGCCAATTAACCTTCCAGACTTGCCCAAACACGTCAGAAGTCACAGCCGCTACCCAGCTCGGGTACTTGACTTGCAGTCCTTCTAGCCAAAGACATGTTTCTAAGTAATGCAATCTCATTTGATCCTGTGAGTATGTGAGTAGGATTCCGCCCTATGTTATAGACCAGGGAACTGGATTTGGAGAACTTCAGCGACTTCTCCACGGTCACAGAACCTACGAGTCACAGACTAAGTGCGGAAACTCAAACCTTCTGCCACCTGAGTCTGTGCCCTACGGCCCCTCAATCCATTAAGATAAAAAGCACTGGCTACAGAAGGACTGGGCAAGGTGAAGATGCTAAAACCTTAGCACAGCTGCTGAGAGTTTTCAGGAGATTTGGGGCTGTGGTTTGTCTTGTTTTTAAAGCAGATACAGAGAAAAAAGAGTTGGCGCTTGCAGCAATAATACATATGAAATGGACTATTTCTTTGTTGACCCACTTGATTCTCAATTGAGAGGGAACCAAATAGATGGCCCTGTAATGCTTTTCTATATGAAATAGTCATCAGTACTACATAACCAGGACGACAAAGTATGTCTTTTTTTCTCTTACCATTGATATTCATGTTACACAAAAACACCAAAATGTACTCTAAGCGATTGTAATATCAATTCATCTACATTGCACATGAAAGAATGATCCCTAAATCTGTTGTAGAGAGCTTATAAGAGGGGAGATGGGAGAAAAAGACGAGGATCTGACCTTCAACAAAGAGACTGAACAGCTCTCACGCTAGAGGCATAATTCACAGCAGAGATGACTGTGTCGGAACTATTTCTTGACGGGTCTTTGGTTGAGGAAAGTGAGCCTCGCCCCCACCTGCTACTCCCAGGGGCCAGCTAGGAGGAAAGATGCGACTGGAGAAGAGCTACATTCCTTGCTAAGAAAATAACAGAATTAGGAGTTGTTCATTGACGGCTTGAGAGAAACTGGGGTGAGGTAGAGGTGGGAACCAGGAAGGAGGAAGGAGGAGAAATAGGAGGAAGGTCTTGAGGAAAAGAAAGGGGTCTCAGTAGAGTCCATAAGCAGAAGCCAAAGTGGGAGATGGTGGCTCAGTAAAAAATGCCCTGAATTAAGCAAAGGCCATGGAACCTTAAGCCAGGGAAGTCTACGTTGCAGTTTAACTATTTTTCTTGTAGTGTACTCTAATGTCATCGCCCCCCATCCCTTCCCTTTCCCCTAAAACCTTCGGTCAGAATCTGCTCTCCTCAACAGTCCTTGCTGGGACACTTTAGAGAGAAGGGACTGGGATTGGGTCCTGCATGAGAAGGCCGATCCAAGAAGAGAACAGTCTCAGAGCCAAGAGCAATGACAGCTGCAGCCCTGGGAGCCCTGGAGAGTGAAGGTCGTCAGAAAAGGCAAGCAGTGTCAGAGGATCCTTCTAGCAACGTGTGAGATGGAGACTCAAACCATATCATCTGGATATTAAAGGATGACCACGGAATTTTGCAGAAATTGGGGATGTCTGCGATTCATAAGCATAATATAAAATAGCTCGCTCATAAGGCTGATATTAGTCTTTGAGTCTTAGCGTGAAGCAAAAGACATCGTGCAGGAACAGAAGCCAAGAGATCTAAGGCTAAAAGCAAGGGACACGGCTAGTGGCAAGGCTGGGATTAACTCAGCGATCTACCTCCCTGTTCACAGCCCTTCCCAGAATGTCATCTGTTATGGGCTGAATTCTGTCCTCCCCAAATCCATAAGTTGAAGTCCTAACCACTAGTACCCCAGAATGTAACTGTATTTGATTGAATATAGGGTCTTTAAAGAGGTAATTAGAGTAAAATGAGGTTGTTAGGATGGACCCTAATCCAATGACGAATGTTCCTATAAGAAGAGGAGATTAGGACACATAAACACACAGAGGGAGGGCCATGCACAGGAGAAAGCCATCAACAAGTCAAGCAGAGAGGTCTCAGAGGAAACCAACACCTCAATCTTCGACTTCTAGCCTCCAGCACTGTGAGATAAATTCTATTAAACTATCCAATCTATGGTACTTTCTTAGAGCAGCCCTAATAAGCTAATACAACCCTCCCTCCCTTGGTCACAGGTCACTGAGGTCAGACAAGTCCTGTCCCCACATGCCAAGGTGGCCAAAAAAAAAAAAAAACCAAAGCATGAACAAAAATACTGAGATAATTTTCACTTTGTATTTTGAGTAATTTGATCCAAACTGAATTTACTCTGTATATACAAGGTATTTTTTCACATAAATGTGTAGTTTCAACAAATAAAACCCTATTGCAGACTAAAACCAACGAAAACAAGCCATGCTGTCTTTTTTGCTCTAATATCCAGGAGAGCAAAATATTTGCATTATGTAGGAATAAAAAATATTTCTAAATTATTTTGTATTAATCATAGAAAAATTATTTTGCAGTTCATTCAATGTTTGATTCTATATTTCTAGGAGTTTTTACATAGCATCTAACCTTGTGAAACCTAGTTCATCATCTGGCAGTTTGGGGCAGTTGTGGAATAGTCGGCATTTATTCTTTGTCACGTTGCCTTTAAAGTATTTGTAAGTTTGGAGTCAGTGTAATTGCTTTCTACACTTTAAAGTTGACCTAGTAATCATTATGATCTTCAGCCTTTGTCAGTATCAAAAAGACAGTATGAGAACAAGAGGTCACCCACAAAACTCTACATGTATACAACTCTAATTGTATCCAAAAGGCAACATGATATATGACTTGGAAAATGTATCAGTTGTCACTTCTGTCTGAAAAACTTTGGTCCCACTTATAAGAGTGTACAGTTGACCCTTGAACAATATGGATTTGAACTGCAGTGGGACCACATATACATGGATTTTTTTTTTTTTCACTAAGTACATGCTATAGGACTACATGATCTGTGGTTGGTTTAATCTATGCACGTGGAACCTTGGATAGGGAGGAACCACAGATCCAGAGGACTGACTGTAAAATTATAACCAGATTTTCAAATGTAGGGGGCAGGGGGCATCAGTGCATCTAACCTCCAATTTGCTCAAGGGTCAACAACATTTAAAAGTTTTCCCGAAACCAAATTACATGCATCCCAAGCAAATTATCCTTCCTCTCTCCTCTGATTGCTCCCTTAGAATTCATGCACATGGTAGACTCAGTTTTTAGAGTTTCCTCTTTGATCTCCTGGGTACTCAAAGCAGAGATTTCAACTCTCTCAGACCCACTTTCACCTCCTCCACACTGGCTCTGGGGTTGTTGAACAAAAGTGGCAATCAATCCAAAGAAATGCAGAGCTAAATGGTGTTGGGTCAATTGGATGCAGAAAAAACAAAACATAATATATCTTTATCTCACAAACAAAATGATTTCCTAGACCAGCGCCTCTTAAACCTTAACGTGCATAGGAAGGTGTTGTAAATTGCTGTTGGAGGACAGAGGGGATGAAAGTGCTCACCAAACTGAGAAGGTGTCTTGAGACCAAAAAATGAGGGAGGCAGTTCCATGTAAACAATGGATCCATTTATTACAGAGCAACACACTCACAGGGTGGGATTGGGAGGACAAAGATCTGGAAGCATCCGCAGCTGCACTCTGCACCAACAAGGGGTCACTGGGACCATTTTATAGTTAACCTAGGATATAGGGTACGTGCTCGGAAATAGTACGTGCATTCCTAAGTCAAGATTTATGAATGGGTAACTAGTCTCGTGGGTGCCGGGAATACCTCAGCAAATGTCTTCATCGTTGTTTGGGAACTAACAGAACACAGAGGCCACCTGGTCCTAATGATTATTAAACATCATCTATTAACTACAAAGCCCTTCACGACAGAGAAGTGATTTGCTACACAGTACAGTCCTGGGTAGGGTCAGTGGAGGGACAGGAAGGACTGTACTGGCCCAAGATGGCATCAGTTATGCTAAGAGCCATACAGTTGCAGACATGAGGGGGTCTGGGATGGGTCCTGAGATTCTGCATTTATGAAAAGCTCTAAGGTAACGTTATGCTGCTGATTTATGGAACACACTTTAAGTAGCAAGATTCTAGATATATATATATATATATTTCTAAATCTATAGAGATGTAACTATATAAAGCATTAGAAAAATGTAGGACAACATTTTTATAATTGGGGGGTCACAGTTTCCATAGTATGTTTAAAGAAAAAGACAATTAGGTTTAATGCATAAAAAGTTTAAACCTTTATACAATGAAAACTTCTGTATGATAAAGTTGAAGGACAGTGAAGAAACTGATAGCATATTTCCAACACATATAACAAAACTTCCTATTCAGAATATATGAAGAACTCCTTAAAATCATTAAAAAAGATTGAAATCACAGAATTACCATTTAGCAATAAACATGTGCGAAATTGCGTCAACCTTTCTTGTAATGAAGGAAATGCAAATTGAAACCACATGAGATATTTTCTAATTAACCAGTTGTCAAAAATTAAAAACAATGCTTTTTGGCATTTTATAACCTGTCATTGTTAAGGTTAAGGCAATACAGCTCCAAAAACGGGAATATTTTTTATCATAGATTCCAATTTAAAGATGAGGAAACTGATGCTTAGAAATGTGAAAGGATTTGCCCCAAATTACTCACTGTAGTAGCCATTTAGAACAGTAACCTCCTGGCTGGCAGTTTAGCTGTGGAGCTAAGAGATTATCCGAGTTAAAAATTTCACTGGCACGCCGCAATCCATAACACAGCAAGACTCATCATTCTATCCCATTTACCGTTGTTGGTAATGGCGCCAGTGCTTTATTTTCTATAATAGATGATGAGAATGTAGCATTCAGTTCTGTTTTGATCATATCTTTCTTATGTATATAGTATAGTATACATACATATATATAAACAATTGAGATTACATTGTGAAATAACTGTATAAAACATTACATAAAATATGTATCAGCACTATATAAAAATACTTTCAGGGAATTCCCTGGTGGTCCAGTGGTTAGGACTCTGCGCTTTCACTGCCCAGGGCCTGGGTTCAATTGCTGGTCAGGGAACTAAGATCCCCCAAGCTGTGTGGCAAAAAACTTCACTCTTAAGAAAATACAATGTTAATGATTTCTTAATGGTTCATCACATGGTAGAGTATGTCATAATTTATTCAACATGTGTCCAACATTGGACATTTGGTTGTTTCCCCTTCTTCTTTGCTTTTACTATTCTAAAAACCATCTTGATAAACAAGTAAATCTATGTTAACAACTCAATTATTATTTCTTTAGGAGAGTCACCGAAAAGTAGAAAGTGAATCAAAAGGTCAAAACATTTTAAAATCTTTTGATATATATCAGCAAATTCCTTTCCAGAAAGATCATGTCAATTAAGGCACGCACCACTGGTGTGTGAATATTATCTTTTTAAATGAATAATGTGATTGCTAGAAAAAAAATAACTTTAAATTTTTAGTTTGTTTACTAGTAAGCTAAACATTTTTGCAGGTTTATTAACCCATTTGTGCTTGTCTATGAGAATTTTCCATCTACTTCCTATGCCCTTATGGGTCTCATAGTTGGGTCTCAGTGTCTTTTTTGCCCATATACACTTTTTAGACATTTAGTATTCACTTTTTTCCGTCATATTTGTGGCAAGTATTTTTTTCCCACATTTTGCCCATTTTTTCTTTTTCATTGAGGAGCTTTTCTGCAAGGCCAGTAGTTCTATATTTTTCGATCTGTAACAAATTCTTCTTCAGTCCCAGTGCTACCATTGCAGGTCCAGGTTCTCATGATCTTAATATTAAATCGCAGGGAATTCCCTGGTGGTCCAGTGGTTAGGACTTGGTGCTTTCACTGCCGAGGGCACGGGTTCAATCCCTGATCAGGGAACTAAGGTCTTGCAAGCCGTGTGGAATGGCCAAAAAAAATCGCAAGAGCCTTCTAATGGCCTCCTCTTTCACCCCTTCCCTCCCAAACCCATCCTGCTGGACAGCACCAGATTTCTCATCCTAAAACCTGTTCCGAATCATTCTACATGTGAAAGGAGACGACTTGCTTGCAGACAGTATACATGAGTTCATGCTGGTGAACCTGCCTTTGCCTATGGAGAGAATCAATACCTTTTCTAGCCTTATCCATATCAGGAAATGGTAATTACTTAATTTCCTCTGGGTACCTCTATTAAGGACTGAAGCCCAAGCTATTCTCCTCCCAGGGTTATTTTAAGCAGATTTCAAAAAAAAATTCTGTCTTTATTTCCAAATCCACTTATTGATTGGTCCAAATAAGCTAGCATTTCCTATCAAGCCAAATTTGCTCCTGAGTTAAAACCTTTTGCTTCCTGATCATTGTCCCTCAAGCAGCGTGGGAGTCTTGTTCTGTTCTGAGCTACTCTTTTCTTAAATCAGTGTTTTAGTTCAACATCTCCTGAATAGCTAGACAGAGGCACCCATGTGCCTGTGTTTCCCCATCGTCTCTCCTCGCTATTCTTGAGAACAGACCATAGTTGTCTGTTCTGCCAAACACCGGAGACACACTGTCTCCTTCAGAGGGTCATTTCTAGGTCATTCTCATGAAAGGAGGGGGTTACGTTGAAATGAGTGTAACAGCCAGAGGACTGGTCTCAAAATGAGATATGAGTCCCTGGGGTCAACTCACCAGGGTGCCTGCAAGTGTCTAGAGAAGCAAAAAAAAGTCTCTTCAAGGACAGAGATGGAGTCAGCAGCCAGGGTCCTTCAGAATGAGTGCCCCTACTCTGCAGCCCGTGAACTTTTCCTCTCCAGAGACAGTGCCGGAAGGGGTCATAACCCATTCTCTCACCATGAAAGACACAGACTTTTCCAGCTCCCAGAAGAATGTGGGGCGGGAGTGTGAGTCTCCTTCAAGTTCATTGCCCTGTCTTCTCTCTCTGCAGCCCCTCACAATTTGGGGGGGGGTGTATCTGACTAATAGATTTGAGTCCTGTAACTTTCTGAAAATGCTAATTAATGAGCAAGAGAAGGGCCCCAGGAAGCATCAAAATGCTGACATGACTAGGGATGCCTTTGAACCTGTGCGGAGAGATGTGGCATATTTATCAGGCAATTTCCCAAGCACGCTGTGTCTCCTTGAAGATGCCACAAGCACATGAGCTCCTGGGTATCACAACTCTTGTGTTAACGGCAAGACTAGTTTCAGTTTAAGTTTTTTTTGCTCCACCATCTACTGCTACCAGTTGTCCAAATAAGCACCAATCTGCTTTTTCTTTGGAGATCGTTTCTGGAGGAAGGAATGATAACGGGGCAAGAAAAGCAGTAACTATTTTTAAGCTCCTCTTTGCTTTACATATTTTACTCAATCTCTGCCTCTCCTCTTTCCCTGCACTAGCCATGTCCTGCTATCTCACAGAATTATAAATTCAAAGAAGTGAGAATTGAGAAGGACCTTGGAAACTGTAAGGCCCAACCTCCTCATTTTATGGATAAGGAAACTGAAGCCCAATGAGGAGAAATGAGTTGCCTAAGATCACACTTCTACAGAGTGGAGATCTCCCCAGGCAGAATGCCTTTGCCACCATCCAGGTTACCTAGAGACCACCACACCTCCCCAACCTCTCCACTGCTCTGCTTTTCCTCAGCACAAAGTCTACACGGCCTAGGCGTCTCTAGAGCACGTATGATGTGATGGAGTCCTTCTCCAGTTGTTTCACAAATAAGAGCAAAACCAAACTTTCATCTTGGACAGTCCTTAGAAATCTTCCCACCCTGAACCCTCAGGTTCCTAACCTGTGCTGAGTGTCAAGAATTATACGTGATCCCCAGGGAGGACAGTGCTTCTGTATACAGGTCTTATTTTCCCAGTTAGACTGTAGGAAATTGAAGCATTCTTCCTTCCCTCCTCTTCAAGCCATATTCGGTTTGATGGCTGAATTGAAATCTGCAATGAAAAGAATCCAGGCAAATGAGCTCAGACCACTACACAAAGGAGGGAGTGCAGGAGGGAGATGATGAGAGGAGGGGGTATGTGTAGGGACCATTCTGTAGAAAAAGGAGGGTTTAATTCCAACTTCGTTGGAGTCCTGCTGTACATACAGTCCTGCTGTCCTCACAAAGATGGGTTTTGCTTCACCCAATTTTTGTCAGCCCTCCATCTCCGGCCTGGGGCTGAATCCCACAGGGCACATAAAAGGCATACCAGGACTCGAGGACTCCCCATCCTGGAAACAAGTCCAAAGCTGCTGCATCCTGTGGCCAAAGCACAGACCGAAAAATGGCTGCCTGGTCACCCCTTCTCGTTCTGTTCAGGCCACTGGACGCAGCACTTGGCAGCTCCAGACTCACTTTTTGTCCAAAGACTCAATACACCTATTGAGTGGGTGTCCAGGAATGGCCTTTCCTCCGTCCTTTTCTGCTGCCTCCAGGCAGAAAGCCCAGCAGGCTCTGTTTTGTAAGCTGAGCCCCAGGCAGGGGAGGACCGGGCCACGTCGGGGACTCCCCCTCATCTGCATTTAGCTCTCTTGCTTTGTGTCCTTGTCCTCTGCCACAATAGTGCCCCGTTTACTGAGATCCACCTGTGCACAGCACTGTGCTGATTCCTGAGAGGAACGGGGTAAAGAGAATGGGAATCTTGAGTCATGGTAGGATTTCCAGATAGCAACAACCAGAAGTCTTGTGTAGACCAAAGAATCCAATCACCAGGTACCACCAGCAGGCATCTTTCTGAAGGGGGTCTTCTGCCTACAGCCTGTGGGTAAACTGTTTCTGCCACCAAATCTCTCCAGTATGTATAGTTGAGGATTGCCTAGAGTCTACTTGCTATTTATTTGCTTGTTTGAAATTTGGGTGAATTCCCTCTTCTTATTGATTTATATTCCCTCTCACCCCCTCTCTTCTCTCTAGCATCACCTCCTCCCAGTTTGCAGTGTTAAAGACACATCTTTATTCATAGTCATGTGAACACATACAAATATTTATAACCATACATAAGAAATTTTCTTTTTGTATTCTTTTTTATACTAGGTACTTTTCCTTGCTATTTGATTTCTCACTTTGGAGTGCATGAAAAACATTACCCCTGGTGAATGGATATAGTTCTGACTCATTCTTTTCAAGCGGTGCATTGTATTCCACAGTTATGTGTACCTCAACTCATTCAATCATTTCTCTACCAATGGTCATTGAGGTTGCTTGCACTACAAATACTGCCGCTATGAACAGTGTTGCTGAAAAGTCCTTGTTCCTATGTCCTTAAATGTTGAGTTTGTGTTTCTATAGGATAGCTTCTTAAGAGTGGCATTCCTAGGCCAATTACATGTATTTTAAAGTGCAAGTAATTATAGTAGATATATTTTAAATACATGTAATTTTAAACACATGTAATTGTAATTGAAATAGATGTTGTTAGATTGTTTTCCAGAAAGACTACAGTGTTTCCTATTCCCACCAGCAATAAATGAGAATGCCCCTTTCCCCACTTTCTAGCCAGCACTGAGTTTTAGTGCTGTTTCTTAACTTTTGGCAAATAGTTGAGTGAAAAACATTTTATTACACTGGCACATCAATTTGCATTTTCCTGATTACTAGGAAGATTGCTCATTTTTTCACAGAATTTATTGGACATTTGGATTTTTTTCTCCTATAAATTGTCCACTCATGCCCTTTGTCAATTTTTCTACTGAGATGGTAAATTTTTTTTGCAAGTGAATATGAGCTCTTATATATTTTGGATGTTAACCCTATGTTATTTTTTACACATCATGTAATTTATCATTTGCCTTCCTTTTGTCTTATAAGTAAACATAATCTTATATTTCTTTCATAGCTTTTAAGTTTGTTGTCTGACTTAAAAGTTCTCTTCCCTACCTGAAGTTATCTAATATTATTTTATATTTTTTCTAAATTTTAAAATTCTTTTGTATTTAAGTATTTGCTCACATATTTTTTAATGTGTTTTTTTCCTAAATTGCGTGAGGGAGGGGTACAACTTCCTTTTCTTCTTAATGGATAACAGTTTTGCCAGCACTATCCTTTAGTTGCTAAATTGAAATATCACCACTGTTACATACTTAATTAGCCTTTGTCTGTATTCCGTTCCACTGATCTGTCTTTTCTCATGCCAGTATCACAGTGTTTTGATAACTGTGAGTGATTTGAATTTTTTAAATATACACTAAGTCTAGTTTCCTCAACTTTTCCTTCATAATTTTCTTGCATATGCATAACATGTAATTGGCATTCCTATGTGGCACTTCTTGTGGCCTTCGGCTTCTGTCAAGTTGACCTGCATATCAGTGACTTAATTTCTAGCTGGAAAGAGATACCATCTTTATAAAGTAGGGGATAAAATCTAGAGTCCCAGGAACAGAGTTCATCATGAAAATTTCTGGGCTGAAAGTTATCCATTTTGAAAACTGTTGCATCTTAGGTCCAAATATAATCTTTCGTCTTTATACTTATTGGAAAAATTGTAGAACACACAAATGCCTGGGGACATAGTCCAGACCACACAGCAAGTAGAGTGCTGTGGGGATTCAGACAGATGAAGGAAGCAGAGTAGGGGTAGAAGTCAGGCCAGTTTCTTGGTGGGGAGTCTTGTAAAGTGATGTGGTTTGGGTTCCACCAGTAATTAGCTCAAAAAACACCTTTGAGGGCTTCCCTGGTGGCGCAGTGGTTGAGAGTCCGCCTGCCGATGCAGGGGACGCGGGTTCGTGCCCCGGTCTGGGAAGATCCCACATGCCGCGGAGCACCTGGGCCCGTGAGCCATGGCCGCTGAGCCTGCGCGTCCAGGGCCTGTGCTCCGCAGCGGGAGAGGCCACAACAGTGAGAGGCCCGCGTACCGCAAAACAAACAAACAAACAAAAACCACCTTTGACAAGCTACTCAATCCGGGCTCCGTTTCTTCACTTACAAAACAAGGTGGTGTCACCTGGTTGTTTTCAAATAAATGTGTACTAGAGCACTGTGATTAAAAGCGCAGGCTCTGGAATCACCCCAGGCTGGCTGCAAGTCCAAGCTTAGCCACTCCTTGAATTAGTTTGGAACTTTTATTTACTCTCTCAGTTAACTCACACTTACATTTAAGATGAAAATTGGTAACTATTTCGCAAGGATTTGTGAGTTAGATGAACGAGTACATATAATTTGCATAGTGCCTGGCAAGTAGGAAGCACACAACAAATGTTAGTTATTACCATTTCTATTATTATATGTCTAGAGATACTCCCCCCCAGCACCACCCTTCTGTTTGGCAGGGAGGTCCCGGGATATTGTGCAGGTGGGGTTCCTGGCTCCACCTCTACTTGACTTAGGAGTAAGCCTTAGAAGGGTTATTTATCTGTCCAGTTAGGGTTCTTTGATCTATGCCCTAAAAATAGACTGAAAGCCAATGGACTAAATGATCACGAGCATCACTGCCAGTGCTAATGTGCCAGTTACCTGTATCCGTCATTCCTAGTTGTCCACCCATGATGAGGCCTAAAATCTTGACCTGAGATATTTTATAGAATCACCATATTATCACCATAATTCACCTAATGGCAGCAACTCTGAGTGGACTTAGGATGTTTAATTCATCTCCACAGACTAGATTTATGCTCTGTAATTTTAGAAGAGGCAGAAATGTCACATACTCCAATAAAAATAACAACAACAACAATAACAACTAACACGTCTATAGCACTTACTGCCAGGTACTATTCTAAATACACAAAACCCAGGAGACGGGTGTCTTTCATTTTCACAACTCAGGGAGGTAGGTAGAAATTGTAGTATAGAGCAGCAAAGTGACTTGTATCAGTCACACATCTGTTAAGTAATAGAACAGGACTTGAACTCAGGCAGTAGGGCTCAAGGGCGACTTCTTTGTCACCCTGCCTCTTCCACAGTTTTTACTTGGAATCAACCATTTTCTGTATTTCCATCTGACCTGGAAGCTCTGTTTCTGGATACCCTGCTTTTCTACTTGTCCCCACGGGCTGCAGGTGGATTGCTGTTTGTACAGTTTTTCCTGTATGTGTGTTACATGTGTCATGAGTTGCTCTTACTATTTGCTGAGGACCTACCATGTGCCCTGGGTCAGGCACTGTTTAAATGCTTTACATATATTATCTCATTTATTCTTACAACATCCCTATGAAGCACTATTGTTATCTCCATCTTTCAGCTAAGAAACCCAAGGCACAGGTACAGTGTCAGGGACACACAGTTAATAAGTGGCAGGAAAAAAATTCAAACCTGGGTCAGCCTGATTCCAAAGACTGCTCTGAGCCATGACTCTACACTCCCCCCCGCTTACAAAGCTATAGAATGCTTTGATTACCGACTAAAAAGAACTTGGCCAAGAGGTGAGCCTCTCGTCAACCAGCTTCCTCACCCAAGGGAGCAACTCTGCACCCTCATCCGCCTTCCAAGCAAGAAACCTTGGTTGATTCCACGACTGCTCAATACCTCCCTGTCCCGAGGTCACACAACTCATGCGCCATGAAATTCCACAGCTGCTTCTTCCTTCCTTTCCTCCCAGAGCTGAAGCTTTGGTCCCAGAGCTAGGCACGTCTCCCCTATACGGTCAAAAGCTACCTCTCCACGCAGTACCGGAGAAATGTATTTGATATTGATTGTGCTGTATGACTAAGTAATATTTATTGATTTTCCTGGTGGCTGCTTACGCAAACGCACTCTACTGTCTTTTCACTGACGTGTTTTCCAGAAAACATTTTATTTCGCAAGTAGCAAATCTGGAGGATTAATTCGTACCTGGATGAGACATTAATCCCTCATGTGGATTTCTTTAATACATATCTGGTTAAGACAATTTTGTAAAAAATCACTCTACTGAGTTTTTCAAGAAGTTATCCTTCTCAAATGAGTATTGAAGAGTTAATTCTATAAATGTGTGCAATCATGATGCATTCATTTTTTTAAATCTCATAAACACAAGTAGAACAGCTTTTACATCTTTTTATCACTAAATGTTTGTCCTTTTTCCTTCTGCTTATCTAGAATCTTACACAAAAATGCATAAACAAATATTTGAAAGTTCCCGATGGAAACACATTAAATGGTTTTACACTGAGAACTTTAACGAACTGGAATTTATACCCATATTTTCATGTCCAAAAGTTCAATTGTTCTGAACAAATTCCAACAATCGTAAGCTCTGGAATGAAAGCAGTCAAAACTGAAACCTTGGATTTCTGTTGTCTGTACTGTATTCAATATGGACTCCCTTAGACTTAAAAAAAATTTTCCCACTCCACTGCGTGATGGCCCCATGCTTTATATCTGATGCTGGTCAGAGGGGACATGCCCTGTCTGTCCATGGGCATGACCCTTACACCTCCAAGATAGGCCCAATGATTTCCAGGCCTTCTCTATGAGGTTGTCACAAACATTCCTTTTTCCCTTCCAGATCTATTATATTTTAATTTTTATTAAGGCTAAATATAGATGCTAGTGAATCTTAAAATTAACAAAATAATGATTGGTATGGTAATAATAAGCAGTAACCAAACCAATACACTTACTAGTTTATTCTCACTCACAGGTGTTTAGAACATGACATTGTTGTTTGCATTTCATGTTTGAGTTTTAAGTGTTATATTTCATACCAGAAGCCAAGATGAATGAATGAATGAATGAATGCTTTTTTGACGGAACCCACGCTGCATTCTCCCTTCTGATCCTGAAATCCCTTCTATAGAACTTCTAAGAGGTGGTCTCCTCTTCAAGTGGGCTTGAATTCTTCCAGTGACAGAGAATTTACTACCTTATTATTTGCCACAGTTTAGTGAGTTAGTATTTACCTTCTTGTACCCCCTACCTAGGGCTAAAAAATATGCATAATCTTCTTCCCACATAAGAGCCTGCATGACTAGTACCAAAAAGAATAGCAGTATTTACACCTAATGTTGAAAAAAATTCAACAGACTTGTTTAAAGTTATTTTGTGGTAATATCTTAGAACAACAGAAAATGAGGCCATTAGTCCACAAAGATCACCAGAAGTCCACAAAGGTCCATGAAGGTCCACAAAGATCCACAAAAGCTTTATGTGTCTCAGAATGTGGCTTCTCTGGTTTGTTTTGCTCTCTGATGGATACAGATGCAGCTTCTAATGTTTCCTCTGTGTCTCGGGCTTTCCCTTTTCGTGTCTCTCTTTAGTTTTCCTGAGACATTCTCTTTCTCCAGCCCATTTTCTTCCTTTTTCTTCTGCCCCTCAATCTTGAACTTTTTAGGAAAAGTAAAATTTAAAACAAAATTTTAATTTTAATGTATTGTACTTAGTGACTAAAGTTTACACAGTCTGATCTTAATGTCTGAGTGATTCTCTTCTTTAAGTTAAAAAGTTAAATTTTAAAGGGTGAAAAATAAAATCATAGATTTATATTTGTATTTGCTTATAATTGCATGAAGCAACTCGACAAATATACCTAAAAAACGAATTTGGAAAACCAACTATAGTGGGTAGGATGGAAAACTACCCACTAGAAGTAGGTGTGAGAGTTTCCACTAAACTCTTTATAATATTTAATTATCAAACTATATAAATGTGCTATGTGTTCAAAAAATTAAGTAAAAATGTCAAACTAAGTAACCACACTGAATTTTTCCTCTTGTCATGTGGAACACCCAAAATAAAATAATTCCCTGCTTCTTGCATAAATTCTGATTTTATGTAACATGTCTCTTTTAGAATTAGAGTTGAAACAGAGAGGAATCTATTATTTCCCTCATATCAAAATTTTCCAGTCATGTTATTTTTGCTAGAATATTTCCATAGGTAAAATATATTACAGCTAGATAAATATTTCCTCAATGGAAACAATATTTTCAAAATTGCCTAGAAAGTAATCAGTCACTGCCTATTAAACTATAGTTAAATCAAGTGTGATGGTTAATTTTATGTGTCCATTTGTCTGGGCCACAGTGCTCAGACAGTTGGTCAAGCGTGATTCTGGATGTTTCTATAAGGGTGTTTTTGAATGAGATTTACTTTGAGTAAAGCAGATTGCCCTCCGTAATGAGGGTGGGCATCCAATCAGTTGAAGGCCTGAATAAGACAAAGACTAGCCTCCCCCAGGCAAGAGAGAATTCTGCCAGCTGAGCCTTTGGACATGAACTGCAGCTCTTTCCTGAGTCTCTGGCCTGCCAGCCTCTCCCATCAGATTTTGGACTTGCCAACCCTCACAATCACATGAGCCGATTCCAAATTTCTCTCTCTCTCTCCTGTTGACTGTTTCTCTGGGGAAACCTAACTAACACTTCATGCAGCTGAATGTATTTATTCAACAAACTATGATTTGTGTGCCAGGTACTGTGCTAGTGCTGGCGCAGAAAGACGACTAAGAGAGAACCCCTGCCATCAGGGAGCCCATGAGTCAAGTGAGGGAACAGGTAAGGAGCTGGTAGAGGGACTTCCCTGGCGGTCCAGTGGTTAAAAGTCCGCACTTCCACTGCAGGGGGCACGGGTTCAATCCCTGGTTGGGGAACTAAGATCCCACATGCCGCGCGGCCAAAAAATACAAGAAGTTGGTAGAATGAAGTGTTGTTGCAGGTGCTACCCCCTAGTTAGTATTAGGGACCCCAAGAAGGAGCAGTCAGTCTTGGGGGTGGGATCAAAGGAGTTGCCTAGAGAAAAGGATAGCTGTATTGATCTTCTTTTGCACCTTTTTGGTGCAAGGTGTTAGCAGCAATGGTCTGCAAGGCCCAGAACCCCTGCCTGCTGACCTGGATTTACCTGACGTGCTTTGTGTCTGTGGCCTAACAGTCACACAGGAGCACTGTAACGAAGAAAAGGGACGCGCCTGCCAAGCTTTGAGTTTATCAGATAGGAGCGCTCCTGTAAATACCAAGTGGACGTAGAATGAATAAATCACACTCTTTTCCTGTTATTCTGTTTTTTTTTTCAAAGTTAGTGCAAGCTTTTTGATAACTACCATGCCCTTATATTTATGGAAATCCAGCTCATGGTATATCGATGCAATATTTATAAAGTTCATTTATCAGATATATACATTTAGAAATGGTCAGTAAACAATTTATTAATTTTTAAACAGAGACAAATGGCATACTTATTCATTATTCATTCACTTATTTACTTTATTAAAGTTTTAAAATGAAAAATCCTACTTTTCCTTTGCCATAATCCTCATCAATCTACATGCCATAGAGGATGCAAAACATAAACATGGTATGGACTTTCATAGATTATTAGTTGAGACATCTTATATCTTTATAAGAAAATCACAAGAATGTACACAGCTTGCTACCACTCATGAAAAAGACAGTTTTGCCTAAAATTCTGTTTTCAGTATCCAAAAGTAAACTATTTCCCCAAATCAAGATCTGATTTCTGAAGGCTGCAATTTGAAGCAGAGTAAGAAAATGGAAATATCTAAAATGAATTGAGGCTAAAATCATTAAAATGGAGGGTTTTTAGACAATAACAACAAACATAAGATTTGGAAAACAGAAAGCGTAAACTGTTTGATAGCAGGGTCTGCTGCTGAATTTATAGGATGTAACTCTGCCCGGCACGAAAAGTTAATGAGAATAAAACACTCCCTAAGCCGCCCTCTGAGAGTCATAGGTGAAACGGGACTGGCGGGAAGCATAGCGCCCCCGCCAAGCCTTGCAGGAGTAAATCACAGATGAAATAAAAGACCTGCTTTCCAGCTGTCTGGTGCCTGGGTCCAGCAAGAGAGACAACTCTATATACCCCCAAAAGGCCCAGCCAGCAGCAGGATGGGCAGTGCCCGGGCTCTTTCAAGGTGGCGCGCCTTCACGAGGCCTCGGCCCTCTCCATCCGGTTAGAACGGGAAGTGCACTGGGCATATGTTTTGCCGATACATACAACTTGGTGAGGTGTTCGAACTCTGAAATAGAAGCAGGCAGGCACTGGATAAGCTATCACCGACTACAGGTAGGCACCTTTTGTCATTATCACGGTGATTTTTATTTCTCCTGTTAGTAAGAAGCGTGCGGTTGGGGTGTGTGTGTGTGTGTGTGTGTGTTTAATCGTTTAACTTTACTAAAACTAAGTATTTTGCACAAATCTCCAGAATGAAATCACTCATTAAAATACTAAAAACAGGACATAAGAACATTCTATAAACTTTCAGTCAGCCCAGAAAGGATAATAACACTGAATATATATACCAAGTTCAGATTTACAACTTTTTGACGATGTAGATACTTTGAGGAAATCTTATCTGTTGTCATTTTACAGAGTTTATTGTTGGTTTAACTTTAAAACAGTAATATCTAATTTTAGAAGCACATGTGAAACATCTGCCTTAGACCAGGTACGTGCTAGGTCATATCCTCTCCGGACGCATGTTTCGTGAATCCAGGGGCTGGGCTAAGTTTGCAGATCCAGCCTCGCAGGGTGCTTAGAGAACCAGTCACTCCACTAGGAGGTCAGTCTTTAAGTAGGTGTTTTCATCTCCGTTTTATAGATAAACAAGTTCAAAGCAGTTAACTATAACTAGTCACACAGCTAGTCAGTAACTAGTGACACATGTGATGATCTTTATTCAAAATGCCAGGACTTCCCTGGTGGCACAGTGGTTAAGAATCCGCCTGCCAATGCAGGGGACACGGGTTCGAGCCATGGTCCGGGAAGATCCCACATGCCTCAGAGCAACTGAGGCCAAGAGCCACAACTACTGAGCCCACATGATGCAACTACTGAAGCCCGCGCCTAGAGCCCGGGCTCCACAACAAGAGAAGCCACCGCAATAAGAAGCCCGTGCACCGCGATAAAGAGTAGCCCCCTGCTCGCCGCAACTAGAGAAAGCCCGTGCTTAGCAACGAAGACCCAACGCAGCCAAAAAAAAGCCAAACCCCGAGTGAGATCACAATCCTCACATCCTCACATGGAAAGTCCTTACTATAATGCGATACTTGCCTTGGTGAGAATTAATATCAGATCTTCACCTCAGGTAACGGTCACCGTTTCGGGGCCTGTTGCATGTTCTGTGAATATCCTTAGAAGGTTAGATGCTGCTGGCCCCAACAGCATTCTTGCTGCCCTGAAACCAGCGTGGTTTCAGTGTATTTACCTTCATGACCCAGTGAGGCCCTGTTAGTATCATGTTCAAGCCCAGAAATGAGCAAGATCCCTGCTGGGGATATTTCTGACCATTTCCAAACTTGTAAGTTTATTAGGGAGGAAATTAGCAGGCAGTAAGGAAAAGGACCTAGAAAAAAATACAGATGGGAAAGGGCCAGCTCACACATGGCAGCCAAATATCTAAGACTATCGTCTGCCAGAAGATTTACATGAATCAGCAGAGCTTTCCTGATGTTGATTAGAGTGGTGAAAACTGGACCTCAGAGGAAAGATTGAGTGGATTATTGTATCCAGGGAAGAAATGGTGGGGAAATGGCATAATAATAGTCTTCAGGTACCCAAGGAGATAAGTCTCCATTTCCACTGACCACAGAAAAAATAGCAAATAAAAAAGAGAAATAAATTTACGCTGAAGCAGGAGGCATTAAGATTGCCAATAAGAAAACCTAATTTCGTCAGTACCCCCAGTGATTCTCAAACTGTTTGGGCTTGTCCTTCCTTGTTTTTGTTTGTTTTTATAACAGAGTTTTGAAAATCACCCAAGGGGAAAAAAGACTGGGTGACATATGTACACACACATTAAAATTAATGGGAATTGAAATTAATTTTGTTGCTAGTGACCCAGCCAGAGTTTTACTGCCACAATCTGGCCAATGGGGCAGGCAAGCTTGGTGGGGAGGGTCATTTGAGATAAGGATGTCCCAACACGTTCTTGTGCCTAGGGTACAACATTCACACTGGGGCTTTAGAGACAGAAATTTCCAGACTTCCCACTGATTGAGAGTGACTGGAGGTAGCAAGGTGTTCAGGAAAGAGCCCAGACCAGAGCTGGGCAGACCTGGCTTCAGATCCTTGCTTTTCCTCTTTGCTGTAAGACCTCGAGCAAGTTATATAGCTTCTCTGAGCCTCAGTCTTTCCAACTGTAAAATGGGAAGATAACACCAGCCTTGTTGAGATACAAGAATTGCATGAGACCCAGCGCAGAAAAAGCCAGGTATGCAGAGGACATTCAGATATTAGCTACCTTCCTTGCCTCTCCCCAACCTCTATTAAATTACCCCTGGGGTGACCATGCTAAGGGGACTGCCTGAGCAGACAGTGGTGTCCTCATGACCCTAGGATCTTCATTTGTCTCTTGAAAATAGGAATACAATACCTGGCTTCTGCTTTACCAAACAAGGAAAGTAAAAAATAAATAAATAAGTCTTTCTTACAAAAGACAATGGTTTAATGTAAAATATACATGGTTAGAGGGATGGTAATAAAAACTACTTTTCCATTGAGGTTGGGGACCCACTGGTACCACAGGCTACTCACCATCCCCACCCCAAGGAGGAGGAAGACAGCGCAGACCTTAAGCTTCCCACCTGGGTTACTGGAGGTGTTTGGCAAAAAGGGAATCTAGAATTTGATATCAACCTACCTCTGGCCACGCTTGTGAGGTTGCCCAATTTCAGCCTCACAGCCAACTCTGCACACATGTGGATGTGCATTTGCCAACAAAGATGGGAGATTAATCATGGATATAGGCACTTTCATCATACAGCTTCCATAGATAAATCTTAGCAATGTTGAGTTGCATAAGCATTTCCCTTAACAGATCTCTACCAATGATTCTTTTGCATCTACCACTACCCATCATGGCTATACCCAAAATCAGTTTGCTGGTCTCTCAGACCAGCATCCCAGAGCTCTTGTGAGGATAAGTAATCCAGATGCTCACTAAATATTTGTCAAACATGGATATACCAATTCCTTAAACAGGCAAGGCTTCACATACTTTCTGAGCATGAGGCCCCCTTCTGAATGTCAGTGATCTGCAAGGACCACCTGCAGGTGGTCCAGCAGTGTAGTTGTACTTTTACTCTCTGTTGATTAAGATTAAAGAGGACAAAACGATATAATAAATTTACATGATCGCAAAAGCATCCACCCTCAAGAGACCAAGCCTTTAATGACAGGACGCGGGGTCCACTGGGGATGGTAATGCTGCTTCCTCACTGTGTCACGGGAGTAATGCAAGCCTTCTTGATGAATGGACATGGCGAGCATTTCTTTAATTAAATATGATAAATTATCAGTAGATTCACAGTGATGTTAACCTGACACGAACTCAGAATCTCAATTTGATTTCAATTTGGCTCATATCATCAGTGTTTCTAGGCAGCCTAATTTGGTTTAGATGTTGATTTTTAATTTGGTTCCGTAGAGCACTGTGGGATGAACATATTTCCCAGAAGGAAACAAATAATGTTAATTCCAAGGGACTTCACACTTAGTAGCAAAGAATCCTCTAAAATATGAGACAGTAAAGGAAGCTGAAAACTGTTCCTTTTTCCTTGTCCCTCTGTAAAAACTCACCGTGAGCTGTGCTTCACGCTCTTTTCTGGACTCACAAAGCCCTGGGTGGTCTGGTTCCTATCAGTCTTTACCTTGCCATTTCCCAGTGTGCCCTGCCCTGCTGTCTTCACTCTAGCCACACTGTTCTTCTCATCCCCTCACGTATACAGTGTGTCCCTCCTACCTCAGGGCTTTTGTACATGCTCTTCACTTTATCTGGAATGCCTTTCCTTCTCCCATTTCACCCTGCTAACTCCCACTCATCCTTAAGAACTCAACCCCAAAGCATTTGTTCTCCAGGAAGATTTCTCTGAAATCCCTGGTGTGAAAGAAAATGTATGTGTGTGTGTGTGTGTGTGTGTGTGTGCGTGCGCGCGTGTGCGCGTGTGCGTGCACGTGCACACTTCAGCAAGGTTTGTGGATGGGAAGGGTAGGGAAAGAATATGGTTTCTCCTAGTACCTGTATCTCTCATCTTCTTTACACTTTTCAGTTTCTACTTTACGGTGGTTTTATAGTTGTTCTATTTCCATATCTCTGCCACTAAACTCTAAGACCAACAAAGATGGAAACCATGTCTGTATTTATTCACTGTTGTTTCCCTAACACCTGGACTGCTGCCCAGAACATAGGAGAACCTCAGCAACATGAGGTACCTCGTTTGTTGAATAAATGAATATATATATAATTATTCTCTACATTTAAAAAATCATAATTGATAAAGGGAAAGGGAGAAAGTGACACTGAGATATCCTGGTTTAGCTAAAGGCATATAGATTAAAAAGCAGGAAAATGACTCAGGCATTTTCCAGCTACGTGATCTGAGCCAATTATTTAATCTCCCTGAGCTTCAGTTTCCTCAAACATAAAATTGTAACAATAATGTCTACTTCAAAATATTGCTGTAAATATTAAATAAGATACCTATGACATAAAAACTGATTGGTTCCCATTCCTTTTATTATCTTCTTATATTTGGCTTTGCAAAGACCAAGGGTTAAATTCCACAGTACAATATACTCAGGGGGACCAGTTCAGCTGGTCAGTGTTTAGAGACCCCCAAACACATTCTACTTCTCCTTACAGCTGAGTGGGCAGATTTTCAGTACAGCAGGACACAGAAGGAGATTTCTAAAGCCAAAACATGCTTTAGGAGTTAGAGATCCATTCTGGACTACTCTTTCCATTTAATGACACTTTGGAACCAGGAGCCCTTTGAATAGATTAACTATTGTGGATCTCAACAACATGTCTTCATTTACCCCTGGTTTCCCTCTTTCCAAGTTAGTGTGTCATTCGGGGAGAAGCTTCAAAATAGCTTTGGAAACAACTTTAAAATAGCATCCAGCCAGTCCATTTATTTTAAGTACACAAACAGGCAAAACCAATCTAGGCTGTCGGAAGTGAGGGCAGTGGTGACCTTTCGGGGGAGGGGCCGTGACTAAAAGGGAGCATGAAGGGGACTGGCAAGGTTCTGCGTATTGATCTGAGTACTGGTTACCCAGGTGTGTTTACCTTGTGAAAACGCATTGAACTGCAGTCATAAGATGTACACACTTTTCTGTCTGTACGTTATGTTTTATTCGGGCTCTGGGGAAACGGTGCTGAGACTTGAAATTGCCCTATTCCTCTCCTGTGATGGCTGTAATTAAAATACCAGGGTCTGGAAGTCAGTCTGTGCTTTTCTCTCTCCCTCTTTCTCTCGTTTCTCCTTCCTTTCTGACCCTACCCCTACAGAAGCACGTACACACACACACACACACAGTCTTGCAGTCACTCACTGTAATGACTTGTCTGAATACTGTATCCACAACTGATCTCACTTGTTTCCAGCTCTCATTTGCCAAAACTCATACTATGGAAGATTTTCCTGCCCTTAGCGAAAGGAATTTATTGCAAAAACTAAGTGACTCTGTATCTCAGACATTTAGCGTCTCTTGTCACCCTACCTAGCTCAAACATACACACACACACACACTCCATTCACACACAGCAGCCAACTGGACAGCTCCAAATGTCGTCACTCCGTTATGGACCGAAAGTCTGTGTCCCCCCAAATTCATATGTCCCCCAATGTGATGATATTTGGAGGTGGGGCTCTTGGGAAGTAATTAGATTTAGATGGACTCCTGAGGGTAGGGTTCCCATTGATGGGATCAGTGTCCTTATAAGAAGAGCGAAAGAGACCAGAGCTCTCTCTCCACAATGTGAGGACCCAGTAAGAAAGCAGCGTCTACACGCCAGGCAGAGGGTCATCACCAGAAACCAGCCATGTTTGCATCCTGATCTCAGACTGGCAGCCTTCAGAACTGTGAGAAATAAATTTCTATTCCTCTAGAATCACCCTTGGTACCAAAAGACACCTCCCTTTCTAAAATGTTCAACGGCGTTCCAATTTTCTTAGACTAAAATTCAAATCCCTTGTCACTTTGCACAGGCTCTGTGAGACCTGTCTCTTGTTTCCTCCCTCATCTTCCTGTCCTAGCACATATACCCCACTTGTCTCGCTTCTATTCCTCACTGGCCTCTGGGTCTTGGCCCTTGTAGTTTCCTCTGCCTGGACCTCAGAACTCCATACAGATGGCCACGTCCCATCCTTCCAGGGGCAACACCAAGGGTACTTCTGCTAGGCCTTCCTTAGCCACCCCTGATGGCCAAGTTCATCATCCAGTTAATTGTTTTGTTTTTTTTTTCTTTTTGCTGTACGCGGGCCTCTCACTGCTGTGGCCTCTCCCATTGCGGAGCACAGGCTCCGGATGCGCAGGCTCAGCGGCCATGGCTCACGGGCCCAGCCGCTCTGCGGCATGTGGGATCTTCCCAGACCGGGGCACGAACCCGTGTCCCCTGCATCGGCAGGAGGACTCTCAACCACTGTGCCACCAGGGAAGCCCCATTCAGTTAACTTTTTAACAGTGCTCACCACTATCTGATGTTTTTCTTTTCTTCTTTTTTCAGCTTTGTTGAGGTATAATTAACAAGTAGAAATTGTATGTATTTTAGGTATACAATGTGATGTCTTGATACAGCTTATATTTTCTTAGTCACTGATTTGTCATATGCCACCTCCTGTAGAATGTGGGGAGCCTGTGAAGTTGGGGATTTGCTTGTCTTCTCACCTCTCCCCACCATCTCCCCGCTGGCCTAGCAGTGTACCTGGCACATACCAGGTACACAGCTCACATTTATGGAATGAGGGAATGACTGCATAAACATCAAACTGTGTTTTATTCTTGCCTCTGCTTTTCCTGCGTAATCAAGTCCCCACCCTGTACCCAGTTCATTATGTGACACCTCCACGTCTGGGTCTCTGCCCTAAAGCTCCACCTCCTGTCCTATTCTCTCAAGCCTGGTCCTTGCCTCGCTCCTGCCAGGCCCACCCAGGTGGCCCTCCCGTCTGCCGCCAGCCCCCCAGGGGGCTGACTCCTGCCCTCCCCTCGCTTCCTGTGTTTCACCCCACCCACCCCAGCCCCGCCCCTTCGCAACGCCCACCACCTGCCTGTGCTTCCACGTGCCACGTGCCTCTGGAATCCAGCACGGCCGGCCCCGCGCACAAGCCTGCGCGCTCCCTGCGACCTGGCACTGGTGGGTGCGGCCAGCAGTTTGGCCACCGGCGTCCTGATCCTGCAACTCAAAGGACTTGGAGCTCCAAGTCGGACCAATTCCATCTGCTGAATGTCGCTCCGCCGGCTTCCTGTCCTCCCACAGCCACTCCCTTTGTTGAAACGCCAACATTCCTCTAGGACTACGGCAATAACCTCCTACCGGCCTTTTTCCGTATCAACTCTTTCTCAACTGCGCATTGGATTACTTTCACAATTAGAAAAGCCAGCCAGGAAAACACGTATTGAGCGTATGTTTTGTGTAATGTATACTGTCAGACAGTAGAAAGGGTACAAAGATGGTACAAGGGATGACTTCTCACCACTGTGTGCCTCACATGATCTAGTGGGGGCCATGAATCAAGCGTACCAGGAGCTGGTTTGCGAGGGAAATGCGGTGAGTGCCGTGGGGAGGGAAGATACCTGCGAGCATGATAAAATACAAAGATGAGTAAACCGGAGACCGGGGAGGCGTCCCAGAGACCAGAGAGGACGAACTTAGACTGTGAGCCCAGCGTGACGAGCCCCGGCTCCTCCAGCCGCTCCCCAGTGGCTCTGAGACCCAAGCAGGTTTCCTTGCCCAAAGTCGATGCGCAGTTAATCCATGTGGAATGAGGAAATGACTCTAGTACAACCCTTCTTATTTTATATAAGAGGAAACGGAGGCCTCCAAGAGTTAAATGAGTTGTTACAAAGTCATAAAACTGATTAGCGTTTGACCAAAGCCCAAATCTGCCCCCAGCCAGGGCTCTTTCATCTGCATGGCTAACCTCGGCCTTTTTTTCTCCGAGCTAATGGGGCCAACTTATTTTATCTTTCCTTTCAGTGTCATGTTTATATCCTCTTAAACATCTTCTGTAAGAGAAGAGCAGGTTAGGCAATTCTTGGCATTCAAAATAAACTTTTCCCATGTTTGAAAACTTGACCCTAAGAACACAGGGCGCTGTGCTTTGCTTAGGATGCTCCTGGTGTATTTGATTATTGAATATGAAGTAAGTACGACTGCATATGGTGCCACCTTGCTGGGAAGAACGCACACACTTTGATGTTCTCCCATCGACTTTATCCTTTGGGCAGGGTGTCCTGAACTAAAAGATGGCATTTTTCCAGAATAATTCTATGTCTCTGTAATATAGTGCATAATCCGCATATTATGAGCTTTCAGAGCACACACACAAATGCGGCTATGTGGTGTTTATTTATTTATTTATTTTTTTAGAAGATGTTGGGGGTCGGAGTTTATTAATTAGTTTATTTATTTTTGCTGTGTTGCGTCTTCGTTTCTGTGCGAGGGCTTTCTCTAGTTGTGGCGAGCGGGGGCCACTCTTCATCGCGGTGCGTGGGCCTCTCACTATGGCGGCCTCTCTTGTTGCGGAGCACAGGCTCCAGACGCGCAGGCTCAGTAGCTGTGGTGCGCGGGCTTAGTTGCTCCGCGCCATGTGGGATCCTCCCGGACCAGGGCTCGAATCCGTGTCCCCTCCATTAGCGGGCGGACTCTCAACCACTGCGCCACCAGGGAAGCCCTGGTGTTTATTTTTATTGTGGTAAAATATACATAAAATATACCATTTTAACCATTTTAAGATATATAATTCAGAGTTATTTAAATACATCGACAGTGTTGTACAACCATCACCGCCATCCATCTCCAGAACCTTTTCATTTTCCCGAACAGAAACTCTGTGCCCATTAAACAGTAACTCCCCATTCCCCCTCCCCTCTTCCCTGGCTACCACCAGTCTACCTTCTGTCTCTATCAGTCTAACTACTCTAGGGACCTCATACAATATTTGTCCCTCATGTATGGCTCATTTGACTTAGCATAATGTCCTTAAGGTTCAACCATGTTGTTGCATGTGTCAGAATTTCCTTCCTTTTTAAACCGTGAATAATATTCCATTGTATGTATGGACCCCATTTTATCTCTTCATCTGTGGATGGACACTTGGGTTGCTTCCACTTTTTGGCTATTGTGAATAGTGCTGCTATGAATATTGAAGTACAAGTATCTGTTTGAGTCCGTGCTTTCAATTCATTTGCGTGTACACCCAGAAGTGGAACTGCTGGGCATATGGTAATTCCATGTTTAACTTCTTGAGGAACCTCCACACTTCCTTCCATAGCAGCTGCACCATTTTACATTCCCACCAAGGTTCAAGGGTTCTACTCTCTCCACATCTTCACCAACACTTGTCATACTACATTTTGCTTTGTATTTTTGTTTGTTTATGTTTTTAATAATTATCATCCTAATGGGTGTGAAGTGGTATCTCATTACAAGGTTTTGGTTGCCTCTGTGTGTGTATATGTATGCATGTGTGTGTGTGTTTCTTGCTAAAGATAGAAAGAGAGTAGCTTCCTCTCTTGGGGCTACAAAAGACCTCTGTCATTAGATCCAGAGCCCTGTGCTCTCGGTAAGGCCAGGACAACAGTCCCCAGAGAAAGGACATAACCCTTGATCTCAGCCCAGAGGCTGTGAGCAAGTTCACGAGAGTTTATAGAAGCATGTTAGGCTGAGAAGCTGGCATCTTTCCATATCTTTTCAAACTCACTTCCTAAAGATTCTCCCTCTTGGAGAGAGAGGGAGTGGGGTGCAGGGGAGAGGAGACAGAGGATCAGGGTCGTACGTCAGAGCCCAGTATGGCCAAGCAGGGGACACACAGGCCCACAAGGGTCTTTATTAGGACAAGGGATTGGGGTCTCTCACTGAGTTGCCAAAGCTAAGTATAGGACAGTCAGGGTCCAGCTCAAACTCAAAGACAGAATCACATGCCAGCAGGGGAGAAATCAAGAATCCAGTAAGGCTACTGGGGAGGTCAGAACCTCAGAGATTAGGATCTGGATTAAAGTAGAGGCAAAAATAACAGGAAACAAGGTCAAAAAGCCAGAAGGTCCAATTTGAGCTTCTAAATTGGGATCAGTTACACAGGAAATTAGAGACAGAAGAAACTGAGGAGGCAGTAGGGTTCAAGGTCACTGACTAAGACCTGTTAAGTGCAGAGAAGCAGATTTCCAACAGGGCTTTGAGGTCACCCAACATCCCTGGCTGTGCCCGGTGGCATATCTTCTTCCGCCCAACTGACAGCCATTCCCGCAGGCTCACCTACTGTCACTGGAGGGCGATAATACCCTCGAGGTCTTTCCGAGGAGCTGTTAGGCACACCGTAACATGTATTTCCCATTTCTTCAGTGGAGTGAGCAGAGCAAACAGAAAAGTTAAGAGTCCTGCCCCTTCCCAAAATGGGTCTGCGCCACCGCCAAACACACAGGAGAAAAATGTTAAAACTAGTTATGGGGGGTGATGGATCCTAGAGAAAGATCAGTAGAGAATTGGGAGAATTGGGTGGTATGTGGGATTCTAAGATGGCGCCCAAGGTGACGTGCATGCGTAGTCCTCTCCCCTTGAGCAGGGGTGGGACCAGGGAACATGATGGGATATCACCCTAGTGCCAAAGAGGGGTTATCCTGGGAGGGCCTGACCTAATCTGAGGAGCCTTTAAAAGAAGATGAAGCATCAGAGAGATCGTCTCACAGTGGCCGGGAAGAAGATGAGCGCCATGCTGTGACCTGCCTCAGGGGGGCCACATGACCAGGCACTACAGGCAGCCTCTGGGCGCTGAGAGCCAGCGAGAAAACAGGAACCTCGGTCTTAAACTGCACGGGAGTGAATGCTGCCAACAACTTGGATGTGCTTGGAAGAGGACCCAAGCCTCAGATGAGATCACAGCCCTGGCCGACACCCTGCTTTCAGCCTGCGAGACCCTCAGCAGAGGACCCAGCTAACCCATGCCCGACTTCTAATCCAGAGAAACCATGGTCAGAATTTGTGGAAATCTGTTACGCAGCAATAAAAGGTGAATGCACCTCGCCTACTGGATGGAGGACATAAGCGGTAGGTATAAGCTGAACCTTGAATATCTTTGATTTGCTCCCCGTCATGTAGGACAAGAGATCAATAGTCACTTCATAGACGCACAGATCCATGTGAGACCATAGCGAGCATTATCTCCAGCCCTCAGAGAGGCTTAAGTGCCTTGCTCAAGGCCACGCTGCTAATTAGTGGCAAATACAGTGGTCAGACTTCAAGGTGCCCTTACCTGGAAGTAGTTCTGCTGTAAAATGGGTCAAGAATGCAGAGTATTAGAAACTGCAAGAGTCTTCAACACCATCTTGTTGAAGCCCCTGCACTTTAGACAGGAGGAAACTGAGGTACGGAGAGATTAAGGGATTTGCAACATTCTTTCCAATTCATGAAGCCGTGACAAAGCACAGGTCCAGCCACCTAACAAATAATGGCATTCATGCAACTGCCCTTCCAAACAGAAATCAGGGCTTCCCTGGTGGCGCAGTGGTTGAGAGTCCGCCTGCCGATGCAGGGGATGCGTGTTCGTGCCCGGTCCGGGAGGATCCCACATGCCGCGGAGCGGCTGGGCCCGTGAGCCATGGCCGCTGAGCCTGCGCGTCCGGAGCCTGTGCTCCGCAACGGGAGAGGCCACAACAGTGAGAGGCCCGCGTACCACAAAACAAAAACAAAAACAAACAGAAATCAGTGGTGTGTGCCAAAAATTGATCCCCAAATTAATAAACAGCTAATAAGATGCATAAGAGATACTTGAGTTCCCATGACAGCAAACCAAGTTGCTCCCAGCTCACACTGGACGTGTTAAATGGTCACTAAAATGCCCGTGGCTTTATCCTTTCCAGGAAGCCCTGGCTGCATTGCAGGAGAAAGTGGGGAGGGCCGGCAGTGGAGGCAGGGATGGGCTTGTTAGGCTTTTTTTCTTAGAAGCTTAGAAACAAAAGAAAATATCGCTGCTTCGCCAGTCAAGGACCTTTTGTGGAGGTTGATGTACGTCAGTCAGATTTGGGTGTGTGTGTGTGTGTGTGTGTGTGTGTGTGTGTGTGTAACCGAACAGCCTGTCACAGCCTCATTTTCCACGATGCAAGTCTCCCCTAACTGATAACACTCTAAATAACAGGTGAGTGACTCCTGGCAGGAAGGAGATTGTCTGACCTCATTGTTTGCCTTTTCCCCCCCTCTTTGTTCTTCACAAATAAAGGTTTTTTAATAAACTGAAAGGTCCTCCGCTCTTGCCTGATGATAAAATGAAAGGAACCAGTGAGGTATGGTACAACGTGGCAGCAAAAACGGAGAAGCTCATCAGAAAATAACAAAGGTGCAAGTTAAAGATAAGGCGGCTGTCAGAGATTAATCCTGCCGCCTGATTGTTTTCTTTAATACCAAAGCCTGCAATAGCAAGCGATAAGTTTGCTGAGTAATTTGGTTTTTGGTAAGGAAATAAAATTCAGGTAGGCCCCATAATTGATTTCCCTTTCTTTAGTTTTCTAAACATTCAACAACAACAACAAAAAGCCTGACTTGGCTACACTTGCTTTCCTCCAGCTACGCTGCCAATGCCATCCTCTTGACCGAGTCTACCTTCTTCATCCCAGAAGCTTCCAAAAAGAGGGTAGGACTGAGCAAGAAACGTTCCCCTCTCCCAGCGGCATGAGGTGCGATTTACATGGAATCCCTACATTCACGTCCGTCAGGGAGTGAACTGGGCCACCCCTTCCATAAAAGATGTTGGAGTCCTTACCGTCGGAACCTCAGAATGTAACCTTATTTAAAAAGAGCATCTTCGCAGAGGTAATCAAGGTCAAATGAGGTCATTAGGGTGCACCCTACTCCAATCTGACTGATATCCTTATGACAGGGGAACTTTAGACACAGACACAGGCCCACAGGGAGGATGCCGCGTGAAGATGGCGGCAGAGGTTGCTGTGCTGCATCTACAAGCCAGGAAACGCCAAAGATGGCCAGCAAACTGCAGCAGCTAGGAGGGAGGCGGGGAGCAGATTTCCCCTCCGTTTCCAGAAAGAACCAACCCGCCCACACCTTGATCTCAGACTTCCGGCCTCCAGAACTGTGAGACAGTCAGTTTCTGTTGTTTAAGCCACCCAGTTCGTGGTACTTTGTCAGGACAGCCCTAGCAAACCAACACAGCAGCCACCTCCAATACACCCAGGCAGCAAGGAACCCTCGCCTCTAACCTGAACGGCTCACTAGGCCAATTCTGACCACTGTCTTCGCATCCCTACCACCCACACCCCCAGCGCTTTCCTCAAAGCTTTGGGCACAACTGTAAAGAAGGCAGCCAAGGGAGAGAAAAACCCGGAGACACCTGCCTACCCCCTCCTCGTGCGTGTGAGAGGATCAGAGCCCCTTCCCTCCTGGGACTCCAGGGCATTTGGGGCAAGGGTGCTTAGACCAGGGCCCTTGCCACGTGCGCGCACACGCGCCGCCTCTTCCGCTCTGTTGTCTCTGGTCGGTGAAAACGCAGAGCAGCGACCTAGCGTCCATCCCAGAGAGTCACTGGGAGGGGGATGCTGCTCGGAAGCCCTGAACGCCAGGCGGGAGGCTGTGTCTCCAGCTCCTCGCCGCCTGGATTTACAAAATCCCTGTTCTCTTTTTTAGATCGGTGATCTTCGAACTTGAACGTGCATAGGAGTGAAACACCTGGGAATCGTGGTGAAATGCCGGCTCTGGCTCTGGAAGCGTGCGGTGGGGCCGCAGGGGCTGCTTTTCTAAGGAGCAGCCGGGTGATGCCCATGCTGCTGGCGGGAGCACCACGCCCGAGGTGCAGGGTCTGGACCCTCACGAGGTGGAGGCGTGGGAAGGGGTCTCCGCAGAGGGGGGTCCCCATGGTGGCCCGGAGGCAGCGCTTTAAGTGGTCACAAAACTCCGCAGATCCCCATGTCTCTGGGCTGGGAAAACCTTCAGGAGGGTCGGAGGGGAAAACGCAAAGGAAACGTCTGCGGGGGTGAAGCTGCGATGGGTGGGCTCCCCAAGGAGAAAGCGTGACGCGTGCACATATGCTCCCGGAGGCACGCTCAGAGGCGGCGCGGCAGCAGCAGAGTCTTCTCTATTGTGATAAAATGAACAGCCCCCAGGTGGCTCGTCCAGCAGCTAATTTCTCATCTTATCTATTATGTGAATGAGATGGGAAAACAGTTTCCTGTTTCTCGCAGGTGCCACTGACATGGAAGATACTGAACGAATTCTCTGGAAAAGCATGCAGTCACGTCCCTCCGCGGGCGCGCCGGCTTCACGGGGAAGAGTTGATGCGGCCGGGGCTGCCCTCCGTTGCAGAAGCAGTGAAGCGGCGTCTTTGCAGACACACCCGTGTTACTATCACCTCGGAAAATAGCTGAGGGGCCGACAGGTCTTTTTGGGTGGTCATATTTCATGGCAGACATTCCTTGAGGCCCAGATGATTGGCCTGGGAGTGATTTTGAGGGCCAGGCCTTCCGTGACCCACCCCAGGCTGGCTGTGTGATGGGGTGAAGGATCCCCTTCAGGAAGCAGGCCCAGCTCGCAGCCAACACCTCCTCCTCCAACCTGCCTTCCCAGCCCCGCAGGAGTCCCAGCGGCCCCCACACCCTCCTCCCAAGGCCCCTCAATCACAAACCTTCCCCGAGAAGGATGACAGCCCTGTTCTAGTATTAGCAAAGAGGGTCTGGGGGAATCACAGATTTTCACGAGCATTTGGCGCGGATCTCTCTCACTAGCAGCAAAGAAACTGAGGCCCAGAGTGGTAGACAGATTTGGCCAAGGTCACCCAGCAGGGAAATAGCCGAGCCTTTTGGGTCCATGCTGTGGGCAAGGTCTGGCAGAAGGGTAACCTTAGAAAGCAGTGTTAGTGAGGTAAGAGGGTTGTCTAAAGACAACGAGATACCCAGAAAAACCCTCCCGACTCGGGTTGTTCCAGGTTTTGACCCGGAAACATAAAACACCTGAGAACAAGTTCTGATGTGGAGAGACAGAGCCAGCAGCCGGCACGGGAGGGTCCCAACTTGGGGCGTTTTTGAAAATGCTGATGACTGGGCCACGCCTCTGACAACTTGAATCCGAATCTCTCAGGCCCCACGGTCCCTGTGAGCTTGTTAGAAATGCCGACTCTCGGGCCCCACCCGGTCCAGCGGCATCAGGATCTGGATGATTCCCTTGCATGTGAAGGTTTGAGAAGCGCGCTTGGGCTACACATCGGAACCACCTCCAAAGGGCAAGGCCTGCTGTGAGTGGTTTTTTTTGGAGAGGTGAGGACCATGGAGAGGACAGCAGGGCACAAATGTAAGCTCAAAGGCCTCGAAGACATGTTCCTCTGTATTCCAGTCCTGCAAAGGCTCAGCCATCTTCAGGAAAAGGAAACGTGGATGAGGAAGTGGATCCCAGAGAGGTGGTCCAGCTCAGCTCAACCGTATGACCTGGAGCCAATCACAGCTGACTCCAATGATCTAGACAGAAAGGCTGGTGATTCTGTGTTCACTTCGAACAAGGGCAAGAGCAGTGAGATGACTGAAGTCTCAGCGCAGTACAACTGGGTAAGTGATGGAGGGGAAGGAGGTAGGCAGGATGGAAAAGCCGCTGGAATCAAAAGTAGCTCAGGGCTTCCCTGGTGGCGCAGTGGTTGAGAGTCCGCCTGCTGATGCAGGGGACGCGGGTTTGTGCCCCGGTCCGGGAAGATGCCACATGCCGCGGAGCGGCTGGGCCCGTGAGCCATGGCCGCTGAGCCTGCGCGTCCGGAGCCGGAGCCTGTGCTCCGCAACGGGAGAGGCCACAGCAGTGAGAGGCCCGCATACAGCAAAAAACAAAACAAAACAAAAAAAACTAGCTCAGCTGCAGCTCTATGGCCTTGGGCGAATTGTTTAACCTCTAAGCCTCAGTTTGATCATCTGTAAAATGGAGAAAATAACAACTCATTCATGGAGCCATTGTGACCTATCAGGAGCTAAATAAATAAAGCTGTTGACAGTTTTGGGTTACCCCTGTGCAAAAACAGTAGCTGTAATTAGTGGTAATTCAATTTCAACTCCATGGTCATTTTAAGGACATTATAAGTTAGTCAAAGACAGATGAAATGTGAACAATAATCTTCTCTTTACAGAGTAACAAGCTAATGTTGTGGTTATAAATAACTCCCCTGGCTATAGAAGACTGTCATCTCTGCCTCCTCCAGGCAAGCCTAGTTTAATTCACCGCGGTGTTTTCCCACAAATGTAAAAAGAAGAACAATGATGAAGAATATACAAGAAAACATGGGGAGGCATGAAAATCAAAAAGGCATTAACTGAGAGGGAAAAGGGAGCAAAGAACTAGGTTAAAATTATGCAGAAGACCCTCTAGATAAATACCAGAGTGAAAAGACAGCTAATTGAAGAATGAGGGAGTTTTCTTAACCAGTGCTAGCTGAGTAAAAATATAATTAGCTTTGATTCATGAAGATTGCTACAATATGACTCATTTACCAAAACAGTTACTAGCAGAATTACATTTGTTACTGTGAGAAGACCACGTGGGAGCGAGGACTGTAGTAAATACCAAGTAATGTTTCTACTTTCGCAGTGGCACCTTGAAAAAGAGTTTTGTTTCCTCATCAGCAGTTTTCTGTGACCCTGCTGCTCTCAGAAGCGCCTTTGGCTATTATCAGGAGCACAGAGACCTTCTGGAGAGATGGGAGGTGCTAATGTCACCGCTTCCCAACCAGGGCCTTGGGAATGTCTCAACTTTCCCCGCCCGGGCACAGCACAGTCTGGGGCTCAAACTTTTCTCCAAGTGAAGTCAAAGCTCCTCGGCAGCCATGCCCTTCCTTGGCTTTCATGCCTCTGGTGCTGATGTCTCTCTCCTTAGAGATTCCACACGAACCTAGACATTGGAAGACCTTCCTTATGGTTTATTGGTTGTCTGATTGCTCTAAGAAGGGAAAGCCAGTGTTTTTCCATTCAGATGTTTTGTCTTTAACTCTACTGTAGGAGGCTGGGTGCTCATCCCTGTAGCAGAGAGCCGTTTAAACATTCAAACCTTCAATTCAGGGAAGATGACGGCTAGGTCAGTGCACTAGCACAGGTGGGAAAGCGCTGGGTAGAGGTAATCTCAAGGGTCAAAGGGACCTTAGAGAAGTTCTGGCCCAACCTCTTTAAGGATGGACACGGATGCAGGGAGTATGTGTGTAAGTGACATGAAGAGCCATGTGTTTTATGAAAACAGAATGAATGGCACAGGAAGAAATAAGAAGATGCATTTCTCACATAGAGAACGAGCTCTGCAGGGAGAAATGTCCAGAAAAAGGCAACGGCAAACAGTTCTGCAAGTACAAGAGTAATGAAAATAAATACAGCTTACAAGCCTAATGAAGAACATTTCAGAGCAGGTTGAGACCCTAACTGATACAAACGAGGATCATTATCTTCCCTGGCTCTCCTGTTCAGTGTAGGACAAGAATCGTGCAAATAGAAGGAGATGACCAGGGCTGTAATGGTAGAATTATAACCCCACACCAGACCAGGGCCTCTTAAGATGAGCCATTTTCATTCCAGACCCCCATCCACCTGAAGGCCTGAAGACCGTCAGTGTAAATGACGCTTAGCTGTCCTCATTGTAGGGTGATTGATATGTTAAGAGCCACCCACATCTCTTTCCTCCAAATATGCATAAGTGCATCAGTATTTCCCTAAAGCCTGGAGGCTAAAGATGATTCCAGAGAAGATTCTCAGGCTGAGACCGACCACACTCTTTATTAAGTGCCTACTATGTTCTAGGTATGGGGCTAAGTACTTTACATGCATTAGTTTATTAATCTCATCCACAGGCCTAGGAGGTAGGTATTATCAATACCCCCCACTTTTAAAATTGAAGTACAGTTGATTTACAATGTTGTGTTAGTTTCTGGTGTGCAGCAAAATGATTCAGATGTATATATATGTATATATATGTATTCTTTTTCATTATGGTTTATTACAGGATGTTGAAAATAGTTCCCTGTGCTCTACAGTAGGACCTTGTTGTTTATTTATTTTATATATAGTAGTTTCTATCTGCTAATCCCAAACTCCGAATTTATCCCTCCCGTGCCCCCTTTCCCCGTTGGTAACCATGTTTGTTTGCTATGTCTGTGAGTCTGTGTCTATTTCGTAAATAAGTTCATTTGTGTCATATTTTAGATTCCACATATAAGTGATATCACGTGATATTTGTCTTTCTCTTTCTGACTTCACTTAGTATAATAATCTCTAGTTGCATCCATGTTGCTGCAAATGGCATTATTTCATTCTTTTTATGGCTAAGTAGTATTCCATTGTATATATATACACCACATCTTCTTTATCCATTTATCTGTCAATGGACATTTAGGTTGCTTCCATGACATGACTGTTGTAAATAGTGCTGCTATGAACGTTGGGGTGCATGTAGCTTTTCTAATTAGAGTTTTCTCAGGATATATGCCCAGGAGTAGGATTGCTGGGTCGTATGGTAGCTCTATTTTTAGTTTTTTGAGGCCCCTCCATGCTGTTCTCCATAGTGGCTGTACCAATTTACATTCCTACCAACAGTGCAGGAGGGTTCTCTTTTCTCCACACCCTCTCCAGCATTTGTTGTTTGTAGACTTTTAACTGATGGCCATTCTGACCAATGTGAAGGGATACCTCAATGTAGTTTTGATTTGAATTTCTCTAATAATTAGCAATGTCTTTTTACGTGCCTATTGGCCATCTGTATTTCTCCTTTGGAGAAAAGTCTATTTAGGTCTTCTGATTATTTTTTGATTGGGTTGTTATTGAGTTGTATGAGCTGTTTGTATATGTTGGAAATTAAGCCCCTGTTGGTCATGTCATTTGCAAACATTTTCTCCCAGTCCGTAGGTTGTCTTTTTGTTTTGTTTACGGTTTCCTTTGCTGTGCAAAAGCTTGTAAGTTTTCCCATTTGTTTATTTTTGCTTTTATTTCTATTGCCTTGGGAGACTGACCTAAGAAAACATTGGTACAATTTATGTCAGAGAATGTTTTGCCTACATTCTCTTCTAGGAGTTTTATGGTGTCATGTCTTATATTTAAGTCTTTAAGCCATTTGAGTATCAATACCCCCATTTTAAAGAAAAGGATAACTGAAGCTCAGAGAGGTTGAGTAATCTGCCCGCAGTCAAACAATAAGTGACAAGTCAGAGATTAAAACAGAAAACCAGGTTTGATAGGTTATTTTGGGGGTCAGCCTCTATGAGGAGGTGACAAAGATGAAACAGGCAGCTGTGTCAGAGCAGACAGGAAGGGATGAATCATTCTATGCAGAGAAAGGACCAGTACAAGGGCCCAGAGGCAGAAAAGAGCTTGGGAGGTGTAAGGACCTTTCAGGTATCTATTGCTGAATGACAACCTGCCCCCAAACTGTGGCTTGAGACAACACGACTCATTCATTGGCTCATGGATGTGCAATCTGGAGAGGACTCCTAGGGACGTTTCATTACTGCTCCATGTGCTGCCAGCTGTGGAAACACAACTGGAGCTAGAGAGTCCCTTCCAAGGCAGCTTACTCATGCGGCGGGAAAGCTGGTGCTGGCTGTCAGCTGGGAGCTCAGCCAGGGCCTTGATTCTCCTTCACACAGCTCCACACGGCTGCTCGGGCTTCCTTCAGCATGGCGGCTGAAGCCCCAGAGGGAAGACACGGAAGGCAGCAGCCCTTTCAAAGGCAAGACTCAGAAATGGCACAGTGTTACTTCCACCTTTTTCTATTGATCTACTCAGTCACAAGCCCAGCCCCAATTTAGTGGGAGGGATAACAAAGAGTGAAGAAAAAGCCAGTGTGATGGGATTATAATTAACCAGAGAGGGAGGAGCAAAGGAAGGGAAGGGTCCTGGAACAAGGTGATGGAAAGAGCATTTGCAGCACTTTGCTGGCCCTGTGAAAACGCCTGGATCGCACTCTGCGTATATAATAAGAAACGCCTGCTTCTTTTTTGGACCCTTGCTCTTACCTCAACTTTAGCAGAAGACTAAGAAAAGTAAACACTCAAGGGATTTCGTTTTAAGTCCACAGGTCAAATCTGCATACACATAAGATGCTTTAATTCAGATATTTAATGAATCTGAGAAATCAGTACACTGTCATCCTTCGGTATAAGCTTCCCCCAGATCCTATCTGAGTGACCCACGTAATCACACCAGGTTTCTAAGACATAGGAGTAATGCCAACATACCTCACCAGGTACCATCCCAGGTAGCGCCACACCACCTTCACCTGGAGAAACAACCACAGCTTGTTTTCTTTTCTACCCACCACCTCTAAACACGTTACACTCCTGAAAACTGAAATCCAACAACCCTTCGGTCTGTCTGTGTATAAATACCCCTCTGAGGTCAGGAAGCTTGTCTGTGCCCGTACCTCTGAGCCACCAGCTCCAACACGACTCCCCAGCGTTTCACTGTCTTCTGGGTTAGAGAACTGGGTCCATTTGTGCCAGTTAGAGTCCTTAGACAATGGAGAATGGAGGAATCGCTGTCCTTTGTCGATAGGGCCCTGAACTTCTCTGTATATAAACAGGTGTAAAGGTTACAACACCATGGAGATTGGAACGATGCTGATAAGCACGTATTAAATACTTTCTCTTCTGAGCCACTGAGGGTACCAAAGTGAGACACACTTGAGATGCTAAGTATAGTGAGAGGAATTACCCATAAATAGAGCTTTTCAGTACAACATAGTGCGTCCAGTGATAGAGGCATTCAAAGGATGCAGTGAGATCACAGAAGTGGGGAACCTAGCTCAACTTTTGGTGGCAGTGCAACAGGAGAAACTTCCTGGAGGAGGTGATTGGGGGCCTGAACTGAGAAGGAGGCGGAGGGGTTAGGTAAGGTGTTTCAGCAGAGAGAACACTGGGAAACAGGCTCACTGGTGTGAGCCGTCGGGTATGTGTGTGTTTTGAGGCGGCAGGTACGTGACAAGACAACATTTCTGGAATAGAACTTTAATGCGGATTGTGGCCAGGGATGAGAGGGCAGATCACAGAGGGCTATGTACACTATATTAAGGAACTTAGCATTTATTCTGTAACTATCAATGATTTTTTTTTTTTTTTTTTTTTTTGCGGTATGCGGGCCTCTCACTGTTGCAGCCTCTCCTGTTGCAGAGCACAGGCTCTGGACACGCAGGCTCAGCGGCCATGGCTCACGGGCCCAGCCGCGCCGCGGTATGTGGGATCTTCCCGGACCAGGGCACGAACCCATATCCCCTGCATCGGCAGGTGGACTCTCAACCGCTGTGCCACCAGGGAAGCCCTGTCAATGATTTTTAAAGAGGATAATGACTTTATCAGATTTATATTTTAAATAAACTGTTGTGGTAGAAATATAAACAAAGACAGTATTGAGACAATGTTGAAGGCAGGGGAGCCAGTAGCAAGTACTAACCCAAGTTAAGGGAAATAATGACAGATCTATGGTAATGGCAGTGGGAATGGAAAAGATGCTTCAAATCTGAGAAACATTTATGAGGTTGAGTTATCAGGATTTAGCAATAGATTTGATGTAAGAAGGGGAGAAACTTGGGAGACTCCTGGACTTGGGAAAATGACCAAAGTATGAGAACAATGTACAGAGAAAATGATGAGTCTAGACCAGTGTTGAATTTGAGGCGTCTAGTGGCTTTTCAAATTGGAGACGGCCAGCGGTCATTTGAATATGTGAGTTCAAGGCTGAAAGTAGACATCAAAGCTTGAAACATATGCATGTGTGTTCTTATAACACGGGAAGCAAACAATATACATGGTTGAGATTTTGTAGATTCTGAAGACTACTGAACATAGAATAGAATCCTAGCACTCCTCACTTGTTAAGGGCGGGCAAGAGGAGAAATAGTCATAGAAGAAGCATAAGAACCCGCACAATCTGGTTAAACCAGACCTGATTCTCCTCTCTTCCTACCACTGGCGCCACCGTACCCAACAAAGGACCTGACAGGTACACATGTGGACACCCAAGCCTGCATGCCCAGGCTCTGCCTACGTCCCTCTGCAAATAGCCATTCCTTCCTTGGCCACCCCTTCGGCCTAGAGATGCACACACAGTGGGTTCATCCATCTTTGGGAGAAAGGATTTGGGGAAGAGGCCCATGCAAGCCATGGAAGCAGATCCATGGCAATCTGTACGAGGAATTCTGGGGTCCTGCAGACTTATAGCATGTGGGATGAGTACACAGGAAAGTAAGGTGTAGGCTCTGGATGGACGTGTCCCCTTAGCTCCACATACCCCTTGCCCTGTAGGGAGGAGCCCAGGGGGCAGAGGCCAGAATGGTGCTCTTTAAAGCACAGGTGCAGAGCAGGGCCCCTCTTGCCCAGGTCTATGGGTAGAACAGTCCGATAGCCTCCGTTTTCTTGATGAAACACGAAAAAGCTAAGGTTATTTGCTGAGACAGGTTGGGTGGAGATCCACCTAAAGGAATCAATGCCACCTTGATTGTTTGGTTCTTTTAACTCTTGGGAAACGTAATATCTGAGCAGTTTGCCATGAGAATTTGTTTCTTGAAGCAGAACCATGCACCAGGCAATCAAATATTGACGGGAATCCCTAAGGTGCTACAACTTACAGGCATTCACTTGGTAGATTGTGTTCCTCCTCCCTGTCAACCTCCACCAGCCCATGAAGTTTGCTTTGTGACAAAAGCATAAACTAGAAGGGGAAGAAGAGGTGCATCGCCCACCCTACTTCAAAGCCAGAGGGCTATTAAACCCGACTGTGGCTCAGGAGTCATCAGCAGTGTTGAAAGCAGGTCGCCTTCAGAACGATCTGTTCATCACAAACACTACTGGGCTTTATTGTGGGTGGGTCTTCTCTCCTGCCTTAAAGGCAAGTCTGAGTTCAGATGACATCAGTGGCCAACAGAGACAGAGCCAACCGAAGGTGGGATGTCCAGAGAGCAGTCTTTAAAATTTTTAAATAATATTAACTTTCTTTCAAAGAAAATGAAATGCTTTAAAATGGAAGAAGATAGCATGAATTAAATAGCAGAGCAATGACTGAACACCAGTTATATACTTTTAAAAATATTTTTATACATTTGTAAAATGTTCATAATGTTACTTTAAAGGAACTTGAAGTTCTCTCCCTGTATATTATACCCAAATATTGACCAAATGGTGATTTTTTTTTAATACTAGGATTTTAAAGACCCTTTCTACCATTAATTTCCTATAATGGCTGCTGAAATCTTATTATCTGCATTTTATTGCTAGGAAAACTAAAATATAGAGCAGTTAAGTGACTACACAGTGAAAAAGGGGCAGAGTTGGAGATAGGACCAATAATTCCTCCAACCTATGAAATCATACTTCCTGCTAACTTAGAGGTGCCTGTTTGCACGCTAATCTACTTTTTCAACTCATGGCTGGTGAAGTCCTACATGCTGACCCGTTAGGACTCTATAGCTGGTGAACACCTAGCTACGTTTTAGGTTCTGTTAAATAATTTCATTACAAGAGTCAGGGGCATCCAACTTGAAACTTTGTCTTTGAGGACAAAATAACTTATGACCTGTTGTCCAATGTGCCACGTGCCAACAAAAGGAAGTCCTGGTTTAGAAGAGGGGTGGAAAGGACACTGTTCAAGGATTTCAATTAAATTCATGTACAATGTATTCATAACTTATGGCCTTATATTAAAAATCTCTGTTGGTTGAACATCCCTCTGCCACTTTAATTTATCTTTTCTCATAGCAATTATAATCGACCACCTTGCATTTAGGCCTATGTATGCCCATTTTATTTTCCCTACTAAATTCTACGGCAGTGATTGTGTCGTATGTCATGTGTCCTCCACAGTGCATCACAATGCCTTGCTCATGGTAGCTGCTCATAAGATGTTGCTAAATGGAAAGAAAAAAAAAACTTTGGATTACATCACTAGCCTAAGATTCATGTCCGGCAGAACCAGGCCTACCCATTAGCTAAATCCTAGGACAGAGCCCTGGGTGGGATGAATTGCAGGTGGAAACTAGGAACAATTCTCATGCTCTAAAATCACAAACCAAATAAAGGGCTGTGCATGAGAGAAAAGCTGCTGTTGGAATTGACAAAGAAAAGAAAATAGATACAAACTCTGCAATTAGTTTCCGTTCTGACAGCAAGGAGGAAGATCCATATATTTCTCATCAAGCCCAAAAGACTATGGGGATAAGAAATACACATCTCAAGTGAAAGATGTTTATTTCGATGCCATGGGGAACTCTTTGATGGTGAACTTGCACTGGGGGAAAATCTGTTTATTGTGAAGTACATGGAAAGCCCCAAATAATTATGAAGCATCCTGCACAGGGGAAGAAAGGAAGTCAATAACAGTATTCCAATGTGTGTTGTATCTAAACTAAACTACAAAAGTAGCTTTTTACCATTGCATGCAAATGATGTCTGGAAACTAGCCTAGTTCACATAATTGCACAGCTGTGGGCAGTCTGGCTTCCAAAATTCAGGATGCATCTTGATAACATGTGTCAGACCCATAAAAGGGTTAATTTTGAAAACAGCCACTTTCCTATACAGATGGAGACAGAGAGCCATCATCAATGTTTAATCAATCAATAGGCATTTATTCCTATGATATAAAGTTTACATTATCCTCCATCTGGAGCAAGTGGAGGAATAAGGAAGGGAATCTGTCAAAAGCAAAATTACTTCTTGTTAGCTTTGCCCCTGTAATTTCAGTTCAGCTTAGTACATGTTAATCTTTTTTATGACTTAAATAAAGCAATGAAAGTGATTATACTTTAACCCTCTTGTGAATTTCTCAAACACTTTAGTCTAAACCCAACAATTTAGACCAGGCTGGGGATGAGCTGCCAGATCTCTGTCTCAAAACATGATCAGATAATTGGCCAGTTGCTTTGTAGTTTCCATTTCTTTCCCAATTCTGTTAAAGCCTGTAGCTCCAGGTTTCTCAACCCCTTTCTTTCTGTGCAACTCTGATCTCTGTTGTAATTTACAAGTCCAGGAAGCAGTGTTATAGAATATATGAGTATGGACTTTAGGTTCAAATAGACTGACATTTGAATTCCAGTTCCATGGAATTGCCTGTATGAGTCTCTAAGCAATATGTTAACCCCTTTAAGACTCAGTTTCTTTATCTGTAAAATGGTTACATTTGTCTTGTAAAATTGTGAAAATTAAATGAAACAGCATGTATGAAATGCCTGCTACAGGCAGACCACTTAATTCATGACTGTGTTGTTTCCCTGCCCTCAAATGGAATCGCTTGTTTTCTCTGCATTTAGTACTGTTTTGTTAGTGTTGTTTGTTTGTTTCATTTACTAGACTGTGGCTCATTAATTCACATGGTCAAAGCACAGTGTAGAAGCAGCAAATTTGTGTCTTTCATTTAAAGGCTAATTAGTAAAAGGGGGGGGATATCAACCATGCAAATGTACTTAGCTGATCACCAGAGAGTAAGATTATTTATTATTAATTTGATATATTATTTATTGTTATATAAGTGTGATAATTACCATTACTGGGATGGGAGGGGGAAGGGTGGTCAGTGAAAGTCCGTACACATCTAACAGGATAAATAATACAGAGGAAGGCATATTGCCCAAATGCATGTACTATAGAACGTGTATGCTATTCTACATCATATCTTATCACCTGAGTTTTCTTAGTAAAAAAAGAAATGGATGGGAATTACAATCCCACTGTGCCCCTAGGATTTCCTCATTCATGCCTATGGTATTAAAGACTCCCAAAGGAGGGGTCTCCAGGCCTCCTATACTTTCAGTGACAATCATCTATTATGTACAGAAAACCTCCAGGTAGAAAATGGAGACCTGCCACCATTGTGTTTAAGTTCCCAGATCAACGTTGGCATTTTCATGTAATACAAAGACAGAGTTCTCATTGTGTCAGTTTCTGTTTAGTTCAGGGTGAGGTGGGCAGCCTTTAGAATGCAGCAGAAAGTCAGTAGGTACTAACGAATAATGAATAAAGTTTTACTCACAAACCAGGCCATCAAATGGAAAGTCTAACTTGATTTCACAAAATCCAAACCATTGTCCACCCACTTGTTCTGCTTCTTGCTCTCTGTCTGCGCTACTGTCCTGTTCACAAGCTGCTAAACTACTAAGCAAACCTATCACACATAACAAGTTCAACCGCTTCTTTATTCTAACCTAGTCTTGGCATCACAATGAAAAATTCTTCTGTAGTAAGAATCTAGAGCACAGATCCTGAGTATCTGGTAATTCTTATATCATGAGGGTCCCACAGGATTGTCTACTGGGCATGCTCACAGCATGAAATCACACCTGTCAAGGTGGGAGAGCAGTGGTTTTATTTCTGACAGGCCTTCCTGAGAGGTGCAAAGATTGGACAGAATGTAGCCAATAACCAATCACCAGGACAAAGAGTGCAAGAAATAGTGCACTTTCTCCTTTTTCTTTAAATCAACCTAAGTCAAATTCTAAGTTCCAGCCCTCTGATGAATAGAAACGTCCAATTCAGTCATTATGGGAGCTCCCCACCCTCGAGCCACACAGAGGTCTGTGGATCTTAAGTAGGAGTAAACCTCAGAAAGGCCCTGCTGGTTATGAGACATTGGGGTCACAGAATACCACTGGGGACTCCCCAGTCCTAGCCCTTTGGGATATGGCAGCTCACTTGCTTCTGCTCCACTTGTGGGGCTCATAAAGTCTTTGATGACCCGGAAGCCCCTCTTCCTGCTGTGTGCATCAGCGGACAGCGTTCTGATCGTGTCTCTCCCTTGGGCAGCTGCTACTGGGGCCCATGCTCCCCGTTACCATTGAAAGTCACCAACAGCCAACCTCCACCCAGTCCAGGGTGAACCATCTCTCGCCTCCCCTGCCAGCGCTCTCAGAAGCACTCCCAGGTCACCCCTCCTTTTCTGGGGATACCTAACTTCACCTGAGATTAGGCTTTTCCAGAAATCAGGAAGAGCTTCTACTCCTGAGGCTAGGGAAGGACAAACTTCAGGTTTCTGTTCAGAGTGGGAAGGGTGGAAGTGACTTGGAAAAGGGAGTAAAACTGAAACCTCAGAAAATCATCCCATCCTGTTGGTCTCACAAACAAGCAGCAGGTAAAGAATCACCCTTAACTCCCTGGCCTGGGAACTGGGTAGGACCGAATGTTCCTGATAGAAAAGTAGTAAGAGCCGCAATTAGATGCAGCAGCTCCAGGGACACTGGCTACGTGTGAGAACTGAGAAATAGTCACGGGTGTTGCAGGGCAGTGCCCCTGTGTGCCTTCCCACCCATCCCTCAAGTGATTCTGGGCAGAGGTTTTCATGAGCTGGGAGTGGGAGCGGATTAAACGGAATAGGGAAGATGAAATGAAAGGGTCCTAATACCAAAAGTGTGGCAGGAATCTGCAAACACAAGACCGTCCTACCTCTGAGCCTAAAATCCAACTGGTTATTTGGAAAGTGGTCACCCCATCAGTGGCCAAAGGAATGACCAGATCCATGCCAGCAGGGGCACTGAGGAGGAGAGAAGTTGGGCTCAGAACTGTGTCACTGCCCAGAGCCAGCTTGAAGGGGCCCTGAGAACCAGGCAGGACAGAAGAAATCACGTTTCCCCGGGGCTACCTACAGCCCTACAGTTGACACACAGAGGGCAAATGGCAAGGGGTGACCGCAGGGCAGTGGCACAAGAGGACAGGCGAGGCAATCACCCCCAACACTCAGAGACTCTGCCAGGGAACTGGGGCCTCCATACCCAGGGACCCCACTGCCGGAGATTCTGGAAAAGTCCACATCTACTGCCTTGGCCACCGTAGACAGAGACCTCTCTGACTGTGCCCTGTCAGTCTGGCGTTGCCAAGAAAACTACGGTTACACTTTCAAACACAAGTTAAAAAAATTCTTAATACTGTAGGAAAACAGTTAATCTTCTTAAATGATAAGGTATTTTGATCTGGTGCCTATGTGATTTGCCGAGATCGAACTTAAGCAAATATTTATGGGAACAGGAGGCTATGATGAACAAATTCATTAATTCAATTACGGCACAGGGTAGCTCTTCAATAAATGTTCGTTGTCGCTGCTGCCGATGATAATTAAAATCCTGTTTATAGCTGGGTTATGATGTATAATCATTTCATAACTATCAAGTCCTTATGCCTTGATGAGAACTATCATTATGTGTAAATATTGAGTAAGGCTGAGCCTCGTGCATGCCATTGAAATTCAAGTTTGTAATCTCCCACTAACCAACAGTAATGAGCTAAACTGGGACCTCAGTCCAAACGAACAACTACTTGCATTGATGGTGGAAGTGTAGATGTGATCCTAAGTCAACACATCTTGTAGTCAATTTTTCTACATTCTACAGACAGTCTGAGCATTTTGCATGAGACTTCTGATACCTTGGCATCATTCAGTGACATTTAGGATTTCTAGTGGGGAAAGTCCTCTCCCCGATTCAGCCTCACAAAGTACCAAGAGGAGATTGGGAGGCCAAGAGCTCCCGGAAGGTTCCATGGGCCTGTGGCACTCCTAATGCCACCCACTTGAGTTGCCCTAGAAGTAAAGAGGAGGAGTAGCTTTTTCCTTAGGAGACCCTCTTGTCCCTAGAATGAGCAAAAAAATTATTTTTCTAGATGTCAGCTAAAAGCGGTAAGAACTGAAGTGCTGAGCTGAGTTTGGTTCCAATCCAAACGCCTTACTCATGTTCAGTAGTAAGTCAAAGGCTGAATGGAAATACAAGTGAGACTCCTTGCAACACTTTGCCACACCCAACACCCGCCCCCCTACACACACACATAAACTATTTCGTAATTTACCAGACGGAAATGATTTATAGAACACTCTTTGTAAGGGAATTAGAGTAAGTCAGGCAACAACTTTAAAAATCAGTAAAACCCAAACCCAAACTCACGTTTTGCTACAAGTCACTCTTCATCACCTTCGACCCAAACAAATCAGCTAAGGTGCTTTTGCACAGACAGGACTGCCAGCAAGAAGTAGCATTTCCTCTGCATAGAGCTTGGGCAGGGGCTGAGGAGGAAAGGGTCTCTTTTGTAGGCGTGAATGAGGTTAGTATGAAGGAGATTGTAATTATCAATGTGCTTTTCTCTTCTGCACTTCTGTATACATACTTTCATTTGGAAGCATCTATTGAAGGGTAGGGGTAGAGTAGAAAACATTAAGATTATTCAAACGGAAACTCAAAGAGGAAGTGTATTTAGCTTTCAGCATTCAAAATTGAGAAACACCATAGAGTGAAAAACAGACTTTGTAGAGAAGGGAGAGAGAGAAGGCAAATTTTCCAAATTGTTTTAGTATATCAGGAACCAAGCCCAAGGGCTCAGATCTCAAATTTCTTCTCAGAGTGTAGATAAGATTCCCCTTCTGCTTGTGACCATTAGGCCACTGTACTCGTTACTCTAAAGTAGAAAAGAGGTATGCCATAGAGGAAGGCATACGGATGGGAGATTCTGAACTTTTAAGAAAAATTTGGAGGTTGGATTTTCCAGGTGGGAATCACGGGAAGTGTTGAGAGACCCCAGGAAAGCAAGTCCCAACAGCAAGATCCTCATGGCCCACCCCTCATCCTTAGGATGGGGTAAATCTTTTGAAATATCCAGAAAAGTGTGGGAGACAAACCCTGAGCTAGTGGCCTGTTTCCAGGGTGTAGCAGGGAGTGGCTGCAAGCGATCCCTCAGCCCAGGGGGATGGGACAGCATCCTCAGTGGAAAGGGCAGGATAGGGCTTCTGACATCCCCCTTCCCGGTGGTGTACGTGGGGATTCTAGACGAACTCCGTGCCTTGTGTGAGGATGCAGAGGGGGACCAGCACAGGCTGTCAGGTGGGGGCCTTAAGAAAAGGAGCAAATGGCCCAAACCAGGGGTAGGTACTAGCACATCAGCCCCCCACATGCTGGATGCAACCAGCCATGCCTCAGTGGTCATCAAGCCAGAAGCAGGAAAGTCTAGCCACTCCACCTTGGAAGACAGTAGGGCTACAGATGACCTCACCTCCACGGGTCACATGCCATCTGGAGGAGGAGAAGAGTCAGGGCCGGGAAACCTGAGAGACCCGAAGAGGCAGAGACCAACGTAAACATCAAACAGTTCATGGAATTCTCCTGCAAGGAGGAGTCCCCTGCCCTCCCTGCCCGCACCACCCAGCAGACAGGGGCTGTGGCAAGATAAGGGCAATGAAGAGGTCATTTTCCCCTTGGGCAGAGCAGTGCAGCGTGAGCTACACAATTGGTGACTTGGGTCCGGTGGCTTCAAGAAAAGTCAAAATCAGCTACATGTATAAATGGAAGTTTCTGAGCTTTGGGAAGAGTTGACGTCACTGATTTCAAGAGCATTTTCATTCTTCAACAACGTTGTGTTGTATTGTGCTATTGGTTTTACACCGTATTATATGTCGGTGTGTAATCTACACGTTTTTACCTTTAGAAATGTTTCAAGTTGATGAGCACACGTGGCAGCACATTTTGTCTCCTTCTTCCTGCCGTGTCCAGCTCACCCAGACATGCACGCCCTCTGGGGCAGGTCAGAAGAGCTCTCCCCGTCCACCCAGGAAGAAACAGGAACGGAATCCCTGGCCATCAGGTAAGGCAGGGGCAGGGAGAAAAGAAGGGGCTCAGGGGCCAGTGGGCGAGGAGATGAAGAGAGGGAGCGTCCGCAGGGAGAGAGAGGCCTTTTCTCCCAGGGTCCGAGAGGGAGGCAGCCGTGCACGTGGCTTCAAGAAGAAGGAGCGAAGGCACCTGTGTGTGTCATGGGAAGCAGATGCAGCCCCCTGAATAGTCGAGAAGCCACTTCCTATTCTCTGGCCAAGGGGAATTATGGAGTGTTTGTGCCGGAGATAAGGAGCTGTAGTGCACATACTACTGGAAACTCTGTGTGTGTGTGTGTGTGTGTGTGTGTGTGTGTGTGAGTGTGTGTGTGAGAGAGAGAGAGAGAGAGACTGAGAACAGTAAGACTGGCTAGTAAGGTATTTCCTGGGAAAGGGCATACCGTCCCTCCTCCCAAGGTGAAAGGCAAGGTCTCAAGTTTACACAATACAAAGCATCGCTCCAAATACATTTTAAAATGTTCATCTTTTATTATAATTTGGAACAATTCCCATAGCTAAGTAGTATTTAACTCCAAGTTTCTTTTCTAATCAGGAAACGAAGTATATCACACAAAGATATTGCTGGTCAGAAACAGAAGTAATAACAGTTCTCAAAGTTACTTTAAACCAGACCCATTTGTGGGTATGGACGTGTGCGTTACAACCACCATACCCTCCCCCAATGAAAACACGTTCGAAAATGGGGGAAGATGGAGTGGGGTGGAGTGAAGAGAACACGGCAACATTTCCAATTCCTGGAACAACAGTCCCCGACTTGCCAGTGAGACACTGGGCTGCACGCAGGAGCCCCAATGTTCGGGTCTGGACAACCGACTCCACTGTTTGATTTTACTACCTCAGCCCGTGCAAGTGTCTCCACTCTCGTTCCTCTTGCTTCTGAATCTCAGCGTGAACAAGTATTAGAAGACAAGCAAGCAGCCAAATGCAGCAAGGAGTGATCATTGCAGAGACTTATCGTGGCTTCACTGGGGTTCTCAGAACGTAAGGGATGCTCATGGCTGTGAGTGGGCATCTGATTTAACCGCCACAAACGAAGGTGGATCTTCACACAGACCTCCCCGCCTCCAGAAAAACACCCCCTCTCGGGGACATGAGGTGGAATTGGAGGGCTAACCATCTAAAATTGTCAGCTACGTAAATCCATTTCAGCATAAACTCAGGTCAGCCTGAAAACCTTGACAATGTAAATTTGTTCTCCAGAGGGAGAGAGAGAGAGAGAGAGAGAAAAAAACAATATTCTTCCCTTTAATCTGGTGAGAATAAACAGGGAGGATGGGTGTGAGGGACCATGCATTTTGTGCTGTGCTTTTGAAAAGAGAACAAAACACAATGTCCAGAGATAAATCGTCATTTTCTGAAGCTACAGTTTTCTTACAAATTCTTAAGGAAATGTTGCCCCCTTCTGGAGAAAAGTACAATAGGCAGTCACCTATTTACAAACTCATCTATGTGGGTTAGTAAAGAAGGGTTTCACTTCGGGGCTTCCTTTCTTTTCTGTCACTAGGCCTGCATAACATTGATATACTAAAAAAAGTCACTAGAAATGCACTAATCATATGCATAATAGAACAGAAAGCCCATTTTACCAATTAAGCAGATTCTTCAAAGAAGGAATAATCAATCACACTGACAAAGTTTACCAGATTTTTTCAATGTCATTCACAGACTCCTTAACTCTTACAGGACTTGAAGAGAGGTGGATAGATTCTCAATGTTTTTTAGTTAGCTTTTATTATTTATTTTATTCTTATTATTTTATTTATTTAGGTTTTCTATTTAGTTCTTTTATTAATACTTACTGTCTTTCAAAAACGTGTTCAAATTAGGAGTTTGGGACTAACATATACACAGTACCATATATAAAACAGATAAACAACAAGGACCTACTGTATAGCACAGGGAACTATACTCAATATCTTGTAATAACCTATAATGGAAGAGAATGTTAAAAAAGAATATATATATAACTGAATCACTTTGCCATACACCTGAAAGTAATATGACATTGTAAATCAACTATACTTCAATTTAAAAAAAGATGGAAAAAAATTGGTTAGTTTGCCTAGCTAAATAATCTTGAATTTGATTTTTTCAATAGATTTTAGTATTTTAAAGTCATATGTTTTCAGCATAAAAAAAATGAAATGCCGCTACTGATATCCTGATGGGTTATAAGATGCTTACGTCCCTTCCCCTTATAGTGCACCCCGCCCATTAGTCATGGCTCACCAGCAACGTGTTGTCAATAAACAAGGCAATTGAATGGACATGTTTGTTTATTTGAACACCTCTGTGTTTGTCCCTCTGAAGAAAAAGAAAACTCAGAGAAAGAACCGGCACACTGACCAGGACACACCACCACTCAGAAAGCAGGAAGTCATCTTTCTACCGTTGCAGTCTCTAACGTGTGAAGAAGTCTGCAAGCCTAGAAATCTTATTTCTCAGCTGAGTGACCACAACAGAGAGGACCCACGTTCTTGCTTGTCTCAGCCCTGTAACTGCTGGCTTCTACAGTAAGCCCCATATCCCGCTTCGTGCCAAACCTGCCAGAGGGGTTAGGGAAACAGGATGCCATTTCTCTGAGAAACTCTACTCGTTTCTGTGAGGACGTGATTGAAGGTGATTGACAACCCTGCCCACCTGCGTAAACGATGGCCCTATTTATACCAGGGGAAACAGCTGTGGGGAGGCCCATTCTCGCTTCCTGAGCGTGTTTCAAACGCTGCTGGTGGAGCGTCCTCTGGTCTTTTCTTCCCTAACGCTCGGGGCAGGAGCCCTGTCACCTCATCCAAAAGCGGCAATCCCGTGCTACGATGTCGCCCGTTTCTTCTACGCTCATCCTCTGGCTGGAGGCAGCAGCAAGTTCCTCCTTGTGAACGAGGTAAGTGCAAGGGAAGGAGAAAAGGAGAATTTCTTCCGCCCACAGACAGATGGTTCTTTTTGTCACCCACCAGACCCTGGCTGAGATAACCACAGCAAATATCACCTGCGAGGCCAGTGGTCAGATTGTGTATCATGACAGGTCCCCTGGGATGGTAGGATGTGCACAGAGAGAGGGACGCAGCCGCCGCCTGCCTCCGTGAAGATCTCAAATTACTAGCTGCGCTGCTGACTTTAAAAGCACTACCTCAAAGGCTGACTTGCAGCCTTCCAGTGGCTGCAGCATCTCACGGGGGTCTTGAGCGACTGCACGGAAGAACACAAAGAGAATGAAAGGGGGAAATAAGGGGGAAAAAGTGTTAGAAATTTTCTTGTTTTGAATTGGGAAGTTCCTGGTGCAGAAACGTCTTTGGTGCTGGTGATAATCTGGGCCTGCAAGTGCTAAATTGATTCACTATCCTGCAGACACCTGGGGGCTGAGTATCAAGGAACAAATGCATTAATCACGGCAGGGCCTGTACGCGATGGCACATAAAGACCATGCTCCCAGCAGCAGTGAGCTTGGGGACCTCGCCCCAGACCACACGTGCGCCGAAGTCGCTCTCTGAAGTCTCACTACTGAGTGTGTGTGGGTGTGTGTCGGGGGTAGGGTGGTTGTATCTGACTTTCTGTGAAACGTACATTTAGAAAGAAATGTATTTACACTTAGCTTTATGTTTTAAAAAACGAGGGGGCTGGAATCTTTGGACCAGAGTCGTTCCAGATGAAACAAACACACACGCGGACATAGACACATGCACGCACAAAAGCTTTCAGGGAGAAACAGAAAATAATGTTTAGCAATTACGGTCCACAGCTGCGGCGGTTCCAATACCCGCGTGCTACCCAGGTGCAGCCATTATAACAATGAATAGCGTGCATTAAAGGTGCCATCCATAGGGGTAATAATACTAGGGTTGAAAAGGTATTTTCATTTGCAGCCTGATATTAGGCATTTCACAGCCAGCCTGATGGCTCAACTGCTACACGGGAGGCCCGAGCCTGAGATTAATCTAGGACTCTTATGTGAGCATCTGACAGCAGGAATCTGACGATGGTTACCTGGGGAGATCACCGAATCTCTCCCGATTCTTCAAAAAGGCTGCTGATTGGAGAAACTGAGGCACCCTGCAGCATCAGCCAGTGTGAGATCCATCCCTGTCTACCACCTACTAGTCTCTGGGTGCTAGAAATATTGTTGGGGGAAAGAATACGGAGGGAGCGTCCCAGTGGGCGGAAGAGGAGTGGCTCCCGCAGGGGAGGAAGCCGGGGCGGCAACAGGGGGGCGTCTCCTCCTCAGGCCTTGTCTCTGGCTGCTGCCTCCACATCCCAGGGCCTGGCTTCTAAGGCTTCGTTCTGAGCCAAGCACCACCAGCCTGCTTTGCTCACTTCTTCCTTTAAAAGCCCAGCAGCAAATGGGCACTGTACCCCATCGCGGTCACTTGCCAAAACCTCTCAAATCACTAAACTCTTCAGCCTCGGTGAAAACAATGAGTCTTCAGGCAACCACGACATTCCTGCAGATTGATAGTTGGAAACAGCGGAGGAAGAGAGAGCCTGGGGAGGAGATGAGAGTGAGCTCTAGAGTCGGAAGACAGAAGACCAGATCTCAGCGCCGCCCCATGCTAGCTCCGTGACCTTGAGCAAACTGTGTAAACCCCCTGAACCTCTGCAAAATGGGGATATTAGTACCTGCCGCAGACGGTTGTAATGAGGTTCCAGTGAGGCCAAGAATATGAAAACCCTTAACACCAAGCCTGGAGCACAGTAGATGCTAAATAAATGGAAGAGATTATTTGAGTAGCTTCCATTTTTCCATATTTATTTTCCTGAGTGGGCCTGTGAATAACAGTGATTTTAGGCGAGAAATGGAAATCTGCATCATGAAAGGAGAAAAAAAAATACCGGTATACGTATTGCTCGGTACCATAGTCAACTTCAGATCAAACACGCCAGGCTGACTTAAAAAAAAAAAAAAAAAATATATATATATGGCTCAGACAAACAATTGTCTTCATCTCATCTACTTTTAACAGGGGGCGAAAGCAAACAATAAAACGAATAGTGCATGTTGTGGGTGCATTTTAAATGCTCAAGCTCCATCAGATCCAGGTGGGCGTAGGCCTGGCTGCAGTGAACGGGGCTGGCTTTCCCAGGGCCCAAGTGAGGAGGTGCCCACAGCCTGGAAGCCCCCCGGCCGGGCATGGGGAGGCCCAGGGACATGGGGGCACACAGCCCCCCGCCATGACGAGCACGGTTCTAGGGAATAGGATAGGCCCCGGTTCACCAAGGAACGTGGGACCACGGCCCTGTTTAGAGGCCTTAAAAGTGAGGAGAAGATTAAAATTAACTTGAAACTTCCCAGGAAGCCGGCCGGCATCATGAAAACACAACTTGAGGGCTTCCCTGGTGGCGCAGTGGTTGAGAGTCCACCTGCCGATGCAGGGGACACGGGTTCGTGCCCTGGTCTGGGAAGATCCCACATGCCGCGGAGCCTGCGCGTCTGGAGCCTGCGCTCCGCAACGGGAGAGGCCACAACAGTGAGAGACCCACGTACCGCAAAAAAAAAAAAAAAAAAAAAAAAAAAACACCACTTGATTGCCGTGCTGGTTGGCGCACTCTGGATCTGGAAGAGCTCACACGGCAGAGCTCTAGACAGTTCGCTGAAGCCGGCTTGGGAGCAGCAGCAACAAAGCTACAGTGGTGATGGTGGAGAAGAAAGTCTTAGTCAAGCTCTCATGGATCACAGTTCCCTGGTGCACATTCGCAGCGTGTTCATTTATTCATTCAACAAAAGATGAGGCCCATGTAGCATGAACTGACACTATCCTAACTCCATCGTAAGACATCAGGCCCCATATTGAACAATCTGCCAGTCTGAAAGCAGAGACGGGAAGAGCAACACACAATTATTAGACTGTATGTGAAAGTACTTGGCAGAGGAAGAAAGGGGTGCTGGGAGAACACTTAAGAGGGGTGCCTAATTCAGACGGGTTCAGGAGAGGCTTTTAAGAGGAGCTGATCCCTGGATGAAAACTAGGCAGGGAAAGAGGGGGGTGTAGATGCAGGACGCACAGAGGCCTAAGGGTGAGAGTACAAGCCATTCTGCAAACTCATAACTGAAAGTTGGATGGTGAAGGGGGAGGAAGAGAAGAGGCTGTGATGGCAGGAGCTGGTGCAGCCCTCTGTGCTGTGTGGACTAAGGAAGCCTGGGGGTGCGGGGAGATCTATGAATCAAAGTTATTATAGATGAAATACACACTCACTCAGTGGTAGCCAGACTTCAGGATGGCCGCCAATGGTTCCCACCTCCCAGGATTCATACTTTGGGTTAATCCCTTCTCACACTGTGCCAGAATGGGTCTGTGTGATCAATGGAATATGCCAGAAGTAATGGTTTGTCACTTCTGAGATGAGGTTATAAAAGACATTGCAGCTTTGCTTTCTCACATCACTCCCCCTGGGGGAAGCCAGCTGCCATGCCTTAAAGCAGCCCTGTGCAGATACCCACGTGCAAACAATCTGAGGCCTTATGAGTGAGCTTGGAAGCAAATGCTTTGGTCCCAGTCAATCAAATGATTGTAGCCCTGGTTGATGTCTTGACTGCAACCTTACGAAAAACCATGAGCCAGAACCCCCAGCAAACGTGTGTGTTTCTGTCCCTCAGAAACTGAGAGATAGCAAATGCTTGTTGTTTGAAACAGCTAAATTTGGGGCTAATTTATTACACGGCAACTGATGGCTATTGTATCTGATAACGTGGAAAAAATATATACGTTACTATGTGAAAGAGCAAGTTATAAAGAAAATATGTTTAATATGATGCTACTTTTTATACACTACAGACTGGTATGTTTTTATAGTGGTGTTTCTTTTTAAAATTTTTTATTGAAGTATAGTTGATTTATAATGTTTCTGGTGTACAGCAAAGTGATTCAGTTCTACATATATATTCTTTTTCAGATTCTTTTTCATTATAGTTTAAGATATTGAATATAGTTCCCTGTGCAATACAGTAGGACCTTGTTTATCTATTTTATATATAGTAGGTTGTATCTGCTAATCCCAAACTCCCAGTTTATCCTTCCCCCACCTCCTTTCTCCCGTTGGTAACCATAAATTTGTTTTCTATGTCTATGAGTCTGTTTCTGTTTTGTAAATAAGTTCATTTGCATCATTTTTTTAGATTCCACATGTAAGTGATATCATATGATATTTGTCTTTCTCTGTCTGACTTAGTTTCTTTTATTAATCATTACATCAAATGAACCACAAAAGTAATTTTTAAAGTCTAAAGCTCCATGACAATGTCAGTTAAGGCTCATAAACAGTGTAAAAAGCAGATCACCAGAGGCATTTTAAAATCACAGGCTAACTCTTTGGAGTGCGGTTACACCACAGAGGAGCCCTGCCGCCTCCCTTCACAGCACCTCAGCTGCAGGTGGGTGGCGGGCCCTATGGCGGGGAGCAGAAGGGAAGCCACCTTCTCAGCAGGGGGGATGTTAACCAGAAGAGCAGAGGCTGGCCAGATGATTTCCAAGGCAGTTTTTGGGAGTTGAGGGGCAGGACAGACACCCAGAAAGGCTCCAGGTTTTCCAAAGAAGGTGAGAAGGGGCCAAGTTGGTAAAGGAGGAAAATGTACCAGCTGAAGGATTCCCGAGGGTGGGAGAAAGGCAGCTCTCACTGGCTGGCCCTAGCAAGACCAACCAGAAGTCCCAGCAAGTAGAACATTCCCTTGTGTAAAATATGGTGGGGACACACCTCAAGGGCGGGTCTGGAGGTGGTCCAGCACGCCAGCCTCTTGGATGTCACTCAGAAGCTGTGTCAGACTGCTTGCCTTCTCTACCACGTTGGGCTTGACCGTTATCAGTGAATTAATTTAAATGACATTAGTTTTCCTCTAATATTAACACCTTTTCTCCAAAACACTTTTGTCATATATTGAAGAGTTATAAAATGGTTTTAAGGTCATACCAGTTTTTGGTTTTTTTGTTTTTGGATGGGGATGGAAACAGGAGGTTCTTAAAGTGTATTAGCTACAGATGTTTGAGAAACTCCTCCCAGCAATGCCTCTGAATGAAGATGTATTGGTCTTGGGGCATCAGGGTAACAGATTATCATCAAGTTCCCAATCCATGGAGAGTGGCACCAACTGTTCTCAGTGGAGAGGAGGCTGCCACAGGGGGTGGGACACTGCCATTCCATGACCTGCCCGAGCAAAGATGTAGACAAGTGAGGCTCCATCCTGGTCTCTTCATTGAAAAAACCCACTCAACAGTGGACACCCAAAGTCTTTGGGGGTTTGAGTGTGGTTATCAGTGATGATGTCCACAAGAGAGGAAAAGTAAAGAAGGTATTAGTTACACAAGTATTGAAGAAATCGTGGAAACACACACCTGGAGAAGATTTTAATTTTCTTTCTAGTTACTTTACTTAGAACAAAGCCACATTTATCAAATTAACGTTGAATCAGCCCTCGACTTCAGTAGGCATTTGCCCTAAAGACCAGGCACCTGATTCAGTGTGTTTAGATTCAGAAACACCTGCCTAATCCTTTCCCACTAAATAGAATCCTACTTTTTAGATGTAACAATGATGCTTATTTTAACACGTGGTAGAGCTATTATCGCTCTCAGACCATGCCATACTGCCTTCTCCAGGGTACTGGGAAAGCCCTTGATCCCCGTAGTCTGAAGTATTGATATTTGCCACCAAATTACTGTCCTCCTTTTTAAATGAAGGAGTTCCTTTTAGGTTTTTTGCCACATGGAAGAGCTTCTTTTGGTCCGATACTCTCCATAAAAGCACAAATATGATAAAACATAAACCACATAAAACTTCAGTGACTAAGCAACTACTGTCCACACAAGATAAATCACTAAGAGAAAGGGGATACTTAGCAATGATGGTTTATTTTCATTATGAATTTAGTAACCACTTAAATGAAAATTTGTTTTTCCTCATTTTATATATATATATACAATTGTTATCTTTCTCCAAGATATACACCATCACTCACACATTTAACTTTTATCATGTCACTCAAAATTGACAGGAGATCAAGAGAACTTTGTGTTCCTTTTTTTTCCATGTGTGGATCGACTTCCAAATGTTTTTACTTTTCAGAAATGCCGAAAAGATACTGATCTAATATCTTGGAGTGATTCTGTTAAATAATTTAGAAAGGGAGACATTTTGCCTCATTCCATCAACAGGTTAATGGTGGAAGCTGACGACTGTCAAATGGCTTTGCTGTCATTTAGTGGTGATCATGGTTGTAGCAGGAAGACAGGTTTTTCACCAGACTTCTTGACTTTCAAATCTGGATGACACTGAACAGTTAGCATGCTGGTGGTACATCCCAGTGTCTCTCTCTTGCCTACTCCTTTATTTTCTTTGTATAACTATGAAGTTCTCTCTACTGTTGGCAGGGGTGTTTGAGATAAACCACAAAACCTGCAGACTGTTAATTCGATGTTACATTGGAGCTACTAGAATTCCTTTAAAACAACAAAACAAAACCCTGCCAGTAGCATACTTCAAAATAGATTTAACTCAGATGGTAGCGAAAAATGTCAAAATCTGAAGGGCATGGCTGCAATGAACAAAGTCTTTGATTCTTGAATGCTGGCTGTTTCTGGGAGGAGGTGTGCAAACTGACCTCGGCACTGCTGTAAAGTGAGCCTTCTGACGCTGTCTGGCTGCAGACGCTTCCTGAGACTTCTTGCTTGTGCTGTAGTCTTTGCCAAAGACCTGTTTAACCAAGTTCTCAGGGCATCTAGGACTTACTGCCTCCTTGTTATAAGGACCATTGTGGGTTATTAAATTTTTGGTGTAAACAGTTTATCAAAATCCTTTCTATAAAGCAGATTTAGGAACAGGCTGACCTTTCTCACCCAGCGGAGCTCACTAGGAAGGTGTCACTTCTTCGTCATTGGGAGGAGCTCTGTGGGAAGCTGCTTAGCCACTTTGCATTGGTTTGTCTTATGCCTTGATGTGATAAGATTGTGTTTTTTTTCGTTTAAAGATATTAAGACAATTCACTAACATTTATTCTAAGGGTTGGGATACTTACACTTCTATATATTTTTTTAGATATCCTGTGTTTTAGTAGCTTAAAGTTTAATGCCTAAGCTTCTCCTGAATATGGCAAATAAAATTGTATATTTATGAATAAGCATAAAAAATTTTGATGACAAAATAAATCACTGGTATATTGGAAAGAGTGTGGGCTTTAGAGTCAGATAGATCTAAGTCTAAACCCCAGACCTCCCGGCTATTATCTAACCTCTCTGGGCCTCAGTTTTCTCATCTGTAAAATGAGGATGCATGCCTTCTCTACACCTCCCAGGTTATCACTGTGAGGCCCCTTATAATGACCGCAGCTGAGTTCTTGAGACCAGAGACTGTCTTGGTTTTCCTAGTGCAGGCCAGGCTTAGAGTAAGAGTTCAACATGTTTGCCGACTTTAATTAAGTGCTGTTGAGCCACTAGGAGTTGTGAGTTCATTTTCTCTCACTTAAGTGATGGTGACAGATTTTCCTGCCAAATGGACTTACAACAAACTGGACTCCAGGCTCCCAGCAGTAAAAGAGAAGAAAAATATTTCCAGAGAGGATCCTCAGGTTGCTCCAGAAGCAATTCCAAACTCCTAGTGACAGCATGAAATGGTAGGTTTGTTTGTTCACAAAAACCTTTGCCAGCTGGGAATGTAACGTCCAGAAATGCATATTCAGAATGGCTACGTGTCTCTGGACAAAAGTTCCCCTCAGCTGCTAAGGGTTTGGGCACCACAACCAGGAGTGAGTCAGGAGTTACAGGGCCTTTTGCCCTGACAGCATTTGAGAACCTGAGATCTCAGTTCTGCTGTTCGCTCCTCAGCCACCGCGAGGCCACGGGAAGGTCATGTAATCTTCTTGTCGCTTAGCTTTCCCGTGAGGGGCATCTCTGGATCAATGGCGTAAAGGTTATCGCTCTCATTTTCAAAATGAGGAAAGCCAGGTTATGGTGATGTGATTTACCACACCCAGAATCCCCTCCTGAAATGGGAAATAGGGCTTTGGGGCCTTGGGGATAAGGCAGCCATTTTTTAAATTTAATTTTCAAATAAGTAATACGTTCACATTGTTCAAAATCTATATAACACACACATACACACACACACACACATACACACACACACACACACATAATATAAACAGACACTTCACCAAAGAGGATATAAGAATGGCGAATAAGCACATCATAGGCCATCGGGGAAATTCAAATTAAAACCATGATAAACTTCTACAACCTATTAAAATGGCTAAAATTTAAAATACCAGTGCTGTTGAGGATGTGAAGCAACTGGGACTCTCAGACGTTGGAGGGAATGGAAGAAGGTGTGGCCGCTTTGGAAGACAGTTTGTCAGTTTCTACTAAAGGCACACATACACTTGCCACGTAACCCAGCCATCCAACTTCTGAGTGTTTACAGAACTGAAAATATGTTCATACCAAAACATGTACATAAATGTTTATAGCAGCTCTATCACAGCTGCCCAAAAATGAAAGCAATCCAAATATTCAACAGATGAGTGGGTAAGCAAACTATGGACCATCCACACGTGAAATACTACTCAACAATAGAAAGGGGACAAACTTGATACAACAACTTAAATGAATCTCTAAGGCATCAATCAAAAGGTGACATACAGTGTACCATTTATAAGACGTCGTTGTAAAGTGGGACGGATGACAGAGGAGTGGTTGCCAGGTACTGAGGGCAGGAGAGTACGACTACAAAGTGAGCTTCGGGGGATGGTGAAACTATTCTGCATCCTGATTGCCGTAATGGCTACATAATGGTCACACATATTAAAATTCATAGACTCTGATACCCAAAAAGAATCAACTTTGCTGTCTACCTTTTAAACAAAAATTTTAAATACAAAAAAAAGAGAGAATGAAAAATACATTTATCATCCTTAACCTCTGCCTAACCCCACGTACTTGACCAGAGGAAACTACTGTGAGTAGTTTATCTTTCAAAAGAGTTTCTTTATACAACCAGCAAATTTATTTTTCTTCCTCTTTTATCGCAAAGGTACCCTATAAATACATCCTGTTCTGAACCTTGCATTTTTCACTGGACGATTTATCTCAAAGATTTTCCATATCAGCGCATAGAGAACATTCTCATTCTTTTTTTTTTAAAACTGTTAAATATTTTGTTATATGTATGGACCAGAATCCCTTAATGATAGACATCTGGTTTGTTTCTCATCTTTTACCACTACAAACATTCATGCAATGAATAATTTTGTATATATACAATTTCATTTATGTGCAAACTTATCTATAAAATAAGTCCCAAAAATGCAGTTGCTGGGTCAAAAGGATAAATGCTTCTGTAAGTTGTAAGAGTCACTAAATTGTCCTCCGCAGAAGTTTACAATCAGAGCAGCCATTTTTGACAGCTAAGAACAAAGAGAGAAAATGGAAAACCATCGAATAAACTGCATTACATTTGGCAAAGTACTTACTACAGAAACTAAATGTTGGGTAACCTTTTGTTCAAATTTTTAGTGTCGACTATGTTCTTAGAGTGCTTACTATTGATGAGATGCAATCTACAATGTAAGAAACAGTCTTGTCCCTCAAACAATTTTAATGTAGGGGCAACAAGCACACATAGAAACCCATTAATAATAGGTGCAGTCTCTAATTTAGTGGCAGAATGAGTGACAAAGACAATGAGTGATGGACAGTTTCAATATAGGACTGCATTAGTGAAGGAAGGCATCCTAAAAAAGATGGGACTTGAAAAGGATGGAAGGTAGGGAAGAAAGAGGGGGAAAGATGTCATAACTCAGAGAACAGCCTAAGCCAATGCAGGAACATGTCTCCATCACTTACCTCCTCCAGGAAGTTCTCCCTGACTTCCAGGTCTCCCTACTTTGCTCCTGTAGCAAAGTCTTTCAACCTATCATATTTTAAATGATCTGTCTTCATATCTAGAAGCTTCTCAAAGTCAGGAGCCAAGTCTTTTTCACCATTGCATCCTTTGGGGAATATTTCAGGTGATAAATATATATGTAAGTAATACCTAGCAGTGCAACGCCTGGCATGCAGTAGGAAATCAGTGTTTGTCTAACTGTGGTGTTGGATTTGGCAAGGATGGAGGAATTTGAGAGCCTTTGTCACTGGTTTCTAGAATCATCATGTCACTATTCTTTCACTATGTCATTTAGTTATAACTAAAGTCTGGAGTTGGAGATCTCCAAATACTGCACCAAAATTTTATAATTTCAATCAATTGGCAAAGCTTCACATCATTGCTCACCATTCTTGCAACATACTTTTCCTCTCCGCTGCCCTGTGAATGCAAAAATTTCAAGTGCCTCCGTAGGCCGCTGGACAAAGGGATGCCCTGTGCTATGAAAATCTGTGAACTACGGCAACCATCCCTGTCTTTCCAAACGCAAGGAAGAGCCTTTGCCGTTTTATTCTTCTCATTCCTATGAAATCCTAGACCGTTACGGCCGACTTTTTTTACAGGGCGCCCAGATTAAGGATTCATAAAACCACAGCATTCTAGAGGTGCATGGAGCCTGGGAGCTTCTGATTCAGCCTTTATTCTTAATACTGCTTCTGCCTTAAAGAGGTTCATTTAGAGCTGCTTAACACAGTGCAAAGCATATCTTTTCCCTTCATTACAATCCTACAAATGCTTTGGTGGCTTCAACACCTGGTCTTCTGGGTTTGGTGGTGATGGCGGTAGTGGTATGAGCTTAGGCAGTGTTGGCGCTGGCAGCTGAGAACCCCTGATTCACAGTCCTGTGCCTTATTTGCCAAGTGTAGACACAACCCAAAAGCTAGAAGAGCCCAAAGTAAGGGGGAGCTTGTCCCCCCCACCGGCATTGTGTGCTTTGCAGAGAGGAAATGAGTACCCACGAGGCCGGCTTCTTCCCCTCACTCTATCTCCTCAATGCAGTTTTTCGAATAATTTAATAACATTCACAGGGATATTAGATTAATTGGATTTTAATTCCAAATGACTGTGAAAGCAGAGAAATGAGTCACCAGCTCATTCTAATGAGAAGATCTATTAAAGGGCTCTTCTCTGATAGATACAGCAGGGTTATAAATATTTCATATCCAATTAATTGAATTTTGCCCCCTATATATGACACTGCCCTGAAACATCAATCCAACAGGACCAGAGAAAGAACAGAGGGACAGAAGAAACACGAAGAACTTTGGAATAGCAACTACCTCAACGGGACCCTCCCTCCCAGCCGGTGAAGCGCAAACCGGTTCATCTGTACTATTTTTCTAGGTTCCCCCACCCCAGAGAACCCCTGCCATTCTCCCAGGGCCTGCAGAGAGGAGCTGGAAGCATTTACCCCAACTGCAGCTGCTTCCATGCGGCGGGGAAATTAATGTTAATTAATCAGACAGCAGTTTTATATAGGGCTGTGTGCAGAAAGTTATTCGAGTCCTGCTGCAAATAGATTTATAGGTGTAATTGCCATGTTGAATGACCCTCTGTAAATAGGCTCATTAAACTGGCCATCAGTCAAAAAGTCTAATTGAAGGCATGCAGTAGCCTGCCATCGGGAGCACGTGGCCCCAGATAAACAGAGCTGGCCCACGGCAGGCCTGCTCTGGACTGTGTAGATAGGGCTGCTGGCCGTCCTTCAGGTGGCCCCGCTTCTCCTGCCTTCTCCACTTTATTATCTCAGCAGGAAGGCAGAAGCATGCTTCCTGCCCAGCTTTACCCTCTTCCCCTCTGTTGGTCCCGGGAGAGCCCATAGGAGTCTGCTATGGAAAGCACGGGGTGGAAAGCGTGTGCGTGGCAGGCAAGTAAGAAGTCTCTGAGAGGCACAAACCAACACCACCTTGTGCTCCCTTATCCCACACGTGTGGTCACAGTCGCGCAGGGACAAGTGGCCAGGTGTGCGCAGGCCTCATCGCTGGGCATCCCCCATCCATTTACGAGCTCCTTGTTGAATTCCTATTCTCCTTTTTTTTCTTCCCATACTCCCATGTAAAAAGGATAAATATAAATTATTTTCCTCCTCAATATAGCAAAACAATTGGGAGTCTGAAAGCTTTGGGAGGGTGAACTGTGTACATTTAAATCCTCTTTGATGTTTATCGCAGCATTTACTATAAGAGTAAATTTACTAATTTACTATAAGAGTAAAAAATTAGAAACAACCTAAATGTCCATCAACAGGAGTCTGAGTATTTCAATCATGATCTTTTTAGACAATGAAATACTAAGCAAATATTAAATATGACTTTTAGGGAGATCCATATTTATTAATCCAGAAAGCTGTCTAGTATGTATGTTTGTATGGGAAAAACAGATTACAGAATAGATAGGGTGATCCCACATAGTATATCTTTGTTTTTAATTTTTTTTATACAGCAGGTTCTTATTAGTCATCAATTTTATACACATCAGTGTATACATGTCAATCCCAATCGTCCAATTCAGCACACCACCATAGCCCCCACACACAGAGGCTTTCCACCCTTGGTGTCCATACATTTGTCCTCTACATCTGTGTCTCAACTTCTACCCTGCAAACCGGTGCATCTGTACCATTTTTCTAGGTTCCAGCTACATGTGTTAATATATGATATTGGTTTTTCTCTTTCTGACTTCACTCTATATGACAGTCTCTAGATCAATCCACATCTCAACAAATGACTCAATTTCGTTCCTTTTTATGGCTGAGTAATATTCCATTGTATATATGTACCACATCTTCTTTATCCATTAGTCCATCAATGGGCATTTAGGTTGCTTCTGTGACCTGGCTATTGTAAATAGTGCTGCAATGAACATTGGGGTGCGTGTGTCTTTTTGAATTATGGTTTTCTCTGGGTATATGCCCAGTACTGCAATTGCTGAATCATATGGTAATTCTATTTTTAGTTTTTTAAGGAACCTCCATACTGTTCTCCATAGTGGCTGTATCAATTTACATTCCCACCAAAAGTGCAAGAGGGTTCCCTTTTCTCCACACCCTCTCCAGCATTTATTGTTTGTAGATTTTCTGATGATGCCCATTCTAACTGGTGTGAGGTGATACCTTATTGTAGTTTTGATTTGCATTTCTCTAATAATTAGTGATGTTGAGCAGCTTTTCATGTGCCTCTTGGCCATCTGTATGTCTTCTTTAGAGAAATGTCTATTTAGGTCTTCTACCCATTTTTGGACTGGGTTGTTTGTTTTTTTTAATATTGAGCTGCATGAGCTTATATATTTTGGAGATTAATCCTTTGTCCGTTGACTCATTTGCAAATATTTTCTCCCATTCTGAGGGTTGTCTTTTCGTCTTGTTTGTGGTTTCCTTTGCTGGGCAAAAGCTTTGAAGTTTCATTAGGTCCTATTTGTTTATTTTTGTTTTTATTTCCATTACTCTAGGAGGTGGATCAAAAAAGATCTTGCTGTGATTTATGTCAAAGAGTGTTCTTCCTATGTTTTCCTCTAAGAGTTTTCTAGTGTCCGGTCTTACATTTAGGTCTCTAATCCATTGAGTTTATCTTTGTGTGTGGTGTTAGGGAGTGTTCTAATTTCATTCTTTTACATGTAGCTGTCCAGTTTTCCCAGCACCACTTATTGAAGAGACTGTCTTTTCTCCATTGTATATCCTTGCCTCCTTTGTCATAGATTAGCTGACCCATAGGTACATGGGTTTATCTCTGGGCTTTCTATCTTGTTCCATTGATACATGTTTCTGTTTTTGTGCCAGTACCATATTGCCTTGATCACTGTAGCTTTGTAGTATAGTCTGAAGTCAGGGAGTCTGATTCCTCCGGCTCTGTTGTTTTCCCTCAAGACTGCTTTGGCTATTCGGGGTGTTTTGTGTCTCCATACAAATTTTAAGATTTTTTGTTCTAGTTCCGTAAAAACTGCCATTGGTAATTTGATAGGGATTGCATTGAATCTGTAGATTTCTTTGGGTAGTATAGTCATTTTCACAATATTGATTCTTCCAATCCAAGAACATGGTATATCTCTCCATCTGTTGGTATCATCTTTAATTTCTTTCATCAGCGTCTTGTAGTTTTCTGCATACAGGTCTTTTGTCTCCCTAGGTAGGTTTATTCCTAGGTATTTTATTCTTTTTGTTGCAGTGGTAAATGGGAGTGTTTCCTTAATTTCTCTTTCAGATTTTTCATCGTTAGTATATAGGAATGCAAGAGATTTCTGTGCATTAATTTTGTATCCTGCAACTTTACCAAATTCATTGATAAGCTCTAGTAGTTTTCTGGTGGCATCTTTAGGATTCTCTATGTATAGTATCATGTCATCTGCCAACAGTGACAGTTTTACTTCTTCTTTTCCAATTTGTATTACTTTTATTTCTTTTTCTTCTCTGATTGCCGTGGCTAGGACTTCCAAAACTATGTTGAGTAATAGTGGTGAGAGTGGGCAACCTTGTCTTGTTTCTGATCTTAGAGGAAATGTTTTCAGTTTTTCACCATTGAGAATGATGTTTGCTGTGGGTTTGTCGTATATGGCCTTTATTATGTTGAGGTAGTTTCCCTCAATGCCCACTTTCTGGAGACTTTTTATCATAAGTGGGTGTTGAATTTTGTCAAAAGCTTTTTCTGCATCTATTGAGATGATCATATGGTTTTTATTCTTCAGTTTGTTAATATGGTGTATCACATTGACTGATTGCGTATATTGAAGAATCCTTGTATCCCTGGGATAAATACCACTTGATCATGGTGTATGATCCTTTTAATTTGTTGTTGGATTCTGTTTGCTAGTATTTTGTTGAGGATTTTTGTGTCTATATTCATCAGTGATATTGGTCTGTAATTTTCTTTCTTTGTAGTATCTTTGTCTGGTTTTGGTATCAGGGTGATGGTGGCCTCAAAGAATAAGTGTGGGAGTATTCCTTCCTCTTCAATTTTTTGGAAGAGTTTGAGAAGGATGGGTGTTAGTTCTTCTCTAAATGTTTGATAGAATTTACCTGTGAAGACACCTGGTCCTGGACTTTCGTTCGAAGATTTTTAATCTGTTTCAATTTCATTACTTGTGATTGGTCTGTTCATATTTTCTATTTCTTCCTGGTTCAGTCTTGGAAGGTTATACCTTTCTAAGAATTTGTCCACTTCTTCCAGGTTGTCCATTTTATTGGCATAGAGTTGCTTATAGTATTCTCTTAGGATGCTTTGTATTTCTGCAGTGTCTGTTGCAACTTCTTTTTCATTTCTAATTTTACTGATTTGAGTCCTCTCCCTCTTTTTCTTGATGAGTCTGGCTAATGGTTTATCAATTTTGTTTATCTTCTCAAAGAACCAGCTTTTAGTTTTATTGATCTTTGCTATTGTTTTCTTTGTTTCTATTTCATTTATTTCTGCTCTGATCTTTATGATTTCTTTCCTTCTGCTAACTTTGGGTTTTGTTTGTTCTTCTTTCCTAGTTCCTTTAGATGTAAGGTTAGATTGTTTGAGATTTTTCTTGTTTCTTGAGGTAGGCTTCTATAGCTATAAACTTCCCTCTTAGAATTGCTTTTACTGCATCCCATAGGTTTGGGATCATCGTGTTTTCATTGTCATTTGTCTCTAGGTATTTTTTGATTTCCTCCTTGATTTCTTCAGTGATCTCTTGGTTATTTAGTAATGTATTGTTTAGCCTCCATGTGTTTGTGTTTTTTATGTTTTTTTCCCTGTAATTCATTTCTAATCTCATAACATGTGGTCAGAAAAGATGCTTGATATGAAGCCAATTTTCTTAAATTTACTGTGGCTTGATTTGTGACCCAAGATGTGATCTATCCTGGAGAATGTTCCATGCGCAGTTGAGAAGGAAGTGTAATCTGTTGTTTTTGGATGGAATGTCCTATAAATATCAATTAAATCTATCTGGTCTATTGTGTCATTTAAAGCTTCTGTTTCCTTATTTATTTTCATTTTGGATGATCTGTCCATTGGCATAAGTGATGTGTTAAAGTCCCCCACTATTATTGTGTTACTGTCGATTTCCTCTTTTATAGTTGTTAGCAGTTGCCTTATGTATTGAGGTGCTCCTATGTTGGGTGCATATATATTTATAATTGTTATATCTTCTTCTTGGATTGATCCCTTGATCATTATGTAGTATCCTTCCTTGTCTGTTGTAGCATTCTTTATTTTAAAGTCTATTTTATCTGATATGAGTTTTGCTACTCCAGCTTTTTTTTTAATGTTTTAAAATTTTATTTATTTATTTTTGGCTGTGTTGGTTCTTCGTTTCTGTGTGTGGGCTTTCTCTAGTTGCGGCAAGCGGGGGCCACTCTTCATCGTGGTGCATGGGCCTCTCACTGTCGCTGCCTCTCTTGTTGTGGAGCACCAGCTCCAGATGCACTGGCTCAGTAGTTGTGGCTCACGCGCCTAGTTGCTCTGCGGCATGGGGGATCTTCACAGACCAGGGCTCGAACCCATGTCCCCTGCATTGGCAGACAGATTCTCAACCACCGCACTACCAGGGAAGCCCTCCTGTTTTCTTTTGATTTCCATTTGCATGCAATATCTTTTTCCATCCCCTCACTTTCAGTCTGTATGTGTCCCTAGGTCTGAAGTGGGGTCTCTTGTAGACAGAAAATAGATGGGTCTTGTTTTTGTATACATTCAGCAAGCCTGTGTCTTTTGGTTGGAGCATTTAATCCATTCATGTTTAAGGTAATTATTGATAGGTATGTTCCTATGACCATTTTCTTAATTGTTTTGGGTTTGTGTTTGTAGGTCATTTTCTTCTCTTGTATTTTCCACTTAGAGAAGTTCCTTTAGCATTTGTTGTAGAGCTGGTTTGGTCGTGCTGAATTCTCTTAACTTTTGCTTGTCTGTAAAGCTTTTGATTTCTCCATCTAATCTGAATGAGATCCTTGCCGGGTAGAGTAGTCTTGGTTGTAGGTTCTTCCCTTTCATCACTTTAAGTATATCATGCCACTCCCTTCTGGCTTGTAGAGTTTCTGCTGAGAAATCAGCTGTTAACCTTATGGGAGTTCCCTTGTATGTTATTTGTCATTTTTCCCTTGCTGCTTTCAATAAATTTTCTTCGTCTTTAATTTTTGCCAATTTCATTACTATGTGTCTCAGCGTGTTTCTCCTTGGGGTTATCCTATATTGGACTCTCTGTGCTTCCTGGACTTGGGTGGCTTTCCTTTCCCATGTGAGGGACGTTTTTGACTATAATCTCTTCAAATAATTTCTCGGGCCCTTTCTCTCTCTCTTCTCCTTTCTCTCTCTCTTCTCCTTCTGGGACCCCTATAATGCGAATGTTGTTGTGTTTAAGGCCTCTTAGGTCTCATTTCTTTTCATTCTTTTTTCTTCTGTTCCGCAGCCAGGAATTCCACCATTCCGTCTTCCAGGTCACTTATCCGTTCTTCTGACTCAGTTATTCTGCTATTGATTCCTTCTAGTGTAGTTTTCATTTCAGTTATTGTATTGTTCATCTCTGTTCGTTCTTTAAATCTTCTATGTCCTTGTTAAATATTTCTTGCATCTTCTCAATCTTTGCCTCCATTCTTTTTCCAAGGTCCTGGATCATCTTCACTATCATTATTCTGAATTCTTTTTCTGGAAGGTTGCCTATCTCCACTTCATTTAGTTTTTTTTCTGGGGTTTTACCTTGTTCCTTCATCTGGTACTTAGCCCTCTGCCTTTTCATCTTGCTGTCTTTCTGTGGATGTGGTTTTTGTTCCACAGGCTGCAGGATTGTAGTTCTTCCTGTTTCTGCTGTCTCCACATAGTACACCTTTATCTGTAGCTGAATATGCAGAAAAAATGTGATTTTAATTTTCCCTTGGATCTCGTCTATTCTCTTTCATAATCTCCCATTTAGCAGTTAGTGGGATGAAAAAAAAAAATCACTAAGTCTCTAATCTTAGTTAAATTTAACCCAATCTGATAATGTAAACTGTCCTTTCAGCTAATACTCTTTTAGGAAAACTCTGTTTCTAGATGGCTTCCTGTGATAGTTAATTTTATATGTCAACGTGATGGGGCCACAGGGGCCCAGATATTTGGTAAACTGTTATTGTGGGTGTGTCTGTGAGGGTGTTTCTAGATGAGATTAACATCTTAATCAGTAGACTGAGCAAAGCAGTTGCCATCCCCAATGTGGGTGGGCTTCATCCAATCTAATGAAGGCCTGACTAGAACAAAAGAAGGCTGAAAAAGGGAAAATTCACTCTCTTTCTGCTGTCTTCGAGCAGAGCATCAGTCTATTTCTGCCTTCAGACTAGAACTGTACCATTGTCTCTCCTGGGTCTTCAGTTTGCCAACTGTAGGCCTTGGGACGTCTCAGCCTCCATAATCATGTGAGCAAATTCCTTGGATGGGTGGATGGATTGGTAGATGATATAGAGATATCTCTTATTGGTTTTGCTTCTCCGGACAATCCTTACTAACACTCCCTTGGCCCACTTCTGTTCCCCAGGTGGTACCTAAGTGTGTGATCTGAGGGCTGTATGTTATGGTACAGGGAAGAGCCAGGTCTTTGCAGGTCTTTTGAGAATGTGGCACTATCCCCTTTTCCTGCCATATCCTAAGCCAACTTCAGTGGCTGCTGGTCTTTCTCAGCTTTCCCAGAACCAGAGCTTCTTCCTGGCCGAATTGGGTTCACCTGAATTTCACAGGCCTCAGACCCCAGATCTCTGCCAAGGTCTCCATCCATTCTGCAGGCCTGAGGGCCCACCCTAGCCTTTGCAGCCGAGTCATTTGACCCCTCCTGGGAAAACTTCCAAAGCAGGCCCACTGGAGCCCCATCTAGTATCCACCCCACATGGAAACTCGGAGATCAGGAAACAAACCTCAAGCCTCCTTGGCCTGACTGTACCCACTTTGCAATGGTGCAGTTGTATCCAGGCTGGGTTAGGACTTACTGAGAGGGGGCCTCTTCCCAGGGCACTAAATCAGGAGCCAGGACAAGGGTTTCCTTCTGCCTTCCATGTTACCCTCACTTAGGAAACATATCTCTCCATCCCAGGGCCCCAATCTGGGGACATCAGAACAAAGTGGTCAGTCTTAATTGCCTCCTTTAATCTCCCTTAAGTTTCCTTCCCACCATCACCCAGGGCTGGAAAAAAGGAAGTCTTCTTTCTACTTTCCCTACATCATATCCTCCTTTTGCTTACAAGTTCAAGTGTTGTGATGAACGGGGTCCTCTTGGCTAGGCCCCTTGATATATTGGAGAGAAGGAATCAAATTACCTGGAAAACTCTCTCTCAGAACAGTAACCTGTTTACTGTCCTGCTCTGTAATCTATTTTTTATGTCAGAAGCTGGAAATTCCCTTCCTTTTTCCTTTGTGTATCTCCTTTTATGTTTTAATTTAGATATAATTGACATGTAACATTATATTAGTTTTAGGTGTACAACATGATGATTCCATATGTGTTGCAAAATGATCCCCACAATAAGTTAACATCCATCATCACACGCAGTTAGAAATTTTTTTCTTGCAACAAGAACTTTTAAAATCTACACTCTTAGTAACTTTCAAATATGCAATATGGTACTTTTAACTATAGTCACCATGCTGTATATTACATCTCCATGACTTATTTTGTAACTGGAAGTTTGTACCTATTGACCCCCTTTACCCATTTCCCCAAGTCCCCAAACTCCACCTCTGGGCAACAACCAATCTGTTCTGTATATTTGGGCTCATGTTTTTGGTTTGTTTTTCTGTTTTTTTCTTTTAGATTCCATATATTTTTCTTTTTTAGGTTCCATATATAAGTGAGATCATATGGTATTTGTCTTTCTCTGATTTATTTCACTTAGCATAATACCCTCACGGTCCATCCATGTTGTTACAAATGGCAGGGTTACCTCCACTTTTGTGGCTGAATAACGCCTCACTGTACATGTACACCACATTTTCTTTATCCGTTCCTCTGTTGATGGACACTTAGATTATTTCCATGTTGTGGTTATTGTAATGCTGTTATGAACGTGGGAATGCAATATAGTGATTTTGGTTCCTTCGGATAAATACCAGAAGTGGAATTGCTAGATCATATGCTAGTTCTATTTTTAATTTTTTTGAGGAAACTTCATATTGTTTTCCATAGTGGCTGCACCAATTTACATTCCCACCAAGCATGCACAGGGTTCCCTTTTCTCCACATCTTAGCCAACATTTGTTATTTCTTATCTTTTTATAAGAGCCTTTCTAACAGGGGTGAAGTGATAGCTCCTTGTTGTTTTGATTTGCATTTCCCTGATTATTAGTGATGTTGAGCACCTTTTCTTATACCCGTTGGCCATTTTTATGTCTTTGGAAAAATGTTCAGATCCTCTGCCCATTTTTTAATTGGATTTTTTTCTGTTGTATAATTTCTTTATATTTTGATATTAACCTCTTATCAGATATGATTTGTAAATTTTTTCCCATTCCATAGGTTGCCTCTTCATTTTGTTGATAGTTCCCTTTGCTGTACAGAAGCTTTTTAGTTTGATGTAGTCCAACTTGTTTATTTTGCTTGTGTTACCTTTGCTTTTGGTGTCAAATTCAAAATATCATACAAGACAGTACAATGTCAAAGACCCTACAATGCCCCCCCTCCCCATGTTTTCTTTTGGGAGTTTTATGGTTTCAGGTCTTACATTCAAGTCTTTAATCCATTTTGAGTTGATTTTTTTGTATGGTGTAAGATAGTGGTCCAGATTCAGGTGTACAACATAGTTATTCAACAGTTATGTATATTACGAGATGATCACCATAAGTCTAGTTACCATGTGTTGTAATTTAAAGTTATTATGATATCACTAAATATCATATTTCCTATTCTGTATATTACTCTCCATGATTTATTTATTTTGTAACTGGAAGTTTGTGCCTCTTAGTCCTCTTCATCTATTTTGCCTATTCCCTCAACTCCCTCCTCTCCAGCAACCACCAATTTGTTCTGTGTATCTATGATTCTGTTTCTGGTTTTTTGTTTGTTTTGTTTTTTAGGTTCCACATATAAGTGAAATCATATAGTATTTGTCTTTCTCTGTCTGACTTATTTCACTTAGCACAATACACTCTAGGTCCTTCCATGTTGTTGCAAATCACAAGATTTCATTCTTTTTTATGACTAATATTGTATTGTGTGTGTGTGTGTGTGTGTGTGTGTGTGTGTATATATATATATATATATCTCCATTTGTCTGTATGTATGCTTTGTTTCCAAGTCATGGTTATTGTAAATAACACTGCAACGAACATAGGAGTGCATATGATTTTCAGATTAGTATTTTCATTTTTTCAGGTAAATACGCAGAAGTGAAATTGCTGGATCATATGGTAGTTCTATTTTTAACTTGTTTGAGGAATCTTCATATTCTTTTCCATAATGGCTGCACCAGTTTACATTCTCACCAACAGTGAATGAGGGTTCCTTTTTCTCCACATCCTTGCCAACACTTGTTATTTTTTGTCTTTCTTATAATAGCCATTTTGACAGATGTGAGGTGATATCTCATTATGGTTTTGATTTGCATTTGCTTGATGATTAATGATGTTGAACATTCTTTATGTGTCGGCCATCTGTATGTGTTCCTTGGGAAAATGTCTATTGAAGTCCTCAGCCATTTTTTTATCGAATTGTTTGGCGTTTTTTTTTTTTTTTTTTTTTTTTTTACTATTAAGTTGTTTGAGTTCTTTATATACTCTGGATATTAACTCCTTATCAGATATATATTTACAATTGTCTTCTCCCATTCAGTAGGTTGCATTTTGTTTTGTTGTTGGTTTCCTTCACAAAAGCTTTTTACTTTGATGTAGTCCCACACGTTTATCTTTGCTTTGTTGACCTTGTCTGAAGAGACATATCCAAAAGATACCACTGAGACTGATGTGAAAGAGCTGAGTGCCTATGCTTTCTTCTAGGATTTTTATGGTTTCATGCCTTACATTCAAGTCTTTAATCTATTTTGTGTTTATTTTTGTATATAGTATAAGTTAATGGTCCAGATTCATTCTTTTGCATGTACCTGTCCAATTTTCCCAACACCATTTATTGCTGAGACTATCTTTTCTCCATTGTATATTCTTACCTCCTTTGTCATAGATTAATTGAACAAACATGCATGAGTTTATTTCTGTGTGCTGTATTCAGTTCCATTGATCTATGTCTGTTTTTGTGCCAGTGCTGTACTGTTTTGATTACTATAGCTTTGTAGTATAGTTTGAAGTCAGGGAGCATGACATCTCCAGTTTTGTTCTTTTTTGGGATTGTTTTGGCTATTTGGGATCTTTTGTGGTGCCATACAAATTTTAAGATTATTTGTTCCAGTTCTGTGAAAAATGCTATTGGTATTTTGATAGGAATTGCATTGAATTTATATATTGCTTTGGGTAGTATGGATTTTAACAATATTAATTCTTCCAATCCCTGAACATGGTATATCTTTCCAACATTTATGTCATCTTTATTTTTCTCTCATCAATGTCTTATTGTTTTCAGGGTACATGTCTATCACCTCCTTGGTAAATTTATTCCTAGGTATTTTCTTCTTTTTAATGCAATTGTAAGTACAATTGTTTTCTTAATTTTTCTTCTGGTAGTTTGTTATTAGTATATAGGAATGCACCAGATTTCTGTGTATTAATTTTTTATCTTGCAACTCTACCGAATTAATCTATTCTAATAGTGTTTTGGTGGAGTTGTTAGGGTTTCCTATATATAGCATCATGTCATCTGCAAATAGTGACAGTTTTATTTCTTCCTTTCCAATTTGGTTGCCTTTTACTTTTCATGTGTAATTGCTATGGCTAGGACTTGCAATACTCTGTTTAATAAAAGAAGCAAAAGTGGGCACACTTATTTTGTTCCTGATCTTAGAGGAAAAGCTTTCAGCTTTTCACTATTGAGTATGATGTTAGCTGTGGATTTGTCATATATGGCCTTTATTATGTTGAGATACATTCACTCTAAACCCACTTTGTTAAGAGATTTTATAATAAATGGGTGTTAATTTTTTTCAGATGATTTTTCTGCATCTATTGAGATGATCATATTATATTTTATTTTGTTAATGTGTATCATATTGATTTACAGATGTTGAACCATCATTGCATCCTTGGAATCCCGATCATGGTGTTTGATCCTTTTAATGTATTGTTGAACTCACTTTGTTAATACTTGGTTGAGGATTTTTCGTCTATGTTCATCAAGAATATTTTCTTTTTTGTAGTGTCTTTGTCTGCTTTTAGTATCAAGGTACTGTTGTTTTCATAGAATGAATTTGAAAGTGTTCCCTCCTCTTCAATTTTTTGAATAGTTTGAGGTAATTACTCTTCTTTAAATATTTGGTAGAATTCACCTGTGGAGGTGTCTTGTCCTGGACATTTGTTTGTAGGGAATTTTTTTGATTACTGATTCAATTTCATTATTAGTAATTGGTTTATTCTGATTTTCTGTTTCTTCCTGATTCAGTCTTAGAAGATTGTATGTTTCTAAAAATTTATTCATTCTAGGTTTTCCAATTTGTTGGCATATAATTGCTCACAGCAGTATCTTATCCTTGGTATTCCTGTGGTATTGGTTGTAACTTTCTATCTTTCATTTCTTATTTTATTTATTTGGGTCCTTTCTCTTCTTTTCTTGATGAGTCTGGCTAAAGTTTTGTCAATTTTGTTCATCTTTTCAAAGATGAGCTGTTAGTTTCATTGATCTTTTCTATTTTTTTAGTCTCTATTTCATTTATTTCCATTCTGATCTTTATTATTTCCTTCCTTCTACCACATTTGGGTTTCATTTGTTCTTCTTTTTCTAGTTCCTTACGTGTAAGGTTAGAGTGTTTTATTTGAGATTTTTCTTGTTTCTTGAGGTAGACCTATGTGGCAATAAATTCCCCTCTTAGAATTGCTCTTGCTGCATACCATAGATATGGAAGGTTGTGTTTCCATTTTCATTTGTCTCAAGGTATTTTTTGATTTCCTCTTTGATTTATTTACTGACCCATTGATTGCTTAGTAGCATGTGGTGTGGTCTCCACATGTTTTTGTTTTTTCCCAGTTTTCTTCTTGTAGTTGACTTCTAGTGTCATACCATTGTGATTGGAAAAGATGCTTGATATGACATCAGTATTCTTAAATTTACTGAGACTTGTTTGTAGCCTAACATGCAATCTATTCTGAAGAATGTTCCATGTTTACTTTGTAGGGGAGAGAACATTTTTCTCTACCCTTCGAGTTGTTTTGGCTGGTCTAATAGACAAATTGACATAAAGACATATTAACAGGAGAAAAACAAAAAAAATTTAATTTCACATATATGGAGGCCCCATAGATATGTGACCAAAGAAGTGACTGAAGCAAGATGTTTATATACCTTTTTAGACAAAGAATCAATTATCTGTGAAGTTTTGACAAAACAGAGGGGTTATTGCTTGGAATAGCAAATTAATGAAAAAGTAACAAAGTTTGTTTACACAGCTTTCTTGGTCTCAAATTCCCTATCTCTGGGGAAAAGGATACCCTCCATCCTCCTGGCATAGGGAGGAAACCTTCCCATGGGAGTTTGTTTCCTGTTTTCAGGGGAATAAAAGAAGGGTCAGAGTGTTATTTTTGTACTGGCTGTTTCTCAAGTAACTTTTGTTCAAAATAATCAATAGGCTACCTTGGCATATTTGGGGCAGCCCAGCCTTGAACCCTATCAGCTCCCTCCTCTGATACTTCCCTGGAAGTTTCACATGTTAAAATCTGAGGTGGTAGATTGCTCTATTATTTCATTGAATTAATCTCTTAGTCTTAAAAATAGGTCAGTTCAGTTAAACAGGTTTGTCTCATTTTAGGAGGTAGCCATAAAGGTGGGCTCCCAAAGGTGAGGCCTGTATTTTGCAAGTAAATCAAGTATTTAATAAGGCATTTCTGTGGAAACAAAAGAAAAACAATGGTTAATGATTGTAGCAAATTATAAACCAGTTTCTGAGTTCCGAATGGTGGATGGTAGAGAAGATTTCTAGATATCAAACTCAAAGCATTCCTCAGAGTAAGCACAGGAAGTGAGGATTTGATAGATTTTCCTGGTTTGCAGTTTGACTGTCTCCCAGGTGGTCTTCTGAACAGCCCACACAGCAACAGGCATGAAGATTGTCTATACGTGAGTTGTGGTGTCAATTTTTCTGAAGTTTCTCTCAAATTGTCCAACTTTAGTTTGCCTGGCTTTAGAAAAAAGGGCAGTTTTAGCTCTTCCTGATTTCAAGACAAAAGAGTGGGAGAAAAATTGGAAATATTAGTTTGGAGAGTTGTGGCCAAATTTTGAGGAAACTAGAAGAATTCAGGTTATAGTCCAGTTTACAGGTAGAAAACAAACCCACAAAGATAACTAACAGAACTATCAATAGAATCCAGTATCCATAAAGGTGTATTACTGAAACATGATTTCTCTCTCTACAATCACCCCCATGTCTATCAATGATAACCACAGTCAAACTAATTTGTTTGCAAATTAAGTCTAGTTTTATTAAACTTGGCTTGATTATTGACATAAGTGCAACAAGAATAGCAATTGACCATACAGAATATTTTAATTTGCTTTGGCTGGAACTTTTCATAGGAATTGCAGATTGAATTTTAGCCTCTTAAGACCAAAATATCAAGCCAAATACTTGCTATCAGACTTTCCCTGCAATATCTATAGATGTTTTATATATATATATATATATATATATATATATATATATAGATAGATATAATTTATTTATAGATATTAATGAGTTCCTCTCTTCTCAAGGTCCCCCAAATATTCTGAGGTTCTTGTACCTACCAAGAAGTTACCTTCCTTACTCACATGACAAGGCTATTGATACCCTATAAGCAAGATACCAGGCTGCTTTTCCAAGGGGCTTTATTGGCTTCATAAAGTCAATCTCAGTTCTTTGACATTTCAGTCAAATCCTTGGTAACATGACCAATGTTTCCCATTGTGTCCTATTAAAAGGAGAACAGATTCTTGTTGAACTCATAGCAAACAACTGTATTGCCATGAAAACAAAAATATTTACTGAGAGTTTATGAATTCTGGAGGGATCAGGCAGAGAGAAAAAGTAAATGCTTCATCTTTATTTACAAAGTTACATTTTATTCAGTTGCTGTAAGCATAGATAGCTTAAGAGAAAAAGTTTCCTTAAATCTGAAAAATCAAAACATTAAAAAGTTCAGCAATATTTCAAATTTAAGAGTCACAAGAAATGTAATCATCTTTCTTAGTTCATTGAGTCCCAGGTAATTAATACTTGTTAATCTTGATCTTTTGTTACAAGTTTCATGAAGCCATCAGTTTCTCCATTAGAGTTCTGTAAATTCTTATTTAGTTCAGTGGTATGATCTTGTCAGTGTCCTCCACGAATCTCTCTGAAGATAAAGCACTTTTGTAGGAATACCTTTGTAAAATCATTAGAGTAAAACAATAACTGTAAATGACAAAAGACTTCAAAATGGCCATAGTTACAAATCTAATAAGAGTTGCAGTTGGCAAAGAAATTTGCTTATTTCTGTGACACAACACTTCAAGATAATAACTGTAATTACAAGTGATAACATATCAGGACATATCCGATTTCTAGGAATTTCATACAATTTCTGGAATACTTATATTAATAACATAATCCTTACAAATGTAATCTAAAAAAAGTTTGGTACTACTTATTTGACAATGCTTCCCACATGATTTAACATATCAAATGTGCCTAATTAGTGCAACATCTCTCTTTTTATAAGGAGAGAGAACAAATCATTTGAAATGTTCCAAGGACCCTCTAAAAAAAAAAAAACCCAAAGTTAGTTTGAGGTCAAAACGACTTCATTTACAATTGGATTTGGGGGTGGGGAGGGTAGTTTGTCAAAAATATCAAAAGATTTTTAACATTTGGTCAAATAGGATCATAGGGCACTGTGAAACAGTGACTAGCAAGATACTTAGTTATCTAGTTAACCAAAGTGACAATTACAGACTTCACAAGGGTGGGCAAAGAGCAGTGGCAGCTCTGGTGTCATCTATGGGGAGATGCTGTATATAGCACCCAATCCCTGAAAACAGGGCTCAGCAGAAACCAGGGCCCCTGAGGGCAACTCTCATCTCAGCAGCAGCTCCAGCCTCTGGGAGTTGATGCAGAAGGGGGCTCTCCAGGCTGCTCAGCTGGGATCAGTGTTGGTGACGATCATGGGAGGCCTCTGTAGCACAGGCTGCAAATGTCCACATTGGTGGGGCTTGCTGGGTTCTCCTGCTCTCCTCCCTGTGCGGTGAACTTCCTCCAAGGGCATGCCTCCTGGTGCTGATCTGCCCTTGACTGGGGTACGGGATGACACAGGCAAAATATTTTCTGTACTTTTCTATGCTGCCATCCTTGGTTTCTGAGCTCCATGGGGATTTTGCTGCTTCTTTGTAGTTCTAAGATTTCCCTGAACTGTTTACTTCAGTATGTAGTTGCTTATGTACTGTTTTTGCTTTTTGTGTATGTTAGGCGTGGAGACCAGTATTGGGACCTCCTAGCCTTCTATCTTGTTGATGTCACTCTCATCCCCCTCCCCCTTTAAAAAAAAAACCTTTTGTGAATCTAGGTTTTGCTTTGTGGTTGCCATGAGGCTTACACAGAAAGTCTCATAAATAATACAGTCTAGGGACTTCTCTGGTGGCACAGTGGTTAAGAATCTGCCTGCCAATGCAGAGGACACGGGTTCGAGCCCTGTTCCAGGAAGATCCCACATGCCACAGAGCAAGTAAGCCCGTGCACCACAACTACTGAGCCTGTGCTCTAGAGCCTGTGAGCCACAACTACTGAGCCCGCGTGTCTAGATCCCGTGCTCCGCAACAAGAGAAGCCACTGCAACGAGAAGCCCAGGCACCGCAACGAAGAGTAGCCCCCGCTCACTGCAACTAGAGAAAGCCTGTGCGCAGCAAAGAAGACCCAGTGCAGCCAAAAATAAATAAATAAATAAATTTATTAAAAAGAAATAATAATACAGTCTATTTTAAGCTGATAGCAACCTAACTTTTGCCTACAAAACTTCACCTTTTTACTCCTCTTCTTTTATCCTTTTGATCTATTTACTGCTCTTTATACTGTCTATTCATTAACAAATTTAGTAGTTATAATTATTTTTAATACTCTTCTCCTTTAATCTTTATACTACGGGTAAGTGGTTAACACACCATCCTGTTACAGAATTAGAGTTTTCTAAGTCTGACTGTATATTTACCTTTACCAGTGTGCTGTCTACTTTCATCTTTTCTTGACACTAATTAGCATCTTTTCATTTCAGCTTGAAGAACTCCTTTCAACATTTCCTGCAGGGTAGGTCTAGTGGTGACAAAGTCACTCAGCTTTTCTTTGTCTGAGAGATTCTGTTTCCCCTTCATATCTTGAGGGTAACTTAGCCAGACAGAGTATTCTTGGCTGGAAATATTTTTTCCTTCAACACTTTGAATATGTCATTTCACTCTTTGCTGGCCTAGAGGGTTTCTGCTGAAAAGTCTGCTGTTAGCCTAATGGGGCTCCTTTGTAGGTTATAATCTTTTTTTCCCTGACTGCTTTTAGGATTCTCTCTTTATCTTTGATTTTTGATAGTTTCACTATAATGTGTCTTGGAGAAAGTCTTTTTGCATTGAGATAATGGGATGAGCTATTAGCTTTGTGAACTTGGATATCTAAGTCTTTCCCCACGTTTGGGAAGTTCTGAGCTTTTATTTCTTTAAATAAAGTTTCTGCTTCTTTCTCCTGCTCTTGTCCTTCTGGAAACCCTATTATTCTAATAATTGTTATTCTGATGGAATTTATTAGTTCATGTAAGCTTTCTTCACTCTTTTTCATTCTTATTTTCTTTGTTCTGCTCTAACTGGGTTATTTCAAAATTCCTGTTCTCCAGTTCACTTATTCTGTCTTCCATTTTCTCTGCTCTACTGCAGATTTTCTCTATTGTATTTTTCATATAATTCATTGAATTCCTCAGCTTCAGAATCTCTATTTTTTATGATTCCCATCTCTTTGGTACCTATCTCATTTTGTTCATGTATATTTTTCCTGGTTTCATTGAACTATCTTTCTGAGTTTTCTTGTAGTTCATTGAGTTTCTTACAAACTATCATTTTGAATTCTTTATCAGTTAGATTAGAAAATTCCATGCCTCTGAGCTCAGTTATTGGTTAATTATTTTTATCTTTTGGTGATAACATGTTTTATTAATTTTTCTTTGAATTATTTTTAATTAAATTTTTAAATTTTCATACCATTTTTAAAGGTTACTTTCCATTTACAATTATTTCAAAATATTGGCTATATTCCCTGTGTTGTACAATACATCCTTGAGCCTATCTTACACCCAGTAGTTTGTACCTCCCCCTCCTCCACCCCTATATTGCCCCTCCCCCTCCACTGGTAACCACTAGTTCTCTATATCTGTGTCTGCTTCTTTCTTATTATATTCACTAGTTTGTTGTATTTTTTAGATTCCACGCGTGATATCATACAGTATTTATCTTTCTCTGTCTGACTTATTTCACTTAGCATAATGACCACCAAGTCCATCCATGTTGCTGCAAATGGCAAAGTTTTGTTCTTTTTTATGGCTGAGTAGTATTCCATTGTATATGTATACACATTGTTGTGGTGTATAGTTTTATAGTAGCCTCATATGATCCTTTATATTTCTGTGATATCTGTTGTAATATCTCCTTTTTCATTCATAATTTTGTTTATCTGGATCCTCCTTTTTCTTTGGGAAGTCTAGCTAAAAGTGTGTCAAATTTTTGTTAGATTTCAAGGAGCCAAATCTTGGTTTGGTTAATCTTTTTTGTTTTTCTATTCTCTATATCATTTATTTCTGCTCTAATATTTATTATTTCCTTCTGCTAACTTTGGGCTGAGTTTGTTCCTTTTCTCTTTAAGTCATAGAATTAAGTTGTTTATTTGGGATCTTTTTTCTTAATATAGGCATTTATTTTTATAAATTTCCCTCTTAGAAATGCATTTGTTGCATCCAAAACGTTTTGGTATATTGCGTTTCCATTTTTGTTTGTCTCAAGATACTATTTTATTTCCCCTTTAATTTCTTTGACCTATTTGTAGTTCAAGAGAGTGTTGATTAATTTCCATGTATTCATGAATGCTCCAGTTTTGCTCAGTTATTGATTTCTAGTTTCATACCATTGAAGTCAGAGAAGACACTGGGTATGATTTCAGTCTTCTTGAATTTGCTAAGATTTATTTTGTGGCATAACATATGGTCTATCTAGAAAATGTTCCATGTGTACCTGAGAAGAATATGTATTCTTCTGTCGTCTGATAGAATGTTCTGTATTGTCTGTTAGGTCCATTTGGTCTATACTGTTGTTCAAATGCACTGTTTTCTTATTGACTTTCTGTCCGGATGATCTGTACATTGTTGAGAGTGGGATATTAAAGTCCCCAACTATTGTATTACTGTTTATTTCTCCTTTTAGCTCTGTTAGTTTTTATGTGCTTTATGTGTTTAGGTGCTCTGAAATTGGGTACATAAATATTTACAGTTACTATATCTTCTTGATGTATTGACCCCTTTATCATTATATAATGACGTTCTTTGTCTTTTCTCACTATTTTTAGTTTAAAGTCTATTTTGTCTTATAACTACACCTGCCTTTTTTTTTTTTATTGCTATTTGCTTGAAATACCTTTTTCCATCCCTTTACTCTCAGTCTATGTGTGTCTTTAAGGCTAAAATGAGTCTCTTGTAGACGGCATATTGTTAGATCTTGTTTTTTAAATCCATTTAGCTACTCTGTCTTTTGATTGGAGAATTTTGTCCATTTACATTTAAAGTAACTATTGATAGGTAAGGACTGTAGATCCATTGTTCCTTTTTTCTTGTCCTGCTGCTTTTTTTGTGTGTGTGTTGATATCTTTTGGTATCAGTATGTTTTGACTTTTTTGTGTAGTTACTACAAGTTTTCCCTTATGGTTATCATGAGGCCACATGAATGGTCTCTTCTTTCAGACTTTGCAGGCTTGCTTTGGCAGAGAGTTCTTAAAATTATAACACCCTATTTTAAACTGATAACAACTTCAGTAACATTCCTATGCTTTACACTTTTCCTCACACTTTATGTTATTGATGTTATAATTTGCATATTTTTTATATTTTGCAAATAATACCGATTATTGTGTTTATGGTAATTTTTACTACATTTATTTCTTAACTTTTAAAAGAGTTGTAAGTGAATTACATACCACCATTACTGTATTACAGAATCCAACTCTGACTATATATTTACTATCACTAGTGACTTTTACACTATGTTCTTATGTTTTTTTGATGTTAATTATTATGCTTTTACTTCCACTCTAAGAACTCCCTTTAGCATTTCTTGTAAGGCAGGTCTAGTGGTGAGGAACTTCCTCAGTTTTTGTTTGTTCAGGAAAGCCTTTATCTCTCCATTTCTGAAGGACAACTTTGCTGGGTATAGAATTCTTGGTTGACAAGGTTTTTTTCTTTCAATGTTTTGATATATCATCCCATTCTCTCCGGGCCTGAAATGTTTCTGTTAAGAAATCCTCTAGTAGTTGTACGGTAGTTCCCTTGTATGTAACTTCTCTCTTTTCTCTTGCTTCTTTCAAAATTCTTTGTCTTTGACTTTTGACAGTTTATTTATAATGTGTCTCAATATAGCCCTATTCTTGTTCAACCTATGGGGCGTCTTTTGGGCCTCTTGGATCTAGATTTCTATTTCTCTTCTCATGTTTGTGAAGTTTTCAGCCATTACTGCTTTAAATATACTTTCTTTCCCTATCTCTCTCTCTTCTCCTTCTGGAATTTCCATAATGCAAATATCATTCCTTTTCATTCTGTCCCATAAGCCTGTAGGCTTTCTCCACTCTTTTTCTTTCTGTTTACTTTTTGCTCCTCTGACTGAATCATTTCAAGTGCTATACATTGCTGATTCTTTCTTCTACATGGTCAAGTCTGCTTTTGAAGCTCCCTATTGAATTCTTAACTCCCATTATTGTACTTTTCAACTCCAGGATTTCTGTGTGTCTGTTCTTATAGTTTCTGTTTCTTTGTTGAACTTCTTGTTTTGTTCATGCATTGTTTTCCTAATTTCTTTCAGTTGTCTGTGTGTTATTGTACACTAAACTTCTTTAAGAGGATTATTCTGAATTCTTTTCCTGACAGTTCATAGATCTGCACATATTTAGAGTCAGTTATTAGACGTTTATTAGTTACATTGGTGGTGTCATATTTACCTGATTTTTCATGATCTTTTATTCCTTACATGGTATTTGCATGTTTGAGTAAGTGGTCTCTTCTTTTGGGCTTTGCAGGTTTGCTTTGGCAGAGATAGTTCTTCAACAGTCAGCTCAGTTTGGGTTTCTGGACGTGTCTGCTGCTAATGTCCTTGGGCACATGGGGCCTGCTATTAGGGTCTATTTTTGTGAGACAACTGTTCAAGCTCTGAGATCAGGGGTGGGAGGTGCCACTTGCTGTCAACAACTGTATAGAACTGCTGGCTTGGTTCCCTGCCAAAGTGAGCCTGTAGGATGGACTTTGCAGTTGCCTGAATTCTCTCATCAGACTTACTGGATGGCCAGAACTGGATGCTATACTCAGCAGTATGTGGGGCTATGAATTAGCTTCCCTGTCCTGGTAGGGCAAGAGGATGGGCTCCAGAGCTTTCACAACTCATTGTTTGGGGGCCCAAATCATGCAAGAGCATGCATTGAATATCCTGGTCAGGTGAGGTCATTGGTTTTACTCTGCAGACAGGGAAAACCACAAGCTGTGCTGTCTGTTCAGAGTCCACTGTAAGCACAGATGTTGAATGGGCTTCAGCTACCCATGTGTTCTGGGCAAGGTTCCCTGGTCAGGTAAGCTGAAGTTTGTATTCAGCAATATATGGGGCTATGAATCACTTTCCCTGTCTGGGTGCAGCAAGAGAAGCAGCTCCAAAGCCACTAAGGCGCCTGGTCTGTGATGTTGACTCAAACTGATCCATGCCCCAAGTTTCTTGTCTGAACAGGACCACTGGCTTGCCTCTGGGGGCAATCACCACTGCTTACCTGTTTCTCAGCTCAAGCATTGCTGGGTTATACAGCAGCTTCCAGGTATTTTCATGGAGCCCTTCCTGTCAGATGGAGCTGGGAACCATACTCCACAATAGGTGGGGCTGTGAATTAACTCCCCTGCCTTGGTGTAGCAGGTGACAACTCCATGCCCGGTACTGGCTTTGCTTTGAGGCTGATCAGCTCCGCCTGCCTTCCTCTCAGCTTAAGCGTTGGTAGGTTATGCATCTTCCAGGTCTTCTCTGCAGCCCTTCATGTCAGATGGGGCTAAGAGTCAAGTTTTGTAGCAGATGAGGTTTGGACTTAGCTCTCCTGCCTGGGAAGGATTGGAGGGCCCACTTCAGGCAATTGTCAAATTTTTTCAAATACTCTTTCTGGTCAAGAGGGGCCAGGAGCCATGCTTATTCCACAGTGGGTTTGGCTATGACTCAGCAATTCTGCCTGGGCAGGGGCAGACCAGGCTGTAAGCCCGGCAAAACTCCTCATTTGAAGACCTGAATGAGGCTGTCCTGAAACCCGCTGAGTTCCCTGGTCAGATTATGCCCCTGATTTGGTTCTGCAGATGAGCAAATCCACTGGTTGGGACTACCACTGGGCTCTGCAGGTAGGAACTTTGTCTGCCAAGACCTGAATGCTGTTTGTTGGAAAACCCCTCCCAGTAGTTGAGCCCAGCAGACTCCCTTACAATCTCTATAGGGCAAAGCCGGACTAGGGGCTCCCACAGAGCAACCCACAATGTTATATGTCACCCTGGTCTGTCTTTTCCCAGTGGAGGAACCATAGGCTCAGGGAAGACCTCTCAGCATGGTGCTGCAATGGCCTGGAAGAGGGGCAATGTGTTCAGCTTGTAGCCATTCCTCTTGCCTTTCTAATGAAGTCTGTTCTGGTCTCTGTTGCAGAGGTTGCTTCAAACTCACACCGATATTCTAGAATTCTCAGTGGTATCTTGTCTGTGAATAGTTGTTAGTTATTGCTCTTGTGATAGGGAGCAAAGTCAGAAATGACCTACATCACCACCTTGGAGATGTCGCTCCAGGCACTGTCTACTTCTGTGTCCACATTAGGTTTATACATTCTTGCATTATTGTGTTGTACTTCTGACACAATGTGATGGTGGAGTTCTGTGGTTATAAATTAATCCTGGTTGGTTTTCTTCTTGTTGCATTCAAATCATTTACTGTTTCTGAAACCAAAATTATATTACATATATTTATAGATACCATTGCTTATTAAACTGACTAATCTGGCTTTTTATGTTAAATTTTAACATCATTCACATAAATGAACAGAATGTAAAGGTACAGCTCAATTATCACAAAGTGAACATCTGTGTAACCACCATGTAGATCAAGAAATAGAGTGTTGCCTACTCTCTAGAAGGACCCCTAGTGCCCCCTCCATCTTTCTCAAAAATAATTACCATGACTTTTAATAATATACTTTGGGTTTTTCTATTTTTTGAACTATTTATAAAATGGGATTCTATAATATGTATTTTGTGTCTAGCTATTTTTTAATTAAAAAATTTTTATTGAAATATAGTTGATTTACAATGTGCTAATTTCAGGTGTACAGCAAAGTGGTTCAGTTATACATACATATATGTGGGATCTTAGTTCCCTGACCAGGGATCGAACCCGCATGCCCTGTATTGGAAGCACAGAATCTTAACCACTGGACCACTAGGAAAGTCCCTGTGTCTAGCTATTTTCATTTTCTTTTGCTTTTCTGTTTATTATCACAGAAATACTTTTGTATATAGATCTTGTATTACCTGACTTTGCTAACCATCTTTATTGATCCTAAAATTTATCTGTATGTATTTTCTAAAGGTTTTCTGTTTATAAAGTTATAGCATCTGCATCTAATAAAAGATTTACTTCTTCTTTTCAACCCTTACATCTTTCATTTCTTTATATCGCCTTATTGCATAGACTAGGAACTCCTGTACACATTTTCCTATCTCCAATTTCAAGAGGAAAGCCTTCAACATTTCACTACTAAATATGACAATTGCTATAGGCTTTTATATGTTTATTAGTTACTTCCTTTCTATTTCTAATTTCTCAAGACTTTTGAGAGGGTTGAGCACTGGAATGATACACTTTTTAAATTTTTTCTGGTTTTAATGAGAATTAATTGATTCCATGGCAACCCATGGAATGGGAGAAAATATTTGCAAATCATATATCTGATAAGGAGTTTTTATGCTATTGAGTTGTATGAGTCCTTCATATATTTGGATATTAACCCCTTCTTCAATTTCTTTCATTAATGTCTTAGAGTTTTCAGTGTACAGGTCTTTCACCTCCTTGGTTAAATTTATTCCTAGTATTTTATTCTTTCTGATGCAATTGTAAATGGGACTGTTTTCTTAAACAGTCCCATTTACAACTGATAGCTCATTATTAGTGTATAGAAACACCACTTTTTTATACATTGATTTTGAATCCTTCAACGTTATTGAATTTATTAGTTCTAAGAGCTTTTTTGGTGGAGTCTTTAGGGTTTTCTATATATAATATTATGTTATCTGCAAATAGTGATAGTTTCACTTCTGCCTTTCTGATTTGGATGATTTTATTTATTTTCCTTACCTAACTGCTCTGGCTAGAACTTCCAATACTAAGTTTAATAAAAGTGGTGAGAGTGGGCATCTTTGTCTTGTTCCAGATGTTAGAGGAAAGCTTTCAGCTTTTCACCATTGAGAATGATGTTAGCTGTGGGCTTGTCATATATGGCGTTTATGACATGGAGGTACGTTCCCTCTATACTCTCTTTGTTGGGAGTTTTTATCATAAATGGATATTAAATTTTGTCAAATTTATTTTTGCACTTATTGAGATGATCATGACTTTTATCCTTCATTTTGTTAACATGATGTTTCACATTGACCAATTTGCAGATGTTAAACCTTCCTTGCAGCCCTGGGATAAATCCCATCTGATCATGATGTCTGATTCTTTAATGAACACTATTATTGAATTAGGTTTGCTAATATTTTGTTGAGGATTTTTGCATCCATGTTCATCAGGGATATTGGCCTGTAATTTTCTTGTGGTGTCCCCTTCTGGTTTTGGTATCAGGATAATGATGGTCTTGCAAAATGCATTTGGAAGTGTTCCCTCCTCTTTTTCTGGAAGAGTTTGAGAAGGGCTGGTATTAATTCTTCTTCTTCTTAAATAAGAATTTAATTCTTCTTAAATTCTTCTAAATGGTTGGTAGAATTCACCAGTGAAGCCTTCTGGACCTGGACTTCTGTTTGTTGGGAGGTTTTTCATTACGGATTCAAACTCCTTACTACTAACCAGCCTGTTCAGATTTTCTCTTTCTCCCTGACTGAGTCTTGGCTGGTTGCATGTTTCTAGCAATTTATCCATTTCTTCTAGATTGTCCAGTTTGTTGGTGTATAATTTTCATAGCAGTCTCTTATGATCCTTTGTATTTGTGTGGCATTGCCAAGGCTTTTTTTTTGTTGGTGGTGGTGGTACGCAGGCCTCTCACCGCTGTGGCCTCTCCCGCCGCGGAGCACAGGCTCCGGACGTGCAGGCCCAGCGGCCACGGCCCACGGGCCCAGCCGCTCTGCGGCATGCGGGATCCTCCCGGACCGGGCCACGAACCCGTGTCCCCTTGATTGGCAGGTGGACTCTCAACCACTGCGCCACCAGGGAAGCCCGCCAAGGCTTTTTAAAATCATGAGCAGATAATGGAATGTTTCCAATTGTTTTTTATGCATCTGTTAACATGATCACTATCGTTTTTCTCCTTCATTCTGTAAGAATGTTAATCACACTGCTTATTTATTGAATACTGGACCAAGCCAGCATTCCCAAATATAACAATATGAGCCAGACTTATTACCTTTTTATATACTGTTCAATGCACTTTGTTAGTATTTTGTTTAGGATTTTTTGAGTGGATTCAACTATAGTTGTTCCTATAATGTTTGTCATGTTTTGGTATCAAGATTATTTAAGCATTGGGAATTATCTTTTTTTTTTCCTTTCCTAATCTCTGAAAGAGTTTTTAAAGTTTACTATTCACTCTTTTTTAAAAGTTTGGCAGAATTCACCAGTGGGAATTCTGAGCCTACCTAAAGTCTTCTTTATGGGAAGCTTGTTAATTACAGACACAATTTATTTAATAGTTATAACATTGTTCTGATATTTCTATTTCTTCTCGGGTTCATTTTAGTCACCACTAATATGTTGAGGAGTGTATCAATTTTATCTAACTTACCTAACTTTAATAAGTTTAAAGCTGTTCATAATATACATAAAATCTTGCAGCAGTGTTGTTTCCTTTTTGATTCCTGACATTAGCTGTGTTTTCTGCCTGTGTTCTTTCAATCAGTTCCTACTAGAGTTTATGAATTATATTAGTCCTTTCCAAGAACCAACTTTCAGCTTTATTGATTATTTATTTATTTATGGCTGTGTTGGGTCTTTGTTTCTGTGCGAGGGCTTTCTCTAGTTGCGGCAAGCAGGGGCCACTCCTCATTGCAGTACGCCGGCCTCTCACTATCGTGGCCTCTCGTTGTGGAGCACAGGCTCAGTAGTTGTGGCTTATGGGCCTAGTTGCTCTGTGGCATGTGGGATCTTCCCAGACCAGGGCTCGAACCCGTGTCCCCTGCATTGGCAGGCAGATTCTCAACCACTGCGCCACCAGGGAAGCCCTGATCTTCTTTTTTTGATTGTTTTCTATTTCATTAATTTTTTTTCTCTTACTATTTCCTTCTTTCTACTTTTGGGGAGAGTTTATTTAAGCTTTTCTTATTCTAACTTCTTGAAATTAATGCTAAGCTCATTTATTTTCAGATCTTGTTCTTTACAAATACACACATTTAAAGCTATCAACTTTAAGCCTGGCTTTCACTGCAACCCACCCATCTGTTTTATCAGCAGTAGTACCTTTGTAGCTTTGTATGCATAAGCCTGTATTTTATTACTTATTTAAAAAATATTGGATCTACTTTTATTTACATCACATCATAATTCTCTAAACTCTTTTAAGCTATATGCATATAGTAATTTAATAAAATGGGGGTGGGGGACTTTCAACTTCCCATCGTCTAGAGGACAGAGGAGAAATATGTACACACCTGCCTGTGCTTTTCATTCGATCCCACCTTCCATCTTCACTCTCCTACCCAAATTTCACCAGCTCTTGGAGTTCTTTCTCAGC